>NW_024066028.1:4800000-6000000 GCF_014898435.1 Botrytis sinoallii | reverse complement strand
TTAGGATGATTCAAAATAGCCATCTTGACTCTACAGCCGCCGGAGGAGAGTACCAGGTGTAAGATTTCGATATTTTGTTCAGCTCCTCAATGAGCCTTAAATTTAGACGTCAAGTCAACTTCCTGAATGGAAAATTCCCAGTCTTCCTATTGAAACACGTTCTTCAATCCTCTTGCTTCCTTCCAACACTTTTTGCTATCTTGTCAAAACGAATGAAGTGACGACGCCAAGTTACAGCTCTGATCTAACTTTGGGGCCGTCGTCGCTGGTTTCGCATGTAATTTCCGCCCAGAATATACAGCCATGTCATGTTCTCGCCGTTTCACGATCATCATCGTCCGTGTTAGTATCATCTCCTCTCGGAGTTCATCCAAATTTAACACACTTTTGACTAGTCGGTAGCAGGACGCTTGTCCCTTATGATTTTCCAGGCGTTCTTAAGAAGTATATGATAGGACCTTGCGGCTTTACCCCGCTTGAAGTAGAAGTTTCGTTTAGTCTCTATAGGTAATTACATGAAGCCATAGCAATATCAACATACTCCTCAGCAATAGCGCTACTCTAACCCCTCACCCTACGAGGTGGGAAAAAACAAGATAGATGGTCAATGAAAACCATCGCATTGACTTGATATATGAGGCTGGCAGTTCTTGATTACAAGATTGATCAGTTAGGTCGATATTTAGACTGTGATTTTGACCTTGCATCATACGATGTAGTAAAATTGGCTTTCTGTCTGAATTCCGGATGTTTCCACTCCCGATTGCTTGTTTGAAGACCATATAATGGAATATCTTGTGGGTGTCTGTATGAACATGATTAGACTTTATCGGAGTCAATATCCAAGACGTTTAAACTCTGACTAAAGTATGAATACTTGGCACCGGGCTGCAACTTCCGCCGCCAAGGACATTCGTTACCTGTCAATATGGTTAGTGGGGATGAATGGAAGATCTCGATCAGCTGTTTTGTCTCCAAAAATTGACTCTTGGTTTCTATGATTGGTAAATTCTCTAGACTTATGCCGTTAAAATGTTACTGTGACTTCACTTATTACGTTGCCTGAGAAGTTGAGGTTACTTAACAATGACTGGCTCTGTAGTAGCTTCTCTTCTGCAGAATAGAATGAATCTGGAAGACCACTAGTGGGTGCACGAACTGATGGGAGATTTCCAGAAGTGACTTGGCAATATCTCTTGAAGCATTTGTTTAAATACTTTAGGATTCTGTATAATGATTAATTATAATTTGAACAATCAAATGATTGATTTGGCATTAGAAAATAGAAAAACAAATTGGTTATAACTTTTAAAAGTTGAGGTGTGTCCCGTCACTCCACACACTCACTTATGAAACTTGAGTCCTTGCTTCAGAAAAGAAATTAGAACATCTGCAATAGGGTACATAGCAACCTCAGTTGAAAGGTCAACTTTTGGAGCTAACGCTTACTTATCACGAACGATTCGGTCTTTATTGAAGTGGCTCGCCTTATCGGGATGGGTAACTCTACCCGACTATACAACATCACTTGAATCGTGGTCTCAAAATTACCCCGCACCAAGAGAGCAGCCAACCAAAGTTAATCGGTATCGCATAAGGCTATTCAGAGAAAGCAAATCTAAACTTACTGCTAATAGAATCAAAATGCGCGAGCAAGTGCAATACTTTAGAACATATAAGAATGAATATGCGTTGATTTGGCGTCAACGCAATTGTATTCCGTGCATGTGCTTTTAGTTTAAATAAGCTGCTGTTCTCTGAGCAAGTTCATGTCAGGAAGAGGCTGTGAGAGGAACACTCTGGAATCTTCTGAGCAAAGGATTGGTGTAAGGTTGACTTCGCTCCCCTTCTATTGAAGTTCAGCGTATTTAAGTGAATGAATCGAGTGATCTCCTCCTCGGTCACTTCAGGGGTTTTGTTTCTCGTGAAAATCATCATCTCCCATAAGTGCCGACTATGAGCACTGATGTGGTCCGTGCAATACACCTTGAATAATAAAGCCTGGTTGGTCAGAAATTTAAGTCACATTACTTATGAAGCGGAATCTTGATTCTGAATTTAGATTTTAGATAATTGGAAGGACACTGAGGATTTAGAACCAGTATGTTACTCACTACAACTCGGATTCTTGAAATAAGAATGATATTGATTGGATTGTATGTCAAAGAATAAACATGAATGTCTAATCAAGTTTTAGGAATCCTAACAATTTGGTTGGTCAATAAGATCCATTGGCACTTAAGGGATACATTGAGGTCAACGCTGTGTTCCATTTTTTATACATTTTAGGGGTCTGTGCTGTGGGGTGCTTGGAGGTTCGGTAGTCATGATGCTCATGTGGAGACTGATGCGCGGATCTTTTTGGCCACTCGAGCCTCTGAGACTGATCTGTTCTTGGTGGCAAATCCAACTAATGCATAACAACAACTTCTCCCACAACCCTTATGATAATCCCAGGCACTGAGACAAAAGCTTTGATATGGTTCTCCCAAATTAACGGTGAGTCTAGTCATCAAATTGGCTCGGACGCTTGCAAGCCAACCGTATTTGCCATGCTCACCGCAGTGCGAAAGATCTCTGACATTGGTATTGTGACTTTGGGATGTCAATTCTATTATGACTCGAGTGATTAAAGCAATACTAATGCCTTGCTCAATTGACAACATGGGATGCTAGACATCAATTGAATTCCCGATATCGATGTTGGGAAACTTTATCGATTTGAGAGCAAAGCGTGCCAAGATGAGGCAAATTCACAAAATGCGGGGGTTGTGTCGATTACATTGCTTTATCATAGACTGATTAGCAGCGATCTTTCCTTCTTACGGCTTACTGCTGATAAAGATTTCGGCTCGTCACTCTGAATGCCAATCATAACTCTTGGGTCAATTGTGAGGGGATTCGCCAAGCATCACATTCTGGGGAAATTATGCTTACTCAATGCAGCATGATGTAGAGCCAAGTGAATGTTGGTCGTTATCTATTCGTCTCGCTTCGTGAGTGTGCAACCTCAAGTACATGTTTGACCAACAGGAGCCGTTACCTAGAGGCGAAGGGCACAGTAGTCATGTTGATAGGTTCACAAAATGATTGTTCTGTCGATCATCAAGCCCGGACGTCTGCGTCGACTCGAGAATTTAGGCAGTATGACGTCTAGACCTTGTTGGGACAAGGTCTCGCGTTAAGACATGATGATCAGATCTAATGACATTAACTCAGCCCTTCGGGAGTCAGTGAGTATCTCACAAGCAAGTATATATAGAAGCCTGTACCTTCGATTTACAAATTTAGATTATTATTCATACCATCAAGCAAAACAAAACATACACAACTTCGATACTCAAACAACATTCATTACGCACACAAACGCGTATCATACACAACTAGCCATCATGGACTCCAGACTTCAAACTGTCGGCGAGCAAAACGCTCTCTTCGCAGATCCATTCGCAGAACAGGCCATTGGGTCACCACTCAGTATGTTATTTCCTTACTCAACTCTTTCATGACTATTGTCAATTCAGAGACTAACCCACTATCTAGAGAAAACCAATACAAGCACAAGCTCCTCCTCACACCTAGACTCTCCTTTCGATGATTTTGCACAAGATTGGAAGACTACAACCCACGAACGAGACAGTTGGGCGACACGTGAGAGACGACGTTCTACTGCGTTCGGAAATATCAGCAACTCTGCTTTCATGGGCACTCACCACGAAGCCAAACATGGCCGCAGCGGTAGTTCATCACAACCACGAAAAGGATCTGTTTTAAGCATGTGGTCAGACTCGAACGATGAGGAACCTGATGATCTCCTAGTTAGAGTATCGAGCAGGAAGTCCGAGGGGTCTGAGAGGGAAAGAAGAGGAAGTGTGTTGAGTTTATTCTATCGCAAGAAGGACGAACAAGGAAAGGATATCATCAATTCCGAGGGACGCTAAGACATATCAATTTTGACAGTGGATAATAAGCTTCTGTTTGGACTGTTGTATATGGCGAATCTTTGATACCTGGGTAGAGCCCGATTTTTGGGGACGATGATTTACGAGTTTACTTGGCTCACATGTTGTATTATATAAAGAACTTGTACTGTATATTGGTATCCCCTTTGGTGGAACTCGGGATGGAATACCGAAACATTTGGATTGTATTATGAATCAAACATTTGAAATTCTCCTTCAAACCTGTTTTTTTATACTGGAGTGAATTATTGAGATGATCTAGGTGCAATAAATACTCATCTCTTCTCTTTTGAACTGTGTCCCAGATATTGATTAAATTTCTCACGAAAAACAAGATTATCCTTTTTGTCTACAATCCAAAAACACTCATTCATCTGATTCTTCAAATTCGAAACTCCTAATCACCACTGCCTTGTCAATTGTAAAGTTTAGCCTTACCTAAATTTGGCCATCTTACTATCTGGAAGGAAAAAGACACCACCACAGATTATACTTTCTTGGCGTGGGTGAAAACTTTCATGCCGTTATCTTTCCTCTACTATCAAACCACAAATGCACATGAATTCGAACATGTGCCAGTAAACACTAGCTGCAGCACGTAAGAAAAAACCAAAAGTACGTACCGCACAACGTACTAAGAACATGGGGAATCAGCCAGCCCCACGGACCCTCCGCAAACTCTATTTCCCACGGACTCGTTTTCGTGTCCACTTTATCTACCAGATAGCATCAGCCCTTTTAACTAACTACCAACTTAGTGCCATTCGGGTCTCCCTACTTCCGTTCGTCCAACTGAAATCGAGACGGAGCTTTCCATCGATATTCAGATTGTGAGATGGTATTGGTATCTCTATTTCGGTTTGTTTGAAAACTTAATTCACGCAAGTAAAACATGGCGAAATAACCATCAAAATATGGCGCAATACAAAGAGAGTTTGACTAATGATGAATATGGGCGCGGGGTATTCGCGATATCTTTGCCAAGCCTGTAGTCAACCATCATAGATAAGATAAGGTGACGACGCTGTTGCATTGACAGGTGCGGTGCAAAAGCATGTTTTTGAAGGAAAATTCCGAGGCCGAAACATAAAAAAGGTTATTTGGCCACGTGTATCAAGTACGATATCTTAAAGAAAATGCGGGGGAGAGAGCATTGTCTTGCCTTGAAACATTAAGGTTGGTGGTATGTTGAGTGCATTTAATAGACTAGATACTGTAAAGTAATACGGATTTTCCAGCTATTTAGGGCATTGGAAATGTGATGGTGAGGGTCGTTATCGCACTAGCTGAAATTCTCCCCTTTTCATGATACATTCGCTTATGTTGCTTTCTTCACCTCCTTCACTTAGGAAAACAAAGCGGCCATATTTGACCACCTCTTGATACTTCAAATAATCCGATTGTTTCTTCAAATCTGATGTAAATTGTACTTTTTGATAAGATGCAAGACAATCAAAAGATGGAAAATATTTAAGTCTCTTCGGATTTATGATTCAATCAATTGAAGATTCTAGTGAACTTTGACACCTTTCAAAAGTGTTCCTCTCGTCATGAACCAGCGTCTTTTTCTCTTTGTTGCCAAACTTTATTCGCCTATGTCTTCTCGGCTTATGCTTCGCTCAGATCTGTACACATCCCGATATGCCCCGCAATGTGTATGATCACTGTCATCGGCCCCTGAAGTTTAAGTTTGCATACTCGGCAGATCAATCTTTCAAAATTTCAAACTCCCCAGGATATCTGGACGATTGTTTGGGTTTTCACTGGATCTGGTACCACCGCATCAAGGCTAATTTATTGATTGCAACTCCAAATCGTCCGATCCAATTCGGATTCTAGTGAACTCATGAACAATCGATATCAAAAGTCAGGCGCGGCCTAGGATGGGAGTTGAGTCTTGCTAGGAGAGCATTTGCCACTGTCTAGAAACCATTGATAACCATCCAGTGGATTGTCACCTTACCCAATGGAAAGCATAGGCCATCAAACATGGCGGATGATGAGCTGACACCATGGCCACTTTGGATTCTGGATGGAGAGTTAATTGGGCGGTCGTAACAAAATATTCGGCCTCAAACAGTTTTCTCGGAAGATCAAGGCAAGTACCTGATCATAGACATGAATAAGTTCATCAATATTGATACAACGAATAAGGTTGTGATTCGCTTTGACCAACTTCATTCAGTTGCAAATTTCTCTTTCAAATCACTCCTGATCGGACGTGGTTTTTAAGTAAAAAAGTATTCATCTGAGGGTTGAGGAATGATAAGATATCCCGGGTTCAATCTTACAAAAATGAACGAGACTTGAAGGGATATAGGTGGAGGGACTCAAAAGAGTTGTATATTCAATAAGTGCATAAAAGTTTAAACAGACTGTTTTCCCGTCACATAAACACATAACGTGATGCAGAGGGAATCAGCATTGCTGAAGCTTTACCAAAGTGTGATTATGTGCGTCGTATACGTTGTCTTACAGCCCTTGTACACGAGATTGTTGACACGAAGAGTAAACCACTTGTAAGCCCCTTCATCCTCTCTTTGGGATGTCTCAAAAAGAAATGATTTTACGAAATCGATATAACGCGTGGGACTATTGTGATTGCGCAACGTCAACACAATATATGAGACATTATGATTGTACGATATTGATACCGCATATTATGCACGTGCAACTACACACATAATCTCGGGGCCTCTATGCCCAGAAGTGTAGAGACAAAATAGAAAGCCCTCATAATTTCCTCCTTGTGACCTCAAAACTGCATAGCATCAATACAATATTTGCGATGACATATTATTATTCAAGCACATGATTTGACCTAGCAAAGTAACACTATGCCATGTACTAACTTTCCACAAAAACTAATTAGGAGAATGTTCTCGCAGGCTCAAAAACACATCGAAAAAGCCAAAAAGAATTCAAGAAAGCAATGAAGCGGTCGTGAGAAATACAGAAGTTATCCCGAAGCTTCCTCCACATGAACGACATCAATCGCGCACCAAAATGGAATCATTCCTAATCATTCAAATATCAATCCAAGCTAGAGCGCTAAAAGAGCAGATTGTTTAATCCGAACTGTAATAGTTAAAGCCTTCGATCTGTGAAATCAATTTGGTACATTGGAAGATGCTAACAAAAGGTTTAAAAGGTTTGCTTTGTACACCAAATACAACTTGCCCATCACATGACTAGCTCCCTAGATCCTTAAATTGGCTGTGCACAAATATTCGGAACGGAAAAACCATTTCCCATCGCAGAAATTTTTACCTTGCTCGTAAAAAAGTTACTAAAAATCTCAACTCAACTCCCTCGTTCAAAAATCAATTAAAAATCAATCACAAGAACAAAAGTACATGATTTAAACCTCCAAAAGTAATGGACTAGTGGCGAATCAAACTCTTGTACGAATTCATGATTGGAGGTGGGGAAGTAGAGCAAAATTGAAGTGAAAGTGCTCCGATATTGAATAATAGTAAATCTAAGGAAGGTCTTCAATACAATTTTGTTTATTTGCCCTAGCAATCGTATTTACTTACAATCTACAGGCGAAGAGCATCTGTAGATGGGGATGACTATATATACAAATGAATGACTTAATAACAATGACTAGATAGTAGGAATCATATTCGTTCCTGTGATAACCTTCCTTGGTTGATGGACACTTCATACCTAGCACCTTAGCAGACCTGATCCCCGGGCCACCTAAATCTGATAATAATCTCGAGTAATCTTATTTTGTGTTGTCGTGATTAACGCACTCGATGTCTCTCATACGATAGTGGTGGAAGGAAAATTGAGGTTTTCGTCACATTGAGCTTTTGAGTATTGGGTTCAAGCTCGTACGATCAATATCAAAATTCCAGATTTGACCATTAGCAACCCCGATAGCCACTTGATCGCCTATGGTATCATAACAACATTGAAGAGGATACGACGGTAAAAAAATTATAGGCATCGCTCCGTAGTGAATCCACCCCCGGCTAACCGATAGGGGTTGTAATGACTGACAATCAGGACTTTGCATATCTATAATGTTTTTGATCTTAATAGAACCGATATCTGTTACAAGGTGGCGGCCGTCTGTAGAGAATCTTACAAATTCGACTATTTGTGAGGTCTTGATCTCTTGCCATTTGCAGAAATCAATCCGACGACCAACTCTGCTACCAAACATTCTAGAGACTTTGAGGAATTTAGCGATATTCCATAGCTTTATGGTTTTATCGTCCGATCCAGACACAATTTGCTTGCCACCTGGCGAGAATGCTATAGCTGTAACGCAGTGGGAATGACCTGTAATTATTTTCTCAAGATCGCCAGTAATAGCATCCCATAGCTTGATAATTCCATGAAAAGATCCAGATGCGATTCTCTTACCACCTGAGGAGAATGCTATAGCTGTAACCCAGTCGGATTGACCTATAAATGTCTTCTGAAGATCGCCATTAATAGCATCACATAGCTTGATAGTTCCACAAAAAGATCCAGATGCGATTTTCTAACCATCTGGAGAGAATGCTATAGCTGTAACCCAGTGGGAATGACCTGTAAATATTTTTCGAAGATTACCAGTTATAGCATCCCATAGCTTGATTGTTTTATCATCAGATCCAGAAGCGATTTGCTTGCTATCTGGCGAGAATGCTATAGCTATAATCGAGTCGGAATATCCTGTGAGCGTTCGTATTGAAGAAGCCCATGAGTCTTCCGCTTGAGGGAGCTTTCTGAGCCACACAGGAAGCTTACTCAGGTTGCTCTTCCTTATTATGCTTGTTTCAGGGCTGAAAGCTATCGCAGAGTTATAGATTTGTAAAGGCCAATTCTCTATTGTCCGGTAGTGTTGAGACAAAAAATGGGTGACATCCTGTACCAGCATCGATAAGGAAACGTTCTTCTCTAACTGCGAAAGTCTTCGATTAGAAAATGATTCGGGACATCGAACATATGTTACTCACGTCTGCTATATCTTTTAATATTTTTAACGCCTCAGTAGCGCGTGAGAGTTTGTCTAATAAACTCAGACACTCTAGCCACTCTAAAAACATGGAGCGGAGGAATGTACCGACTACAGCTTGTTCAATAGATGAGTCTTGCAATGGTATCTCCTCCCTGGCGCCTTCAAGGTGTTGTGCCCAGAACGTAGCTGCGTAGTCCAGGCTAGTCATTAGTTGGTTCCCTTCTATGGATTTCCGAGTTGAATCAGGTCGCGGTAAGTCAACAAGATTAGTCTTGAGGGTTTGAGACAAATAAGACAGACAACTGACTGCGATATCATTATGCCCATATAATTCACTAGTATCGAGTATAGATCTTCCATTCTCCCCAGCGAGGTAGTCTCGAGCTGATTGATGAACGAATTTGATATCAGTTCCTCGCACCTTCAAAAATGAAGCACATCGATCCAGCGCTCTAGCAGTATCATATTTAGACAGACCTAAAACGCTATCCACTTCCACTACATTCAGAGGCCGATAGACCAGCATCATCACTCTTAATAATCGCATGCATCCCTTCACAACGGCAGGCTGACCTTTGCTGAGTTCATGAAGTACGCGATTGTAATAAAGATGCAAACCCGGCGGCAAGTCTTGAATTGTAGTCAATGTGTTCTCCCGATGCACACTCTCGAGTCTCTTGCATATCAAGCTTACCCATAGATACGCGTCCTCGGCCTTTTCAGTGAGTTCATTCTGTATCTTTTGACATAGATCTGATCCATAAGAATTACGACGGTCGAGCTCAGCAACTTTGTTAACAATATAAGTTGTTACACCCTGAGAAATATGCGTTGAGTTAAGTTCTAAGCTGATCATCACTTGCTCACATCCAACTAGTAACTCCTGTTCAGCACTATCCAGTGGCCGACTTGTTAACAGCCATTTGATTTTTGATGGATGATCGAGTCCTGTTCGTACAACGAGCTTTAAGAGATCGGTCATACCATCATCTTGGCACTCATCCAGGGCATCTACGATCACGTATATCTTTGGGCACTTGCATCGGTATAACATTTTGTAAAAGATGTCCCATAGCGTTCGCCACGACGTCATCTCTTTATTAAAGCGCTCCTTTCTGGTATCCCAGTGGTCTCGCAGATATTCGATTAGCTCCTTTTGTTGATTCACCAATTGCAGGATTAAACCCTTGATGATTGCTTGAAGGGTGTTGAGCTCATAATCGGCATTTTGAAAGAAGAAATAAGTCACCACGGTCGACTCATCTTGTGGGAATGATAGTCTCTCAATAAGACCAATCGATATCATGGTCTTACCTTTGCCGGCGCCGCCCTTAATCCACAGTAAAGAGACATCGCCTCCGCATTTCCAGCTGATATATTGCGGGTCTTGAAGAATCCAGTCAATGGATTGATAGAGCAACTTGTCCTTATTCTCTTTCAGCCGACACTTAACAGCCAACGTATCAGGACATTGCAAATCGTGGAGACAAGATCGATTGATATCATCGACAGTGACATTCTTAGCTACAACATTTATCAACTACAAAATCATTTATGCTATAACTACGAATTGGAAGGCGTACTGATGTGATTGGTACCAATGAACTGTTGACCTGGGCCGTTGTTCTGGTTGCCAGCACTATTGTTGTTGTTCTGAGTTCCACCACCAGTATTGTTGTTTTGAGCACCACTTCCATAGTGTGCATACGCAGGCATCTGCTCGAAACCATCAGGTAAAGAAGGCTCCATCTTAGCAACCTCCTCAATTGCATTTTCTAACTTTTCTTTTCCTCTTGATGTCATTACTTGTGGAAAGCGAGTTGCCAAGAGCTGCAGGTCGTCCAAAATTCCCCCGATCAAACTCTCCACACGTCCTTTCTTTCCAATTGTCCGAGCAGCTTTTACATATCGATCCCATCTCGAGTCACTGCCTTTTGGCATGACTTTTTCAAACAACTCCTGAAGTTGTATAGCCTGAAGTTGTATAGCCTGAAGTTGAATAGCCTGGATTTCACAATCCTCTAAAGTAGGTGTAAATGCAGCCTTTATCAACTCATCACCCGTTGCCGTGTTGATATATCTTTCAGCATCTTCAAGGAGCTGGGAGATGAGAGGGAGTTTTGTCGCCGATTTCTTGAAGTTCTTTGGGAGACCGGCTTCATCCTCAATAGCATCGTAGACTTGCTTGGTAGTCTCGATAATTGAAATTATCGAAGAGATTATACCGAGGACAAGGCTTGCTTCACCAATGCCTGACATGCTTACTGCAAGAGCTGATATCGTAATTCAGAAGAGTGACGGCAGTAATTCAAAAAGTTTCTTACAAGGCTATGGAGTACACAGTCCGAATGAGATAGCCTTCTAAAAAGAAATGCGTGATTGAAACTAATCTCGACAAAATTTTAGGAGAGGATATAATAATTGTAAACTGAAATAAGCAATACAGTTATTCGAGTAATGAGATAATAGGATTCACATTGAAAGAAAGATCGCAAAAAATATATAAGATGTAAAGTGCGGCCACGTTACAATTGAAGGTGCGAGTTGATATGTAGATAAACAATCCCTGACCTGTAGGACTGTTTGTTATTATAGTGAACCATTGAAACGAATACTTTGAATACATTATATATAAACACTCTTATCTTCCATATAATCTTCTTATTCAATATCTAAAACATGTCATTTAAAATATTGGAATAATTTCAAATATTTATTATATATTATTTTTATTTTACAATATAATTGATAAAATTATATACTTTCTAAATCCTAAATTCCTATTTTTATAATTAAAAATTCTAAAAATGATTTATATTCTATTTTAATAATTCTTTTAAAACAAAGTATTATAAAAATAATTATAATAATTATAAAGTCTTATTCAATAGTTTTATTACTTCGAGTATAATAATATAATCTAAATTTTATTTATATATTTTAAATATTTCAATATAGCTTTAAGCTTATCAATTCGAATATCAGATAAACTTTTGATAGAATAAGTTATAATATAGATCTCAAAATATCTAGAAAAGTCATAAGAGAAGTACTAATAGTATGAAATTATCTTCCTAGTATCAAAAAAACTAGAAATAAAACTTAATCAAAATTTTTAGAAATAAAAGTTTTATTCAGAAATTACAAATTTCATATTTGTATTGAATTGATATAAAGAATAAATTCAAATATTTGAGATTAAGGATTTTATATTTTGAGTATGAAAGTTTATATAAAATATATGAGGGTTTAAATATTGAATAAGAAGATTGTATAGGAGATAAAAATAATATACATAATGTATTTGAAGTTGTCTTAACAGGCCGCTATAATTATTCGTAAGTAGAGATACCCGGGACAGCTGACCATACACATAATTAATTATAGGCTGAAATACCTAGGTAAAGAAAACCAAAGCGCGTAATAAGGTAAATGTGGCCAATGAATTAATATCAGCGAAAGGAATAAGAAACATGATGAAGTATTGCAAATGAGGTTTGCTGATCCCTGAATTTTGGTTGAATTGCTTCGCCGGTATGATCCTCCAGCTTCACGAGTAAATTCAATTGTATAACCAATGATTACTCTGTCGTCTTGAGATAATTTGTGGAACTCCTGGCTATGGGACATCTGAGCCAATTCTTTTCGCTAGAAAGTTACTCAACTCATTCTTTTCACTCGGTAGCTTAGATGAGGAAACTAGGAATGTAATAACACAGCCTTATTATATAGATGACTTTGTTGCAAAAAATGCAATCTCTATTACTCTTTTGCTAAGATAAAAGTCTGTAATCTTCACCCACCAAATTGGTTGGTTGAATGTAACTCGTATATTCTATATTGTTTATAGCTCAGTTTAGGCTCTCTAAGAATATAAAAAAATCTACCTATTCTCTGAAGATAACAAATTGAACCCAAACCATCCCTTCCGCTCCTTTCCAATCATCACTGCGTAGTTGAACCTCCTCACATTCGACTTTCCACTAAATTGTGCCAGGTCAGCTCAGTCTGTCCAGAGCTACCGACAGATAAATATATACGGAAAACTCACTTTTGTGCCACTCGCCTCGCTTGCCTCGTCCCACATCTTTCGAAAGCTCTCCGCGTTATGCACAAACATCTTGCTCTCTTCGTGAAGGGGAAATGTTACCTCTTTTGCAACTTTGCCTCCACCCTGCCTTCCCATAAGCACACTTCCCTCTTTCTTCATAGCTCTTGCCAATATCTTGCATATCTTAACCTGATCATCCCATCCATACATATGGAGAAAACTTCCGGCATAGATTACATCAATATCTCCCTCAAGCCTTTTCACATCCACATTGTCCTCATCAAATATATCTGCTTTGAAGAGCGTACTCTTCAAATTGTCTTTATCCTTAAAGAGATCATAGCCGAGTTCAAAGAACTCGGTTCGCAAGTCGCAACCATAAAGATTTTCTGGCAGAGCACCATCGTAGACAAGTCGTCGAATGACTTGTCCAAAGCAACAACCAAGATCGAGGAACTTGGTACCTGGAGAAGCTAATCGCGTGAGGAGTGTAGGATAGTATGGGAAGGATGTGATAACGATGTCGAGGAATTGGAAAGCCCCTATGCAAGGATAGGGGAAGATACTCCAAGCACGATTACGCTGTGAATAAATCGTTAATTTCCCAAAAATCACAAAGGAGAGGAAGTTCTGACAATTTTGTAAACATGAGGCTCGACTTCGGAAGGTGGGAATCCCGCGTAGTCTTCGAGCAACTCGCGAATTGCTCCATCGAGTTTGGCAGACGGAATAGTGAGTTGATACCATGGAAGGTTCGTACTTCGTTCTTCAATCTTGACTTCAATGTCCGAGTTATTCATATTGGCCATTTTGAAATACTGATTTCAATAGTATGAGTAGTAAGTAACAGACGAATTAAGAACAATGCTTCTCCACCAGAAGTTATCAGTCTATGAAGCAAAGTAAATCTTCCCGAAATAAGCTGCGAGTATAAAGGGACAAGATAGAAGATTGTGAACATTTTATATTAAACTCAAACCTGAAATCCGAGGAGAGAGAAAGAGAAAAAGAGATCCCTTCCGTCAAAGGCTTGAAACTGTACCACACTCTCAGTCTTCTTATGGGGTGATGTTGACTGCATAATTCCTGCATGAGAGGGACAGCAGCACCCTAAATCTTCCCATCAGTGATGTCGTTTGCTTCTACACCTGTCATACATGTGACCATGTACGTGACCCTTTCCATTCTATCCTATCATAGTGGGATATATGATACGATAATTCCATCAACAAAAGAGGCACAACAGGATAAACAGCTAATCATGAGGAGGCGTTGTCTAGATTCCTTGCTGGAACTGATATCTGTGAAACGTGGTTATACAAACAGACCGAAGCATACCCTAAGTACCTGATCAGATTTGCAGCACCAAGACTCATCGTGAGTGCCAATACTTCAAAGTAGAAAAGTGAAGTGGGACTTACAGGTCTACGCGGTAGAATCGGATTGTAAATTTGACGATGTAAGTTGTGGCGCAACGCCGCTAACCACCCACCAAAACTTAAATTATCCTAATAGCGTTACGGTAGGTCGTTTTGGGGGGGCTGAATATTGCAACATCAAGTGGCTGAAGTAAGTACGACGTATGCGTTCTTCTGCTTAATTCCCCGTTTTTGAACCACATTTCAGCCCGCGTCAAACCACCACCAAGTACTGCTTTTATTGCTCTGGCCATTCACATGGATTCAATTCAATACCCAATAGCAAATCTAAGATGTGGATATCATTGAAAAAATCGTGGAATTGAATTTTGGCCAGGAGTATCCAATATTGTGGCGAGGGCTCAAAAGAGATAAGTAACACATTGTCTGAAGTGTAATTTCGTTATATGCAAAGTTCTTCAGCTGCTTCATTCAACAATCAATGTCTTGAGGGATAATTACTGATCATTGATTCCTTAGTCCACCTGAGAAGTGCATTACATTCTCTCATATGGGCGATAGTTTTTATTGTTGGTAACGCGCTTGATATCGCGATAAGTCCATCGACGCGACGTGCTATAATTTATGCACAAAACTCTGGTCTTCTTATACCTTCCCATGAAGATTTCTACTTTCCAATCTGAGCTCTTGATACTGTTTCGGAAATTCTAGTTGAATTTCTTCAGTTTTTAAATTGGTCCAACACACTGTGGTTGTGTAGTTCAAGTTTCGACGGGGTGATCCCCCTCAATCAGCGGCGTTATGCCACGACTTACATCATTGTTCTTTGCTTTTTCTTTGGTTTCTGAAGTTGTGTCGAGAAGATATATTGCAACTCTATTAGCTGGCTATATTTCTGTCAATACATTATTTGAATGTATCCAAATATGCAAGGAAAAAAGGAATATTGTTCCACTGCATGTGCCCGGGTAGGAATATCACCCCACAAAGTAAAAAGTATGCGGATAGAACAGGAATTCCCTCTGAAGTTGGCTTACTGAAAGTCGGCTGAGATTGTGCAGAGAGTGCGCTAGAAAATGAAATTTCGCTTCAAAAGTTTCGAAATATTGGACACAGGATATCCAGATTTTCTACGAATGAGACACACTGCCGCAACTACTGAATAGGAATCCAGATGGCTTACCAGGCGTCTTTTCATACACCTTTACGATATTGCTTACCCAATGTGGGATATCGCGTTTGTTCTGAAAACTCGGGGTATTGAATAAGGATACATATCCCACAGTGACTATCTAATATCCAAGACTGGCTGAAGATAAAGTATATCATCCCTTCGTATGTCGAATAGATCACTGAATGCAGGGCACTACGCTATTGGAATAATAAGATCCATGATGGTGATACTATGCAAGCTTTCTAACGCCAAAGACGCCGCTCAAGAAAGCCTTGTACAAGCTGTGCAGTAGAATGTCTACCCTTCCTTCAAAAAGCCTACTGAACAGAACCTGTGTGTATTTCGTAGAATTACATGGTTTTCTAAAACTTTTCAATCAGCTAGCATGTTTCCAACACAGCTCACATCGCCCACTCTAGACCTTACTACCTCGTCCCTATCTGCTAGGGAACACTGTAGAAGGGAACCAGAATTCTATGTTCTTGTTCAAGAAAAAGACTAAAAGCTGAGGAAGACGGGAACAGGAGCAGGCGCCTCCTCGCCACTATATGTACAGCCTTCTTGGTTCGCGGAGGAACACTTTTCCCAATGGAATCACCGGAACTCCTGTAAACTCAGACTCCCCTCTTATCACCGTCCTTTCACTCTGGAGTCCTCTTTTGCAAATAGAGTACTCACTTGACTAACTCGCACCCTACCCTCTAATATAATCTCCTTTCCTGAAATATCACTCCATTCTCTTCTCCTCCCGTAAAGAAACTATACCCATCCATAAATCATGGCCCCTACACACCAAATCTTCCTCTTTGGAGATGTACACGTTGACAAGCTCTCCGCTCTCAAAACACTTTTCTCTCACTCTAAGACTCACCCACAGCTGAGAGACTTCCTAAGATCTGCCTGTGATGTCATACAATGCCAGCTTTCCACCTTTCTGCCAGAAGAACGAGGAGTGTTTGGGCATTTCGACGATCTTCTTGAGTTGGGCGAGCGATATGCCAAAGAAGAGTTCCCAGATGAGATGATTGGCTATGTTCTCATCACCACCATACAAATTGGTGACTTGCTCTTTCACAAATCGACCGAAAACAACAACAATACACATTCTCTCGGTCTTTGCATCGGTCTTCTTGCAGCTTCAGTGGCAGCAGCAGTGAGTGATACAAGTAAAATTGCCAAGTTAGGCACTGAAATCATAGCAATAAGTCTGCGACTAGGTGTTGCTGTACGCCGGCGATCGCGATGTATCGAAGACACGCACAGATCATGGGGCTGTATATTGTTTGGTCTTCAGTTTTGGGACCTAGAGAAGAAATTGGAGGAGTTTAACAAGGTAAGCCAAAATAGTGAGTTTCAGGCTCAAAATAACGATACTGATCTTTGGTCTTTGTAGAATTTCCCAAAGCCAAGATGGGCATACGCAGGCGTATCCACAAAATCGTGGACTACAGTCTTCGGGCCTCCATCTACACTGCAAAATTTATGCCCCGCAATTGACGTACCGCATAAATTACTCACCTCAGCCAATGCGGTTCACGCTCCGCATCTCGTACAGCTAGATATCTCCTTTATTCTTGGAGATTCGCCTGTTCTCAGCTACGCAATCCCACACACATCATTACTCGTCTCAATAAGCACTGGCTTGCCATATCCAGCAGCATCGCTACGCGAACTTCTCCACGCGATTGTGGATGATATAGCACATAAACCGATGTGCATCGACAAGACAGTCGAGGGCCTTGCTTCAATTGTCAGTCTTGATAGGGATTCGGAAATCACTTTAACGACTCTGGGACCGTGTAGTCATACGGGGATGGTGCAGAAGATATTAGCATCTTTTTTCTTCGCCATTCACATAAGCGCTCACACCGGGTCTCATGAAGGTTCAGACACCACAAACTCACGTGGTAGATCGAGTGATATCGCCGTGATCGGGATGTCCGGGCGCTTTCCATTGGCGGAAGATGTGGAAGAATTCTGGAAGGTGCTACAAGCCGGGCATGCATTACACGAAACGGTAATTTTCTCCTACACGCACGCAATACTCATAGAAACAAATACTTACTCAACAGATTCCTCCCTCTCGCTTCTCCATCTCCGACTTCCATGACCCCACCGGCGAAACCAAAAACTCTCTCTTGACCACCCACGGCGTCTTCCTCAGCCACCCCGGCCTCTTCGACAACAAACTTTTCAACGTCTCCCCAAAGAAGCCCTCCAGATGGATCCCCTGCAACGACTCCTTCTCCTCTGTACCTACGAAGCCCTTGAAAAAGCAGGGTATGCGCGTAATTCCAGCGCTTCTACTCATCCCTCTAAAATCGGCACATATTTTGGCCAAACCGTCGATGACTGGAAAGATATCAATGCCCAGATGGGAATCGATACTCATTACCTGCCCTCTCTTGACCGGGCATTTCATCCCGGCCGAGTAGCGCATTACTTTAAATGGGGCGGAGGCTTTTACAGTGTTGATACGGCCTGTTCGTCTAGTTTGACCTGTGCACATCTCGCGTGCGAAGCCCTCAATAATCGTGAACTCGACATGGCAACTGTAGCTGGGGGATCACTACTCGGAGCCCCAGAAATGTTTTCCGGATTAGGCAAAGGTGGATTTTTATCCGCGACTGGCGGGTGCAAGACTTTCCACGATGATGCGGATGGGTATTGTCGGGGCGAAGCGCTCGGCGTTGTGGTCTTGAAAAGGTTGGAAGATGCAGTGAGAGAGAATGATAACATTCTTGCTGTGATTAAGGGAACAGAAAGAAACTCAAATGCAGGCGCGGCCTCGATAACGTATCCAGGGCAAGAGGCGCAGGAAACATTGTTTGGGAGGCTGTTGAGAAAGGCCAGCGTGGATCCACATGATGTAGGGTTTGTGGAAATGCATGGGACAGGGACGCAGGCCGGGGATAATGTCGAGACTAATTCGGTAAGGAACGTGTTTGCGCAGAATCGGGGCAGGGATAATCCGCTGCACATTGGGGCTGTGAAGGCGATTATCGGGCATAGTGAAGCGGCGGCGGGAATTGCTTCACTCATTAAATCATTGTTGATTTTGAGGGAAGGAAGTATCCCAACGCAGCCGGAGTGGCCCTTCAAGCTTAATCACAATTTTCCTGACCTGGAAGCGTCGAATGTTGTTATTGCAGACGGCAAGGGCCGACTGGTTCCAAGACCGAATGGTGATGGTAAAAGAAGAATCGTGGTTAATTCTTTTGATGCTGCGGGGGGTAACACTAGTCTCCTAATTGAAGACGCACCTCGAAGAGTGTCGAAAAGCCCTGATCCACGATCCCATCATGTCATCACAGTTTCCGCTCGTACCTTAACCTCTCACGCAGCAAACAAGAAGCGCCTAATACAGTACCTAAAGATGAATCCAGATACTACGATAGCTGATTTGGCTTATACAACAACTGCTCGTCACGAACATGAGCTCTACCGAGTAGCATTTGTATGCGAGTACATTAGCGAACTAGCGAAGCAACTCGATTCAAGCACAGAGCCAGAACTATCACCAAAGTCCGGCTCATCACTTATATTCGTATTCACAGGACAAAGCGCGCAATACACTGGAATGGGCAGAATACTATATGAAACCTCACCAAGATTCAAGCAAACTCTCGATACGTACCAATCTCTCTGCGACAGTCAAGATCTTGCTTCCTTTATTGACATCATACGCGGAACGCAAGATGTGAAAAATGCGACAGCTGCTCAAATTCAACTAGCTATTGTCGCGTTAGAGATTGCTTTGGCCCATTACTGGGAGTCTTTAGGCCTCAAACCACGCTTGGTAATCGGACATAGTCTTGGCGAGTACGCCGCGTTGTGCATTGCTGGTGTGTTATCCATCAGCGATACCCTGTTTCTAGTCAACAAGCGGGCCACGTTGATGGAGAAGCAGTGTGGACCTGGAACCTCGGCTATGCTAGCCATTGCATTGCCGAAAGACAAAGTCTCAGAGGTTCTGAAGACTCGGTTATTTTGTGAAATTTCCTGTTTGAATGGTCCTTCTAGCACGGTTGTAAGTGGCCCAACAGAGGAGATACAATTGCTTCAAATTCAGCTTAAGGAGAAGAAAGTTCAATGCTCACTTCTTCCAACTGAATTCGGATTTCATTCTCAGGCAATGGATCCTATTCTTGATGATTTCGAGGTGGCATCCAAGAGAGCACACTTCATGACACCTAAAATCCCGGTCGCTTCAACTTTGACTGGTGATGTGATTACTTCTGAAGGAGTATTCAATGCCACTTATCTGCGACGACAAATCTGTGAACCAGTCACATTCATGAAAGCCGTGCGAGCATGTGAATCAGAGGGATTCATCAGCAACAACGATCTCATTCTCGAAATAGGTCCGCATCCAGTGTGTATCGGACTCATCACACAGAGTCTATCAGATGCACAACCAACTTGTCTCCCGTCACTACATCGCAGCAAAGATAATTGGGAAACAATTTCAGAGGCTATCGCTGCTGCACATGTCGCCAAGCTTCCTGTACTTTGGCATGAGTTCCACGCCGATTATCTCAATAGCGTCAGACTATTAGATTTACCCACATATGCGTTCGACTTGAAGGACTACTGGGTACCATATCGAGCGCAATTGCTAGCAGCTCCTCAAACCCAAGCTAAACCTACTCTCTCAACAACATGTCTGCAGAAATTAGAATCTCTAAGTATCAATAACACTCACGTATCAGCTATCTTCACATCTCAGGTCTCCGAGCCAAATCTATACAAAGCCATTCGCGGCCACATTGTAGATGACGTTGCAATCTGTCCCGCTAGCGTGTTCTGCGATATGGCGTATACAGCTTCGAAATTCGTTCTCGAGCAAGCTGGTATCAAAGCAGATTTAGCCAATCTGGAACTGGTTGGTCTTAATATGACGCATGCGCTTGTTGTTCATTCGAAAGATACGGAACAAATAGTTCACGTTTCAGTCGATCTTGACTCCACGCAAAAGGTCATCTCTATCACTTTTAGCTCTGTTGAAAACTCGAGCAGTATGGCAGAGCATGGTACATGTCATGTTGTTGTCAACGAAGGAAATGTTATTCAGGAAGTGGAATGGTCACGAATGCAACGGCTGGTCGAAAGTAGAGTTGGCAGCTTAGAGAACTCCAAAACCGCACACCACATGACTAAACCCCTGATCTACAAGCTCTTCTCAACCCTAGTCGACTACGATAGATCTTACCACGCATTATCAGAAATCTCCATAGAAGAAAACTTCGAGGATGCCGCAGCCACTATGGTTCTTAAACAGGATCCAGACCTAGGCTCATTCACGCACAGTCCATACATTGTAGATGCACTCGTACATCTCGCAGGACTGTTGCTAAATGTCGATCCCGCAAAATCAAAAACAGACCTGTATATTGCGGGAAATATTGGACGCATGAGCATCATGGGCGATTTGTTAAAAAATCAACAGTGCACAGCCTATGCAACGATCCGAGAGCGAACCAGCAAAGGCATTTGCCTGTGTGACGTGTATGTCTTTGCAGACACGAACCTCGTGGCGATAAGCACCGATATCAAATTCCAGCGATTAAGCAGAGATATATTCAGCATGATGCTAGGGAAGGAACAATCATTTGATCCTTGCCCAGCTCCTCGCAAAACTCGATTCCTGCACAAGGACAAGGAAGATGCCGCTTCTTCGGTAGGTGATTCGTCGGAAAATTCTTGGGTTCCGACGCTAGTATCAAATACTAGCTCGCAAACCTCAGTCGAGGCTCTCGATCTATCTTCCATCTTGCTCGATACTGTCGCTGCAAAAACCGGTGTTAGTTTATTAGAGATGAAAGATAACTCAAGCTTTGCGGATGTGGGAATAGATTCACAAATGAGCATCTCCATCATTGCAGATTTCAGGGAAAGAACTGGAGTTGAGCTGCCCGCCGCGTTCTTCTCGAATTTTCCCACTGTAGTAGAAGCGAAGGGGGAGCTTGGCAGTGTCTCTGAGACTATACCAATACCACCGTCAAAGTCAACGGCTAAACAGGAACAACGACAGAATCTAGCAGCTAAGCGTCAAAGATCATCCAGCCAAACGCAAGCTCAGAATAACAAGAAATCAAAAAACACATCTGAGACTTCTCAGAGTACTGCTTTATTCAAGATCGTCGCAGCAGAATTAGGACTAGATATCACCGAGTTGACACCTAGTACTGAATTTGCTGAGATAGGAGTTGATTCCATGCTCAGCATCAAAATTCTCTCAATCTTCAAAAAGCAATCGGGAACCGAACTCCCAGCGGCATTCTTCAACAGCAATTCTACCATCACCTCAGCACGAGAAGAACTCGACGGATCCCCCTCCCCCCAAACATGTCACACCGCCACCTCCGAATTTCAACCCAAACTCCCCAAATCCCGCGTAATCCTCATCCAAGGCAAACCCCACTCCAAAGCCACCCCCCTTTTCCTCGCTACCGACGGCTCCGGCGCCGTAACACCCTACATTCACTTCCCCGCTCTCCCTCACGGTCGCAAGATCTACGCCCTGGAATCGCCATTCCTAGAAAATCCAGACGAATACACTCTTTCCATCCAAGAGATGGCCGACATCTTCATCACCGCCATGCGCACCATCCAGCCCCACGGCCCATATTTAATCGGCGGCTGGTCCGCAGGCGGAATCTACGCATACGAAATTGCACATCGCTTAGCCATGGTCGGGGAGACGATCACCGGGCTCGTGATAATAGATACACGCATCAATGTCTCTGTTCCTATGGCAGATGTAACCATGGAATTCATCGAGCGTTTCGGGATATTCACCGGTGTGGGGCGCGGAAACCTATTGTCGGGATTATTGGTGCAGCAAAAACAACATCTGACATCCACCGTTCGCGCTCTCTGTAAATACGATGCAGTGCCTTTTCCGGCTGGGAGGGCACCGCGCAAAACGCATATTATTTGGGCGAGTAAGGGGCTGAATGACAGTGCAAATCCGGGGGAGAGGAACGATCAGGTTACGGGAAAGGCGGCAATGAGGCCGGGGAGCGGGGGGAAGAATATGAGTGAGATGGAGTTGGGGGATTTTGAGGAGGAGTTTAAGAGTTGGTTTTTTGGGAAGAGGAGCGATTTTGGGACGAATGGGTGGGAGGAGTTATTGTTGAAGGGGGATATTAAGGTTCATAAGGTTGATGCTGGTGAGTTGCTGATTGGGTTGTTTGAATTTTGAAATATGCTAACGTTTGGTTTTAGATCACTTTTCGATGGTTGTGCCGCCTTGTGTGAAGGAGTTGGGTTCGGTGTTGTTGGAGATCATTGAAGATTTTGCGAGAATTGAGGCGGAGGAAGAATAGAGTAGGTTGGTGATATTATCTTTATATATAGAATTCTAGGAGAGAATAGATTCGCAGTTAGATTTAGATATTTGTCAGGTCGTGTCAAAAGGAGTACACACACATGTATACATAGACATATCTGATATTCGATCATCTGAATCCTGGTACCAGCATCTTGCCGCCCCTCCCCCCACTTAACACGAAAAGAGATGGTCAATCTTGAAACAAGCAGGTCGATTAGCTGTTTTAGGTCTCGAAATCCGCCCAGTGTATCAACGATCAAGATTGTGGGCTTCAAATTCCTATTCTGCAAGATATCCTTCAAGGCCCCGGATAGTGCTACCCAGGCGTTGACGTCTTCCAACAACCACTATCCTGCTTTCTCATATCGATTTTGTAAATGCGAGAGAAGGGCAGGTATTACAAAGAGAAGAGAAGAAAATAAAAGGAAATTATATTATGAAGACAGAAGTAATGAAGCCGTTAATAGGTACATTGAAACTCGTTTTCATCAAGATAATATATGATTCGATTCCTATGCTTGAGTTTGAGAAGAGAAATCGTCCCAGATTGATTGAATCATTGATTCGTTAACATCCTATATCAGTCTAAAACTATGTAGGATGACTAAAGACTATGAATCTCTCCCATACTATCGGAACATACTAAAGTACAAGCTCGATTTGTTATTTGATTCGATACGATATGTGTTATAGAGAAGAATATCTAGAGATTGTGGATCAAAGAGGTTTGGGTGTTGATGGTTGGATAGAATGGACCAGAGAGTGAGGAATAAAGGGAATAAAAGAAGACAACGGGAAGGGGGACAAGTGAGGGTACATAAAGAATGGTTGTGGAGCGGAGAGGGGTGGATTTCAGATGGTGCTCGAGCAACTTAATAGGAGAGCCTCGGTAAATAAAGAAATTCATTTCACTGTAGTGTATCTACTCTATCAACAAAGGATATATGGACGATAATTCTTGAGTTAACCAGTATATGTCATCACACAGTACACTCATTGCTTGTACCTCAATCACTGTCAACATACGAAATCTATTTCTCTAACCTTCAAATAAACTTTTTTTCTTCATTCAATCTATTTATTTGCTATAATGAGTCACCTTCCTTCTACATCCTTCTTTTACTCTCCGCCTCCCCCCTCTTCCGTAATACTTAATCCAAGTCATTCAACCATCAAGACCAAGGCACGCCCTCCCCTTCATCTCGTATAACCTCACCGTAATGGACTTCCTTTACCCGGCGTCCACCCACTACCTCCTCCTCCAAAGTTAGAAAACCCACTCCCATTTACAGTCCCACCTCCCCCAGAGCCAAACGGTAACGTTCCAAGTGGCTTTCGAACCGGTGTACTTGGTCCCTTCAAGCTTACACCACCATCGTCGTTACCATTTGCTGGTGGAGTATTAGTTCTACTAATATCCCTCCCCTCTCTTTCTCTCTCTCTTTCTCTCTCTTTCCTAGCATTGAAACTGGGTGGTCTAAAATTGCACGCTTGTCCTTGTCTGTAAACTTCAATCAACAATTCCTCCACTAACATCCCTCCAACTTCTTCTGACGCAGTCCATTCTTCCCATTTTTTCCATAATCTCAACGCGGTTCTTGCATCTTCAATACTATCATGCGTCTCGACTTGAATATCTTCTCTGAATAAATACCATGCCAAGAACGCCAATCCCAATTTTCTCTGTTTGGATGGTATAAAGAAAAGATCAGCTGTATCAATGACATGTGATTTTGGTATCTGTATATTAATGACTCTAAAGTCTGTTTTGAGTCCATGACCAACAAATTTACATCCAAGATTTAATAGAATCCAGAGTTTCTTGTAAGCAATCTTGAGAGAAACGAGATTGTGTTTCGTTCTTTGTGGATCGAGGTCACCAGGACTAATACCCGAATAAGACGTCAAGTAGTCGATAATCGGATCTTTGCAATTGATGTAATCATCAATAAATGGATATCCTTCATCATCACCTGAGCCTCGAACAACAGAGACACGTGCTAGAGCGTGTGCAATAGGCCGGATAGTTTGTCTTTCGCCTTCGGAGTTGACTTCTATTTCGGGTTGACGAATTGAGACGAATTCAGTATCGAGAGCTATGAGAGTTCCTTCGGTTGGCATCTCACGATCTGGGGAGAGAGGTTTGTGAGTTTTATTAATGACGCGCGTACTTAAGGTCTGTTAGCACTTGTAAGAGGTTGAAAAGAGAGGAGAACAAACTTTTCATCGGCAAATAAAAGAGAAGTGTCTAAATTGTCCTTCCACGAATTGTCAATCCTATTGTTCGTTTCCTTCACTTGATAAGTGATAACGGATGGTAATTTCCAGCTCGAGTTAAAAGATAAAGCATCTTCTTTTGGTATCGGAGTAACTAGGAAATCATTAAAGAGATGCCATTGACTTTCTGCTGGTGGAGTTGGCGCAGAATGAGCAACTATGATATATTAGTACATGCAAAAGCAAAAGAGGAATATGAATTTCACCATTTATTAAAGATACCAAATGAGGTTTCTCATTTTGCCCAACATCAATTTCCGCAGCGAAACCTACTAGAGAATAAACAGTAATGTTGTGAGCACCACGTGCTATGTGAAGTCTCAAATCTTCGCCTTGATAACAGTAGATTTGACCCATGTTAATGATAGTTCCTATCTCTTCTGGCAAACAACCTGGCGTTTCCCAAAACTGTTTTGATTCAGGAGTTGTAAGATTTGCATTGAGCATAAGAACTGGTGGTGAGGTATGGATGGTCTTTTTCGTCTGTAAAGTTTGATATTTTCTACAAGTCCCACACCATCCGCGATTTGTTGTTTCTCGTTCAATGCTTGCTTTTAAAATTTCACAAAATGATTTCTTAGGCATTGATGGTGACTTGCCATTTCGATTATATGGTTTCTGACGTATTTAGCATGATTCAAATGCTGTTGAAGTACTGAACTTACAGGTGGGGTTTGCGGATAAGTTAGTTCAACAGAAGAGGATCCTCCTGGTCGTGTATGCTCACTTTTACAAAAGACACACCTGATATTCATTGTAACGGGCATAGAAAAAACCTAAATGATCAGCAATAATCTTGACGAAAGTATCAGATCAGGTACTAACACGCTCAAATATGTTCGACCCACTAGGAACGCTTTTGAATTCTTGTGGAATCCTAATAAGAAGAAATTGATTCAATGACTGAAGTAAAGTAGAGATTGACACTCCACGTGATTCTTCCTCCAATAAGTGCATACTCTTAGCTATCAAAATATCAGCAGTGTATAGATGATTTTCAAGAGGTTACTCACCCTCTGGAATGTGGCTAAATGTCTTTAGCAGGTTTGTCGCTTGACATACAGTCCCCGCTGCTTTCTCCAACATATCAAACAAGAAACCCATTTCGCACAACAAACACATATCATTAAGACAACCCGTCGCAGTGTGTTTCAAAGCAAAATTTCGAATGAGAATTGTAAATCTCATTATTTGCAACAAGGAATTAGCATATGAATTCGAGATGTGAGTCTCGAGCCCCGAATATGGAGTCTTATTGTAGTATCTACCCAACATTAGCCAATGCTTCAGAAAAGGGAATTGGTACATACCCAAAATCAAAATCATCGACTCCAAACTTGCTATACTTAATCTCAACATTCATGTAGAAAGCACTGTTACCTGCTTGTAAAGTAGGGAGCTCTTTATCCCTAATGATCTCGGCAATTTCATTAATACCACGTTCAGGAGTTGCATCATTAACGCCTTCTCTAGCCCTTTCACTCAAGAATTTTGGCGTTTGTATACTTGGTTGCGTCCTCTCGGCCGTTCTCCTACTCTCTATCTGATTTCTTCTAACATCCTTCCTTGCGTTTTTGCCACAAATCATCCCATCTCCAACTTTAGGATTTATAATCCAATTTGGGTCCACCTTGACAGGCGGAGCACCGACTTCGAAAATGAGATGACTCGGCCATGCAGATAACAGATTTTCTCGATAATATGGCATACCGACTAAATTCAATGGACTGTTCGATGTTTAATTAGCAAGACCAAAAAGTAGTGAGTTTCCCACACTTACGTATCGTCGCGCCATTCGATAGGTCCAGATCCGGGTTTATCCTCCGGATCCGCAAACTCAATAGGACTGCTGAGCTCGGCAAATCGAATATTGCCTCGCGAGCCCCAAATGTGTACACTGTTTTCCATATCTGATAAAGCAATAGCGTTCCCTGTGGCTGCAATCTCTAGAGATCTCAACGTGGTTAAAACATTTGCTTGTCTGACGTTGCTCGAATTCGGGTTGATCAAATCAACTATATGAATTTGACCCTGTTGCGAAACAATATAACAGGTAGTCAACATTCGCGGGTGCATTCTAACAAATGCTGCTCCTGGAGGAAAGGGAATAGGAGGTAAAGTCGACAGCGTCCTAAGATTAAGCACCATGACAAAAGTATCAAGCCTGTACGATGATCCTTGATGTGGTATTGAATATCCACAAGTGAGTAGATAGTCACTTTGCACATCCATATCATTGATGAGTGCTGTGTGAGCCTGCCAAGTCTTGGTCACGGTGTAGGTGTAAGGATCGAGTATACAAACGGACCCCGTCGGTGTGGCCGCACAAATGGATCGGCTCCTTTTCATGATCTTATAGTGATTGTTCGTAGGTACCTAGAAGTTTAGAAAGTATTCCTCATATTCGCGGAGTACTATACCTGTTTCGTGATAACCCCTTTGTCCACATCAATTATAAACATCTGGTCCTGGATCCCCGCAACTAGTATCTCTGATGTCCCCCTCGAAGTGTAACTCATACATCGTAAGTCCTTCATATCTTCGTGCCTATATCCGCAAAAGTATCAGTCCTGATCTGCAAAGCTTCCCTGGGGAGTGTCGTACGTAATGTGCCATATGTGTAAACCCCTCCTTGATGCCATATGAACGCTTCTTCCTCCCACTGAAATAACTCCTTTATCATGGAACAGAAATTGACGAATTGGATCTTGACCGGCCCTGTAGGATGTATATCCTATACCTTCGAGTCCATAGAAACTTTTAACGCGTCCCAGTTCATCCCCAATCCAAAATAACTCTTGAGATGAATCGAATGCTCTCGCAGGAGCTTGTGTAGGATCTGGATGCACACCCGAAGGCGGCAACTGAAATCTAGTGACCTTGTTAAGATGTTTAGCAATCTGTTGTATAGAGAGTTGAGCTTCATAGGCAATTTGACTTTGATTAGAACAAGCCATGATAGCTAACTCAGTGCCGTGGAATAACAATGCCGAGGGCATGGGATAAACAAGGCTGAGAAACAACATAAACACAGCATGTTATAACGAGATAAAGTTTAGAACCCATTTTGTGACGATAAAGGAAAGTAGAACTCACTTCCTCCCAATCACCATCCATTTTGGACAAAATTACCATTACCAATCCATGGCTGTGTATATAAAATATATTATTGAGTTCCAAAATGTGAAGGTTAAGGATGTTGATGGGGTGGAGTCCTTTCATTATTCTGCCATGCCACTTTCACCCTATTTGGTTTTAGTCAGATGTACAGGGTATTTACCGCCCAAGAGGAGCTCCATTAGAATCCCACAGCATCAAAACCTCCAAATACCGAATTCCGCAAACATACAGAAATGAAGCGCCAAAGCCCATTCATAGCTGAGACGCGCCCAATGTCAATGTTCAAACACAAGGGAGTCATAAATGTAGGTTTGTATCTCGCATTGCTTTTTATTCATCTCAAAGTACCATTTCAGATGAACATACAAAGTTATCAATTGATTCATTTGGCATTATTTTTGTTTTGTCGTTTCTCGTGAAATCCATTCAATAAAGCTGGTTGGAAGTACCCCTCCATCAACCCATCAACACAACTCTTTAACAGCTCTTCAATATGAATTTCTATGATGGCGCATTCCTGGTATTAATATCAGCATGTGGTCTTCTTACATGGCGACAATATCAAACAAAAGAAGAGTCTACAGAAGATAGGAAAAACAATGATGATACTGCCCCTCTAGCAAAGGCAGAAGCAAGTCGCTTCACCAAATTATTCCTTACTGTTTATTGTCTTGTGATGGCATCAGATTGGCTTCAAGGTACTGTATATCCCTCGATTAGATAGTCATCACATTACTGACATTCAAATAGGTCCCTACGTTTACAGTCTTTACAAAGATCAATTTGGATTGGATGAGAAAATCGTAGCATTACTCTTCACTACTGGCTTTCTATCTGGTGGCATATCAGGATACTTTGTCGGATCATTCGCAGATAAATATGGTCGCAAATCAGCATGTCTCGTCTTCTGTCTTACCTATTCACTTTCGTGTTTTTCAACCATCTTTCCTAGCACTCCGATACTGTTTGTTGGACGAATCTTTGGAGGTTTAAGTACAAGCTTGATGTTTAGCGCTTTTGAAAGTTGGATGGTTACGGAATATCATAAAAGGAATATACAAAAAGCCGGGATGAGTTTGAATAGTTTGTTTGGAGTTATGTCTACTTTAAATAGTGTCATGGCTATTTTGTCAGGCGTTTTTAGCGAATGGTTGGTTCAGATTACAGATGATAGAAGAATGCCATTTATGGCTTCTGCATGTCTTTTGGGAATTTCTGCGTATATCATTACTATGTACTGGGTAAGATCTTCCATTTCGAGAGAAGTCTCTGTCCATAACTAATCACATTTTCAATAGACCGAAAACTATGGCGATAGTGCAACCAAAGCCCAAAAGTCCACCTCTGGCACCTCCGAAACGTCACCAACCTCACCCAACGCTAATGCTCCCTCGCGCACCTCCAAATCTCCCCCTCCCACAACCTCAGCCCTCAGTTTAATCTTCACCAACCCACGAATCTTCACTCTCGGTCTCGCCTCCTGTTTCTTCGAAGGCAGCATGTACCTCTTCGTCTTCTTCTGGACCCCCTTCCTCAAATCCACCCAACCATCTCCCTCCTCCCCACCCCTCCCCCTCGGCATGATCTTCGCCTCCTTCATGTCCTCAGTCATGCTCGGCTCCCTCACCTTCACCCAACTCTCTTCCACCTTCCCCTCTCTAACCCAAACCCGTCTCCTCACCATCATCTTCGCCCTCTCCTCCATCTCCCTCCTCTTTCCCCTCCTCACCGAAAATCAACACTACACCTTCTACGCCTTCTGCATCTTCGAAGCAATGGTCGGTATGTATTTCCCATCCGTCGGATCCCTCAAGGGGAAATGGATCGAAGATGGTGTGCGAGCACGAATCTATGGCGCACTGAGAGTTCCATTGAATATCTTCGTCGTAGTTAGTCTAGCGCTAGTGAGAGAAGGAGAAGAGTATCGACGCGGAGTGTTTTTAGTATGTGGTGGTTTACTGGTGGCGATTAGTGGAATTTTTTATAGATTTGTGAGGGAGAGTTAGTCGTTTGATTCCATGATGTTAGATGTTAGATGTCTGATTAGGGAGGTCAGTTGTTCGCTTGAGTATACTAGCTCCTGGGTACTTAGGTATACCTTAGGGGGAAAAGCCCAGTATGTTTTGTGGTTTAGGTATGATTCGTACTTTGTAATTGACCTCAATTATAAATCTATATTATCATTATATCACCATTTAGATATTGAATCGGATACCCTACTTTCTGACCACCCCCCTTTTTGGATTACTTTTATATCAAAAATAGAATTTTTAACTTTCTTATTTGTAAATAGGATTTATTAAATATATATATATATATATATATATATATATATATATATATAATTTAGATCATTTTTAGCTTATTTTGAAAATTTCAGATTTTTAGGATTTTTCTATATTGAGATCTAGAGCTTCAAAATATTGATTTTTAAATTTGTATAGAAATTATATATAAATTTGAAACATTCATACAATCTTTAATAATTTTTTAATAAAAATCACTAAAAATGAATTATAAAATTTTATTATAAATTTATAATATACTTACTTTGAAGGATTTAGAAAAAATAATTTTTTTTTATAAATAGGTATTTAGTGTGACGAACCCAACGAACGTTTAGAGATCAATCTTAGAATTAAAAGCTATAGAGTTAAAGAGAGCGTACTACAAAACTATATATATAATTAGCTCAAAGCTTAGTACTATACTAGCCTGATTAGATGTGATTATATATATAGTGTAATATTACCTTTCCCTTTTAAAAAATTTATTTTGAATTTGTTTTTATCGTAGGTCATGAGCTAGTATATGAGTATTTAGTATAAATAGAATATAAGAGGGAATAGACTAGTATTAGTCTATTATGGGAAGCTGGCTCAGTTTAACAACTAAAAAGCAATAAAAACACGTGATATTTATGAATCTGTATATTGATATTCACTTTCTTATTCTATATTAAAAGGGAAAAAGCTCTTATTTTATACTTTTTCCAATCCAATCTAGCTTTCCGCTTTCGTTAATCTCTTGTAGATCTCTTTCTAATTCGGTTATTCCTTCGAAATAAAGCTCCTTTTTATATTCTTTATTAATAGTCGTTTTCGGAAACTAATAATGATCGTTTTCGGAAGCTAAATATAATCGTTTTCGTATGATTGCTTTCGGAAGCTTATAAGCGACGATCACGTGTTTTTGATCATGTGATTCGATACTAGTATAGAACTTTATTATATATATATTCAAAAAGATATATTATTATATTATTTTATAATAAAAACAATAATATATATATACAAAAACAATTAAATCAATATATATCTTCAATTTGAAACTTTTATTAAAACCTAATACTAATTTAAATTTCAATAATTCATAAATCAATAATAAATAACATATAATCCGAATAATAAATTAAAACTTTTAATATATTAATTTAATTTAATATATTAATTTAATTTAATATATTAATTTAATATAACATAGATAATTAACATTTAATAAGTAAAGTCGTTTTTATAAATAGACATTTAGAAGAATATTTATAATTAAATTAATATAGACCCGACTCGTATTTTTCTCCAAGATATATAAATATATAAATAAGTAAATAAATAAATAATTAAATATATATATAAGACTCTGTTTTTATTAAATATCAAGTTTATATATAAACACTTTTTCATATCAAAATTCACCTACTTTAGAATTCAATATTAAATCAATCAATATATTAGATATTTGAAATTCGACAAATAAATAAATTTTAATATAAACCTTAGCAGCAAAATTTTATATTTTTATAAAATCTTTTCATTTGATAAAGAAAATCTATAATAAATTTTCAATATTTGAAATTATTATAAAAAATAATATTTATTTTAAATATCAAAATTCTTTATAGAATTTTTCAATAAATATAATTCTAGAACTGATATTTTTAATACTAAAATATCTATATATTAAATTTCTATATATATCTTAATTCTAAAGTTTTATAATAAATATTTAAATTACTATATATTTATAAAAATAGAAAATAGAAAACTCTTATATTAAAAAAAAAAAAAAAAAGAAAAACAAACATAAAGAAATCTCTTAAACCTGCCCCCGCTCCCCACCCCCCTCTTCTCTTTTTCCTTCAAAATCTTATTTATAATCATCTATCTCATTCTCAATCTATATTATACTCTCATTCTCATTCTTATTCAAATGATTTTGATCTCTGCTTGTTCCTCGTTTTCCCCCTCATATACAAACATATATAAACATATATACAATTCCAAAGTCAATGTCAAAATCAATGTCACAGTCAAAATCAAAGTCAATATCAAAAAGAAACAGAAAAATAAAAAAAAGAGAAAAGATGTTTCGTATTTCATCTTGGTATCATATCTACAAAAGCACTCAAACTCATCTCATCTTATTCCATCCCATCCATCCACCCATCCATTCGTCCCATATTCTATCTCAATCCAACTCAACTCAACTCAATCAATCCAATCCTATTCTACCCTACCCTATCATATTCTATCAACCATCATATCCATATCATACCATGCCCATCACCAATTCCAATCCCCGGGAATATCCCCTATCCCATACCGTATTCGCATATCCTAAAGATTGCAATCTCGGTTTCCCTCTCCAAATGGTATCTATCTCATCACTTCCTATCCCAACTTATTTCATCAATCCTCTTCCCCCCAACCCTCAAAAGTAGAATGTAAAGCGATACTCAATCCTAGAGATCATTTCCATTCCATCAGTACCTCCATATTTAATCCTATGAAAATCATATCCCAGATTCGAGTTCGAGTCTTTCGTTCGCTTCAAGTACCGATCGTTCCTCGCAAGGCAGATGCCTATTCGATCGCTTCTCTTTTAATATTTACATCTCCCTCTCCGTAAGAAAAAAAAACCACATGGAGTTCATAATTCCTCCAGCATATCTGTCATGAACAAAAGAAATATGTAGAAAAAGAAATTAAAACTCCAGCATGCTCGAGTAGTGAGAAAGCCGTGTACGTATGATCGGGTAAAATAAAAGTGATAAAACTCCCGCTTGCCCCACCCCCTTTGAAAATGCAACGAATGCAATGAATGTACATTGATCGCACCAAAGGAAATTGTGTATCGGAAATTCGTAAATGGGTACCAATAGGATTGAAATGTCTCATCGAATCATTCTGATTCAATACATTTTCAACCTTGGCTTATAATAACTCTTGCACCTTCCTTTCCTAAGATACCCCTCTCCTGTGGCTTGGGACTGTGTCCTCTACCCTTCTTTCTAGATAAGAATCCTAACATACCAGTTGGCTTGGCATGCGCTTCTACTAATTTAGCATCTGCGGGTAGGGTTGCATCTTGCTTGGCCAATTCTGACCAACTTCCAGTTTCGCCTAAAACCACTTGCATACCACCACCTTGTGATTCCTTGCGTATTCCACCAGGACGATGAGGGCGGTTATATGATTGTTGATACGGTGATAAGGGTGTTTTGGTGGTACTTGGTGAATGTGAATGAGGTACGGAACGAGGAGGTCCTAAGACAGGGCTAGTATTTTGGGAAGGTTGTTGAGAGCCAGGAATTTGCGAGTTGGGAACTGGTGGAATATTTGCACTATTCGATGGTGATTCAGAACGTGAAGATGGTTGAGACCGCGAAGCTGCTCTCTTGCGATTCTTAGATAAAGTGCGCGTGAGAGTGGCCTTTGGAAATTCATCAGAAGTTTGTGATGCTGGAGTCGACGGGCTAACATTTTGTGTAACCGGAGGCGGAGAATTTGGATCACCACCTTCATTGTATCTAAGGAGATTGAGTTAGCATAAGGGGAAACGGGTTGTAGGAGAGTGCTAACCTGTCATACGCTGCCTTGGTGTAATCAAATGTCGTATATTGAGCTTCAATCATCTTGTGGAGTTCTTCTTCCTTGATTTCCTTCTCTGTCGCATCCTCCTTGAGAGCCTCTCTTGGCTTTTGTCGACGTGCCCGAGCTTCTAGAGGTGCTTCCTCCAATAGTAATTCCTCGAGATCATAAGTGGCGTCGAAATTTGTCTTTTCACTGGATGGAACGAAGACTGGCTCGATTTCCTTTCTCTCGAGTGCCTCGAAATCTATGGGTCTGAAGAAAGGGTTATCGGTAAAAGTTTCGAATCCGGCTGAACCCATTCGCTTCGCTGGATCCTCCTCGAGAGCTGAGCTAATGGCATGTAAACATGGCATAGAAACGGCTGGTGCAGTGATGGGGAAATTCGGTGAAGCTTTGGTTATCTGTGCTGCGAGAGTTGTCTGTGTGCTACCTTCGAATGGCCTCTGGATACATTGGTTAGCATTGAAAAGTGAAAAGTGGGGTTGACAGGATATTGGAAATGAGTCCAAGCATACCTTATTGTAGATACATTCGTAGAACAGTACTCCCAATGACCACCAATCTGCGCCAGGGCCATATCCACATCCTTTGTAAACTTCTGGTGCGAGATACGCTAGAGTGCCAGATTTGCTCGTTAATAGTCTGTGTGAAGTGTAATCCGATGCAACATTCTGCAGGATGTTAGCGTTGTGTTCATACTCGGGACGTGTTCTTGGGAGGACAAACAAAATCTGCTAAATGAATATGCCCCTCGGAATCCAATAAAACATTGTCAGGTTTGACATCCCGATGTATGATACCCTGCTTGTGTATGTACTTTAATGCAATCCCAAGTTCGGCAATCCAAAATTGAACAGCTTCCTCGGTGAAGGTCTTTCTCGAAATATGGAAGCGTAAATCTCCTCCGTTCATTAAATCGACGACTAGATACCTGTTTGTTGAAAGGTTAGTGAGTGCTGGTGGTCCCGGTCGAGATGCAGGTCCAGATGCAAGTCAACGTACATGTACTCAATATCTTGAAAACTATATCGCAAGTTACAAATAAATGGGTGATTTAGATGCTCCAACATTCGTCGTTCTCGAATTATATTCCGGACGCTTTCTTGTCGAACGACTATATTTTCCAGAAATCAGTAGTCGTTCCAGATTGGAATCAAGTATCACCAACCCTCATCCTTGCGAATGTACTTGAGCGCAAACGTCAATCCGGTATCCTTCCTCTCTACTATCCTTACTTTTCCAAAAGCACCCTTTCCAACCACTCGCAGAAGTCGAAAATGATTGAGGCTCACTATCGTGAAGAAGTCATCTGTCAGCAAAAAGGACTCATGGTGGTGGGATGATAGCGGTAACAAAGACTCGGAAGCCCTCGAGCATTCGAGGAATTCCTAGCACATTCTCTTGCCACTGAATCCTCGCTCAACCAAAATGCAATCATAATCATACCTTCATCTTCGAAGTTCACCGGCTTTCCAGAACTGTTTCCCATGGGCGCAAAAGTCTGGGTGAAATCAAGACTCTATCTCCCCTTATCCTCGGTTTGACCAATAAATTTCTAAGGAAATGCGATTGAATTTGTAAATGGAGACATTCGGCGCAAAACTATCAAATCATGCGAGAGTGATCTGAATCTCGAGATAACCGAAAGATGGAGGGTTTTGGTTCGGGTCGGATCTTTTATTGATATTAATTTTCTGGAACGGAAGTTGCAAGATGATGTTGTTGTATGAAGCGAATATAAGTGAAATGGAGTTGAGTTGAGTTAAGTTGAGTTGAGTTAAGTTGAGTTGAGTTAAGTTGAGTCGAGTTAAGTTGAGTCGAGTTAAGTTGGAGGAGTGAAAGAGTGTTCCTTTGTGTGGAGAATTGGAAAGTATGGAAATGAATTATCTTGTACGAGTAAATTGAAGACCTCTCGACAAGACGGTGTAGAATTTGGAAGAACAAAGATGGGATGGGATAGGGTGGTAGTCTCTCCTCTCTGGACGAGAATCTTCTTTTTTTCCTTCTTCGTTTCCTTTGGAATGTTTAGGATGAAACTTGGTGTCAGAGACTAGAGACTAGAGACCGGAGAGTAGAAACTAGAGACCGGAGACTAGAGACAATGACTAGAAATTGATCAAAGGAATTTCTCCCCAGTGAGGTATGTTTAAGGAAAGAAAAGGAAAAAATGATAAATAACAAGAATTACAATTACAATTATAAGGAATTGTCTTGTTGTTCGGGGACGGACCACACGCCGCCTTTTGAAGATAATTTATGATGAATTACTACGGAGTGTACAGGTTGATTTGGATGGTGGATATATGGATATGGAGATGGATGGGTATGGATGGAGATGGATGGAGATGAAGATGAATATGGACATAGATGTGCATATCTATGTGGAATTTGGATGGGGGTCAATCTAGAAGTTAGCAGTTAGCAGTTGGGAGTTTTTCAAAGGATCCACGAGTAGTCTTTAATACCAATATGTGGTATGATTGAATTGATTGCTTGATTTGACATTGAATGAATAAATTGATTGAATGAATAAATTGATGAATTGATGAATTGAATTGAATCGAACAGGATACCTTCTCTTTCCTTAGACATCCGTCGACAATTCAATTCAATACAATACAGTACCATCCATCCATCCATCACCTAGGTAGGTATCGTTATCACTAATATATAATCAAAAGCAATGTATACATACTCCTCCACACAGTAATACTCCTACACAGAATATCCTACACAGAATATCCTACACAGAATATTCTACACAGAATATCCTACACAGAATATTCTACACAGAATATCCTACACAGAATATCCTACACACAGTATCATTACCTCCTTCAAGCATTAAAAAGGGTCTCGACAACCAAAAGAAAATGTCACCCATGCCAATCCAATGCCATGAAGCAGGCACATGGACCAGCATACTATGTAATGAATGCTCTGTAAGCCGTCGTAAGTGTGGACTATCCCAATTATATCATCCAGATCCATCTCATCCATCTCATCCATCTCATCCATCATGATCCATTACTGTGCAAAGTCTTTTTTCTATTCCCAAATCGGGCATGGTGGATTCCTTTCACAACTTTAGTTCCCTTTGAGGATGGTCCAGTTAATATATTCTGAATGAAAGGAGGATACCTACCTACGACCTAGACCAGGGAAATGTAACCAGGGGTTCCGGTACAGGCTCCAAATACACATGGCATCTGCATGGCTTCGCATGGCAAAAGTGTGAGACGGTGAGTTCGTAATGATGAGTGGTTCAACTTGGCAGTGGTGTGTGTGATGCATGGATGCTTCGGATTGGTTAGGGTGAAGTGATGGAATCATGGAAGGATACGATAGAAGCCATGGAAGGGAGAGAAAGGAAATTATTATGACAGGATAGGAGAGTAAGCACGAGGTGAGGCGTTTTGAAACGTCGAGTGGATTTGAGATTTGAGACTGGAGACTGGAGACTGGAGAGGCTTGACCTTTCTAGGAGTCATATTGAGTACATCTTCACCATCTCAATATTTACTAGCTACGCTTTTACTCGACTTCTATCAATTATTACTATGCTATTACTCTTGAAGTATCTTTCTCCCTCGTGTGAATTCATCAATCCAAATCGGATTTAAGGATTAGACGCTTTCCATGCTTCAATGCTCACGCTTCAATGTTTCCATACTTCCATGCTCACGCTTCCACACTTTCCACCACCAGTGCCCATCCCTTCCACCACCATCCCTTAGCTTCCGGCGTAACCCTCAAAACAAAACACCAGTCAGTGGACGGCCGGTTCTAATCGGATACCCGATTCTCCCACAACACGGTAGCATACACTACCTCGATCTCAATATCGACTAGTTCTATTCTAAGCATATCTTAATTCCCCATCGAACCGATTAATCAAATCCTGACTCTGGTATTACATGTGAGGAACTATTACCGTATCAGTCTCTGTGCATACGACTCAATGAATGAACTTCCTCGCATTTCATTTCATTTCATTCCATTTCATACCGTACGTACCTCTTCTCGAAGCTTTAGGAAAAAAGGCGGCTAATCTCATAGCTGAACCTAGATATTTTTAGATTGGATTACTTACTTACTTACCGATCAATTCTGAGTCATGTTATACGATTATAGGGAGAAAAGTTGATGGAATTGAATCATTCATTATACTTGAGCGGATTCAGGCGTATTCAGACGTATTCAGACGTATTCAAGCGTATTCAAGCATATTCAAGCATATTCAAGCATATTCAAGCATATTCAAGCATATTCAAGCATATACTATATCATAAAACTAACTAATAATCACTACTACTACTACTAATTAAAGAATAATTCCTTCATTCTTTATTTCGTCTATTAATAATAAATAATAATACTGAATACTCAACTCTACTCTACTCTACTCTACTCAACTCCATAAACAAATACCAACTACCTAATAAAACGATCTAATCCAATTCATTAAGCCCTCTCTCTCTCTCTCTCTCTCTCTCTCTCTCTCTCTCTCTCTCTCTCTCTCTCTCTCTCTCTCTCTCTCCACTTCCTCTTCCTCTCCTCCCTTACACTTCCACTTCCTCTCCCCTTCCTAATACCCATCAACCATTCGAACTCTTTTCGGAGCGGCTCGACGTATTCTGAATAAAGATAGAGCTTATGAATGGCGAATTCAAGACTCTATTATCATATTAAAATCAATCATTAAGCAAACTATATTTTTTATACATTTATTATATATACTTTATACATACTCCATACTCTATAAATACTCATACTCTATACTCTATAAATACCTATTTATTCCTCACTCATCTATAATCAAAACCAAAACCAAAACCCCTAGTAAACCCAGGGTATATATCTAACTTTAATAATAATAGTTAGCTATAAGTATAAATATAAATATAATAAGTAGAAAGTGAAAAGTGGGAAGTCGATTACAGATGATTATACTATTCCGATTATTGATATCTATAGAGCTGTAGAGATATAGAGATATAGAGATATAGAGATATAGAGATTTATTTATTTATTTATTTATTTATTTATAGTGATTAATGTCTAATATCTAACCTCCCAAGGGGTATTCTAGATGTATTAAGGAGCGGGCCTACAGGCCACTAGCATTTCAGCCGCTCATAGTAGTGTAATGTTAGTTAATCAGAAGCTTATTGCCTTTAGTGTTCTCCTATTCAGTATTGCTTATAGCAATTCTGTAGCTGTTCTATTTAAGGATTTGTAATCCTGTTCTAGAGAATTTTATTTTATATATTATTCAAGTATCGGCGGATAATCGGGTCGACCGCTATCGATCGGGAAAGTGCTCGGAGCACTTATAGCTAATCGGTGTAGGTCTTAGATTGATTGGGATAGAGAGTTTATTCTTGGGATATTAAAGTAGGTTAATATCTGTATAATTATATATAGTTTGAGCATATCTTAATATAAAATCTGAATTTAATAAAAAGATTAGTAAAGCTATATTGTAATTATAGGATATGGTTAACATATACTATTGTATTTTATTCAAATTATAATCAATTTAGTGTAAACAGCCAATTGCTGTATATCTGATTATTAATTAGATATCAAAAGAAATGTAATAGACTTTTCTTAATCCTATATATATAAATGTTTATATTATTTTTGTGGTTGAATTTAATATAATAGGCTGCAAAATCATTATATTTAGTCTATATCACTATAAGTCTATATAGTACTCTACAAAAAAGCTTAAAACTCTCTAATTTTAAGATATTATATACCGATTTCTATACATTATATATTTCGAAGATCAGATCTCTTTTTATATTCTACTACTTACTTTCTGAATACTGATATTTGATATATAGAATAAAGCGGGAATTACTAACAATAGGGAAATACAATAGGCCAGGATCAAATGATCCAGTTGTACCCTGATTGATAAGGCGATTGGCTATCTTGTTGCTCTCTATCTCGATATACCCAAAAGACCACTTGACTACAATATTATAGTATCGCATTGCTTGATGGTATTCATAATAAGCTTATTAAAAGGAATCAGCAATACTTCCTTGCATTCCTTAGATCACTAAAGTGCTATTAATGTATAGCTATATTTAGTCTTGATAAAAGCATTTAATAATATTCAGGAAGTACTCCAATCCCCGCTATACACCGATTGCCTCGGCATCAAAGATATACAACTGTTCGCGTATGCGGCTGTAGCTACTATCGACCTGTTGCTTATTGCAGTAGATCGCAAAACCGTATTCTACGCGGTGACCGTGTCCATCGTATTGTTCGGATCCATCTGAGAACACAGAGTAGTCTGATATAGAGATATAGAGATATAGAGATATAGAGATATAGAGATATAGAGATATAGAGCTATTTTATCTTATTATTATTAGTATTAGGATTTTGACTCTGGGTTTTATTACTGGGTTTTGAGTATAATAAATATATATATATTTATTTATTTATTTATAGTAATTAATATCTAATATCTAATCTCCCAAGGGGTATTCTAGATATACTAAGGAGCAGGCCTATGGGCTGCTAGTATTCCAGCTGCTTATAGTAGTATAATATTAACTAATCAGGAGCTTGTTGTCTTTGATGTTCCCTTGCTCAATATTGCTTATAGCAATCCTATAACTGTTTTGTTTAAGGGTTTGTAATCTTGTTTTAGAGAGCCTTGTTTTGTATATTATTTAGATGTTAGTGAATGATTAGGTCGATTATTATTGATTAGGAGAGTGCTTGGAGTGCTTATAGCTAGTTGGTGTAGGTTTTAGATTGATTGGAGTGAAGAGTTTATTCTTGGGGTATTGAAGTAGATTGGAATTTGTGTAGTTTTGTGTAGTTTGAGTATATTCTAATATAGAATTTGGATTTAGCAAGAAGATTAGTAAAGCTATATTGTATTTGCAGAATATAATTGATATATGCTATTATATCCCATTTGATTCGAAATCGATTTGGTGTAAGTGGCTAATTGCTGTGTATTTGATTATTAATTGAATATTGAAAGAAATACAATAAGCTTTTCTCAATTTTATATATACAGATATTTGTGCTATTTTTGTAATTGAATCTAATATGATAGACTATAAAGTCATTATATTTGGTCCGTATTACTATAAGTCTGTGTAATACCTTGTGAGGGAGTTTGAGGCTTCCCGATTTCAAGGTATTATATATTGATTTCTATATATTATATATTTCAAAGATCAGACCTCTTTTTTCCTTCTATTATTTATTCTTGGAATATCGATATTTGGTATATAGAATAAAGTGGAAACTACTGATTATAGGAAGACAGAATGAGCTAGGGTTAAATAATCTAGTTATGCTCTGATTAGTAAAACGATCGGCTGTTTTATTGCCCTCAATCTTAGTATATTTAGGGGATTATTTGATTACAATATTGTAGTATTATATTACTTGATAGTATTTATAATATACTTATTGAAAGAAGACAGCAGTGCTTTCTTGCATTCCCTAAATTATTGAGATGTTATCAATATATAACCATATTTGTCCCTGATAGGGGCAATCAATGATACTCAGGAAACATTCTAGTTCCTGCTATGCGCCGATTGCCTTAGTATCAAAAATATGCGATTATTCGTATATACAGCTATAGCCACTATTGATTTATTGTTTGTTATAATAGATTACAAAGCTGTATTTTATATAATGATTATATTTGTTGTATTGTTTAGATTTATCTGAAAATATAAAATAATCTTCTTAAAGAATTAAATCCTACTATTCCTTGAATACTTTTGTAATATCCTTTTTATTCATATTATTTGTTGAATTGATATGATATTCGGGAGAAAAGTAAAACTATAAGAATTTGGAATATTTGGTGACAGGGATCGCCTGTTCTATTTTTGTAGTTTTGTATTGAAACTTTTCAGAGTATTTATACCTCGTCCTTTTTTTTAAATATATAGCTTTAATCGGTTTACAAGTAGATATTATACATCCACTATTTGAAGCCGAAATGTGAACCTTAATCTGGCTTACTCTAATACAATAATTCCAGCTAGGAGACCAGCTTCTATAAGGAGTATGATCGTCGGGGTCGTTTTGTAGATGGGTAAAGCTTCCCGTGCTATATTGTGAATTGTCTTGCTGACTAGGTCGATGTGTTTCTTGATCCCGATGCCAACCGGAACATGGCCTGCTAATAAATATATATAATCCTTAAATATATACAATAATATCACTCTTCGAATCTTCGAATCTATAGTATATAAATTAACATAAAGAAATATAAAGAATCTTCTTATTTTATATATTTATTACTTATTATTTAAATATACTTATACTTGTATCTCATATCTCATATCTGATATACAAAAAAGAAATAAAATAAAATAAATTATTATAAATTATTATATATAATAGTAATAGTAAGTTAAATAATCGATTTAGTTTATTTATAATTAAAGTTATATTTATTATATAATATATCTATATATATTAATTAATCTAAAGTAGATAGAAAGAATAGAAAAAATCTATTTCTTCTAAAAAAAATTCTTTAAGTTTTATTTTAAAAGATTATATATTAATTTTTTAAGATCTTTATAATTATTCTATATTTACTTCTTTATCTCTATTATTTTTCTTCTTTTCTATTTAATTCCTTTCGTATATTTGATTCTATAATTGATACTACGTTTTTATTATTTTAAAAATATCTTTATTCTATAGTTTCTTAAATTTCTTATTTGGAAAATATTAAATATTTTTAACATTTAATTTTATTATTCTTATATATATATATAGAATATTTAATAATATATATAGAATATTTAATAATATATAAGAAGAAAATTATATATTATATAATATATATCTCAATATATAATATTATTAGTAATACAAATTTGAGATTCTAAAAAATATAAGTATTCTGTAAACTTTATAACTTTAAATCTTTAAATATCAAATAAATAAATTATCCTCGGTTGAAAACTCGAAACTATAAATAAAATTATTACTTATTCTTATTCTCAATCTCTATTGAAGAAAAATAAAATAAAATAAAACAAAATAAAACAAAATAAAACAAAATAAAACAAAATAAAACAAAATAAAACAAAATAAAACAAAATAAAACAAAATAAACAAAATAAAACAAAATAAAACAAAATAAAACAAAATAAAACAAATAAAACAAAAAAAAACAAAAAAAACAATAAACAAATAAAACAAACAAACAAACGAAACGAAATACTAACCTATACTATATAACAGTACTATCTATCTAATACATATACATCAACCCCTCCTCCTAGTATCCCCGCCCCCCTCCCCCCTTTCTCTCCCTCCCCCTCTCACTCGCTTCCCCCGAAACGAAAATAACAACTAACAACTAACAAACCAACTTACTAATCCATATATATTCATATACTTACATGACTCACGATCACGATCACGATTAGAAATAAGTATAACCCCGGATTTCTCCTCTTCTCTTCTTTATTCTCTATTCTCTATTCAATCTCCACCCCGCAATTTGGAAAATAGTGAGTTAGTTAGTCAGTCAGTTAGTTAATAAATCAATCAATCAACCAGTAATAAACAATCCAAAGTTCTTCTAGACCCCCATCACCCACCCCATCATCCCACAAACTAACCATCCAGAAACTAACCATCCACAAACTAAACCTGTCGCATCTATCTATTCATCCACCATCGGCGCGTCCGTCAAACCGAGTCTCTTTGCCTCGGTTCCTGTGCCTCGGCCCCTTTCCCTTTCCCTCGAAACTTTAAATTCATTCCACGTTCTATGTTTTGAGATCTAAGCTTGAGTTCTAAGTTTAAGCTTGAGTTCTAAGTGTAAGTTTGAGTTTGGGTTTTGATAAGCGAGCGAGCGAGCGAGGGAATCAGGTGGCTGGCTGGCTGGCTGGTTCATGACTCGTAAGATTGGGGTTGGATTGGATTGGATTGGATTGGATTGGATTGAACCGAGTCAAATAAAATCAGAAAATAACGAAATGCTCGCTCCGCTCCGCCGGGTTGAGTTGGAGGCGGGTGATGGATGGGTTGGTGGTAAGTAGGTACGTAGATAGGTGATTGGGTAGATGATGAGTAGATGGTGGATGGGAATGTGTATACGATAGAAATGAAGATGATGGTTATGAATAGAGATATAGATCTAGAACCCAGGAAGAAAAGAGATATACGATACTAGTATCGGTATCTACTAACATACGCATGTGAATATTAGCTGGTATGATAGAAATATTTATTTTATATAGTATATTATAATAGTTATTATATCTCCTCTGCTATTTTATATATTCTTTATTAGAATAGAGAAGAGATATCTTATATCTACTTATTTATATTTATATATCTAGAAGTAATAAAACATCTCATTTTATCATTATTTATAAATATATAATTATATATCTACTCTATTTATTTCTTATAAATATTTATTTGTCTATACACTTCTTATATATATTATTATTATTATTATTATTAGTAATTTTCAACCGGGCCGTATAGGCGAACCTCCCAGGGGGCATTACGGTTGGGCTAACTGCGGGATAATCTCTAATTTACATGATCCCCCTCTCCTAAGAGTGGAGTCTCAACTTCTTATATATACTAGATAGATATCTGTGTGAACAAGGGAATTCACTTCAAAAGAATAACTTCAATATAATGGCTACTATATCAAAAGTATTTAGGCGAATGCGAAGGAGACTAGCTCTTTCAGTAGTGCCTATATAAGGCCTACTATTTCCTCTCATTAGCTAGCTCTTTAGAAATTAAATACAAATAGATATTTAGGGGCCTACTGATAGTAAGAATTATATCTTCTATATCTTTCTCGAATTAACATTAATTAGTGATATCACAAATTATTTAACTTACTTATTCGAAATACCTTCTTACTTTTATTTCTTTTATTTCTTATTATCAATACTATAATATTCTGGGTAAGTACTAGTATTAGCTTTAAACAAGCTAGCAAAAAACCCGATGCTGATAAGAAACTATTCCATTCGATTAATCTATTGAACTTCTGAATAATAACCTAGCTGGTTACCTAACTTTACTAAATATCAACAAAGCTATTCTACCTGCTCCTCTTGAGATATATAGACCCTCTTTATTTTATAGCTCTAGGGATATACAAAATATTCTTGCAGGATCATCTGATAATAGTGATTATTATTATTATTATTATTATTAGTAATTTTCAACCGGGCCGTATAGGCGAGCCTCCCAGGGGGCATTACGGTTGGGCTAACTACGGGATGATCTTCTAGTTTACATGATCCCCCTTTCCTAGGGATAAGGTCTCAATACCCTCAATAGCCTCCCAAGCGATAGCTAGCGCACTTGCACCTTTGTCTCCAATCCTCTGAACACCTCCATACATGCTTTCCGATCTCCTATATAGTATTTGTTTGAAAGCTGCTTTATCCTGTAAGAATAGTTTTTTGTATACATTCTATTGCAATATGGTATACTGTGTGCTTCAATTTTCTTCCACATAGCTTTTCTAGATCTATCCCCTCCTACTCCCTGTGATAATAGTGATGATTTGGATAATGATAACGATTAGAGTAGTAGTTGAGGTAATAATAATAGTAAAAACAGTAATAATAATGGTAGAAGTAATAATAAAAATAATAGAGATTAAAGGAAAGGATTAATTCTATTAATAAGAAATCAGGGACTTTAACCAGTAAATAAGGATTTTTATAATTTTACGAATTTCTTTTCAGCCATTATATTTGAAGCTATAACAAAGAGTTCCGAGTATATAACAAGGGAATTCATTTCAAAAGAATAACTTCAATATAATGGCTACTATATCAAAAGTATTTAGGTGAATGTAAAGGAGATTAGCTCTTTTAGTAATGTCTATATAAGGCCTACTATTTCCCCTTATTAGCTAGCTCTTTAGAGATTGAATACAAATAGACATTTAGGGGCCTACTGATAGTGGGAACCACGTCTTCCGTATCTCTCTCGAACCAACAATATCTCTCTCTCCCTCCCCTTCATTCCTACTAACTTCTCTCTCTTTCTTTCTTTCTCCCTCTCTTACATTCTTTCTCTTACCCAAAGAGCACAAACAAATGCCCTAAGGAACTAGAAACTCTCACGAGCAACTCTCCACCGCCTGCTAGCGATCCGCTCAGCACATGGCGACTTCGAAAGCTTACCACCGACGATTTAAACACGAGGAAGCAACAATCCACTGCTCATGCGGAGCATTCAAATCCCCCGAGCACATTGTGCATTGCCGCAAAGTCCTCGCGACCTATAAAACCTGGCCCCCAGATATCAAGCCCAAATACCCACCCTGCAATCAAGCAGCTCAGAACGACTACTGAAACAGCTAATGCATACACCAGCCAAATTCGCTAAATTTATTGCTATAACAGATTCTATAAAAGCATATGCCCTAAAACATTATCAGAAGAATAGAAAGAGAGAAGGAAAGGGATCGATTGATCCAGGCGAACATAAGCAGGGAGTAGGAGGGGATAGATCTAGAAAAGCTACATGGAGAAAATTGAAGCACACAGCATACCATGTTGCAATAGAATGTATACAAAAGCTACCCTTACAGAATAAAGCAGCTTTCAAAACAAATACTATATAGGAGATCGGAAAGCGCACACGGAGGCACTCAGAAGATCAAAGACAAAAACGCAAATGCACTAGCTATCGCTTGAAAGACTACTGAGAATATTGAGACCCCATCCCTAGGAAAGGGGGATCATATAAACTAGAAGATCATCCCGCAGTTAGCCCAACCGTAATGCCCCCTGGGAGGCTCGCCTATACGGCCCGGTTGAAAATTACTAATAATAATAATAATAATAATAATTACATTCTTTCTCTCTCTATTTATTTCTATCCCCTAAACTATTACTTTATAATATTGCTACTTAATCGATTAATCAAAACATTAGAATCTTAAGAATTCTTATTATTTTAATCTGATTTTTTATGATAATTATTCAACGCTTATTATTTTAATAAAAATAAATAATAAAGCTTTTAACTTTTGTATAAATTCTTATATATATATTTAATTACTATTAAATTTTCAATCTAATATGAGCTTTTAAGTATAAATTATATAGACATTGTTTATAGACATCTTTTATTTTAAAAAATGAAATATAATAATATTTACAAAATCATTTAATTATTATTTTATTATTATTATTATTATTATTATTATTATTATTATTATTATTATTATTATTATTATTATTATTATTATTATTATTATTATTATTATTATTATTATTATTATTAGTAATTTTCAACCGGGCCGTATAGGCGAGCCTCCCAGGGGGCATTACGGTTGGGCTAACTGCTGGATGATCTTCTAATTTATATGATCCCTCTTTCCTAGGAATAGGGTCTCAATACCCTCAGTAGCCTCCCAAGCGATGGCTAACGCACTTGTGCCTTTGTCTCCGATCCTCTGAGCACCTCCGTGCGCGCTTTCCGATCTCCTATATAATATTTGTTTGAAAACTGCTTTATCCTGTAAGGGTAGCTTTTGTATACATTCTATTGCAACATGGTATGCCGCGTGCTTCAATTTTCTTCCTGTTGGTATCACCATGAGGATGGTGAATTAATATAGTACTAATGATTCACACTGTTGTAATATTGCTTGAGGTTCTAAAAGCTAAATGCTACGAACGTATATGCTATAGTGCGGGGGCGCTAGCGCGGTCATATGATCCCTGTCCCAACACTTCCACATAGCTTTTCTAGATCCATTCCCTCTTATTCCCTGCTTAATTATTATTTTATCATTAGAAACCTATAGAGATATATCTGATATATCTTTTTTTAATAAATACTAATATTTAAATATAATATATAGATTTCTATATATAATATTCTTATAGAATATACGGACTATATTATTACTATAAAGTAATAATCTAAAGAATAATAACTTTCCTATAATATATATAAAGAACTACTATATTTAACTCTTTTATACTATATATATAAGAACACTATAAAATTAATTATCAAAAACACTCAATGTTTTCTAGAAAAGAAATTTAAAGAATTATAAAATAGATATATCTCTAAAAGAAAAATATAATATTATTAACTATAGAATTAAAAATAGATATTAGAAGAAGTTATATAAAAAAAGAGAAATAATAAAAATAGAAAAGTAAATATAAAATAATTATAAAAATCTCGAGGATTAATAGTAGTAGTAGTAGTAGTAGTAGTAGTAGTAGTAGTAGTAAATTCTTAATCGATTCGATCTATATAGCTATATAACTAAAAGACTATACAATGCATTTATATCTGGTTCTAATTGATTTTAAGGTAGATAAGAAAAGAAGAATAAAAAACCTATCCTTTTCTCGAATTTCTTTAATAGAACCTTTAAATAACTTTTCGAATAATCTTTTCAAGTTCTTCGAGTTATCTATATTGTAGACCTATTTTGTTCTAATAAATCTTTTGTTTGTAAATTCTTTTGATATATTTATAAAAACCCTGTGCTTTTTATTTTGTTACGATAATCCTTTTTTTTCTATTCAACTTTTTTTAAAATATTATAAAAGCTGTGGTTAGTTATAATGTTATATCCTTCTTGAAAAGTTGTTTTCACTTTTGGTTCTTCGAATCTTTTTTAGAGAGTTTATTGTTTTGTTATAACCCTTTAATCTATTACTTATAAGTCTTATATTCATTTTCTCCTAATATATATTGGTGATATATAATTTCCTTTTAATATTTATTATTTCTTATTTCTTTTTGTATTGTTGAATTATTTTATTTGTATAGGAATGGTAGGCCCTATTCTAATGATATAGGGGATTAGAGTTATATTGTAGGGGTAGAGTGGTTGAATAAGATCGAAATAATAGGTATAATAATATTGGGGTATTATTGTTTTAGTGATATATATTTTGTATTGACGAGTTACTATTCTTTTAGTTGTAGTTAGTAGTATGTTGTTTATTCTTGTGTGAACAAGGGAATTCACTTCAACAGAATGACTTCAATACAATGGCTACTGTATCAAAGGTATTTAGGCGAATGCGAAGGAGACTAGCTCTTTCAGTAGTGCCTATATAAGGCCTACTATTTCCCCTCATTAGCTAGCTCTTTAGACAGAATATAATACAGACATTTAGGGGCCTATTGATAGTGGGAACTACGTCTCCTGTATTCCTGATCTCATTATTGAACCAACACTAATTAGTGATATCACAAATTACTTAATTACTTATTCGGAATCCTTTTTTACCTTTACTTCTTTTATTTCCCGTTGTCAGCACTATGACATCCCGAGCAAGCGCTAGCACTAGCTCTAAGCAAGCTGGCAAGAAACCCGATGCTGGCAAGAAACCTGTTCCATCCAATCAATCCACCAGCATAGGAGGATTTATCAATACAACAACTAACGACACCGATCCTCTACAATAGGAGTTCAAGACTTTTCTCTACAAAGATATGATCAGTACTCTTTCTTATCCTTCTGCTTTTTTCAATTTCTATATTTCTGACAAAGTAATAGCTGAAGAAAGAAAAATTCAGGAAACTGCTAAGGATTTGAAGTTCAAAGGAGAATCTCAGAATTATTTCTTTTTAAAAGATCTCAATAAAACTAAATAGTTCTATAAAAGATATATATTCAAGATAAAAACAAAGCATCAGATCGACGGATACTTTCTTTTTCGAATAGCTGTGTATTCGAATATAAGAATCACTAATACATTTCTTCAGAACACAGTTACATTCGATTTCAAGCTTATTTAATAAGCCTTACTCAAGAGTATTGATAAGTTGATATTATATAACTTTTGCAAAATCTTATAATATTATGGAGTTTATATCAATATAAATGCAAATCTTGATAATACTTTAATAAAAGTATTTCTCTACAAAGAGTATCACAATTAAATTACGGAACAGTTTCTGGAATATCAGATTAATGAGGTACAACCATTTATATTCATAAAATGGACCCACCTTTCTATCGGACTCAATCCGAGACCACAAGTCGAACCTTTTGTTGAATCTCAGAATAGTGATCCAGCTAGTCACCTAACTTTATCAAAACCCAGCAAAATTATAAGTGGTTCGATTATTCCTTTTGATATATATAAAGAATCAGCTCCATTCCAATCTGGGAATATACAAGTCCCACATATATCTTTATCAGCACTAGAACCAGACTCTAGAATTCCACTAATTGACACCCCTACAGGATTACCTAGTGATAGTAATAATCCGGATAATGATAACAATTGGAATAGCGGTTGAGATGATAATAATGGTAGAGACGGCGGTAATAACAATAGAAGCAGCAATAAAGGTGGTAGGGATATAGATTATTCTGATTGTTCCAATTGCAAGGACAATGATCAATGTAATCAGAGCCATTATCTTATTAATCTTTCGAAAATCTATAGGAATAACAACAGATATAAGAATATCGATAACTCTTTTGATTTGAAGATCTTATATTCGGGGAGTATTATTGTAGGGTATTTGTATCAATAGAGATAACTATAACAGCCTTTCCGATTATGCTTGTGGGTGTGGCTAGAAACTATTATTAAACAAATCTTAGCAGTCTTCCTGATTTGTATTAAGGCTTGTGCGATATAATGATCAACAATTTCGAAGGACCTGAATATTAACGGAATATGCTTTTCAAGTGGAATAACATTATTTTCAAGGATTACATCAAGAAAAACCCATTCACAGAGCCTCAGGAAATGTTTAATACAATGATTACAGATTTACACTTCCTTTAGTATACTATTCCTAGGATAATACGCAATCCTCAATCGTACTATATTAAGATTTTGTCTATATATAATGGTATTCCGGAATACCATTTTGTAATATGTAACCCTCATCTAATTGTTATAAAGCTTATTAACCAGATTAAACAGACTATCGATTCTTATCGAAAGGCATTTCCGAAACTATATTCTTTATTTGAGATATTCCTTATGGATCGATATTTCTATAATAGTACATCTTCGGGCTTTTCTTTTTGAAAACCTTATAATAAATACACTAGTCGATAATCCTTTTTTACACCAGTTAATAAAGACAAGGACAATTGTTACTTTTCTGATTACAAGAAGAAGAGCTGTAAATACTACAAGCATACATAAGAAGAGAAAGACTAACTTAAAACAAATTACCATACAAGTATAGCAATCTCAACAACAAAAGCTTTACAAAACGATATAATCAGTTCGTCACTGATATCGAACAAGAAAATAATCGAAATAGTAATAGTGATAATGATGATGAACCATCTCATTGATTAGTATCTTACTGATACAAGTGGTTCTGAAGGGGTCTCCAGGATATTCTTTACCTCAATAAGTGCTTGTGATGATTCTCAATAGCAACTGATCTCAATAACACTGTAAGCACTCATAAATTGATAGTTGAGGCATTTACTGTAAGCAATAAGCGATATAGTACTAATACATTCTTCAGCATCATAATCAATACAGATACAGCTAAGAGATCATTTGTCGAATACAACCAGTATTTGGTATAAAAAAAGATCGAGGATATTGAGTACAATAAAGCTACCGCTGAACAAGTGATAATCCAATACAGTATTGGAGCGATAACTTCTATTGGTTTGTTTTATATCAAGCTTTTATTTAGAGAAATAGAATGAAACATGATAAAGCCAATCTTTCATTCTTGCTTTCTTTGGCCAATATAAACAGACTTAGATTCAAGTATAACAACCTTGATAATATTACTATTACACCTAAAGGCATCTATCCTGTATATCAACGATTCGGCTATGCATTTTTGCTATAGAATGTTAATGTTGAGGGACTAATTAATTATTCCATTAATAATAATAATTACTATCTTATTAAAATCGAGTTGCAATAAATTCATTATCGATTCGGTTATTTATCTACATACAAGTTCTATAAAATATTTAAACACTCTGAGTACGATAAAGACTTTGAAGTGATTAAATAGTTTATCAAGTTTTATTACCATTATCAAGTTTATAGCAAATCATCTGGTAGATTTAAATTCTTTTTGTTTAATAAGGATTTTGAGTTCAATTATATTATACTTGTTAATATGCTTTATATCAATAATAATCCGATTCTGTATATTATCAATAAAACATATATTTTCAAGCTGCTCAATGGCTAAGCAATGTATTTGCGAAGCATACATAGAATAAACTCCGTGAGTGTTGGATCGACACATATATTGGTCCACCAAGTAGTATCACTTATGATGCTAGTATCAACTTCGTTGGAAGAGAGTTTCAACAATATGCTATATCAATATCCATTCAGACAAAGACAGTCCCTGTGGAGGCGTATTATTCGATTGGTATTGTTAAGAATTTTTATGTACTATTACGAAGATCTTATGAAATTATTTATAAAAAGGTTTATAAACTCAGTATTCACAAGACAGCTTATTCCAAATAGCTGTAAAGGCGATCAATGATACTGTCGGACCTATGGTTTAGTGCCTACTTTATCGTTTTTGGTACTTTTCTCCGTATAATCAACACCAGCCCTCCGATATCTATTATTCAATAACATACTGTCGCGATCTTAAAGCTATGATAGAGGTTTGCAGATTATATAGCTCTATGCAAGTACGAAAGGTCTTGAATACATGTAACGGACCCTTTATGACTATACTTCATGACTTGCTACCAAACAGCAAGGTTTTGATCTGGAGAGAGGGTAATGGAACAGCTATTAATGAGTTAAAAGGATCTTTTTCATTTATAGTATAGAAAGAAAGACATATACTCTGAATCTACCTTATAGACCTACAAGATTTAGATTTACATCAATAAAACTATATTATAAGTATTTAGACGCTGAATATCTTAAGGAGGTTAAAGAAATTGATTATGATATTGATTCCGAGGTAATTTTGCAAATTCCAGTAAAGTTATATCACCTCCTTTAGAAACAGCGATCATACATACAATAAATCTAGAGGAACCTTTTTTGGATTTATTCAAAAACGATCAGATGCCTACACCAACATCTTTCCCGCAAATGATTATATCTCAGATTCAAGCTTATATATAAGATTACTATTCTGAATATTTTGCTGCTGATCTCAAGGATCCCATTATATATAAGGAATCCAAAAAGAAAAAGATTAATAGATTAACAATTAAGAGTGTATTCGAGATTATATCACTTTCGAATATTCCTTTTGATATATATATTTTTAAATCGCGATTTGTTAATGAGATTAAAAATAAAGAAATGGATATTAAATTCCATAAGTTAAGATTAATTATTCAAGTATAATAATACTAATAAGATATCTATATTGATATAATCCCTAATAATTCAATAATTATATCAATACATTTTAGTCTTACTAACTATGAGTACTCGAAAAACAGGTATAGGAGTGTATATTCGAAATATCACTTAGGCATATACTCAATTCACTTCGAACTTGTATTACATTTTTATGTCTATATTCCGAAAGAAATAAATCTATCAACTGATATGATTTTACTTGTTATTAAGCTATTATATAGTATTTCTGAGGCAGGAAACCATTGGTTCCGAATATATTATATTTATTATTGCGAGAAGCTTAAGATATAGCAATCATATATAATTCTTGTCTTTTGTATACTAATAATAAGGGGACTGGATTCGATATTGTAGAGCTTCAAATAGATAATACACTTATTATTGGGAATAATGCGTTTATATAAGCTAAGAATAAGTAACTCAAGCAAGCTAGCTTTATAGCTAAGAATTGCAAGGAATTCATTTACAATTATCCATTAAAGTTTAATAGTGTTACTTTTATATTTAAGAGTGATGATATTCATTTGATTAGGAGAGGCAATATAGTAATCTATAGCTTGTATCTATAAGATCCATGGATATATATAGTATATGTAGTAAGATTCGAAAATATACTTTTATATATAAATAATATATTACACAACAAGCTTACGAAGTATACATTACAACTATATATCAACCCAAGACATCTTTCGATCTATCCATAACAACACAAATAACTCAACCTGGTAAGGATGATATTATAGCGTTAAACAAGTATATCAAATAGCAAAAAGAAAACTCTGCTAAAAGATTCAAATATATGCCATTTGATTTAGATTCACTTAAGATTATTGTTTTTGCTGATATCTCTTTTGCGAATAATAAGGGACTATTCGTTTCAAATAGGCTATGTGATTGTTATATGAATAAATACAACAATACTAATATTATTTATTGGTTATCTATTAAATATAAGAGAGTTATACGCAGTGTTTTGGCATTTGAGCTATATAGATTAGTTTCAGGGATTCGATATTAGTACAGCAATCACTTTTATAGTTAGCGCTATTCTCGGTAAGGAGATTCTATTAGTTTTGTATACTGATTTCAAGTTATTATACAATCTACTTACGAAACTGGAAACAATTAATGAAAAGAAATTAATAATCGATATCATAACATTATATCAATCCTACAAGCGGAAAGAGATCGTTGAAGTGATCTGGATTGATGGTCCGACTAATCCGGCCGATACAATAACGAAAGGAAAGCTATATCAAGCTCTTGCTGATCTGATCAATACGAATAAGATCGATATCAAACAATGAAATAGGTGGAATGGGATTAAAGGAAGGGATTGGTTCTACTAATAAGAGGTTAGGGACTTTAGCTAGCAGATAAAGGATTTTTAATGATTTTACAAATTTCTTTTCAGCCATTGTATTTGAAGCCATAAAGAGAGTTCCGAGTATGTGGAACAAAGGAATTCACTTCAAAAGAATAACTTCAATATAATAACTACTATATCAAAGGTATTTAGGTGAATGCAAAGGAGACTAGCTCTTTCAGTAGTGCCTATATAAGGCCTACTATTTCCCTCATTAGCTAGCTCTTTAGATAGAATATAATACAGACATTTAGGGGGCCTACTGATAGTGGGAACCACGTCTCCCGTATTCCTGATCTCATTATTGAACCAACAATTATATGAGGGTAGTATCGAAATCGATATTTTCGTAGTAATATTGTATACTGATAATGAAGTGCTATATACCCGAATCGGTATATTATTATAAATGGAAGGTCTGGCTTTTTTCTTTGTTTGTAATAGAATAATTGTAGGTATATTAATAGAATATCAATTGCTGTATATTTATTTATTTATTTATAGTGATTAACGTCTAATATCTGACCTCCCAAGGGTATTCTAGACGTACTAAGGAGCGGGCCTACGGGCCGCTAGCGTTTCCAGCCGCTCATAGTAGTGTAAATGTTAGCTAATCAGGGGCTTGTTGCCTCTGGTTATTCCCCCGCTCAGTACCGCTCATGGCGATCCTGCGGCTGTTCTGTCTAAGGGTTTGTGGTCCTGTTTCAGAGGGCCTTGTTTCGTATGCCATCCGGGTGTCGGCGGATGATCAGGTCGATCGCTGTCGATCGGGAGAGCGCTCGGAGCGCTTATGGCTGTTCGGTGCGAGTCTTAGGTTGATTGGGGTGGAGAGCTCATCCTCGGGGTATTCAATTGCTGTATATATTGATATATCTTTTATAAAATATTTCCTAAAAAAAGCAGGGCTTTTTGAAGAGTTTTCATTTTTTCTCTTTTTATATTCAAGAATCTTTTTCCTTATAATTGAGATCTTTTTGTGAGGTTCTCAAGTATTGAAAAACCTGGATTTTTATAAGAATTTATAGTTTAATTTCTTTTATTAATTATATTCGATATAGATAAGCCTAATATTGATAGTATCGATATTGATAGTTCCGATATAGATAAGCTGGATCCCTTTTTTCAATATCGATAACGATATCTCTCCAACCCAGATAGGTATTAATTCGGCAACTTTGGAAAAGAATAGAGAGTGATATTCTGCTTCGAATGTAGTAAAGATTAATGGGTTTTTCCAAGAAAATCTTTCCTTGGTTTTTTCGTGTTCTATTAAGATGGATTAATAGTATATAGAGATATTTAGTAATAAAATAGAATCTTTTAACGATATATTCAGAGAGCTTTAAGAAGAGATAGATCTTTCTTTCTTTTTCTATTTATTTTATATATTTAGATATATATATATATATAGGCGTATTATAAAGTTAATATAGTTTTAGCTATAAATAGATTTAATTAATTATAATTTTACTATTACTATTATATATAGTAATGTATAATATTCCATCTTATTTTATATCTTCTAATATTTGAGATATAAGTATAAGTAACGTAGTTTAACACCGAGTGCACCACGAATTTTACATACAAAATACGTCTGTGCGTAACCGTGCACTTTCTTTATTTAATAATATAATTTTTCAAAATTTAAAATTGTAACATTTAATTATATAAATTGTTGGTTCGAGAGAGATACGGAAGACGTGGTTCCCACTATCAGTAGGCCCCTAAATGTCTATTTGTATTCAATCTAAAGAGCTAGCTAATGAGGGGAAATAGTAGGCCTTATATAGACATTACTGAAAGAGCTAGTCTCCTTCGCATTCGCCTAAATACCTTTGATACAGTAGCCATTGTATTGAAGTCATTCCTTTGAAGTGAATTCCCTTGTTCACACATAAATATTTTAAATGTTTAATTATTTATCAAAAATTTGAATTAATATAGTAGTTATTATAGAGATAGTTTTTTTTATAACGAAAATCGTGACAATTTCCACTTTTTATAGAATATAACAGATATCTTTATATAAAAACTTAATATTTTTATAAAAGATCTTTTCTTATTAATAAATCTTTTTTGCTTTTAAAAAATATTGATTAATTATTAAAATACAAATATTAGGAAAAGGCTAATTTTGGTGTATTTTGAAGTGGTGCATTCGGTGATATGGTGCACTCGGTGTTAAACCACGTTATATTGAAGTAATAAGTAACAAGCAATAAGTATACGAAATAGTAAGATTATCTATATATATCTATATTAATTTATATCTCTGTAATGAATCTATATATTAATCTATATATTAATCTATATATTAATCTATATATTAATCTATAACGTGTTTTATCATCGAGTGGATCATATCACCGAATGGATCACTCAATTTACATACAAAATTCGTCTGTGCGTAACCGTGCACTTTCTTTATTTATCGATAGAATTTTTTAAAAATTTAATATATGAAATCTAATTAAAATTGTACTATGAAAATCTAAATTTTTTTGAATATTCAAAACACTATAAGAATTATTAACGTGGTTTATCAGTGAGTGGGTCATATCAGTGAATGGGTCACTTTCACCTCAATTTATACTTTCAATCCTATATTATTCAATAACAATTGAATTAATTGATTGGAACTATAAAGAATCTAATAATCTAGGATCTATTACATTATTTTGACAAGTTCTTGTATTATATCCTGTTTTCCCACATTTATTATAGCATCTACTAGAAGATACTGTAATATTAGAATTCCTTTCTTTTTGATATTTGTTATATTGAATTTGAGTATCAATCTTTTGTTGAAATAATATATCAAGAGTTTTTTGTTTAGTAAGTATTCCTTTTTGTTGTAATTGAGTTTTTTTTATGTGTCGATGTTTGCTTAATGCTTCATTTGCTTTTCGAAATGTATGAATCTTTATATTCAAAAGTGTGTTTTTATGAGTTAATCTTTTTATATCTTTAACTAGAGTTAGTATAGTCCTCAAATATAGATATTAGGGAGTTTGATCGATAATAAGTTATTCGAGATTTAATTAATGTTGATTGAGAAAGAGTTTTAATTGAATTGTAAGGGGTTTGAGAGATTTATTGTTTTAGATTAAAAGAGGGGGGGGTAGGTGTATGAATTTGAATATCTAATTTCGAAAGTATAGCTTTAGGATTAAATGGTATTAAATCTGTTTTTTGAAATCCTGATTTTATATTCTGAGAGGTGATTGATTCTTTATATGTAGTTTTGAAAGCTATGAAGAATTTAATTTTCGAAATATGATTAATATATATTTTGATAAATCTATCAATTCGATTACTATATGAATATTTCAGATTATTAAAATAGCTAATATCAAGTGGTTGAGTTAAATAACTTGAATATAATGATAAATGTAAATATATAATATCGTTCTCTTTGTAGTATGCTTGAAAAGCTATTGATTTATGGCTTTTATGTTTATCTAACATTAATATTCGATATTTGCCCTTTCTTCGATTCTTAGTATACTTATCGAAATATTTCAATTATTCTAAATCTGTCTTATTGTTTGTTTATTCATTAGATATAGATTTAATAGCCTAATTTACAGGAAAATCGGTTTCGGTATATTAATTGAAGAAATAAACCTATCCTTAAACTACTAGAAATAAGGGAATAGTTTCACTTTCTCCATTTCCGCATATTATTGCTATAGCCCATTCTCGATTGCCTGACTGTACTGATTTGCTTTTGTTGTATCTCTTAGTATTAGTAATAACTATTGTTATATATATAATTCCTATTATAAAACCTATTTCATCAAAATTATAGAAATCTCTATCCAAAATGCTGTATTTCGCTTGTATATTTGCAATTAGTCGAAACTATTCTTAAAGAAGCTTAGGATCTTTGTAAAAGCTTTTTGAAAGTTATAAATACAATTAAAACATATCTTTAATTCGATTCAATATTTTACAAATCGATATGTCCAGAGTTTTTCAATATATTTTGCATTCCTCGATTCGAGAATATAATTCGCTATATCTTTCATATTCTTAAATTTAAATAAAAAACCTCTCGAATCTATATCGAATATATATTCAGAAATAATATTCTTTTTTAATTCTAAAAGATTATAAGATTTAGATCGATATTCGGAACAAGAAGTTAAATCTTTTATTCTATATTATGATATTATATTCGGGATATTATATATCTTCACAGCTTTTTGAATGCTCATTTTTTTGTTTTTTCGAATAGTTTCGATAGCAAGGAATATACAGGCTTCTTGATTATTCGAATTCATCATGGGTTATTGAGAAAACACATATTGAAAGAGAAGAAAGTGAATTGAGGTGAAAGTAATCTGTTTATTGATATGACCCACTCACTAATAAACCACGTTATAGAAATAGTTTTTTTGTAACGAAAATCGTGACATTTTCGAATTTTTGTCGAATTTAATAAAGATGTTTATATAAAAACTAAATTTCTAAAAAGCTAAATTATTATCATTATTTTAAATCTTTCAATTTTCAGAAATAATGATTGGTTAATAAAATAAGAATATTTAAAAATAGTTGATTTTGGTGTATTTTCAAATGATCCATTCGATGATATGATCCACTCGGTGATAAAACACGTTATACTATATATATTATATATCTACTCTCTCTAAAAACTATCTATTTATCTATCTATCTAAGTATTTTATATTTATCATTAATCATTAATAATATATGTACAAAATATATTAGCTCTATTATTCAAGACATTAAAAACATTCAAAATATTATATTCAAAAATCCAAAATCAAAAATCCAAAAATCCAACATCTAGAATCCTCGACCCCCCCAAAAAACCCCCCAACATCAAAAAACACTCCCAGCAATACCACTCACTCACTCACTCCCCCCTCCCTCATAACCCCCGAACTCAAATCAGATAAAAGAAGAAAACAATACAATGAGTAAATATCCACTCAAAAGATCAAGAGATAAAGACGATCTATAGTAGAGATTGAGATTAAAAATGATACGATTCGAAGAGTGATATGATCATATATGTTGAGAATTATACATATTCTATAGAAGGGTATTTATTGATTGATCTATTTCATTTCCTCGTATCCTCGTTATCTTCGTTTCGTTCTTCGCTATGCTATGCTATGCTATGCTACATGATGCTACGTTAAAAGACATTTTGTGAATTTGATATATGCACTGCAACGGGATCTCCTCGATCTCGTACGGAGCACATTCATCATTCTCCATCCACAAACTCACCCCTCAGCTCATTGCTTATCTTTCATCCTCACCTCACCCCTCTTTCTTTTTCCCCATCTTCCTCACCCCCTTCAATACTAGCTACCAATTTAGAGCTTTCAGGAGTCGGACTCTTCTCTAAACTTCCTCCTTTCCCCAAAGGACTTGCTCTCGCACTCAATGTACCACCTCCCCTTTCCTTGTAAACTCTTTCCAAAGGTCCTCCATTACTTTTCCTACTTACTCCATTTCCTCTATAACCATTTCCTTGTTCCCGTCTTTGGCGAAATTGCGGTTGAGAATTCGATCTATAAGGTGATATTGGTGATGAAGGTGGTGGAGAAGAAAAAATTTCTCGACTTTGTCTTATATCACTTTCATACCCAGGTCTAATAGGTGAGGCCATTGATCTTTGAGGTGTAGAACTTCTTTCCCTTGTCCATTTTGGTGTCAATGGTAAATTTTCATCCCAAGGTGTTCCTCCCCTTGAATATCTATCGTTTCCATCTTCTTCATACCCAGGTTGATAAGCCTCACCATGTCTCTTAACGGGACTCTCATCATAAGGATCAAATCCTACTTTCTTTCTCGCCATTGCTCTTGTTCGTTTACGTTCCGAATCATTACCACCCGCGCCAGTAGTAGATGATTCATGAAGGAAGAAAGTTAAGAATTCATCTGGGACGGATAAATGAGTGGATTGTTGAAATTGTTGAAGTGCAGTAAGACGTATAAGCATTTCGAGAAGGGAAAGAGAAGAGCGAAGATTAATGTCGATTTGCAGTGGTTGAGTAGGAGACTCAGAGTGGTTAAACGAGAGAGGCATGGGAGATATAGGACGTGGTAGAAGATGGGCTTCTTTTAAAGGACTAGCTGGATCTGGAGAGGATATTTTGAGATTTGAGAGATTCGTGGTTAGATCGTTAGTAGAGGTTTGTTCGGCTGAAGTATTTAGTCGACTATACGAAGAATCTCCATTTGATTCAGACTCAAACTCTTCTTCAGATTCTGAATCTTCAGCTTCGGTATATACTTCCAAGGCAAGCCATTCTGGGTCGAGATCATGAGGAAGTCGCCATGTTGTGTTTGTCTCTTGTGGCATTTCTCTAGTTTCCTTCGATGGTGATTCTGGTGCCATACTTTCTCGTCGAAGTTGCTCATCGATATCAAATTCGTCATCTTCTTCACCCTCTCGTTCTAGCCTTTCTTCGTTCGGTTCTGAATATTCCTCTGGAGGTATATCTTCACCATCATCGTACCATTCGTTTTGTGTCTCCTGTCCCTCCATCATTCGTCTTGGTGGCATAGCATTAATATCTCGCTTCAAGAGTAAAACAGGACTATTTGTTTCATCCTGATTACCAATATTTAATATTTTGCCAGTATCTGCATAGAATATCTTGGATATCTGATGAATTGGTAAGTATTCTCGAATACCTGCCAATTTGACATCTCCATATGGTCCGGGTTGTGGTTCTCCTTCCTCAAAAGTGTGAACTCGATCATCATCAAAATCTTCGATTATTTCAAGCTGATATGCGTATTCCGTTGCTTTACCCTCGCCACTAATCAAGGAAGAATCTTTCGCAGTCAAATAATCTCGGGCCTCTTTAGAATGATGTAATTGTCCAGATGGTCCATATGTAGATCTGAGAGGTACACGTAAAAGTCTGACTTTGGCCTTGTGTATAACTTCTTTCCAAGTAGTTTCTCTCATACCCTCTTCATCATGAGCTCGATAAGCATGTCCGGCAAATAACATATATAAAGAGAGAGTAAGTGTTGTTCCAACTTGTACTGGTCTATTTGGATTCCTGGAATATTGGTGATCTGCAGCAGTAAGAAGATTACTTGCTTGTAGTAATCTCGACGGCGATACAGTAGCTGGAAGTGTTGTCGAAAGGTTCGCTCCGGAAGTGGTGATGGCTAAATTGATAAGTGGAACAGCGTCCTCGATTTTCACCAAGAGCTTCTTGATATCTCTGAGAATCTCTCGAATCTCAGTCTCGTGAGCAGCTTGTGTTTTTGCTTTGGTTTTATTCCGAAGTGAAACTTCTGCAGCACTTGCAGCTTTTGCTAATCTAATACCAAGAGATTGAATATCCCATCGAAGTGATTTGGTTAAAGATACAGCTGACTCTAAAGTGGTATTGCCTCTCGCGGCACTATAAATTATAAGTAAGGATATTTTTTAGTAGTGAATAGAACTCACATAAGCTCTATCATATCAATGGCTGGTGATACGATCTGGAAGGTAGTAAGTTAGTATTTGAGGAAACCCGCACCATTGATTTGATTGGCATCAAAGTCGACGTACTTTGATTTTACTATTGAGTCTCTCTTGTAATTCATGAAGCTCTCGATAATCGGCATTATTATCCACGGTCTAGAATCGTGTAAGTCATATGCCTTTCACAAGTTCACAGTCCAAAAAAGAAATCCCACCTTCAAAATTCTTGGAATTTGTCTTATGGCAAAGGAAGCAGTCACGCCAATGCCAGACCTACACCAGTGTTAGAAAATGCTCCAAAGATCTTCAAAGAATGGAGCGTACCTGATGGCATAGTTTACAGCATGCTGGGTGACCTAAGGAAGAAGCAATAGTTAACACGTGATTATGAAACATGGGGAGCAGTTATTTTACCTTGCCCAAGAAGAAATCCATTATGAATGTATTCAAGTTTTAGTATAGATCAAATACTATAAGAAGGAGGAGATAGTCAAGACAACAGACATAATCTTTATGAGAAGTTGTGTAGAATTTAATGCTTGTTGTTGATGTTAATGTTAATGTCAATGTCAATGTTGATGTCGAATTTATTATTTTTATATCAAGTTGACGATTTGACGCAAACAAAGACGTAAGGCTCAAACAGCATCGTACTTGCCTTGAAATTGATTGGCCAACACGTCATTAACCGGGGATTGAATAGATTAAGAGCGGCACTTGATAAATGGATGCCAGCAAAGAAAAAGAGGGTGGAAAGGATTACAATTTACAGCAAAATATATATAATAAATATACGGTGTGGGTAGTGTAATCAAATCGTATTGTACTGTTCATGTGACATTAATCAAGAGACGATGGAACGATACCAATGAACCGTAGAGGTCAGCCAGCGTATACGTCAAATTCGAGTCGCTTTGGGCATTTATCAGGCATATATGGAGTCTACTGGGCTTTGTGAGTCACTGAGATTCATATATACAGTCGTGTACCGTCATATATCGTTATATGTATATATATGTGTATATATATATATTTAATCATCGAAGTATTAGAAATATTGAAAGTATCATCTCACAAGTACTCGCACTCAATACAATCAAAAATATTCCAAAACCCCTCCATAGACGATAAACGATAAACGATAAACGATTCATTATTCCTATTTTAGCCCCACCAATACCTGCCACTTCTCTTCCCCATTCCTTTAGTTTTTTTGGCCCTTTCCAATTCCTCTTTCAAAACCCACACATCTTTCCTTACACGTCAAGACAAATCCGCGAATCTCACTAAATATGTCGGACCTCAACTCATGGGAAGATGATCCAGCCGCTCAGGAAGATAATAATCTTTCACAACAAACTCAACGAATGAATTTGAATGCCAATCCACAAGCTAGATCATTTCAACCGGGCGCAAATTCCTTTCAGCCTGGTGCACAATCATTCCAACCCGGTCAACAATATCAACAATATGGAGGAGCTTATGATCAATATGGACAACAACAGAATTTCGCTCAATATCAAAATCAAGGTTATGGTGGATATCCTCAATATGGTCAACAAGGGTACAACAATCAATATCAACAAGGAGGCTACAATGCTGGAGGATATCAACAAGGTGGATATAATGCAGGATACGGTGAGTTATCTACGGATTTCGGAATTATGGTTATTTTCAGCACCATTATGAAAAGTGTAGAAACACGGAATGGACTCGAGGCCCCTCCAATTTTAATCACAGTGTGCGAACATTGGTAGTGTCCAAAATGCTGACTACAATAATTTACAGGACAACAATATCCCGGATATGCTCAACAACCACAAGCAGCAGCTCAATCATCACAACCTCCTCGGCAAACACCAACTATTGCAAAAAGACCGGCTGATGGTTCGGCAGATCTAAACAAACCTGTAGCGGTAAAGGATGGGGCACCAAAAGTTTTGAGCATTGGAGGAGATGCACCAAAGGTTTTAAGCATTGGAGGCGATGCGCCAAAGCCAAAGGCAAAGGTCCTTTCTATTGGTACTCCAGCTCCTGCGAAGAAGGAAGAGCCAAAGAAGGAAACGCCATCCGCATCCGCAGAAGCCGGTGCTAAGGTTACTGCAGCAAAAGCTATCGAGAAAGTTGAAAAGACTCCTGCATCCGCCAGTGGAAAGACCTCTCCTACACCATCATCCGGTCGTTCATCACCTTCCCGAACTTCTGGCGCTGCAAAGGCAGCTGCTCGTGCCGCAGATGCTGTAGAGCAAGAGCAAGCAGCTGATGTCGATGAGGAAACCCTAAAGGAAATTTACGGCAAGGAGCATGTTAACATCATTTTCATTGGACACGTTGATGCTGGAAAATCGACACTTGGCGGTTCTATTCTTTACGCTACCGGAATGGTTGACGAGAGAACCATGGAAAAGAACAAGAGAGAGGCTAAGGAAATGGGTCGTGAGACATGGTATTTGTCGTGGGCTCTTGATTTGACCAAAGAAGAGAGATCCAAAGGAAAGACTGTCGAAGTTGGACGTGCACATTTTGAGACTGAAAAACGGAGATACAGTATTTTGGATGCTCCTGGACATAAAACCTACGTACCAAGTATGATTGGTGGTGCTTCCCAAGCAGATGTTGGAATTTTAGTCATCTCCGCTCGTAAGGGAGAATACGAAACTGGATTCGAAAAGGGAGGACAAACCCGTGAGCATGCCATGTTAGCAAAAACTCAAGGTGTCAACAAACTTATTGTTGTCATTAACAAGATGGATGACCCAACTGTCGAATGGTCCCAAGATAGATATAAGGAGTGCACAACCAAACTTTCTCAATTCTTGAAAGGAACTGGCTACAACCTTAAGACCGACGTTTTCTTCATGCCAATTGCAGCACAGGTAACCATGGGTATCAAGGACAGAATTCCTAAGGGTGTTGCCCCATGGTACGATGGACCATCTCTCCTCGAATTCCTCGACAACATGACTCAACTTGAACGTAAAGTCAACGCACCATTCATGATGCCAATTAATGGAAAATACAGAGATATGGGTACCCTCGTCGAGGGTAAGATCGAATCTGGAGTCGTAAAGAAGGGAATGAACCTTGTCATGATGCCTAACAAAGAAAAGGTCGAAGTTATGGTGACATATGGAGAGACTGAAGAGGAAATTCCCGCAGGTCAATGTGGTGACCAAGTTCGTCTTCGTCTACGTGGTATCGAAGAAGAAGATATTCTACCCGGTTTCGTTCTTTGCTCGCCAAAACGTCTCGTTCATTGCGTTACTACTTTCGAAGCTCAAATTAGAGTTTTGGATTTAAAGAGTATTCTATCTGCTGGCTTCAATTGCGTTATGCACGTCCATTCGGCTATTGAAGAGGTCACTTTCGCCGCGTTATTGCATAAACTGCAAAAGGGTACTAATAGAAAGAGTAAAGTTCCTCCAACCCATGCAAAGAAGGGTGATTCCATTATAGCTAGAATGGAGGTTATTGGTGGAGCCGGAAGTGTTTGTGTGGAGAAATTTGAAGATTATCCTCAATTGGGTAGATTCACTCTTAGAGATCAGGTATGTTTTGAATCCTTATTCGGGGCATTAGCTTTAGCGAGATGAAAAGGAGAAATGAAAATTGGAAACTAACATATATATCAAATAGGGTCAAACTATCGCCATTGGTAAAATCACAAAGTTGATTACTCAAGAAGAAGTTGACACTGCTGCTTAAATACATTTACATTAGAATCATGTAATGAGATTGTGGATCTATGAGTTTATTTGAGAGGGTAGAGGGTGGGAATATAAGGGGAATGGAATGGAATGGAATGGGGTGGGGTGGTTCGGGGTTGAATGGGATGGGTGGATTGAATGGATGAAGTAAAAAGATATACATGCATGCATCGATTCAAGTGCTTGCTGCGTTGATATACAATGATTAACGAAATCTACATGGTCCCATATATATAGATGTTTATATGGAGTCGGATAAGAAGATAAAAGTTTCTTTTCTTTTACTTGATTAGGTGAAGTGATGTGATATGATATGATGCGATGCGATGCGATGTGATATAATAATATGTATTGTATTGTATTACATTCATGAGGGAAGGAAGGAAGACTGAGGACTAGACACCTCACTAATCTGATCTGATATAGTAGAGTTATATAAATGAAGCATATCAGAACAATAGATAGATAGGCAAGAATGAATTATCTCTAGTGATTTTATGTTATGTTATGTTATGAGATGTAGATGTAGATGTAGATGTAGATGTAGATGTAGATGTAGATGTAGATGTAGATGTAGTTTGTAGGAATGGGGTATTTGTAGGAGGGGGGAAGGGTGGGGAGGAAAATGGAGAGGGGGGAAAATGGAGAGGGAAAGGGGAGGAGAGGGGCTTGTGGTTATGGTTATGGTTATGGTTATGGTGATGTGATATATATAATTCGGTTGAGAGGGGAAGTTGAGAGGGGAAGTTGAGAAGAGAGAAGTTACAAAAAAGAACCTATAAAAAAAGAATAGGTAGAGAAAATACTTAGCTAGAAAGAAGAAAGAAAGATGAAGAAAGATAGGTGAAGAGATATGTCAAGAATATCATATTATTTATATTTACATATAACGTGGTTTATCAGCATGTGGGCCATATCATCATGTGGGCCATTTGAAAAATACACCAAAATTAGGGCTTTTTTCATATTCTTTATAAAATAACTAATCATTATTTTGAGGGAAAAAAAGATCATTAAATAATAATAAGAAATTAGCTTTCTATAAATAAATCTTTTTAATGAATATTCTTATTAGATTTTGGAAAAAGTCAGAATTGTCACGATTTTCGTTACAAAAAAACTATTTAATAATAACTCTTATATTAATTTGAATTTTCGAAAAACTAATTAGAAATCTTTAATACTTTTATAATCAAATATCATATATTAAATTTTTGAGAGATTATATTTATAAATAAAGAAGGTGCACGGTTACACACAGACGAATTTTGTATGTATTTTGAGGTGGCCCATATGATGATATGGCCCATATGCTGATAAACCACGTTATATATTCACTTCATTCGACTTCATCTCAATTCTAAAGATCTAGATTAAGCGAGAACCCAACCCCGTTACATTATCATATAATGATTATAAACTCATTTTCATTTTTATTTTGATTCTCATCATCTTTCATTCTTTATTCATTGATGTAGTCATTCATTGACCGACATACACATACATATATGTACATTGAAAGATCAATCCCCTTCCCCCCTTCCCCCAAGTAAAGTGATTTCTGAACACATCATCAAATTCCATCTCATGCTATGTACTTATAGCCATCAACTCCTCTTCTAACATTCTTACTCTCTTACTTCCTCATCTCAAACCTCTTACTCCTCCTCATATACACCATAAGACACAAACAGACGACATTCCGCTATGAAGTGCATGAACAAGATGCTCGCCAGCCATGCCATGCCCATCAACAAGCCTCAACTTCAGCGAAAGCGGCAGCACGCCTTAAAACCAATAACGCCCCATTCCCCAACGAGAAAGAAAAAGAATCAGCACAAATGTAAAAAAAAGAGAAAAACGCCAACCCCTATGTAAATGCTAAATCTAAACTCAAACCAAACAATGACAAGTAACATGGCCCCAAAAGCAAACAACATTACCCATCCCTTCATCTAGTCCTCTCGGGAAAAATGTAACCGTGAATGGTTGGGTATTGTGGTATGTAAGGAGCAAAGGACAAAGTTTGGAACATAAGCTGTGATTGTAATGTTTCTGCTGTGACAACCCCTTTTTGGTTTTTCATATGTATGCCCCGATGAATGAACGCCGTTATATTATTAGTTTGTATTGGGCAAGCTGTTGTGGAATTTCAAATATGAATTCATATGACTGGTTGAAAGTACGTTTGCGAAGCGAATGATACATGGATCATAAAAGAGGTCGAACCAGTTGATTTAATAAGGCGTCGAGTTCTTTCCAATTCTCGAGCTTCTCCGCGAATTTACGATGTTTGCGTGAGACAACATGCTATATAATAATTAGTATAGTATAAATCACCAGATGAAAAAGAATTTACCTCATCAAAGTCTTCAAATTTATCAGCGCAATTTTCACAGTATCCGGGCTTTGGATCACGCTTCTCAAGCTTTCTTTGCTGAACAGCTTTTGCTTTGCGAGAAGCTTCCATCTTTCTTGCCGCTTCTTCTTTTTCTGTAGGAACATCATCCTCTTCAATTACACCAAGTTTCTTTTGTGCCTCACGCTTCGCTGGGCGAGTGGCTGTATCTTCTCTCACAGCAGCAGTGATGTCAGTCAAACGATGGGATCCGGTTCCACCATTCGTCTTCTCAAGAACCTTTCTCTGCAACCCATGTATCTCTTTACTTGTTCCAGCTTTGAGTCCTGGTTGAGCTGCAGTTGAAGAAATCATTTGAGAGCGAATAGCAGAAGTAATGTTCGATGGCTGAACTCCCGATGCAACAGGCTCACCTCCAAACAATCTACCAACGCCAGCACGACTGACGAACGCGTTTTGTCCTCGAGAAGAAGACTCAAGTTCTGCACGATTACTTCTATCAGTATCAAATGGATTAGCTTGATTTGTCGAAACAGTAACGCTTCTATTTGCTCCATCATCAAGTTGGGATAGTGCTCGTTTGCTGATTGCCTTTGGTGGTTGCATTTTAGCTGCTTCTACCGCAGCAGCAGCCCTTGTCCTTGGAACTGCAGCCCTCTCCTTTTCCTTTTGCCTTTGGATACGGATCAATTCCTTTTCTTTCTCCACCTCACGGCGACTGTACTCTACTTCCTCCACAAATGGACACTTGCCATTTGCAACACTACGGAATTGAGGCCAATCTCCCTCTTCTTTGCGGGCAACTTTGTTATATTCTCGAACCATAATTGGCTTTTGCTTTTCATCGATATCGTGAATGTAGATATAAGGCCCTCTGAATATAGTCATTTCTTTTGTAGCGACGCTAAGGTCTCGATCGGATGGTCCATAAATTCGTTCATTCCTCAATAATTGGGATAGGTCAGCTTCTCGGCCTCCTCTGCTTATCGTCCCACCCTGAACGGAATGACTCCTTGTGTTGTGACTATGTGCTGTTTGGTAACCAGTATCTGTGTCAAACATTGTTGTCATCATTCGTTGCAGCTTTTCCAATGCCCATATCTTCATCCCCAACTCTCGCGCCTTGTATAGTACATCCGAGCTACGGACTTGTTGTCGTCGTGTGTCTCCATCATGTCCTTGTGTGTTAAGTCTTCTACCACCTGGAGCTTCAAATGTAAACTTCGATCGAGATTCCCTTGAATCTGCAGTCTCGGATGATCTGTCTAGCAAAGAGGGGTTAATAGTGCCGTGTTGCGAATGTAACTCAGTGGTAGTTGAAGAAGTAAATGGGGTCTCCGGTGGAATTGATCGAGTGGTGACGACATGAGTGACCTCATTCGAGAAGAACTTTTCGTCGCGCTGAGAAGATGTCAATACAATCTGCGATACCCAATTACTTACACAGAGACATTACTTACTGCACCTAGGGCGAGAACTTGTTTAGTATATTTAAGTCGGACATCCTCTGGTATACTCTCAAAGTAGAAGACGAATTTGGGAAAACTCTTCCTATAATGCTTTTGCCATTGGCGTATCGATTCCAAATTCTCCTCGGGTACCTTATCCGCCTTTGTAATCTGCTGTTGTTGAGCACCTCTATCACCTCTAGCTGCGACACACTTTCGTTCAAAATTGGATGGCTGAGTTGATCTCCGAGTAAAAATCCTTCCTTCACCCGATACTTGGCTAATACTTTGACGTGGAGGTGTTCTTAAGGTTTGGTGATGTGCATCCAGCATCTGCTTTTTCGCCGGGGGTGGTTGTCCGTATGCATCTTCGCGTTGTATGTTGGCGTATGATCGTTTTTGTTTAGTTGTGGTGGAAGCTACCGCTCGATATGGGGAGTTGGCGACATTGGAGATGGTGGAGAGAGGCTGCCTCCTGGTCGACATATTGGTTGTTAATGTGACAGGTAATGGAGATAGTGATACTGTTGCCATATGAAAATATATCAATAGTCTCTGTGTAGGACAGAGAAATTCCTGTGAAGGAGTGGAGTGGGGTGGTTCTAGCACGCGACTTTTGACACGGTTTATCACCACTTCCTTGAAGCTCTTATTTTTATGTAGACATTAGTAAATATAATTCAAGAGTCTGGGGAAGTGAGCAGCATTGGAATGAATTAACACCAAAGAGTCGTGAACACCACACAATTCAATGAATGTGGGTTGGGATAATGCTGGAGTGGATGTTTATTTTTTTGGGTGGTGGTGTGAAGTGAAGTGTCAATCTTTTGTATGGTCGATGTTATGGTTATGGTTTATGGGTAGGGTAAGGTTCCTTAATTTTTTGGATGTGATGATGACTACAGAGGACTACCAGGTTTGGATGTTATGGGAGACAACAAAAGGCTTAAAAAAGCGCGAAGTGGATTCATCGATTATATTCACTCAGCAACACAGCAACCAATTTAAATTACCTTCCCCGGTTTGTCAGGATGGATTATGGATAATACCTGGTAAATACTAATTAGATGCTATTTACTAGGGAGATACTAATAGTATCCTAATCAAATGCTAAAATACTACCCGTCTAGGTCAATACTCGAGTAATTTAGAGCTAATCTCGAACCCTTTAAACCAATTAAACCTTTCTAATTTATGCTTGATAATGTTCATGATATAGGACGGTACTATGAGTCTATGACTACTAGGTCGGGTATGTATAAACTACCTAGTCTCTAGTATCTACCTTGGTAAGAGGAACCTTAATAAACGTTCATTAGTGCTCGATGGTAGAACATGACATAACGAAATACTAAGGTTGAGTCGCAGAAAATAATATATATCATCTTCCTCTTGTATACTTACACAGTACAAGGAAAGACTCGAGAACCTCAATCCCGTCAGCGGTCAATTGCTAATCTCTATCATGAAGTGTGGTAGAAGAACAAGAGCACTGTTCCAGCAATTGGAAGGAACCAGTAGGAGGAGAGGAATATCATCTTCATCAATACCATCTTCAAGACCTCGATGTCAAGCTCAAGTATCGTCTGCAGCAACAAAATGTCACACAACACATCAACCACGAAGGACGTATGCTTCCATATCAGCTTCAGAACTTCAATTTGGTCAACCGGTTCATGAAACCCATCCGCATTTACTTAATGCTGGAGAAGGTATGGAGAAGACTTCAATGGTATAATTACAACAAAACTAAACAAAGTGATCAGTCACTCCAGGTATCTCGGCGCAAGAATATGCGGATCGACGAGCAGATTTCGCTGCAAAACTTCCTCCAAATTCAATCGCCATCTTAAGAGGGGCAGATATCAAATATAGGTCGGGCGCCGTATTTCATGAATTTCACCAGCAATCAAATTTCTTCTATCTTACTGGATTTAATGAACCGGAGGCAATTGCAGTAATACAGAGATTGGAGTCTTCAGAATTTATATTTCACCTATTTGTTAGACCTAAAGACCCGCAGGCAGAACTTTGGGATGGTGCTAGATCTGGGGAACAAGCAGCCTTGGATGTTTTTAATGCGGATGAAGTAAGACACCAATTTCTACAACACTTCGCAAACAATAACAATGCTAATATTGACATAGTCTGGAGATGTCAACCAGGCAGCTTCACATCTAAGGCCACTTATTGAGGGAGCTAGTGAAATATATATGGATGTCAAAGAATCTTTCCTTGGGGGTACTCTGGACTCGATCCAAGGTGTAATGAAACAAAAGGAGCTTATGCAACTATTCCGCGATGCTAAAGCAAAAAAATCGAAATCAATTGGGCCGTTGATAAATGAATTAAGGGCGATCAAAAGTGACGCCGAAATCGAAAATATGCGGAAAGCAGGTAGAATCTCCGGCAGATCTTTTACAAATGCTATGCGGAAACGATGGACTGAAGAGAAACATCTTGGCGCATTTCTTGACTTTGATTTCAAAATCGGAGGTTGTGAGAAGAATGCTTATGTGCCAGTCATTGGAGGTGGAAGAAATGCCCAGAGCATACATTACGTTTCCAACAACGATGTACTACGAGATGGCGAGCTTGTCCTGGTAGACGCCGGTGGACAATATGGTGGATATATTACGGATATTACTCGGACATGGCCCATCAATGGCAAATTCACAGATGCCCAGAAAGATCTCTACGAAGCACTTTTAAGGGTACAACGAAGTAGTGTTGCGCTATGCAGGGAGAGTTCAAACATGACTTTGGATAAAATCCATGCAGTTACCAGAAATGGTCTCACAGATCAATTGAAACAACTAGGATTCGATATGTCTGGAAATGCTATCGATACCTTGTTTCCACATCACGTCGGCCATTATATTGGACTTGATGTTCACGACACTCCAGGATACTCTCGAAGTAATCTTCTCAGGGAAGGACATTGTATTACGATCGAGCCGGGAATTTATGTACCAAACGATGAGCGCTGGCCAGCTCATTTTAGGGGCATGGGTATCAGAATTGAGGATAGCGTTTGTATACAGGAGGATTCACCTCTAGTACTAACTACCGAGGCCGTAAAGGAGGTTGTAGATATCGAAGCTTTACGCGGTTAAACGAAGGGGGATAAATGAATTGTATTATAATGATGTATACCACTCCGAGCAAAAAAGTATAAATGCATATACCCACAAATCAATCGAGATTGATAACGTCCGAATAGATGCTGAGTACTTTACCTATGGAGCTTTACCATGCATTTCTTTCCAATGAGCCCATTTTAATTCATAAATACTACTAGTAGCACGAGGGAAAAATTATTATTCCTGGTAAATCGAGTATCCCCAGTGAACTCCTAGTGATCTCCCGGTGAGCTTAAAAGTAGTTGCCGAAACTTAAAATAAGGGTTCACATGAAATCCTTGCCCCACTCTCCACACAGTCGGCCGCAACTCCGCATCGAAAGTCCGCATCATATTCATCGGCCTCAGCCTCGTCTGAATCATTCCCATCATCGTACAATCTCGTCTACCAGACTCATCCTCACATTGCACAACATTCCGTCGTAATTTGCTACATCGAGATCAAACCGACAATTTCTGCAGCCATTCACAATCGAATTTCCAGCCACCAAACAAAACACAACCAACTCACACACACAAACCCAAGCCACACCACGAAACAATGAGCTCTCCCAACCCCGACACCTCTCCCCTCCCCTCCCGCACGCCCACCCCCACAACCCCCACCGCCTCCCTCCCTACACACCCACGCACCCACTCCTCAGGCATCCCGGATCTCCCTCCCTCCTCCCCCACTCTCCCCCTCACCATGACCTCCTCCCTCCTGCTCACCAATCTCCCGCGCGACTCCAGCACCGCGCTCGACTCTGCATTTGTATTCCCCACTCCGAAAATCACGGTGCGGTTCCAGCCGATTGGGTCGGCGCCCGCGTTGCAGAGACCGGTGTCGAGGATTAGTTCGACGCAGAGGTTTGAGACGGTGGTGGCGTATTTGAGGAGGGTGTTGAAGTTGGATCGGAATGCGGGGGGAGGGGGAGAGAGGGAAAGTGTTTTTTTGTATGTGAATAGCTGTTTTGCGCCGGCGTTGGATGAGGTCGTGGGGAATTTGCATAGGGTGAGTGGTCTATGGGATTGATTATGGGGAGTGTGGGATGAGGGTTTGGGTTGGATCAATGCTAATTTTTGGAATAGTGTTTTAAGGATTCGAAGGACCAGCTTATTGTCACCTATTCGATGACGCCGGCATTTGGATGATTGAACGAACCATGCGATACACGGTAGTCAGTCATTCAAACATTCAAACGAAACAGTTAACATGGGGTATTCAATTGCTTTCTAAACTAGATTTGGGTTGGTATACAAAAAAATTATATTGCTATCGGGCATCTAAAAGCTAAGCAAATATTGGGAATCTAGAAGCTGGACAAATACGCCTGCGATCCAACAACATCGATAATTCATCCACAAAACCTCAATCTATTTTGCTAATCGCACTTCGAAATTCCTCGAGCTCCTTCTCTGGAATCGGATATGTATGCTCTGGGGCTGGGTAGGCTCGAGACTTCGTTTCTTCGCGGTATTCCGTAATGGCTTTTAAGCTTTCGCTCCAGACATCACCATATTTCTTTACAAACTTTGGGAGGAATCGGCCGGGTGGGAAATTGCCAGTCATGTCAACTTGCACCAAAACTTGTCCCGAGCAACCATTTCCTGCGCCAATGCCAATTGTAGGGATAGATAGCTTCTCGGTTATGAGTTTTGCAACTTCTTGGGGAACAGCTTCAACGACCGTTGCGAAAGCGCCGGCTTCTTGGACGGCGAGTGCATCTTCGAGAACTTTCAGTGCACCGGCACAAGTTTTACCTTGCACGCGGAAGCCACCGAGAGAGTTTTGGCGTTGGGGTGTGAGGCCTATATGACCTAGGACTGGAATGCCTGCGGTCGTAAGTTTCTTGATAGTAGGTGCCATTTCTGCACCTCCTTCTAATTTAATGCCTTGCATTCGACCTTCCTTCACAAATCGAAAAGCGGACTCGAGAGCTTGTTCGGGGGATATTTCATATGATCCCATAGGAAGATCTCCAACCTGATGATTTGGTTTGTTAGTAAAGGAGGTGGTGCATGAATTGAGGGAATACGGGAATGTACATACAGTGAAAGCAGCTTTTGCAGCACGCGATACAGAACGACAATGCATCAACATCTCTTCCATGATAACCTCACTAGTATCCTCCATTCCCAAGGCTACCATAGCCAAACTATCTCCTACTAAAACTATATCCATACCCGCGACATCCGCGACATGACCACTTGGGAAATCATGAGCCGTCATTACGGCGATAGGTTCCCCTTTCTTATACATGGACCTCAATGTAGTCATGGTGACCTTCTTCCTCGCACTCGGTGAGCCCATGGGACTATGCGAACTTTTTCTAGTTTGACATTGTGCAAGAAATGGTCTAACAGCAAAAGTTGCTGGTCGTGAATATTGCTTCAATAGTGTGCGCGTGCTCATCTTCATGATGGGAAATGATGAAGACATGGTTGCAATTGATGGAAAGAAATTCTCACGGATTGAAATTGATGATTAGAAAACTTTGAAGATGGATGATGGAGAGCCATTGTAAGAATAGCGGAGGTCCATAACAAACTTTTTGTTGAGGTCGTGATGATTATTGCGCTGTGGTTTCCATACTGGAGCTCAAAGTGAGATTATTTCATTATTTGCGGTTCGTTTTGTCGCTTGGGGTGGTTCTTTGGGCCGAGGGATGGGGCTAGATTATGTAAGGGGAACCGAGGCGGTAGTTTGGGCGGAAGAAAAGGGTGATGATGGATGCAGGTGGCATGAGATGGGGTACTATTGATTCTTTTGGGACCTGAGTTATTATTCATACATAGATAGGTAGGTATGGCACGAAGATGGTAAGATCTTACAACCATGGGGATAAAATGATTTACTTCTGTGGAATCACAACCTTGGTATCAAAAGCGTTTCGTTCCCCTCCTTTCCGGTGTAATACCGTTCAATATGGTCCTACTCTAGGATATCTAAAGCAGCATTCAGATCATGCAATGTGCTGCAGTGTACCTGAGAATTGTCTTTCATCGTTCAATCACAGACTGAGGCGTTCTTGTGAATCATACAGGTTGAGGTGGGTGAAAAGTATATGATGATGTGTTTACCCCTCCTGGCCTTCATATTTCTTGATCCACGATCCATATCCGGACAAAGACAAACCCCAAACCTCGTGAGCAAGTATTATCACGTTATTGTAATTACGGTATCATTACACAGATTACATACCTACCCGTGGACCGACCTAGTAGCTACCATTTAAACCATCTCACGAGACCAAAGCGGGCGCATGAATCGGCAACTACCGATTGTTACCGCTTTATCGCTCAGATAAGGACTGTACGGTCCACGGTCTAGCAGCTACTACAACAAACTCCAAGATCAATTCTCTCCTCATATAAACTCATTATTTCACCATTTTACCATTTTGCCATTTTTCTAAATCTACAAATTACTGAATCCTTACGTCGAACACTTGCTTGATCCAGAATAAAATACCATAAACTCAAGCGTCAAAATGTCTAGTCCGAGACGAAGGATTGAGACTGATGTAAGTAGTATCCCATAGTCGTTATTTGGACAAGTTGAGACTAACGTCGGGTTTTGGATATATAGGTCATGAAGTCAGTGTTTATTGCTTGAGGACTTGTTTTTTTAAGGAAATTTAGCTAACAGTGTGATTATAGGATGTATGCGACACCTTTTCACGGCTGGTCCGATTGATTTATGCTTCAGTGCTTACCAGGAGTATAGGTTGATGTCGGATTATGAGGTGACTCTTGTAAATGACAATAGTGAGTTGGAAACATACCCATACAGTCTGCAGAAATTCTAACCTTTTATCTAGTGTATGTAATATGTTGAGGAGAACTTTGAAACCAGCCGCTCATGTAATGGCAATAATAGGCAAGAGTTCTATGTCCGCTTCAAGGGACCAGCAGAGAGTGAGTTCACTTCCTCTCCCCTCTCCTCCGACATTCCCTCCTCTCAAACACATAAACTAACCGCTACCCCCACAGCACCATTCGAAGGCGGGCTCTGGAAAATCCACGTCGAACTCCCAGATCAGTATCCCTACAAATCCCCCAGCATCGGTTTCGAAAACCGCATCTTTCACCCTAATATCGATGAGTTGTAGGCCCTTTCCCCACCACCAACACGGTGGAACAGATTACTTACTGAGACTATCTTCATAGATCCGGTTCCGTCTGTCTCGATGTGATAAATCAAACTTGGTCGCCAATGTTCGATATGATCAATATCTTTGAAGTGTTCCTCCCGCAATTACTTCGATATCCAAATCCGACGGATCCACTGAATGGAGAGGCCGCCGCACTACTTATGAGGGATTCGAAAGCGTATGATTTAAAGGTTAAAGGTGTGTATTTAAGGATATTATTGGGAAGGATTTTGCAAGTGGATGGGATGGGAACTGATAAAATACAGAATATGTAACGAAATACGCAAGTAAAGACGCAGCAGACGATGCGGGCGCCGACGAATCAGATGACGATACCATGTCCTCGGTAGCTAGTTTTGACGACGACGATGATAATGAAGAGGCAGCGGGTACAATGGAGGAAATCTAAAGTACACCTGAATCGTTTGCGGACAGTTTGGTCAGTCCTAGATAATGGATGGATGGATATTTTATAAAGGCATACGCATTTCACGCATATTTTCACGGGTGTTCATATGGTCTGGTTATGGATGCTTATTTTCAATGGATATTGATGCAGGGCTTAGGAGTTTGATTGAAGTGCAAATATTTTGATTGGGCGGGGTATACATGGGCCTCTCTACTCAAGTTTCTTTCTCTCGTGATGTTTTCGAGGGTTTCGAGATGCGTAGAGTAAGGCATCGCTGATTAGGGTGTGAAGGTGGTGGAATGGTGAAATTTTAGCATGTTCACTGGACTGGTTACCTAGCTAGTAGGCAGGCGGACCGACAGCGAGTAGGTAGTTGAGAGTGAGAATTTAGCGGTTGTTAAGTGCTTGTTTTAAGTGAACCAATCAATGCCAATCCACTTTTGATTCTTCAAAGGTGTTATACATACCCGACATCTCCCTATTAGAAGTCGATCGGGATTTGAAGGTCGGCTTTGAAATTGATGTTCAGATGTCGCGGGCGCTGATGTCATATCCCAATATAACAAAAACAAAGATCTCACATCATGACGAAGAAGAGTGATATAAACCTTTCACTCCATACTTAGATACTATATCCAGCAACAGCCTGTCCCCAACATCTTGCCAACCATCTTGCCAACCATCCCCACGCACAACCATTTCCATTGCTCGACCAAACCATCCACCTACAATCTCCTTGGCCAAATCCGCATCATTTGTTGTACGCATAAGCTTTTCCATTAAAGCATCTGCTTTTGATTTTGATTGATAGAACCTCCTTCCTTCCTTCAAGGCAAAATCAAAATCAATGTTTGATTTGCTTCTCCTTTGATTGTGACTAGAATAACCTTGGAAGGGCTTTCTTTTTACTTATTGTTTATTTCATTACCATTGGTTCTAGTAGCTCCGCTGACGATCGTTTCAGTGGTATTTTGGGTGGCTTGTTGGGGAGGGTTATTGGTTGTGTTTGGAGGAGGTTTATTAGTAACTTCTTGAGAATATTCACAAGCAACACCTTGAGAAGGTTTACTAATAACACCTTGAGAAGGGTTATAAACAACCTCCCAACAACTTTATGAATTACCCCCAACACCAATATTACCTCCATTAGTAGCTAGATACTTCATGAAGTACGCATTATGTTTATAGCCTCCAATATACATATATATCATCACATCATGTATAAGCATACCTTCAAACTAGAAAAGTAATAATGTATGCGTACTTTGTTATTAAAATACCAATAACCCATTCCGTGGTTCATTGACGTGCTGCTACATTCCTCTCCTAACAGATTGTTTCTATCTCCTCGTTGATTCATCCGTTCGTTTATCTATGTGTACATAATATCGATATCATGTACCTACTCTTCTTCCCCAGAGCTGGACTCGCCCTCTCATCCTGATCCTGTATTCGGATGCTTGTTAGCTTGACTTCGATTTCGTATTGATGGTCCAGAGAGTAGTATATGGTATAGCAATGTGATGAGATAGACATACACGTGGTAAATGGTAAATGGTATACGGTAAATGTCAAATCATCAAATGGAAAAGAAGAGTTCATGTGATGGATATTAATACACATACATCAACTATAATAAAATAGAGCAGTAGATTCACACGATACTTTGAATAGTTTACTACTCTACTCACCCCCTCACACATTTCTTTCTTTGCTCCCCCTCCCCTCTTCTCCTCTTTCCTTTTGGTTATGTTATTTATTTCGAAAATATCACTTTACCTCTCTTCTTCTTCTTCTTCTTCTTCTTCTTCTTCTTCTTCTTCTTATATTACCTCCAGCTACCCAAGATTTATTCATCCATCCATCCCTTTCCTCACATATTTCCATATCCCCACTACATATATCTCGTATCTACTACCTAGGTATAGGTACCCATCAACCTCAATACCTCTAGCCATGTTCGTATTTCTCTTGCTCATACACATTTTCTGCATTGCAGCTTCTTCGTCGCTGTTACTGTTAATCTCCTTCTGTTATCTATCTATATCTCTCTATTTCTATTGCTTCAAGACGTTCTGGTCTACTTCTACTTACCTCTTCTGTATCATTTCTACTTTTGTGTGTACCTCCTCCCTCGCTTTCATTCCATTCCATGCACCCCTCCTCTTTCCCCTCACGCCAGAAGCAAATACTAGAAAATCAAAAGGGAAAAACGTTTCCACATACTACTAAAGGGATGAAATGAAGGTGGTGGAGTCGTGAGTGTAATGATATATATCTCAATCCTTTGAATTGAGTATTATATATTAGGAGATATATTAGATCATCCGTGGCAATTCCGGAAGCGGTGCAGTAATCTATGACCTCGGGAAGGCTTTATGAGTATTACGGAAGACTTAGCGCAATCAAATCGAATATACACAGTCAAGTTTATATTATCGGATGTGATGTGATATATGTGACAGTTGGGATTGATGATATCTTCTAAATGTATGTATGTATGAAATGTAGAGAACGAATGAACAATTGGTACACCAGTAGTCGCATCATGGAAACACTCATCTTTATACCTATGTATTCTTTTTCTTGTCTTGATGAACATCCATATGGTTTCCCATCTCTGGCGATGAAAATACCTCTTTTGAGCTTCTAGCACTCGTCGTATACCGAACCTATCGATCATTGCTCTCCTGGTAATGTACTCTCCCATTGATCGCTGTGTTCATTGTAGATAAATTTACATTGGAATGGGTGCGTACCTATTCATCAGTAATTCCCCAGTGTCATCGCATTGACCATTCCGCCATCTCCTATAAAGAGGTCGCAAATTCACTTACAGGAAAAAGTCGCGGCCGCACATCATCTACTAATTATCCACACCTATTCCATGACACGATTCACTACGTATCCACTCTCCCGGACCTAGCCGGGACCCTCCAGAGCCGTTAACAACGGCCAAAAAGACTCTGTTCTGTATTCACAGAAAGATGAAGATTAAAAAATATAAAAATTCAATCGCAAGGTGAAAGCTTTAACGTTAGAGAATTTAAAAGCCGCCCGGGCGCCTTTCTACCAACATAGAGGGTCTTGTGCCGCAGCTCAACGCTTTACCATTGAGGCAACTGGATGCAGCAGCTTGTCAGGTTTAATGTTGTCGCGTTGTTTTTGTATATATGTGTAAGGCGGCGGGGCGGTGAGATGGTAGTGGCATTATCTACATCGCCTCGCTCTCGCGCATAGGTGGAAATGCATGTCCTTGAAGGTTTGGTATTTAGCAAAGTTAGACCACGTACCGTCATGTTGAAGTCGTTGTATCGATCAGAAGGTTGACGGTAGGGTGATCTTCAATGACTTGCAAAATCAAAGCGGGGATGGAGTTAGTCTTGATAATGAGGGTATGAAAATGAAGCTCGTATTCAGTCAGACACGGTGAATTCAAAATGCAATGCCTGATTAAAGTTAGTAATGCCAAGGGGTAACCACCCCGTCATCGATGCAGAGCGTTTTATACCCATTGCATCTGAAATTATCAAAGTCAAATGACAATTCGTAAGCTGACGAGGATTCGATAAATCTGGGCGCTGGGAATTTGAGGTCTGATGACTCGAGTTTGAGTTGCAAATTAACAACCGTACCTCAAGCTCGTGTTGATGTTGTCGCTTGCAATTCTTTCAGATCTTTTGAATCAAGTCATAGGAGCAGGACTCAAGGGAAGAAATTATCTTGAGCTGAAACAGTAACCCAAGATGATGAAGAGGACAGTCGAGAACGATGGCTTGACTAATCTCCAAGTTATAACGACATGATATGTATGCAGTCTGGGGATATGAATAGTGGACTAGCGAGACTAGCCACCCCGCGAATTTGTCTTGGCTTCCTTGTCAAGGGGTAGACCCACAATCTTTGATCACACGTCTTTCGCTGGGACCGCCAAGGTGTCAGCCCTGCTAAGATATAGAAGCATTCCCCAGCAGTCGTTACCAATCTTCAGGTTCTTCTAGATCGCTCTTTTTGTCCCAGATGTCGAGTAAAACGACATGCTCGAAAAGGATAATAAATTGGTAATGCTTCCGGCTTATTTTCGTAGAATTATGCAAATCGCCCGGCTTGTCGATGTACGTCGGGTCAAAATCAAAAATTCTTCGGGGGTTGGCATCTTTCGAGATTGCGAGACAGCCATTTGACTGTTCTCTATGTCGACATTGCCTATTGGTAATTAATCATCAAGGTGGATCTTGGCACCGGAGAATATGATGTAGAATTTATCCATAGCCTCAAGCTTCAATCTATGAAGCAGCCAGAATAAGAAGGCGATAGCACAATGGCTTGATCTTCAGCATGTGACGCCGGTTTATCCCATTTTTGAAATAAGGATATCAATATAGAGAAGGTAGAAAACAACTGATCAACGAACTTGTTCTCAGCTCCAACTATAAAATCAGTCGTTGATAAGAGACTGTACACCAGAACACACGTTGTGACCCTGCCAAGGTCCGAACCGCACTTGTACGGCATATCGAAACTGTAAAGCACTTGCTTCTAGATTTCGCGATAATCCTTAGAGAGTGTTTATCGCTTGAAGCATGGAAACCTGACTAATTCCCTCATACGACAGAGTCCAATCAGATGCTAGATAGTAACGGTATTGCAACATGAGCCATTTCTTTTTACAAACGGCTGCTTGCTTGAGTGATTTTAGATATTGCAACAGTTGTTGCAAGAGATAGGTATTTTGGAGGTTTCGTGATGGAAAAGATCTGGGGCCTTGTGATATTGATAAGGCAATTTGCTCCGCCACTTTTTCGTATTAATGACATGGCATTGTTGTCTATGTTGTTAGAGCAGGGCAAGGGTTTACTCTTCAGAGGAAAATCCCTCGACGCTACCGGAAAAGCCACGTGAAATGCCTCGGGTAAGAATTTTTCCATCAAACACGGTAAGACAAGACCCATAGAAATGGCTGTCTTAGAACGGCGACTGTTTTCGTCCTCGTCCTCGTCCTGTTCTTTCTCCAGATTTCTGTTTTCGTTTGATCCAAATTAAGTAATTAAGCGTCTATTCATGACTTCAATGCCCCGCTAAACATCATGAATCCTTTGGGCGCATAGACTCTTAGACTTAGACTTAGACTTAATAGAAGAATAATAAGCCTCAAATTAGTCAACGGACCAATGGGGCCCTCAAAATAGATACGATTAGGTACCGATTTGCTACCCGAAGCCAAAGATTGGTTCTCGACCAAGGCACGTGTAAGGGTTGATCCGAAGTTTAAGGGGGGGCTTTGAGGGCTTTGAGGGCTTAGAGGGCTGAGAAGACGTAAAAGTTAGACTACCCGAATCAGTTTGCGGGGAACTTCGGAGCATGTGAATGCTAAGTTGTGGGGATTACCCCTATGAATGGGAAATGGGAAAATTTGACGACAGGGAGTACGTTATCGATATCCCACGCATTCTCACACGACGGGAGATTAGCCACCAGTACGGTACCGTGGTGATGTAGCTCCACACCACGAGGCCCAAAGAGGGGGCACTGGGGTAACAGATGAGAAATAACAATCATCTTGTTTATGGTTGGTGAGCCGAGCCACCCATTGAAGACGATATACTACATTATTTACGCTCCAAATGGTAAGAAGGCACGGTCGATTTCTACTGGCGTTTATTACGAATAGATGCATTTCAATGGTTGTGTTGTAACAAGTCTTATTGATGGTCGTGTGAGCAAATAACTACCTACTTGAGGATTCCCCAGCATCTAATCATCTATCCACTCAATGGGGAAGGCTTGATTACAATGGAAGGTGACTTACTCGCATTTCGTCTCCCCAGAAAGCTTATTTGAATTGATAAATGCAATGCAACTATAATTCTACCTAATAGTCGATCCAGTTTCAAGAACAACGGCGGCTGAATGCGAGTCGAGCAAAACCGTTTTGTTGTACAATGCTACCACTTCGGATGAATGCTATGATGAATGCTATGATGCTATGATGCTACCGTAACTGCAGGTGTAGATCTCCTTTTTTCGATGGAAAGCACGATATTCACCTATTTATCATCACTTCCTCCCAAATCTGTGTTTTGTGTGCTTCACCCCCCTGTCCTGTCCTGGCCTATCCTGCTTTGTTCGTGTATCTAGCTACCGCAGATAGCTACCGCAGATTATCGTTAATTTGATAACCACCGCTTGAATCTGATATCATTCTGCCTCGGACATGCGGGTCCATCCTCACCTGCAATTATTTATTGTCCCAACTAGTTTTACGCATCGTACTTTATCGTGTTCAACACTGAAACCTTTACATTCCGTAGTTTTCCGGTGCGCCCGAAACAATAATATTTCCTTTCCGGCATCACCCATTCCGGCCAATAAAATTAGCGTAATTCGTTGTACGCCGTCTTCACTACTCCACTACTACGACAGCATCATCCAAACTCGGCATAATCAAAGATACACTACCCGAACGATGTCGACCTCAAATTTGAATAAGAAGGCTTTCGATCCCATTCAAAGAACCGCATCTCCATATTCTGATAAAAACAGTGTTGGCCCTTCTCACCTTCTTGCACAACACCAACCTACAAACAACTATCATTCTTCATCACTCTCCACTCTCAAAATGGTTTCTACAAATCCAAGTGTTAATCGCACATGTCAGTATACTTTTCTCCATACTCCCACTGCTTCAGACCTGCTTCAGACCTGCTGCATTCGACCTGGCATCTGATGTTCAGGTCAAATTGGATGTCGATATACCTTCGACTTCAGCAAATCCGTCCACAGCCTTTCAACTCCCGTTTCTATCATTACGCTACGCTATAGCTTCTATGCAGATTCAATTTGCTAACATTTTTCTTTATAGCACTTCACCCAAGCGGTGTACAACCACAAGTTGAGCACACCGAGCTTGAAGAGGAGCTTCACGAGAACGCACATATCGATTATGATCGTGTAGCTATTGTATGTATTCTACCCCTCTTTGAATCTGCCAGTTGCTAATTTCTGTTCTCTTCTAGGTTCCCAATCCAAGTGTCGCTGCCCTTTACGAAGATGCTCTTGTTTACGAAACTGGTTCTGCCATCACATCTACCGGTGCCCTTACTGCATACTCTGGAGCCAAGACGGGTCGCTCGCCTTTAGACAAGAGAATTGTCAAAGAACCATCATCTGAAAATGAGATTTGGTGGGGACCAGTCAACAAACCAATGACACCTGATGTAAGAAGAATCTCTCTCTCTCTCTCTTTACATTTGTTTCTTGTGTCTTGTTGTTCTATTTATTTTTGGAAATCCATACAATACGTTTTCAGTCGAGAAAATTTACATTGGCTCTACGGGTTTCGAAAACGGCAATTTCATCTCATTAATTGCGAGCACATCTTCATATCTACAACTTATCAATTCTCCTTTCCTTCATATCAAACACAAACAATCTTTCCAAAGAGATTTCCCCGCACATTTCTACGTCATAAGCTTTTGGGTATCCTCGGCTTTATCTTTTTCCTTCCATCCCCAAGCGAAAATGCGGGGTGCATATAACCCGATATTGTCCCGATCTTGCTGCTATTAGTTTTTAGCTGTCATATTTCCCCTTTTCATGTCGCGTGCTAGCTTTATCTTTGAAAATTCCAATATTTAAAATTCAATAAACTAACGTCAATAACAGGTATGGAGAATCAACCGTGAACGTGCAATTGATTATTTGAATACGAGAAATCGTATTTATGTCGTCGATGGTTTCGCAGGATGGGATGAGAAATACAGAATCAAGGTTCGAGTCGTATGCGCTCGTGCCTATCACGCTCTTTTCATGCGCAATATGCTCATTAGACCTGACCGCAAAGATCTCGAACATTTCCACCCAGATTATACTATTTACAACGCAGGATCTTTCCCTGCTAACAGATATACCGAGGGAATGACTTCAGGTACTTCAGTTGCTATCAATTTCGCAGCAAAGGAGATGGTTATCTTGGGTACTGAGTATGCCGGAGAGATGAAGAAGGGTGTTTTCACAGTTCTCTTCTATGAGATGCCCGTCAAGCACAACGTTCTCACTCTTCACTCCTCAGCCAACGAAGGTAAAGACGGAGACGTTACTGTCTTCTTTGGTCTTTCGGGTACGGGTAAAACAACACTTTCAGCAGACCCCAACCGTGCCTTGATTGGTGATGATGAGCACTGCTGGAGTGACCGTGGTGTTTTCAACATTGAGGGTGGTGTAAGTGTTTAAGCCTCTGTATCACATCGGACTAAGCTAACAATCTGCAGTGCTACGCCAAGTGTATCGGTCTTTCAGCAGAGAAGGAACCTGATATCTTCGGTGCCATCCAATTTGGCTCTGTTCTTGAGAACGTTGTCTTTGACCCAGATACCCGTCTTGTTGATTATGACGATTCAACCTTGACTGAGAACACCCGTTGCGCATACCCAATTGAGTACATTTCTAACGCCAAGATTCCTTGTCTATCGACAAACCACCCAAGCAACATCATTCTTCTTACATGTGATGCTCGTGGTGTCCTTCCACCCATTTCAAAGCTCAACTCCGCTCAAACCATGTTCCACTTCATCTCCGGTTACACCTCAAAGATGGCCGGTACCGAAGATGGTGTCACAGAGCCACAGGCTACCTTCTCATCTTGCTTCGCTCAACCTTTCTTGGCTTTACACCCAATGCGTTATGCTAAGATGTTGGCTGAGAAGATTGAGCACCACAAGGCCAATGCTTGGTTGTTGAACACTGGATGGGTTGGAGCTGGTGCTACCACTGGTGGCAAGCGTTGCCCGTAAGTACAATGAAAATCTTCCAGAATAATATATGCTAATATGAACTAGATTGAAATACACTCGTGCTATTCTTGACGCAATTCACTCTGGAGAGCTTGCAAAGGTTGAGTATGAAAACTACGATACCTTCAACCTTCAAGTACCAAAGACTTGCACCAATGTTCCATCGGAATTGTTGAACCCAAGAAATGCATGGAGCCAAGGAGATGATAGTTTCAAAGCCGAGGTCACCAAACTTGGTAGTCTCTTCGTTGAGAACTTTAAGAAATACCAGTCGGAAGCGACTGAGGATGTCATTGCAGCAGGACCAGCTGTCAAGGTCTAAGGACTGTATATAATAAGGGGTTTTATTTCTGATTTAAGCAAACATATGCTGGCGTTCTTTATTAATGGGATGTGTCGGATGTATCATCAAGCATCAATATCAAGTAACTGAATGAACAAAATCTACTATTGTATTTGATGAGCAATAAAATGCATGTGAGTGGTTGTTGAAATGTTTCAGGCCCATTTAAGTTCAAACCTATCTGAGAGTTTCCAATTGTCATAATTTCTAATATTCAAATCCTCATTGGAAAATGATGACAAGAATGTATATCTGAGTATGATCAAAACTTTTGCGTAGTATTTGGAATTTGGCTAAATGCTATATGATAATTGAAGAGCAGCAATGGGGTATCATTTACCCCTTTTTACCTTCCTTCCTCCATTCAGCCTTTTGAGCAAGGCTACATAATACAGTAGTGTCGTAGCTAGCATCAATGTCAGATTAATAATTGCTTCATGAATATTTGGATACGACTTTACCGTGTAATAAACAATCGATACACCCAATCACCCAATTACAAAAATGTACCTACACATATATTCTCAAGTAGAAGTGAATAAAGAACTGCACCCCACAGAACATGATCTAGAACTACGTAAGTTTGGCTTTCTATGGAGTAGTCCACCAGTCTAGCAATCGGCTCGCACCAACACATCAACCTCCAGACGTCCTGCATCCCAATCCATAAAAAAGTACACAATCACCTCTCACGATTTTCAGCCCTGCATCAATCACATACATTACATCTACACTAAAGCAAACGACAATTAAAATGCCCCCTCATGCTCCTTCAGAAGACGCCTCCCAATCGCAATCCCAATCGCAATTACGGCCCAATCTGGCGGCCCATCACCGATCCACGTCCTCGGTCACCAGCCACCAAAGCGATAGTCCGGCGGGTACACCTCCAGCTTCAGGTACAACTGCTACACAGCATAAAGAACCCAAAGCCAAAGGCGAGCGCAAACACGTAGTTGGTCACGGCAAATACGGACGTGTGAGCAGTAATAAGGCGCTGCATAAATTATCGCGTACATCGAGCACGAGTAACTACAATCATCATCACAGCCATACTACGAGCAACGATAACTTGAAGGAATTTCAAGCGCCGTGGGATAAACCACACAATTCGAGCACGAATCTCAATCGGCAGAAAAATATTTCGCAGACGGCCCTGAAACGTAATCGTAGCTCGGCAGATGTACAGAATACCACGGGGCAATCGAGAAAATCTAAGAACTCGGATGAGCAGCAGGGTAAAAAGAGACCGAATAGTGTACATTTTGAATTGGGTATAGATACGCCGGGAAAAACGGAAGTCGAAGAGGACAACGAAGAAGGTTGGGAAGAAGCAAGTTCGACCGCAAGTCCGGCTTTGAGTCGCAGTGCAAATACATCTGCCAAACCATCCGCCGCCAATTCTGCAGCTAATTCTCGACATCAATCTCCTCTTTCTTCGCCGAAAGCCAAAAGGACTAACGGTCCGGATTCTGTGAGGGATTTTGCGAAGGGCCCAATCGATCACTTTGATGGGAATGGTAGTGTGAAGACAGATACAAACACGAAAGCGAATAGAAATAGTTATTCAACCGCAGACGCAAAATTGATTACAGAGAAATTACTTCAGAGAACACCATCTCATTTGGCTTCGGAGACAAAAATGAGCATGGCGACTGCGAAACCAACGCCAAAAATGGCGCATGCACATTCGGGTAGCATGGATCGATCGACGGGGATAGTGAAGAGTATGGGTGCTAGTACCGCGAGCGGAAATCAGGAATTGATATCAAGATTCGTGGGAGATGCTGGGACACCGGGGGAAAACAGTCCGAAGTTTCCTCCGCCGGATCATCGGGGAGGATCTAGGACGGGCGCTATCAATGGCAGTGCATTGGAAAAGACGCATGGCGGGATTGGGGAAATGGCAAGAGCGAAGTCGATGGGAAATTTGACAAAACATAATGTTGATGAGGAAGAGGAATCGGCTCTATTGCCTCGAAGCCGAAAGAGTTCTACAAGTGGTGTTTCGGGGCCGCCTAATGCGTATAATTCGCGCACGCAACAGAAACTTTGGCTTCAAAGAGCATCGTCGAATATTGAACCCCAGAGAGAGGGTCTGGGTGCATTGTCATTATTGAATGGCGGTATGGGAATGGGTAATCATGGTGGCGCAAGCAGTATGGGATTTGGACCTGGAATGGGTATAGGTATGGGCATGGGAATGGGTAATGGAGGATACTTAATGGGCGGAGATGGAAAAGGGGATCCGAGGATTAAAGTGCAGCTTGAGAGAACGGGTCTGGAATATTTGGTTGTAAGACGTCATCAAGATCCTGTTGGACGAGGTATCAAGAGGTTAGAGAAAATGGGAGAGCTTGGGCATGGGGGTAAAAATATCCCAGGATCTGGAAATGGCCATGGGCATAGCAAGAGTGCGAGTGTAAGCCGAGCGGGTAGTTTGAGGGAAAGGAATGGAAATGCGAGGAAGGGGGCAAGACAGAGTTATGACGGAGAGGAGAGGGGTAGCGATACGGATCGGGATGGTGGTAGCGGATTGGATGAGGAAAATGTTGCGGCGCTCTTGAGGAGCTTATGGGAGAAGAGTTTTGAGGGGAGTGGGAGTGCGGATTAGCACGGGAGTTTTGGAAACTTAATTCGGCTTCTGAGCTTTGTATTTGTGGACTAGGGGTGGCAAGTAATGGGCAGGATGGAATAGGTTCTTGATATAAATAAAGCAATGGAGTTTTGAACTTTACAGGGCGTGCGTGCATGGGTTAGGCGAGGAACGCGCTCGAATATAGTTCTTGATATCTTGAAATTGCTTCCTGGCTGATGGGTGGGCTGGTGGGCTGGTGGACTTTTAGAATGAGTGTTTGATTAACATAATGGATTTACTCGCGAGGATGTATTACACACAAATATCGAAGTTCCCTGTGTGATATCTGGATGAGTGGTTTGGGGGTAGATAATGATTCTTCGTTCCTAGGCAGGCTCTACGTAGGAGAAAAAAGAGGCCGATTTGACAACGTAAAATCTTTAATGAAATATCTAAATTAATTGAATTATAAATCAACCACAAATAAAACAATAAATCTGAAAATATCAAGTTACTTTTCATCTTTTATTTATACTGATTCTTGTTAAAGTTTGTATTTTATTTTAGATTTAAGGAGAAGAATTTGGTTTATTGAAAGTGTTAAAAGTGATCAAACCCGGCCTCTTTTTTCTCCTACGTATAGGCAGGTAGGTAGGTGGATGGGTGATTCAGAAAGAGGCGGGTAGGGAAGAGATGATCATGGTGAGAGTGGAATCCTAACGCTCCAAGATCAATATCAATGTCAATGTCAATATCGACTACGTTGTGGTGGAATCTCAAATCTGTAGGCTGGTAATGTGTGAATGAGAATGAGAATGAGAATGAGAATGAGAATGAGAATGAGAATGAGAATGAGAATGAGAATGAGAACACTAAGTACTCATGAGGACTTTTGAGGTGGGGGCGGGGGGCTACTATGTGCAGAGGAAAAGGTCACTGAATAGGTGGGTACCTACAGAATGGTTCTTTGATTTGAAAGAAAGGGGAAGGTCATATTCACTGAGTGGGTGGTCGTATGTAGAGAATATGGTATGAAATGATCAAAAACGCGAGGAAGGGCTCACCGGAAGGAGTTGAGTTGAGTTGAGTTGAAAAAAAAAAGAGGGGAAAGAGAAGGAAGATTCAGTGCTTGATATCACCAGATGCTATACCCTTAAGAGAGAAATAGAGAGGGGCTCCTCATGAATATTTCTATGCTTCAGTCTTCCGGTGAGGAGTAAGAAATGGAGAATTTTATCAGATATATTGATGGTCGGTCACTGGGAATGGATTTAATATTTCCCTGCGCGGAGGGTAGGGAGAGATTTGGCTTCCATGGAATAGGATCTGGGGTATCGGGTGGATTTAGACGAATACATAGTCATGTCGTACATTCAGTATTTTTTAACATACGGAGGATGACGTGGTGGGATGATACTAGATCTTTGGTGTTTGAGAGGAAGCTTGGAGTTGAGAAGTTCAATAGTAGATAGATACTTCTCATCATCATCATCATCATCATATGTGAAAGTGAACCTATACAAGTAGAAAAATATATATGCAAAATACTCATTCTTTTCGGTATTATATAATTTCCAAGTTCCTATGCTATGCTATGCTATATGTCCATACATCCATCTATCTCCAAACTTTTATTATACCTGTATGTTTTACACCATTCTTGCCCAACGAACTCAACCTCAAGATCTAAACAACATCAAGCCCGCCTCTTCATTGTTCACTTCATCATCGCTAACGTCCTCCTCATCATCACCCTCACCCAAATCTAATTTTCTACCCAACAAAGTTGCGAAAAATCTATCCCTCGCACTCTCCTCCCACGTATTTCTATCCTCTGGCGCCATGAAATTTTGCAACTTCTCGTGGACTGTAAATTTCATTTTTCTGCCCTTGCTAGCCTTGGTATCAACATTCTTTCTTGTCTTTGCTTCTTTCACTGCAGTCCATTGCATAGGTTTACCAGCTTCACCAGTAGCTGCAGAAGAAGAGTCAACCATTCGTTGATCAAGTAATTCTTTGAGAAGCAGCTGGTAGAAATCGGCATCGTCGTAAATGTTTGGATCGGTGGTAAGCTTCATTTGTTTTTGAACAGGAGCGCAAGAGCGAGGGACCTTGGTGCGAGAAATAAGATGTTCAGAACTAGAGAGTGTATCTTGCAGAAGAGAAGTGATGGATTGTTGGGGCGCATTGGGGTTGAGTTTGCGGGAGATAGGGAGGGCCGTTGTAGCGCGGACTTTGCTAGACCACTTTTCAAGGACAGTCTGTCGATTGTCGATATTTGCAATCTCGGAAGCTTGCATTCGATCCCAAATGGCAGAAGAGGAGGTGGCGGAATCAATGCCGCGCTTCCGTTTCTGTCCCGTTTTGGACGTACTGGCTGCCTTTGAAAGATCGTGTCGAAGACCATCGATTGTGTTCCATAACTTAATAGCAGCTTCTTCTGCGGCTTGGAAAGGATTCTCATCGCTATCCTCCTGGTCCTTATCTTCGGCTGCAGCTAGCGAGTTGGTAGCTACTAAAGCCTTTTGAAGGCGAATGCGAACATTGAGAAGTGAATCGAATGCTTTGCGTTGTTGCTTGACAGCGTTACCCTTCTCTGCATCTGCTTTTGCTGCTTGAGAGATCGTTGCGACTACTGTTTTCTGTTCTTCTCCCATAATCTTTCGCAGTTCAGCACGTCTTGCTTGCTCGTCTTCATCGTTTTCGTCGTCGCCGGATGCTTCTTCTTCACTCTCTTCATCACTACCAGCTTCCTCTCCACCACTCTGGTCAGGGGTTTCCGAATCATCATCTTCTTCATCAGAATCCTCTTCCATGACCTCGTCATGTTGAGCATCAACATCCAAGATATCTTCATCAGTCTCATTTTCCTCTTCATCCTCAAGATCATCATCCTCTTCGGATAATCCCACGCCCTCCTCCTCACCACTGTCCGACATGAAATCGGCAGCAGTAGGTCTTTTCTTCACGCCATTGACATCCGATGGTTTCTTTGCATCAACAGGCTTCTTCGGCTTTCCACTTCCTCGGAAGACGAAATCCTTGAACTTTTCCTCGTCGCTCTCTCCCAAAGCCTCATCACTATCGACCTCCATATCGTCAAATTCCCCGTTGAATTCCATTCCCTCAAATTTTGCTTCTTCATCAGCGCTTTCATATACAGAGTTGGATTCATCTTCATTATCGCCGTTCATCAATTGTTCGCGAGTGACTCGAGATCCGGCATACTGAGGGCCAAGTGCGACTTCTTCTGGTTTTCGAAGCTTGCTCTTTCTGTAATTTTTGATTAGTAAAGCTTTATTGTAAGAAGATAAAACAGAGACTCCTTACCCAACTTGAACATAATGTTCTGTCCCCGCCAATCCGTCATCGCTCTCATCACCACTTTCCGAATCGCTCTCTTGCGCCGGCTTATCATCTTCTGGATCGAAATCTGCGAAAAGAAGCCCAAGTCAGTAAAATTCTCTATGTGGTAATTGCTCAAGAATACAAACATACCCTTAGGAATAGGATCCTCCAATTCCTTGATTTGTTTTGCCAAATTCTTTGGTTTCGCCATATTGTTTGTTTTTACCTCAAACTTTGAGAAGTTTTGTTTTTCCGCAGAACTTCAATCCAAAAAATTATTTTGGAGCTTCCGCCCCACGAAATCTTGGCGCGCTAGCGGGTGCATATCCGCTCAAAAGTCAAGCTCTCGTCGCATCATCGTTGAAGCTTCAATTAAACATCTGAATAAAATGAAACAACGATTGTTCTCTACTCTACGGAGCTTACAGCATGAGAATCCATTGGTATGTAAAAGGATATTATTCAAAGAAAATGAGAGGCTGTTCATTGACGCATACCAGGGATTACCACGAACGGGTAGTATCCCGCGCATGCAGCGTGGGTTGCCCGAACGAAGAAAGATAAAAGATGTAAAGAAAGTGATTGCAGTTTCATCTGCGAAAGGAGGGGTTGGAAAGTCGACGCTTTCTGGTACGAATTTAGTGTGATGTCTCCATGGAAACAACTACTGATTGAGAGACAGTCAATCTTGCGCTCGCCTTTGCTCGCCGTGGTCTAAGAAGTGGTATTCTAGATACAGATATTTTTGGTCCCTCAATACCTACACTATTGAATCTATCGGGGGAGCCTAGATTATCCTCAAGTGCGTCTTTGGTCTGAATGAGATATTTGGGACACGTCTGATATTTGGGCGGCAGACAATCAACTTATACCACTCTCGAATTATGGCGTCAAATCCATGTCAATGGGTTACCTAGTGGGTGATGCTGCACCAGTTGTGTGGCGTGGATTGATGGTCATGAAAGCACTACAGCAACTTCTACACGAGGTAGACTGGGGTGGATTGGATGTTTTGGTTCTCGATTTGCCGCCAGGAACCGGAGATACTCAATTGACTATAACACAGCAAATCGTACTTGACGGTATGGGCATTCTTGTTGTTGGTTGAAGATTCTAACCATTTTAAGGAGCGGTAATTGTGTCGACACCTCAAGACATAGCCCTTAAAGATGCAGTGAAAGGTATCAACATGTTCAAGAAGATCGATATTCCAATTCTGGGAATGGTACAGAATATGTCGTTATTCACATGCCCACATTGTCAGAATAGTACACATATTTTTGGGTCGCATTCGGGGGTTACTAATGCTTGTGAAAAGTACGGAATCGATTTTCTGGGAGATATACCATTACATGCGAGTATTTGCGACGACGCGGATAGGGGAAAACCAACCGTCGTAGCGGAGCCCGAAAGCGAAAGAGCAAAAGCATTTATGTCAATCACGGAAACTGTAGGAAGGAAGATTGGCTTGTTCTGATAGTATTTATTAAGACCAAAATAACAACAGTCAAGGGGCGAGCAACAAACAACATAGGCATTGTAGAGCTAAGAAACTTGTAGGGGCAACGAAATTGAAGGAGAGCCATAGAAATCGTGGTATCAAGTGCGGTGCAGAAAATTTCGTACCTGGACTGTTGAATCAAGGTCAGGTGAAAACAGAAAGCCCCCAATAGGCTCGTGATTCTCAGGTTTCCTATTCAAAAGCGATCTTTAGCATGTTTCATTGTCATTCGGTAACAATACTGGTTGAAAATTAGGTTCATTCGAAGAACAAGCATCCAAAATTCTAGTACTCGTGCGCAAAGCCTACGTCAGCCTACATCAAATTGCCTATGATGATGCTGAAAAAAAGGGAAATGAAAAATAGAAAGGGAAATCCCAGCCTGAACACCTATACTTGCAGAGAGTCACCCCTCCCCTCCTCACCCCTACTTCCTCTTACGCGAAACCCTCCTCGTCACCATTGGTTTGGTATATATGACGACTTCTCGTCGGATCCTTTCGCATACTTTGTCCCGATCCGGTAAATCCGACTGCATAAAGTATTAGATATTGAGAAAATAAAAGGAATCAAGGAATATCTCTTGCCTCTACCATTTACCCCGTCAGGGGTACGGAACATACTGTCCTTCTTTCCTGCCTTTCCAAACTTTCCTTTCGCAGCGAAGTCCTGCCATTTCTTCTTACCGTCATCTAATTCTTTCTTTGCCTTGATCTTCTTTGGTACTTTGGCCGGTCTCGTGGGTCCATCACTGACTTTGCTTGGTTCGCGCTTAGATTGTTGCGCGAGTTCTGGATCAATATCGGCAGCTGCCGAGATAACATTCGATGTCGATGGAGGGGTAGGGACCGAAGCTACGACTGGTGTACCATCAGCTTTACGCTTATTTGGGTTGACTATGGGTTTAATATCCTTGGCTCGCAGAGTCTCTGTGGTGTCATAGTTCTTGAACTTGACAATGTAAACAGGAGATGTAGAAGAGCCGGTTATAGATGTGATTCGAGCTGGATAAAATCCTTTGTCGCCTGAGTGCCATTTCGCCAATACCATATCGTTGACCGAAAAAGATGTTACAACTTCGGGCTCTTCGGGTGGAGGAGGCACTGCTTTCTTGAAAGCAGGGTGGTTTTCTCGTGACCATTTCTCTTTTATTGGCGACTCTGAGGGTTTCTTTACTTGGGCTACAGGTGCTGGAGCTGGCTTTAGTTCTGCGATCGTGGATTCGGTGAGGGAAATGACTTCTTCGAGTTCAGCCTGTAGTGTCTGAAGCTCTACATTATCAGGATCTGCTTGTAGCCCCAACTGGACAGTCTCAAGCTATAAGAATGTCAGCATTGCAAATATACAATAATAATAGAACAAGTAACTCGCGAACCTACCTGAAGCTTATACTCCTTGATATCATTCTCCAATTCTGCGACGTCCGACATGGTATTTCTGAGTCTTTACTTGCGTATATAAAATAAAAAGTTTGATGAGTCCTTTGATATGTGAACAATACAGTAGAGGTATTAAGCGCTGCTTTTCTGAAATCAATCTTAAACAAAGATGTCGCAATATGATATCAAGAAGGACTTGTGTTGGCGACGGGAAACAGTAAGATGCTCAAATCTCGAGAGGCGATAACCTTATTCTTATACATGCACGTGATACGGTATTACTAAGAGCCGATGCTTATTACTAACTTGGGAATTCTCGTCTCGTTCTTATCACAACCACATCTCAATTTACCTATCTACCTACGTCACAGAAAATCACCGTACGTTAAACACCAAAATTCAATAAAGGGCCAGCAGGAATTATTCTCGCATCAACGAAAGCATATGCTAACCAGGAGGCAATTCCGTCTTTACGTTACTCGCATAAACTCAATCATCACGGAATTCACTTCCAACCAAACAAAAAATGCAAGGCTTCAATATGGGACGTTATGTCCCTCCTGACCAGGAGGGATTGATGAGTGGAAACCAGTTACATGGAAAGCACGCTTTGGGATCTCGAGCGAAAAAGATTTCTCAGGGTATTCTGACGGTACGATTCGAGATGCCATATCCTATCTGGTGCACGCATTGCCCGAAGCCCACCATAATAGGACAAGGGGTGCGATTCAATGCGGAGAAAAAGAAAGTAGGCAACTATCTCTCGACGCCGATCTATAGTTTTCGCATGAAACATATTACTTGCGGCGGTTGGATCGAGATACGTACGGATCCAAAGAATACGGCCTATGTGATCACTGAAGGCGCGAGGAAACGAGATACAGGCGAAGACAAAGTCCTAGACGGGGATACCAAAATCTTGTCCGAAGAGGAGAGGGAGAAACTTAGGAACAATGCATTCGCATCTTTAGAGGGAAAGGTCGAGGAGAAAGAAAGGCTAGTAGGTAGTAAGAAACGACTGGAAGAGTTGCAAGATCTTTCTGAACAATGGGAAGATCCACATGAAGCGAATAGAAAATTAAGAAGAGCTTTTCGAGAGGGGAGAAAGGCGCGAGAAAAAGAAGCTGGCGTAAAATCTGCACTACAGGATAAAATGAGTTTGGGCCTTGACTTGTTGCCAGAGCACGAGGAAGATGTAAGGAGGGCGGGTTTCATTGAATTTGGAGGTAAAGATTCTCAAATCAATATCAACAAGACAATTTCGAAGCCCCTCTTTGAAATTGACAGCCAACCTTTTGCAGCAGACAAGAAGGTCTCAAACCTCTCGCGAAGAAAGCAAGCTGAGGCATTGGCTGCAAAACAACGTAACGATGCCGTGGCTGAGATCAGAGGTAATACAAGAGCTGCGATGGATCCGTTCCTTGTCAACAAGCAATCAAACGGCGCCAAGAGCACAGCCAAAACCTTGCTAGCTGGTGTTAAGAGGAAGAGATCCGTCCCTATTGAAGACGCTTCGTCCATACCAAAGGTACCTGGTTTGGTCGATTATGATTCCGATTATTGATTAATATAGAGAAGGCATCTAGGTGGAGTTCTGGCGTTGTGGTCACGGGATTTTTTTCGATACCCTTTTGCTATTTTGCGATGCAATGTCTATGGACAATGGAAAGTACGGAGAATGAAGAGAATATTCCCAGTAGGCTTGAAATGCTTAACAGGCACCACGTTCTCATTGTTTATGAAGCTACCAAACATTTGTCTGTCCGCCTAGCCAGTTTTGTCCTCAGCATATGGTGGAGTCCTGCATGAAGCTTATACATCAACAGTAAGTTGGTCTCGTCTAGACCTGCGAGATGCCTTAGCACAGCCTTTTTCTCAATTCTTTCGGAGCGGAACCGCTTGACGCACGAGCCAATGCCGGTCCTTCACTGAGAACAGAACAACTCAAAAGTCATCAAGTGATAGGCCTTTTCTTGTTACTGAGATCTGAATGTTATCGGCATTCTTTCTACCAAATGCAATAGCTACTACAGTTTGGAAACATAACTGTGTTACCGGACTCAGCAACGGAATTGGGAAGAAGGAAATGCTGGGAGTTATGCTGAGAGTTATGTAGTCTTTTTCTTATGACCCACCCAATCACCCCTTTGTTCTTTCCGCCTTGTCGTACATTGACCAAGACGGAAATTACCGTTTCGACAAAAGTTTTGTTGCATATCTGAATGACGATGTGTTTTTTTACCAAGTCTTATCGGTGGCAGTGAGTAAGCTTATCAGGCGAGGCGGATTCGTTGTGCAAAAGCCTCATCTTTACAAATCCCTCATCGAAGGTTAGCGAAGAAACAACTGTTTTTGGAACAGGAAAGACATCAAGAGTGACCTCGGGAATGCAATTCGTTTCATATTGTCATCCTCTCCAAATATTATCCCCCCAGAAGACGTTTGTTCTGCCTATTCGATTTTTACAGATCAATAGTATGTCAATTTCATAATCTAAGCACGAGGCCGTATCTTCAGCAATCTCAAGTCTCCGACCTCCGACATAAAATTCATGAGCTGTATTCCCAGGTCTCATGAAACAGCATAACATCATCCTCAACTTTTTCTTCACTCCGTGTCTAGGCGCAAAACTCTTGAGACAATATCAATGGACATTCGTTTGGGAATAGGGGCAATCAGAGGTTCGTTCTTCGTCATGTGGCTAAATGAAAGCCAGCACTCAACTTCAGTGCCCTCTTAGCTTCTTCACTCACGGCTATGAAGGCCTGGTAGCCTCCTGTCGTTATTGATGCTTCGCTGTGATTTAGTTAGACTGCTGATCGCAAAATCCGACGTGTTGCAGGTGGGTGAGGAATGACTCGGTCTAACATTACTTATCTATCCATACACTCCGGGTATCCCGCAACGCATAGAGTTGTGCCTTTTTTTTGAGTAGCGTTCAATGCTCGGAGCAGCACAGGATCGATAACCAATGTATGTGTGTGTATAGTATTTGTAGATCTAACGAGGCTCTATACATCGGTTTTGATTTGATTGTCAGGTTTGTGTCAGATCCTGTTGCCACGTGATCATCGATAAGAACCTCCGTGCCACCTGCATATGTACAATCTCGAAAATCAATGAATATTATCTCACGATTCATCCACAATGTTACACTGCCTTGTATTGAAGTTTTACCAGTGAATCTGCCAATACACGACTACTGGTATCTAGGCAACCATGGCGCGGGGTTAGGTAAACTGCGCCACTCAGCCTTGCACACAAACCTCTACATATAATGCATCTGCATCCCCAAAGTATACTGCCAACTATTCCCAGATCATATCAACTTTCTGTAATCAAAAAAGTCATCAACCCCCATCGTACTTTCAAAATGGCATCCGCAAATCCAATGCCTTTGCAACGCGCTCCTAGCTCCAACCCCGATCATGGGCCTAGTAACGATGTTGCCTCGTTCAAAAAGGTCCTTGCCTCCTCCGCTCGAGTTCTCGCTCTTTGCGGTGCGGGTCTTGGCGCATCATCTGGTCTTGACACTTTCAGAGGTCCAGGTGGCATGTGGAGAAATTATCGCTCGCAAAATCTTGCTACCCTGGATGCTTTCACCAGAGATCCGGGTTTGGTTTGGTTGTTTTATTCGTATAGACGCCATAAGGCCTTTGCTGCGGAACCGAATAAGGGACATTTTGCGCTGGCAGAGTTGGCGAAGAGAATGAAGAAGGATGGAGAAGAGGGATTTGTGTGTTTGACGCAAAACGTTGATGGTGAGTCTGGAAGAGATGCATCTTATGTTGTCTGTTTGTTATCATACTTTTAGGTCGAAAGTACTCGTCCTGGTGATTGAGAGTTGTTAAGTGGCAATTTTAGCCACAGTAAATCCTTAATTCGGTTTCGGTGTTCTGAGCTATCTCTTTTACCGTTGGGGGCATTGGACCTAAGTCTTTACTAATCCAATCAGGTCTGGCTCAACGTGCGGGTCATCCAGAAGGCTCCCTCAAACTTCTTCACGGCTGTCTTTGTGACATTAAATGTGCCGACCCAGTTTGTTCTTACCGTGAACGCAACAATTTCGACGACCCTTTTCATCCATCTATCGCAATCACCAGCGAAGATGATATTAAAATTCTCCCCGCAGCTACGGAAACGGTAAGACCTTACATGCCCCTAACACTCAGCCCTGCAATGTTATCCCGAGTTGGCCCGGAAGTCCAAGTACGATGCAACTTCCTCAAAATCACCTATAGCTAATATACATCTAGCAAGCAATGATCACTTACCTTGACCCAAACAAACAAACAACCACAATCAAGAAAGAGGAACTTCCTCATTGTCCCCAATGCACCACTGCTCTCTTGCGTCCGGATATTGTATGGTTTGGAGAAGCTCTTCCAGAAGATACTCTAGATGAAGTAGATCGATGGATTGACAAAGCACCTGTTGATCTTATCTTGGTCGTTGGAACAACGGCAAAAGTATATCCGGCAGCAGGATATGTAGATGTTGCGAGGGACGCGGGCGCAAGAGTTGCAGTGATCAATATGGATGCGGATGGATTGGGTAGTGCGGGTGGGTTGGGCAAGGATGATTGGTTGTTTTTGGGTGATGCGGGTGCAATTTTGGATGAGATTTTGAGTCCTTTGAATGATGGGGAAGAAAAGGGAAATGTCGACGAGAAAGCTTGAAGCTGTAATGTGGTGTACAAGAAGTCGATTATGATTGGGATATAAGACTATTGAAAATCATGTCATGGTGGCGAGCATGACCATCAAAATAACTGCATTAATTTACATAGCCTATTGTTCATTCTACTGAATGAAAAACTAGCGAGACTTCAAAAATTCATTGGCGTCAATAAATTTCAAGTATTCAGAAGCCGATTTGCGTTCATAATGTTGAAGTTTGCCTGGGTGACTGGTCCTTCGCTTAATCAACGAACGCCTTCCCCTCCGGTTGAAAGCCTATGACCAATCCTGATACACCACCCACATCAACATATCTCAAACACTTTCTCGCTAATCCCCAAATCTAACCCTTCTCCGTTCATAAACCCATTTACATACACTTCCCCAAGAACCATAAACCCATCCCGTTCCTCCAATCCTCGTCTCCTCAGCAAAACAGGCCATCTACATCCATACAACACAGCAATCACATCTCCCTCTCTCGAAAACGGAAACGTAACACCCATTATGCTGTTCCATCTCCAGCCCTCGCTGGTCATACCCGTGTAGAAACATCGATCCTCCAATGCCATTTTGAGATAGTAGAACAATTTGCTCACTAGCTCTGCATCATTTTCTTGCAGTGGTGAAGTCTGGGCGAGAAATATATTACATATCCTAAGAAATGTCGGGACTGGTAGGTGTTGCGATACAAGCTCGCCTATATACCCCGTCTTCAAGAGCGTCTTCCTTAGCGCAGTAAATAACGCCACTCGGTTAGAGCTATTGATATCATATGCCGCATAGAAAGATTGAAGTATATAGCGAAAATCCAGAGGTCCATTATCATCCACTGGATGCACAACATCAGTAATAGTAGCAAGATGTATGCCTCCACAGTTTAACACATTACCATCCTCAGAGATATGTGCATCCATAAGCATGTTCCCCGAGGCGTTCCACTGAAACAAATGATCCGCAGTTCGACCTCTTAGGAGTCCAGGACGAAGACCAGTACCCTCCCGAATACAAGACCAGTTCGGTACCCATGTTGGTATTGAAGATAAATCTTGGTGTGAGCCCGAAGGACAGTGACATTTTGTTCTTTCATCTGCGCATATTATCTCCAGTCGATCTGTTGTTTCAATAATTAGGCGAGCGACATCTTTGTATATTTCAGAAACGCTCTTTGAGTAATCAATCATCAGTTTCTGGCGAGATGAATTGGACAGTCCGGCTAATCCATAAACTTTATCTCGTGGATCTCTGCATTCGAATTTGCGAAATGTTTGGAGAATATCGAGAAGTTCCATAGGCTTGGCTGTTGGGTCTGAGAAATGTAGTTTGCCATCTAGGAGCGGTAGGTTGGCAGGAATTCGAACAGATTCGATAACATAGGTTGTGTATGGCGGAAGAGTTTCAATTTCGCTATTGTCTAGATATTGGAGTGCTAGACCTAGGGCGAGAAGAGGGAGGAGGGGAATGAGCTCTTCGCCAACGTATACCCAGGTTTCAGAATTACTCAGGACTTCTTGGACAATCCAGAGTCGGTTCCAGTAAGGTGATTTGTGGATCTCCACGAGTGCTTCCCAGCATTTATCGAGTTGGGTATTTTGAAGAATGGTAATGAGTTTGGTATTATGTGATCTTAGAAGTGATTGCGTAGTGTTCCAATGATCATTTCCAAAACTGTCGATAATCGCAGCGAGTTCCTTTTGACCCTCATAATGAGGAATGCTTGGCCAAACTAATATGCGAGAAGCGTGCTTATAGATCTGATGCATCATGGATACCTGTTGATTTCTTTCTGTCATATCCTCTTGGTTGATACATAAGGCATCTGCCCAAAGACAAGTCTCTGGTGTAAATCGAGGCTTTTGTGACGTTGTCCGCTGAGTCGTCTTTACTGCCGCTTCGTATCGAAAGTACTTGAGAGCATCCAGGAGATTTTTACCAATATTGACAGGTACTCCATCAACTGTATTGGGCTCAGATGACAATACTCTCGAAGAGTCACTAAGCCCACTAACTACTAGCTCGCCATTGGGATGATTCTCATCAGGAACGACATCGCCCCATGTGTAAGAAAGCGCAGTAAAACCGGTTTCAAGGTCATCCACTAAAGAAACATATTCAAAGATACAAGCTAGTGCCTCATCAAACCGTCCTGATTTCGCAGGGAGAATTTTGATTACTCGAATCTCTTGACTTGTGCTATTCAATGGTCTATAAATAGCACTGGCCATTTGGCATGTACTAGGTATGTTAGAAGGTATGGACAGCGGAAGATGGCGGGTTTAGCGACACTCAAATAGAGTGATTGGCCGTGAAATCACCTAAGATTTCAGCACATATAGAATTTGGTGCCATCTCAATCTTTATACAAAATTAAATCATAATGTTGTAAAGATTGAGGTTATAGCAGAAACGGCCCCGAAGCAAATCAGAAGATTGGTGTGGCTCATGTAACCTTAAAAGTGGCACAGCCACAGGAACAAGCCGCACTAACCCTTCTAAGGAACAACCGATATAGATTCTGATATTCCTCTAAATTCAACCTCACCTGGTCCCTATTCCTTTACCGTCAATGCTGTCATCTGCAAATCTAGAGCTCCTGGATCAAGGGTAATTTCTGATATTTACTGTACGTATGTCAAAGGCATAGTTGTAGACCTTTTTTGTTCTCTCATCGATGGCGGGAAATTTTGCCGGGAGGCCTCCTTCCTGGAGGCCCCCGGGGATTTCATTATTCACTCACAGTTCCGAAAATTGTTTGCCGTTGACTCATGTATGATTCAAGTGGAGAAAGCAATTCTGTGCCGTTGTTGATCTTTGATGGTTGGACCCAGTTGATACGTGCATAGTTCTTTCTTTGATGAGTTTATTGGTCAAGCAGTGCATCTCAACACACACATTTTTATGTTTTGTCAAAACGACTAAGAGGAAACTGGATTAGCAAAGTTGAATACCCCAGTTTCTCAATCATACCAAGCCAATTTCATAAGCCAGGGAAGCTTTCTTTTGTGCCTGGGATGACCTATTGTACCCTTTGGTGATGATATCATCATGATTGTGTGGAATTTTGTCTTTATCTACATTGAAGCTCCATCATATTCTCAAATTATAAATATGGCACTGATCCTCCTTTCTCACTTCCCTTCTCACTCCATCCTCTCCAAGGAAACTCATCATTCACACCTACACTAGTATTTCTCTCCCTTCTACAATCGCCCGCTGTTGAAGCACATCTTCTACCAGCAAAATTTGTCAAAGTTCATAATTTACATTACAAAAAAGCTTAATCATGGCATCCACCGATATTCTTTCCCATACACTCTCCTCCATCACTTCCATCAAACTCGAAGAGATTTCAAGTCAGAGATCTGCATTCGAGCAAGGAAAGTCAGAACTTCTTAAAACCGTCTCGAATCAGCCCAAGCAAAGTGAGAAACTTCGCATCTTACTAGATCGTATTGAGAGTCTTGCTTCTATGGGAAAGCTCAAGGACAACAAATCTATCTCGTTATACAACATCAGACTCTTCCTTCAACAAGCTCAACATGACCCATCGGTTTCAGAAGGCCTCCTCAAAGATTGGCAAGAAAAACTTGAGAAAGAGCTCGACGTTCACTCTTTGAAATATGAATATGCCTCTCTATATGGTCGACTTGTCAATGAGTGGCTCTCGGCCTCGGAAGAAAAGACGGCGTCTGATGACGAATTTGAGAGCATTGGTCGAAAGGAGATGCATGAGCAGCGACAGAAATGGGAAGACTATGTTTTTAATCCTCTAGAAACCGATTCTGCTGCTATCGAATCATATCTCACCAAGCTTTTTACCTCAACGTCGGACATCAAGAATGCTTGGGAGAAACTACGACTTCAGACCGCTACTTTTGAAAAGGAGATGGAAAACCAAGTGCACTTTGACGAAAAGTCCTTGAAATGGGTGATAAACGGCCTCCTACGCAGTGATCTTCTTACCGATGAAAAGCGCGCGATTCTTAAAGACTTCCAAAGCAATAAGGTTGTCCTCGCTGAAGTTGCCGACGTTCTAAATATGCGCATATCCTCACTCGACAAGTGGAAATGGGGCTCCGAGGGTACGCCTGTCGAACAACGCCGGCAAGTCAACGGTCGCTACCGATTTTATCATGACGAAGATCTTCTGCAATCCATTCTTCTTCGTTATCTCGGCGTTAAATGGTCTGTATTCTTCAAAGGCAAGCTTACCGAATTCAAAAATTCCCACAATGTCTGGGCCAGCTCCACTACACAAGTTTCAAACGCAGCCAAACACAGACGCGAATACTTCTTTGACCAACCTACTAGTAGCAATCAAATCAATGTTGAAGCTATCCGAGAGAGCCATTTCAACTCTGAAATTTTCCTCGAACAGTTACAACATTCCCCCGAGGAACAACGAGGCGGATACGCAGACGATGGCTCTGAATGCGAAACTGACACTCGTAAATCCCCTCAGCAAATCACACAATCAGTTCTTCACACTTTGGCAACCGAAATAATAATGCAAACTCGCCTTGGCAACCCTGTGACGGTCGTTCGTTCCGATTTCGCTTGGTTTGGACCTTCTCTCTCTCATACAAGCATGTTCTCAGTTCTATCACATTTTGGTGTTTCCTCCAGATGGATATCTTTCTTCCGCCGCGCTCTTGAAGCACCCATGGTCTTTCCTTCCGATGGATCATCCGCCCCTGTTCGTATCCGCAAACGTGGAACACCAATCAATGGTCCACTAAGTGATATGCTCGGCGAAACTGTTCTCTTCTGTCTTGATTTCGCCATGAATAATAGAACCAATGGTGCACGTCTATATCGCTTACACGATGATATATGGTTCTGGAGTAGCGAGTCAGTTTGCGTATCTGGTTGGAACGTCATGAAAGAGTTTGCAGCCCTCATGGGACTTGCCTTTAATACTGATAAAACAGGTTCCTGCACCGTAACTCGCCATCCTACCACTATCACCAAGGTTCCATCGTCTCTCCCTAAAGAGCTAGTCCGTTGGAATTTCCTGTACCTGGATCCTCTCACTGGTCGATTCTTGATTGACCAAAAGCTAGTTGATAACCACATCAAAGAGTTAAGTCTTCAACTAAACGCCTGCAAGTCTATATTCGATTGGATTCAAGCCTGGAATATCTACGGCTCCCGTTTCTTCACCACAAACTTCGGTCGACCGGCCCATTGTTTCGGACTCGCCCACGTGGAAGATATGCTCACGACGTTCTCCCGTATTCAAACCCAACTCTTTTCCGAAACCGGTGGCTCCGTTACCTCAACTCTTAAATCCATGCTTCATACTCGTTTTGGTGTGGAAAACATTCCAGAAGGATACCTCTATTTTCCCATGTCCATGGGTGGTCTTGACCTCAAATCTCCTTTTGTACCACTCTATTTGGTCCGTGATCAAGTTGAGAATAATCCAGATAAAATCATGGATGATTTCTTCATCAAAGAGCGTCATAGTTACGAACGCGCGAAAAAGCAATATGATGATGGCGACGTATGGTCAAGTCGTCCCCGACGTGATAAGGAGCTCGACCTTGAAGGCTTCCCCTCGTTTGAAGAATATACACAGTATCGAGAACGCACATCGAGCGCGCTGCACTATGCGTATGTTCAGCTGATGGATGAACCAACGGAGTGCGCGGTTGATATCATGGTGGGAAGAGTGGTGCAGGGGGGCAAATGGCAGACGAGAGGGATGACGAATTATCAGAAGTGGATTTTGCAGCTTTATGGAGCAGATATGGAGGAGAGGTTTGGGGGGATAAATGTTGTAGAGAAGGGATTACTTCCGACTGGGATGGTGGGAATGTTTAGGGAGAGTAGATTCAAGTGGCAAGGATGAGGTTGAGTAATTGTGATAAGGAAAATGATGGATGAGTTGAGAGGACTGAACGAGAACACGCTCTTTACGTATTTTGGGAATGGATTCAGAATAACAAGATATTCGTAATAGATACCACCTCTTTGCAATTGAAACTACATTTGCTTTATTCTGATTCTTCCTCATCACTTTCTCTGTATCTACTAAAGCACTTGGATGTGAACAAATGATATCTCATGGCATAAGCAAAGTGAAGCTCGCTCTGAAAAATTAAGCATGAATGTTTGATTTTACGGACTCCCGAATACAGAGTGATGTCTCGCCGCATGTCATATATGCACTCCGCATAGACCCAGTACTAACTACCGAATCTAAGACATTGACGTTCTCCCATGGCGCACAGGCTCAAGAGGAATATCAATCACCAGAAAAGCAACAAGAACCATGAGCAACTAATAGTCGGCCTTTTGAACGCCGACTACCTATTTTTAAGTTGGGGAAAGTAAGTTTCCCCGGAAAGCAAATAAGTGCCTCCGCTAGTATTTTTGATAGGAAATGTATCATCCCAACAGATCAACATAGAAAAGCTTTTTTCTACCACACAACAACCAATTCATGTATGATTTGACGAAGTATTATACTATTGAATTCAGCAAGGGTAAGATAGCATGAAGATATTGAACTTTCCACAATAACTCCAAAGCCAAACGCATTATCTGGATGTTGATTGATCAAGGACGTCTGCTTTCCAGAGACACTTAATTTCCCCGACTCAACGGGGAAGGGTCAGCCATTAAGTGCGTTGATTGTTAGCTACCGGCGTTAAAGTATAACGACACTGAGTTGTGATGATACGAAACCCCTCATGACAATGCTTACTGTGCAATGTGCAGTGTTGACACTAACGCCAAGGAGGATAAATATTCAAACGATAATGGGGGATCGTCGGCGTTTATGAACCGGGCCGACAAGCACGCAGGGGCTAGATGGAGAGATGATGAAATGGCGTAAAAACATATGCAACAGATTAAGGCAGCAAAACGGTCTGGTATTGAGATAGATCATTCTGAACCTGCCTCGAGGCTGTCTGGGGAAAATTCGGGAGCTCGGGAGATGTGCGGATTGAGAGAAGTTTGAATACAGTCTGGATCAGATATGTAACTGATATATCATGGAATCGGTGAAAGGATGAGTGGGTTGATATCAGATGCCGAATAACGGTGAAGTTTGAAATGAAGGGGTGAAGGGGTGAAGGGGTGAAGAGATGAAGAAACTTCGATTCGTATTCATCCTATTCTTTCAATCATCTTCTTCACCGCAAGAATCACCGCAAGAACATGACAAGTCCAAATCTTGGCAGGCATCTGAAATCATTGAAGAATGATATAACAATGGATGCCGTTACAATGCCATTATGCCATTATGCCATTCCATTCTGAAGTGCCGAGTTTACTCCCGCGAACTCCGCAACATCCACCCCCCCACTTTCTCCTCATTATGAGCAAAATCCCCATTTCGACGGCGAATTTTCTTTTAATACCAGGTAGGTAAGGAACAATCAACAAAGAGAATCCAATCTCCTCATGACAATCTTATGACAATGACAAAGTTGAGATTTGCTGATTAATCCCTACCTACTTACTAGGTACCTACCATCTTAAAAACGACAGGGGAAGCTGTAAAAGCTTTGGATTAAGGTTATATAGCTATTTATTATCCACTAACCATATTTTTTTTACTTTCTCATGAACATTTATATATCAAGACCCGATGCCATCTTGCACCCCGAGTATATCTTTCAACCAGAGGGAATGAGTGTGTACAACAATATACTCATCCAACCTACCGACCTGTATGAATTCATCCGTCTGAACAATGAATTGATATAGCTATCATCTTTTCAAGATCTTGATACCACAATCGCAACTTCACATCCCCTCCTATTTCTCACAAACAATTCATTGATTCACTCCTCTCCTCTCCTCTCCAATCAACGACAACACTTCATACTCATCTCATCATGTCCTCCATCCAAGAACTCGATTTCGAGAAACTTCCCATCTCGCCTTCGGAACTCTCACATGCTCCAACCGAATTTGACAAGGAATTCGCACCCATCGTAATCTCACCTCCAGATACACCCGTTCCGACATGGGACAAGAAACTAAGTCGATCCATTTCACTAGCACGAAGGCGTTCTTCCAACGGATATGGTTGCGACGATCCGGACAATCCTGCAGGGGATTTCGAAGGAGAAGGAGATGAGAGAGATCCTTTCGAGGTGAAGTTTGATGGTGGTGATAGTGATCCCATGTGTCCGAGAAGTATGGCTCATGGGAGAAAGTGGTTGGTGGTTATTATCGTTAGCGCAAGTTCTTTTTGTGTGTAAGTTCATCCCATCTGTTATCATGTTTTCCTCGCTTGAATTGGTACTCTCTACCTTGGGACTTTCACATGGGGTTCATCTGGGAACCTTGGTTGATATCAAACTTCACCTACCTTTTCGGCACGATGACCCGTTATGGATGGTGCAGCTAAATAACGAAAAACGTGGAATATTACCCATACTAATCTGACTTGCATATTAGTACATGTGCATCATCAATGTATACCAGTACATACACCCAGATAGAGGAGGAATTCAATTGCTCTCGAGAAGTCGCTACCCTTGGACTTTCTATGTTTATCCTTGGACTTGGTCTGGGACCCATGTTGCTCGGACCTCTTTCGTAAGCATTCTATTCGATATCTCTGCTTCAATTTAGGTGCGAGGGTACTTACTGACATCAATAGTGAATTCTACGGTCGTCGTCCGATATATCTTTGCTCCTTTTCTTTCTTCTTAATATGGCTTATTCCTTCGGCTGTGGCGCAAAATATTCAGACGATGCTCGTAGCGAGATTCTTTGCTGGTCTTTCCGGAAGTGCTTTTCTGTCTGTCGCAGGAGGCACAGTGGGAGACTTATTCAATCGAGAACAACTTCAAGGTCCTATGCTACTCTATACAGCATCGCCGTTCATCGGTCCATCATTTGGTCCACTGATCTCTGGATTCATTAACCAATTTTCGTCATGGCGTTGGACATTCTACGTTCTGATCATCTGGTCAGCGTGCAACTTGACATTGATCTTTTCTCTCGTCCCAGAAACTTACCATCCGGTTGTCTTGAAGGCCAAAGCTCGTAAGATGCGAAAGGAGACTGGCGATGATCGTTGGTTTGCACCTAATGAGAGACTCAACAAGTCTATTCCAAAGACCATTGGTATTTCCCTACTCAGACCCGGTCAATTGTTAATCTTTGAGCCCATGTGCCTCAGTCTTTGCATATTCTCGGCTATCTTGCTCGGTATCCTCTACTTATTCTTTGGCGCCTTTCCTCTCGTCTTTGAGGGTAAACACGGATTCCAACAATATCAAGTTGGATTGACCTTCCTAGGCTTGTTCATCGGGATGCTAATCGCAGCGGCTACTGACCCTTTCTGGCATAAGAACTATGTAAGACTGATCAATCAGCGAGAAGAAATGACGGGCGAAATTGGTGGGTCCGAACCTGAATATCGCCTACCTCCAGCTATTCTAGGAGCTTGTCTCGTTCCTATCGGCTTATTTCTCTTTGCGTGGACAACATATTCATCTGTTCATTGGGTTTTCCCAATCATTGGATCTGGTATTTTCGGAATGGGGTACGTCTGGTTTTTTTTCCCCTCTTGTGAAATTTCTTCACCATTCGTGATGCCCTCTCGTGTGTCTCTCGCTTTGCAGTTAGGTCCCCGAACCATGTATGTTCCATCGCCGAAGTGGCGCTTGCATCATGGATGCTTGGTTCCTGCATGGAGATGAAGTTGATCTTGTCATTTCATGTTTTGCACATCTGTTCCTATTTGGGGAAATGTGATGCTGAATCTTCACTCTATTTCATGCTCTGGTGAGAAAGAAGACTCGAGATGTCTCACATGACACGCACTTGATGTGGTACCAAACGATACACTTGGAAAAGTAGCTAACCGGCTGGGATTCATGCAGAACCATTCTTGTCTTTACTGGCATCTTTACATTCCTGGTCGATGCATATCCCTTGTATGCAGCCAGCGCTCTAGCAGCGAATAGTTTCATGAGAAGTAGTTTCGGAGGTTAGTCCTATTCCCCCTCTCCCCCATCGATTTGAGATACATCGGCCACATACCCATAAATGTCTTATATGTACGCGAGGAGAATAAAAACAAAAACAAAGGCTGAACCAATTCCACTAGCTATCTTTCCGCTCTTTGGGATCCAAATGTATCACAAGCTCGGCGATCAATGGGCAACCAGTCTCCTGGCGTTTTTGACGCTGGCCATGACGCCTTTCCCCTACCTCTTCTTTAAATACGGGAAGACCATCAGGGGGCATAGTCGTTTTGCTACCGCGTGATGTGTCTCTTCAGCAATACATGCAACCGCAGTTAATATAAAATATGAACATGGGCTCATACTCATTGGAGCTTTTGAGGAAGTACAGAAAGTTTTTTTTTGAACAATTTCTAGCGATTGGGTTAGTTCATTTGCATTGTATGTGTGCATTGCATGGGTGAATGGAGTTTTGGGAAAAAGAATGGAAGGGAGAAATGGGTTTTGGTCTTGATTTTATTTTATTTGTTTTTTCTTATTTTTTCTTGTTCTATTAATTTAAAATGACGTTGTGAGTTAACGTTTACGTTTACGTTGATATTGACGTTTACGTTATTGGTTGCTTGGTTGCTTGGTTTATGTTTACCTAGGGAGGTAGGTATCTAGGTATTTACCTGTCTATCTATCTATCTATCTATCTACCTATATCTAGAGACTACCTAGCAGATGGACGGAGCATAATTGGCATTTGTATAGTATATACCCCCAGATCGATCAATTTATTCATTCAATTCATTCATTCAAAACACTACCTAGGTATCTAGATCTCTACAATTTCTCCAACAACCCCCCAGATGAGAAATACACACATACGATAAGAATTTGAAATGTATGGAGGCTGGCTAGGTGGCTAGGTGGCTAGGTGGGTGGGTAGGTAGGTAGTTGGTTAGCTAGTTGGTTACGGATACTAGGTATCTATGCGCTATTTTAGGATCTCTAGTTCTAGATGGATGGATGGATGGATGGATGGTACCTACGTACCTTACCTAGTAAGTATTTTGGAGAATTTTCTTTGGGTTTGGTTTGTTTGTTTGTTTGGGGTTTGTTTACTAGGAGAAAGATGGGTGGATGGATAGGTGGACAAGTAATGAGATACGAAATACGAAATACGGGAGATTCCAGATGGTGGCTCCCTGGTTCCATGACTTAATATATCATGTATCTTACCTTGGTTAGCTGATGTGTATGTGTATGTGTGTATGTGTATATGTGTATGTGTTACAACGTATTGACTCTCGAGGTGAGGTGAGATGAGGTGTGGGTGAGATGGATGGGAGTGTGAGGGTGAGTGCGAGTGCGAGTGCATATATCTGTAGGAATTTGGGGGGGAGGGGGATTGTGATGTATTTTATTTTATGGTGTAGAGTGTAGTGTAGAGTGTAGAGAGAGTGATGTATTGTATTTTGTTGTGTTTTGTTGTGTTTGTTGTGTTTGTTGTATTGGTATGTGTGGATGTGAGGAGGAGGAGGAGGAGGAGGGGGAGGGGGAGGAGAGGATATGTGATGAGTGAATGGGATTTGGATTTTGGTTCTGGTTCTGGTTTGGATTGGATTTAGATTGGAGAGGTTGATGGATGGATGGAAATAGTGTTATTATTCTCTTGCGGTAGTCCCGTCTTTCTATCTGCAGCTAGAGTCTACTGGGTAGGTAGGTCGGTATGAAGACACAAGTGGGAAAAAGGGAAAAAGGAATTGGGATTGGGGATGGGGATTTGAGGGTTGTGTTTCTCTTTTGATACGGGGGTCTGGGAGAGTGATGGATGGGATGTGTATCCCCGGAAACTCCAGAAACCATTGGGACGGAACGGATTCTGTTTGGTGGAAATGAATGGATGGATGGCTGGTTGGTTGGATGGATAAATGTGCATGCATGTATGGATGAAATGAATACAGATTGTGTGTAAGGGAGGATCGAGTGAGTGAGTGGGTGGGTGGTGAGTGACTAGGACTAGGACTTTTAGAGCCAAGATGCAGAATACGTGGTAGCTGGTAGATGAAGGGGGGGTGAGACACGATGGATGGATAGATGGATAGATGGAGGATCGAGATGAATGGTGTCAGTCTGTCATTCAGTTAGTAGTCAGTCGGTGAGTGGGATACAATACAATACAGTAGGTACGTACAGGATGGTACAACACGATATACCCAGGTATGTATGTAAGGTAAGCGAGTCAGTCGGCTTGTTTCTCATGAACGTTTTGTGATGGGGGATGGGTGGTGAGTTTGCTTGAGTGGGATGCTGGAGATTGGTTGGGAGTGTAGGACAGGTTATTTTGGTTTGCTGCGGGTTAATGTATTATATAGTATTTGGTGTGTGTATTATGTATTATGTATATGTATGGATGCATATGCAATGTAGCAAGTAATAGGTAGGTAGTAGTTGTTGTTACCGGCTAATAGTAGAAAACTCGAGGGAGTTCAAAGGAGGGAAAATAATAATATCTAGTCTGCCTCCACGGCAGTGGCCCCCGGAGGGTCAGCGAAGCGTCATTTAATAGACTTATAATGACCGAATCGTTTTTGTTGATGAAGCTATTGATGATGGGGGCAAGCCCCCAAACCCCCTTAGCTCGCTGCGCTCGAGATAGAGATGGGATGTCCGGTTAGTGAGAGCGAAAGAATTGTGGATGATTTACTGGTATTATATGATGTGATTTGATTAGAAGAGGTGTTGAATGGTATGTGAAAGGTAAGTGAGTGCATGATGTGTAATCTTTATATATTAGGTAATGGATTAATATGAGTGAAGTATCTAGGTAACTGGGAGCAAGCTAAACTAAAGGATTTAATAAAGTCCTTGTCATACTCATCATATTCGAGTTCAATGGTTGATTGTTTGTGTTTTATAAATTAATATTAATATCTGATGATGATGATGATATTGGACAATTATATCTATTGCTATATGTATATATGTATATATATATTAAAAAGTCTATCGATACTATCTAGATACGTGGACTGGATAAATATTACTGCGGATGATGAATCCATATTGACCTCGGGAGCATTCAAAATGTGGCTGTGTCAATTGTGGCTTTATAATATAATTTATCATAATTTACCGTTTAATAATCCACTTCACTCCACTCTCCACTTTGATCTCTTTAGGAAAAGCTTCTTTTTGCTTTTGCTTAATCTGTTGAACATCACTAAAATTTTCCCCGCGCAATCATACAATAATACAAGAAGACGGTCGCAACAACAAACCTCGTTCCTGCCACGCGGCGTTTAAGCTTGAAAGGAATAAATTTGGGTGATACTCTATATCATTCAATTGAGTACAAAGATCTTCTATTGATTTACCATTTGGAAAGGTAATTTGTTTGTTCAGTCAATCAATCAGTCAATCAGTCAATCAAACAATCAAAAAAATCAAGTTTCAAATTTCAAAATCCAACTCTGGGAAAACCAATTGATATCCTACTCTCTCAGCTTACCCGTTTCTACCCACCCAAACTCACCCACTCACACCCATTTACCCACCACCTCTTCTTCCCAAATCCTTTCATCCGCCATTGCACAGAAGATAAGTGCAATTTCAATTCGCAATTCATCGAACCCTCGCCGTCCTGATCTGAAACAGTTTGAAATCTCTTCCATACGAGGCGAAAGATCCAAAGAAGAGAGAGGCAAAAAAGCTATATAGGTTCCAATTGAAAAGGAAAGAAACCCCCAAATACCCTGACCGATCGAGAAAACAAAGGACGGCGAATATATCCATTTCCAATATATCGATTTTGAAGTGATACGCAAAAAGGGAAAGGATATTTCAATTGCATCAGTAGTGGAAGGCATTTTATTTGGGCATCAATGCGATTGCGGTGGGACTAGCTCGCGGATACTTGCAGCACCATACAGTAACACAGCATTCGATTATTACATTTGCGCATTCTCTCCAGCACGAGAGAGGAGGCTTGGTTGAAGGAGTAGGTTCTCCGCGTGACTATACATGTGTGGATGTAGTGCTTTACGAAGAGACTAGGTTTTGGATTGGCTGCAAGGAAAGAACAAGAATCGAAAAGAATCGAAAGCAAGATTGTCGAACAGAGAACAAGACAAAAGGGTGAGATTTGGGATCCAAGGAAATTACGAGAAAATACGGAGCGGCCGAGTCGGGCAAACCTACCTGGTTTCTGGGAAGGATTTACGGAAAGAGAGGATTTAAGGCCGGTCAAAGAGCGGTGCATGCGAACGCGTGTTGGTGTTCGGATAGGCACGCGGCGAAACGTGGTAAGGGATTGAAAAGGCGCGGGTACTTACTTTGCGGCAAGAATTTATTTCGGAGTATCGCTAGGTTTACCCTTTGTAGCATTAAGATTGCTCGCAGACGCAAGAAGGTGGTAGAAGTGTGCGCTGGAAGTGTGGGAGTGAGGAAACAAGGTCATTGTGCATTGTTGCTGGACGGGCGGTTCACGGCACCATCCTGTGTTGCCTTGGTTGTGTGACGAGGCTGCTGCAGCAGGGCTCCTGTTCAAGGATTGGCGAGGGAGGTTGACTGGGGCTTCTATTGATTGGAGTGTGGTGTCGCAAAAACGAACTAGCTTCTGCACAAGTACCAAGTGAGGTATTTAAGACAGGATGTCGGGAGAAACTGAAATAGATGATCCTGAGGTTTCGGATGGCGCTTCGGAGAACGATTATAGTGATCATGAGCAAGAGCTTGATGTTGTAGGAAAAGAGGACGATAATCAAGAAATGGCGGAACAAAAAGTAAGACCGGACGGCGAGGAGAATGGAAATACTGTAGGAGCAACGGCTACAGTTACAAAACCAAAATTCGATCCTAAAGATCCCTTGAGACCTAGAAGAAAGAAGGCAAGAAGAGCTTGTTTTGCTTGTCAACGAGCCCATTTAACTTGTGGTATGTTTGTTTTCATCAAGGTTTCAGTTTTGGGCTCTTTTTCGTGCCCAGAGCCTTACAATTTGTTGTTTTGTTTTTTATTTTCATCTAGATTTTCTAAATTTTCAATGAAATTTGCTACATGTGCTGAAAATGAATTCAATAGGGGACGAGCGTCCATGTCAACGTTGTATAAAACGAGGTTTAGCGGATGCTTGCCAGGATGGTGTCAGAAAGAAAGCAAAGTATCTCCACGATGCACCCCCAGAAGCTCTTAGACCTGTTTTGGGGCCAACTTATAATCAACAAGTGAGCAATAATCGAGCCACTGCCGCATCAACACCAACAGAACCTTCTCCTGGTATGGGGAACTTTTTCTCTCAGCCTGATACTTCACCATCTTATCCGCTTTTTGGAGCCAATCAACAAGGTCAAATGCCACCGCCCTTGCAAAATCGACTTTCTTTTGGAAGCAATCAGCCATCACCGATATCTCCAACTTTTCATACAGCAGGGAATCGGCCAGCTGGGCTGCAAGGAATCTCCCTACCGCAAGTTTCAAACGATTCTCATTCCGCATTTGGAGGTGGTGCATTTTTCGATCCCAGTAATCCAGCACTATTCAACTTTGATTTAGAAGGGTTGAATTTCGGAAATCATTATGGAGCGTTAGAATTTGGAATGCTAGGGCATATGGCATCAGGCTCAGCAGAAACACCACCACAAGATTCAAATACAGGAATGCCACAGAATGTTGGCGATCTCGGCTTCAATAACAATTCGGCTTTCACTAATAATCCACCCTTTAATCAAATTTATCCTCACGATACGTTACCGGATTTTGCTGTGGGCTTGGACAGACCGAATGGAGGAAATGTCTTTGGCAATAATAACCTACATCATGGTTTACCTCATGCATACGCAATTGCCGCTGGTGGTAGTCAACACAGTCCTAGCACTGATGCGAGTCCTGCGGCAAGTACAATGGGATTTGAGAGCTCACCTACCACTACTAATTATCCAGCACCGGCAACTCATAGGCCAGCTAAACGACAAGATACGAAATCAGGACCATCTGGCAAGCTTGGGCCATCGGGTATACTTGGAAAGAGGAATCGGGATCCTTCATCTATTTACGATACAGTCCATGAACCTTATTCGTATACTACCGGTTTCCATAGCTTGACTGCTTTTATTCAAAAACGATTCTCGCCAAACAAGACACTTCGGATAGCCAAATCACTCGCTTCCATTAGACCATCCTTCATCTCTTGTACAAAAACCCTCAATCGACAAGATTTAATATTCATGGAGAAATGTTTTCAAAGAACTTTATTTGAGTATGAAGATTTCATGCTGAATTGCTGCACGCCAACAGTGGTCTGTCGTAGGACTGGGGAAATTGCTGCTGCTAATAAAGAATTCACACTTTTGACTGGATGGAGGAAAGAAGTCCTTTTAGGGAATGAAGCAAACCTTAACACCAATACAGGAAGTAGTGGTCCTCCATCATCAGGAAGTTCAGGTCGAGGAAGTTTTACAACTCCTAGAATGCGACCCCTCAACCTTGCTGACTCGAACCCGAGTGGTAAAACTCAACCCATCTTCCTCGCGGAATTGTTAGACGATGACAGCGTCATTGAATTCTATGAAGATTTTGCACGATTGGCATTTGGAGACAGTAGAGGAAGTGTTACGACTCGTTATAAGCTTCTTAGATATCAAACGGCAAAAGATACCTCTCAATCTCCTGAAGGTGATAAGGGAAAGCGAAAAGATATTGTTGGATTTAATGGGGCTGGTATTGGAGGAATGGGTAATAGGATCAAGGAGATTGATGCGAACAATGGAATTGAGACGTTACAACAGGATGGAAAGGTGGATTGTAGTTCTTGTTGGACAATTAAGAGGGATGTCTTTGATATTCCCATGTTAATTGTCATGAATGTGAGTATTATTCTTTTCGAAAGGGGGTGAACTGGAAAATATTCATGAGATGAAAGCTAATGATTTATAGTTCCTTCCTTGCATCTAGATTCTACTTATATATTATTCTACACCACCTTGTCCTTCTTCCTCGTCACGATAACGCCACTCTCGGTCGATACGATGCATACGATAACTTCCGGTCTCCATACATATCACCAACTTAATACCTCCCTTCCTTCTTCACGGCTTCTTTTCATTGCTTGGTTTGTTTGTGTTCATGCATAAGGGGTCAAGGCAAAAACTGGCGCTAGTCTTTATGAATTCGTTTTTGAGACGAAAGGTCTTGGATATAATGGGGATTTTTACTGGATCATGAATGGGATTGGGAACCTGAAATATGCATTTGCACTGGATCTTATATACCCCTTTTAGGGAAGATGGATTGATGAGATGAGAAGAAGATTTCATAGAGTGGAGCAGTGCTTCGCTTGTGAAGGTTTCACAAGGGGGGTTTCTTTTCGGAATTTTAGTACTCGTACATTTATATTCGTATCCATATCATTTTCATCTTTGGAGGGGTAAGTGGAATGAGCATTGCATTGCATATGTTTTGGGCATGGATTTTGGGAAATTTTTGAAGGGGTTCTGGGAAGGGATGGATGGATGGATGGATAAATGAACTTTTATGGGTTGGAATTCAATGGGGTTTTGGGATGGCTGCATGTAATGCAATGCATGCATGATATGATGTGGTATATGATATGGGTATAAGAGTGAGAGAAGAGAATGTGGGGCTAGGGATAGGGTGAGGCAGAGGATGATAAAATAAAGGGAGAGGGGAGAGGGTGAGAGGTACTGGTGGGTAGGGTGTGTGGGTTTCAGACTGGGGAAGGGGAATACATTTGTATTTAGAATGGGATTATTTGATATGAGGCAGAGACAGAGGTAGAGGTAACGGATGATGATGATGATGATGATGATATTGTTGTTGTTATTGCAATGGGGGAGGGGGAGGAAGGTATTATGAGATTGATCGGTTGATTGATTGGAGATGTGGATGGGATGTGGATGGGGATGAGAACGAGAATGAGAATGATACCATATTTTATTGTTTTTGCACATACCTACCTACCTACCTACCTATCCTATTGACCTGAATAGATTTTGATGATGATGATGATGATGATGATAATAATGAAATATTAATTTTTGCTTTAGGAATTCTATTCATAATTCATAATGAAGAGGGGAGAGAGGGGAGAGAGGGGAGAGAGGGGAGAGAGGGAGAGGGAGAGAGGGGAGAGAGGAAAAATTAAAGCATATACCGGTAAGCATTTAGGTAATGTAGAGAGGCACTCGGGAGTATTCAATATATGTATGTATGTATGTGTAGTAATTGATTTTCATTTTGAATTGGATTTTGAATTGGACTTTGAATTGGATTTTGAATTGGATTTTGACTTGGATTTTGAATTGGATTTTGGAATTGTATTGTGAATCGTATCTTGAATTGTATTTTTCATTGTATTGATCATGATAATGATGATGTTCATAATAATGGTGGCGTGGTATATCCAATCCCAATCCAAACCTCAAATCCAAACCTCAAAACCGAAAACTCCAATGCTGCTACCTTACCCACCTAGGTAGGCCATGCCATGCTGCTAAAATATATATACATACATACACACACACACGTGCGATCAACCATCCCCGGCCCCTTCTTTCCTCTCGTAATCTAAAAAAGTCATTTCCGTTTCCATCCCATCTACATCCCATTCCATCCCATCCCATCTCGCTCGTATCGTATCTTATCGTATCGTATCGTGAATCATACATATCGTTCATCCCTTCATTCCTTCCTTCCTGCCGCCCATTCGCCCCGCCAATCTTTTTCCGCCTTTTCCTAATCTTGAGTTTTGTTACCACCGTACCGTACCGTTCCGTTCCGAGTAAGTAAATTTCTAATTCTTATTTCCATCGCATCATATCGTATCGTATCGTTGATCTTTGATGATTGAGTATTGAGTATTGAGTATTGAGTGATCGCTCTTAATATCCATTTGTCCATCCATCCGTTCATCTCTCTCGATTGAATGGAGTTGTGGAGAGAAGATGCGTACGTATGAATGAATGTGTGAAGGAATGAAAGCCCCATCATTTCCATGATTCGCTTCCTGTATTCCACTTAACGCATTCATTCATCCGTGATTTCCATGCGCATGTATGCATTGCATGCATAGGTATATTTCCGACAACCTACGCCGCACAATCCAAAGAAAAAAGCATGAAGATGGATGGAACTTTCTCCTCCTCCACACTTCTCTTTCTCTCGCATTTGCACTCCAACATCCCATCCATCCTTCCTCTCTCCTCTCCCCCTTCCCAAATTCGGAAAAAAGGAAAAAAAGAAAAAAGGAAAAGAAAAAAAAAATCTAATCATCAGCCAAACTTCCCGAACTCCCTGAGCTACCAGAGATGGTCGAGGAGCCGCCGCGGGCTTGCTGGACGAGTCTGTAGATGCCGTAGGCGATGAGGGCGAGGATTAGGAAGAGGATGATGATGATTATGGCGATGACGGTGTTTTCTTGCATTTTGGCGGTGGTGTGGGGGGTTGGGGTTGGTGGTGAGCGGTGAGAGGTGGTTAATGTGGAAGTTGAGTGTGGTGAATTTGGTGAATAGATTGGTAGAGTGAGATGAGATGTGATGAGTTTAGATGTGATGAAATGTGAATGTGAATATGAATGTAGATTTAGATACAGAAAGAAATCTAGGATGCGATGTTAATTTTATATTCTCGCAAAATGCTGATGCAATACCAAGAAGTGTATTCTGATTGTTGTTTTTACACGTACCTGGATATCTCAATTCTACTCGGTCAATTATTTGGACGAGGCTGGGGATGATCTGATGATAGATGATTTGATAGATGGATGGTTTGATATTATGATACTATCGGTGTAGATGGCGAGTTTGTAGCAAGTAAATAAGTAAATAAATACCGGTAATGCGATGGTTATGATCTGAACTGATAAGAGAATCAGAATCAGAATCAGAATCAGATAGATAGTGAAGAGTGAGTGATATGATAAACCCCGAGGAATGCGGTTCGGAATGATAGTAAGTTTCGTTTCGTTTCGTTTCTTGAGTATGTATGGATGGATGGATTGTATAGGTACGGTAAGTGAGAAATGGAATGGAAGAAAAGAATCAAAAAGAGAGAAGAGAGAAGGAAAACAGAATTGGATGGAGAGGTTCTTGTATCTTGTCACACCTGGGTTGTCCTGCCATCTACATTTTTTTTTTGGTCGCTTTTTGCAAATTGCTTGGGGTTGGGAAAATTGAGAGGCGGGGAGGGTTGGATGATGGGGAGCATTGGGATGGGATGGGTAAGCGCGTATGTATGGATGGAGGATGGATATGGTATTGGGTTGGTAGATATTAGATAGGTAGCTAGCTAGCTCGTGGATTACATGGGGGGTTGGGAATATCTTTTTTTTTGTATGTATTGTAGAGAAATACTTGGACTTATATGTTTATGTTTATATTTATATTTATATTTATATTTATATTCATATATGGTGATAATATAATGAATATATAACAAATAACAATAAATAAGAATAAGAATACAAGATGAATACTCATTGTCCACCTAGTCCTTACACTTTTACATTTCTCCGAAATAATAAGGTTAAATACCTAGTAAATACCTACCCAAGTATAGACATTGACAACCCATCCATCACCGGTTAGGTTACACTTCACTTCCCTCCCCTTCACGTCACCGCGTTGCTTTCCCAGCCACTTGAAATTTCTCATGTAGGTATTTTTGGATGTGTCGCAATCAACTACCCACCTTCGTAGACCTTCGTGGTACTTGCTTCGGAGGGAGTTTGGATGTTTCATTTTGTTTCATGCGTGAAATTTATTGGAGATGTATTTATTGGGCTGTGATGAAAATGGGTATGGTGCTATACTGTACTGGACTGTAAATAATATAGAGTAGTTCTACTACTCCGTCTAGATACTAGGTAGGTATGTAAGATTATATAGAGTCGCTCGCTACGATAGATCTAATCGATATTCCAGCCCTCGCAACTTTGTTTGTGCGGAAAGGGAGGATGCATGTAAAGACCTCGGGAGGCAGAGATACAGAGATACAGAGATCTAGATGGAGTGGAGATATGTCCTGTGGATACAAAGAGATACCTACTGTGAAGTATCTGTGTACGCTGTATGTCAGATTACAAGCCGTTTGAAGCAAGGTACAAAGGTACAAAGGGACTGTCGATAGCCGTTGCCACGTGGAAAGGAGACTTTCGGGGTTTGGATTACATACGTGTGGATGAGGAGCTTGTTTGCTTTGCGAAAGACGATTTTTGTAGGTTTGGATTTGTAGTCGTACCTCTACTTACTCATACTCAACCAAACTTCCACTTCACATCATACCTAATATTTCCTCCCTTCGTACCCATCTTGTGTGTACCTATTGTACATGTACAACACAACCGAACAGACGCGAGAGAGAAGGAAATGTCAAAGACAAACTTTTCTCCGATTAAGCTTTAGGTACACCAGTAGTAGGTATCTAAATAGTAAGTATGGTGGTAATATAGTACATTTTAGATCGATTCGGAACTTCTATACTTACACTCTATGCATCTAGCGTCTAGACAGAACGATTGACCACCGGTACATGAATATAAGTCTTACAACCTATCATAGAGCGAAGCGAAAAAGCCTCCACGGCAGTGGCCCAGCGGAGCGTCATTGATCTAGATTTTACGATTGCGACTTTTGTGAATTATTAGGAAGTAGGTAGCTAGGTAGTAGGTATATTTGATGGTAATGTCAAGCAAGACTGCGATGAATTTATTATACTTTACTTTATTACCAACCTACCCTACTTATTTTATTAGGTAGAGTAGGTTACTTATCGAGAAAGAAAAGCTCAACAAGGCGCACAAGGCGTAATATCAGCCGTACCCCCAGTTCGCCATGAGATAAGACATTCTGTGTAGGTAGGCTGGGCTGGTAGGTAGTATAGCCTTGCTTAGTATATCGTTCTATTCCACCCCACCATTCGCCATCCAGTACTAAATAGGTATTGAATGATAATCGATCACTCACTCAATCAATCAGTCAGTCATTCCTCATTCACAAACATCACTCATTCATATATACTTTCTCTACCCAGAATCTCTCACACACCAATCCAATACAATCCAAAGCGCACTGCTCCAATCTCTACTTCTACCTTCACCTCTACAATGCCGACCAAAGAACCCCGCCCTCTAATTGTCGGTTCGGAAAGCGGTCCCGAATCTCCCTATCCGTTACGAATGGAAGGGGAGGTGGTTTCTGGTTTTGGTCGCGGATCTAAAGAAGTAAGGTCCTATGTTTTCCCCTCCTTCTCTTCTCTCCACTTCCCCCCACTTCCTATCCATTCCTATCCATTCCTTCTCACTCTCACTCTTCCTCTCCCCCCCATCCACATCCACATCCACATCCACATCCACATCCACATCCACAACCTCCCCAACCCACCAACCTAACAACTCCCCAGCTCGGAATCCCCACCGCCAACATCCCCGTCACAAACGTCCCCTGGATCGACACCGCCCCCTCAGGCGTCTACTTCGGCCACGCCGCCCTGGACCTCCCACCCACGCACCCCGAACTCCAAACCCCCTCCCCATCCACCCCTCCCACCTCCCAAACCACCCGCCTCTACCCCATGGTAATGTCCATCGGCTACAACCCCTTCTACCGCAACACGGTGCGCTCCGCCGAAGTACACCTGCTGCACAAGTTTTCCCACGATTTCTACGGGAGCCACATGCGCGTCGAGATTCTGGGGTATATTCGTCCGGAGCTGGATTATGTGGATAAGGAGTCTTTGGTTCGGGATATCGAGATGGATATTGAGGTTGCGAGGGGGAGTTTGGCGAGGGAGAATTGGGGGGTGGAGAAGAGGTATGCTGGTTGTTGGGGGGAGAGGCGGGGAAGAGTGAAATAGAGGGGAGATGGAAATTAAAGGTTGGAGGAAGGGTGACAAATAGATGAGTTGGGATTGAAAGAAAAGGAAGGGAAAGAAGAGGGAAAAAGATTGAGATTACAAAGATGAGATGCAAAGATATAGTGAAATAGAAATGAAGATTCAAAGAGGTAGTGAATAAGCGAGGCGTTTGGGAACTCTAGATGGTCGAATAAATAGATGGTTTATCATTCAAGACTGGAAAAAGGTAATACTGATTTTATTTTGCAATAAAGATCGCAAATAACACACTGAAAAATATCAATCACATCTCAGTCACATATCCTCAAACCCAATCTAAAGGTGTTTATTTTGTTCTTTGAATACAACTACAGCATAAAAAATGGACTGTAGGCATGCTAGAAAGACGCCATCCATTAATTGTCTGTCTGTCTCTCAAGACTGCAAAAGTGTAGGTATAAAAAAGGACAAAAAAGGCGCAGAAAACATAGGGTAGTAACGTGGAATAAATTAAAGGGGAAAGAAAATGAAATGTAGCTTGTCAGCCATAACAGTGTATCCCATCCACTCCATTCATAATAAAACCCCCTCCATGCATGCAATTCTTATCCTGAAGCTCATGGCTATTTGATGTATAGCTATAAGCTCTATTCATTCATTTTCCTCGTCCGCCCCAACCATTCTTCCCTTCCATTTAGTGTCCCTCACTCCCGTGGTTTTTAATATCATAAATCATCTCAGCTCGTCTTATCGCAAACTCATAACCATCCAATGTATGCAATTATTGGTATGTTTCAGTCCTCAGTGGTATCCGTTTGTAGTTTTATATGTAGAGCTTGCGCCTCGTCCGGAGTATGCCGCGCTTCCTTCCTCGAAATATGGGTGTGAACATGCTTGCTTGGCAGAAATACGTCCAGCTGGATCATAGACAAGCATCAATTCAAGGAGATCCAGTCCGTTATCGTCAAGATTCGTGCAAAGAGGTTGGCTCATGTCGCGTTGCCACTTGGGGAAAGATGGTTTAAAGTCGGGGAAACAGGTCTTGTCACTGACACCGGGCCATTCTTGATCGTTGGGTGTACCTAGAAGTCTGTTGATATGTTAGCTAAATTCAAGGTATAGTCATAAATTCCATCGAGTAGATTGTAAAAATCTGAAAGGTTGTGTCTTACTTGAAGATCTTGAAGATCTCGTCAATTTCAGAGTCACCTGGAAACAATGGCTTTCTGGTACACATCTCCGCGAAAATACATCCAACAGACCACATATCAACACCCGTTGAGTATTGTCGACCTCCGAGAAGAATTTCAGGAGCACGATACCATAAGGTAACAACCTCGTGGGTATATGTTCGAAGAGGGACACCAAAAGCACGAGCGAGACCGAAATCTGCAAGCTTGAGATTACCTTCCCGATCAATGAGCAAGTTCTGTGGCTTCAAATCTCGGTGAAGAACTCGATGGGCGTGACAATATCGGATACCTTCGCACAATTGACTCATGAACTTCTTAATCATAGCATCACCCATACCCATTCTACCCAAATCTGGACCAGATCCTTCCGGTAAAGCTCTACCTCTACCACCCTCGGCAACTGGAAGTGATTCCATATATTTCTTAAGATCAAGGTCGAGGAACTCCATGACGAGGTATAATTTATGGCCATCTGCATGAACAATATTGAGAAGTCGAACAATATTTGGATCATTCATCTCCTTGAGGAGAGAAATTTCTCTAATGGCGGTACTAGGAACTCCTTCATCTTCTGCCTCGAGTCGAATCTTCTTAAGGGCCACGATACGTCCTGGATGGGAAAGATCCTTGGCTTTGTAAACAACACCGTAAGTACCTGCGCGTGAATAATATTAGTATAAATGTATCGTTATTCAGTGTGCGATAGACTCTGTGAAATGATTCTTTGGGTCGGGAGCTTGCGCGCATAAGACGTACCCTCTCCAATCTTTTCCAGCTTCTGATAGTTCTCCATTGTCGAATATACTTGATGTTGAAAGGTTTAGAGAACGTCGAGGTCAATCAAGTTGAAATAAATCTGCTTTTGTCCGTTGAAGTGGGGCGGTGAAGGAGGGGCAGTTTGGAATGGTAATTGATCCTGGGTTTATGGTAACAACAGCATCTATCTTGAAAGAAGATGGACCTATGCAAAGATTGGAAGGATTCGTAAATGAGAGGAAGAGTAACGAATTAGCTATAAGAAGATGGTTGTGGTGAAGGATTGTTGTTGTATTAAGTTGCCGTAGAATCTTTCGTGTCGGAATACTCGTGATACTCGAATTTGGACTCGAATTGAAGTGAGATGAAGAGAAAGAGAAAGAAGAATTTGTACGCAGTCGTTTATAGTATTGTTAGTATTGTCGTTCTGTTATTCGTACTCAAGCTCAGGAGTAAACAAGAGAATAAGCAAACAACTAAACAACCAAACAACCAAACAAAACATTAAACAAATCGTAACCCAGGGCCAGGCGGAATAAGCGGGCGCGTTTTTGACGCGAGGTCCGATGTACTGACTTGACTGTACTAGGTTCTAATAAGTAATGCCGAAAAGAAAAAAACATACAAAAATATAAAATTGCATTCATAATCCTTGTCGGTGCTAGCTCTACTCTACTCTGCCTTTTTCTCTGGAGGTAAAGCACGATCCGATCAACTACCTACCTAAGAAGGTTACTGCCCAGTACGTAGTGACTTCTCCTCGTTCGTGAGAAGCTCGATTCAGATCAGAACCGTGGATTGGAACACTTCACAAGACAACTTCACAATCCTTGTACCAGTCAAACACCTCATAGGGGAGAAGGTTTTCGACCAACTAATCTTATCAAATTGACCTGGTGGACCAACAGGGAAAATACTTTCCTACGTCGACGAACTGCCAACAACCGCAAAGATGGGGGATACCCTTCCAGATCAAACCATAACACCGATGGCCAAGATGGAGCAAAAGGAGCTTCATCAAAGTGCTCCCCGGCATTTGAAAGAAGCATTCAAGCTTTGTAAACAGACTACTTATACTGCAACAGAAGATTCTCCTTCTATCACTGGAATGATTGATCTAGAATCCCTACCCAGAGAGGCGCGCAACATAGCTTTCAAAGAGTTCATGGGTGCTGCTCCTCTAAGCACCTCTCAAAAGAGGTGTTCGACCGGACCACTTGATCATGAGTTACCTTTGTCTAGATCACAACTAGAAGGTTCATCGTATGGTTCTGAAGTTATACCTGGTAGGAATCACAAAATTTCTTTCTTCTACCACAAATGCAAATGACCTAAAAATTCAGTCCATTCAAAAAAATTAAATTGGCTGAAAGACTAAAATGCTCACATTTCTACACACCTCAGAAATTGTGGTATCTAAAAGACCAACCCGTGTTTCTTTCTACATCCTTTCCCCTAAAATTCTCAATAGCTTCCGGCAAAACAACCTCTAATCATGATCTAGGTCTCATGGTTTTTCCATCTCTCATTCCCCCAGAGGTTCAGAAAGAGTTGATCCGGCGTATAGTACACCGTGATCTTCTGGATCCAAAACACATGACCAATCTACATGCCCATTACGATGTCAAATTTCCACCTCGTGAAATAGCTTCTGGGGAATCAATTGTTGCTAGGCCGAAGGATCCAACAGTACACCCAAAAGCATTAAATTACTTGGAAGTCATGACGAAAAAGTTACGCTGGATCACTCTTGGAGGGCAATATGACTGGACAAACAAAGTATATCCGGAAGAGGAGCCACCAAAATTTCCAAGTGATATTGCGAATCTTGTTGAAGGACTTTTCCCTGATATGGAACCGCAAGCAGCCATTGTCAATTTTTATTCTCCAAGAGACACTTTGCAATTACATCGGGATGGCGCAGAGAGTGTTGATCGCGGCCTTGTTAGCATCAGTCTTGGTTGTGATTGCATATTCATGATCGCCTTGGACAATCCCAAATCCGAAAACGACCATTTAGTTCTTCGTCTCAGGTCTGGCGATGTACTGTATATGCAGAAAGATTCTCGATTTGCTTGGCATGGAGTTCCAAAGATAATTCCCGGCACGTGCCCGGATTATCTCGCAGACCTCGAATTGGACATAAAAAAGTTCCCACATTTCATGACGGATAAAAGAATCAATTTGAATGTGCGACAAGTGCAAGAGCGAAAGTCGGACCGTTGATTCGCCAATTTCAATTTAGCCCCTTTATGCTTACACCACCACCACGCGATAGTTTCCGACTAATTTACAGTCTACCCGATGCATTGATAACAATCCACACACACTACATTTCCTTATCAGTTGGAGCAAAAATTTCATATAAAAATTCGACACCCCTTTGTACTATCAACACAAATCTCAATCTTCTTTCTTCCATGGACCACAAAACAATGGGAGAAATTATCATGGGCGGCGACGCAGACAGCCAGTCGCCCTTGCCTATCATGGGTTCTTGGGCGGCGACCAAACCAGCAAAATCAGATGTATCGTGGCACATTCAGAACAAACACATTTTACATTCTCTCGTTATCACCGCGTCTCAAATCAAGACGTATTGGTACGGGAAATTCTTCGAAGGAAACCAGCAACTTCATCCAAATCCAATCACCTCGGATTGGCAAATCATCGCAAAGAATAAGCGTGAATCGGTCAACTGTTTGATCCCTGAGAAATGGCGCTTGGACTCGATACCCTCGGTCGAGGAACAAAAAGATGTAACGGGCGATTACATTCAGCAGTTTCTTTCTGCCCGAGAGATCGAGATTACTGAGACGGATGCTGTGGGAATTGTAGAGAAAACTAGCAGTGGCGAATGGAAGTCACGAGAAGTTTGTGAAGCTTTCTGTCACCGGGCAGCTTTGGCGCATCAATTGGTCAGCAATTTAACCTCCAATTTGAACAGCGATTCTAATATTGATTTAGGTTAATTGTTTGCATGAAATATTTTTCGATGATGCTATTTCAGAAGCGCAAAAACTGGACGATTATTTTGCTGAACACAGAAAGCCAATTGGTCCACTACATGGATTACCAGTCAGCTTGAAAGACCAGTAAGTTCGCTCTTTATGATAGACGCAAGCTTCTCACAAATCTTTAGGTTTCACGTTAGAGGTGTGGAAACCACTATGGGCTATGTAGGCTGGATTGGAACCTTTGAAGGAAAGAAGGGTACAGGAAAAGAGCGAGTGTTTGAGAGCGAGATGGTCAAAGAGTTACGAAGTCTTGGTGCGATAATGTTTTGTAAAACAACTGTTCCTCAAACACTCATGGCGGGTGAGACTGTCAACAATATTATGGGTACAACGGAGAACCCAAAGAACAGACTCTTAGGACCAGGTGGAAGCTCAGGAGGCGAAGGAGCATTGATAGGATTGAGAGGTAGTCCAGTAGGATTTGGTACTGATATTGGAGGAAGCATTCGGATTCCAGCAGCTTTCAACGGACTTTATGGCATTCGTCCTTCGGCAGGTAGAATGCCTTATGAAGGTATGGCCAACAGTTTGGCTGGACAAAATACTATTTTATCGGTTGTGGGCCCAATTGCCACAACAGCTCGATCTTTGAAATTGGTCATGAAGAGCATTCTTAGTGCTCAACCGTGGCTACATGATCCATTAGTATGTGAAATACCATGGCGTGATGAACAAGAACAAATGATTCTTGATACTATCAAATCTAACGGCGGTGGTCAATTGGCTTTCGGAGTCTTCAAGTGCGATAGAGGGGTTGCTCCTCAACCTCCTGTTGGTAGAGCTATTGATATCGTGGTTAATACTGTCAAGAGACTTGGACACAAGGTTATCGAAGTAAGTTGGAAACATGACCAAATGTTATGAATCATGAGAAACCCATCCCCTCTTTATATACACAATTGCTAATCACAAAACTTTAGTGGAAACCACCTTCTCATCAAAGAGGATGCGCGATAGGAGTAAGTTTCTCTCTCCATCTACATAAAAAACTTTCTAACAACCAACCAGAGTAAAGCATGGTCTTTTGACGGAGGAAAAGACGGTTTGTCCCTCCAAAATTCCAATCTTTCAAACCTATAAGCTCACAACCTTCAGTTCACGAAGCCCTAGCACTCTCCGGCGAACCCATGATCCCTCAAATTCAAGGTCACTACAGTACTCTCAAACCTCAAATGACCGGTTTCGACATCGCCGCCGTAAATGTCGAAAAACGCGAATACCAAAAAGAATACATGGACTATTGGAACAGCACTGTCTCACTTACTGGTACTGGCAGAGCTATCGATGCGGTTATTACTCCGTTGGCTCCTATGCCTGCGAATCTTACGATGACGTTTGATTATATTGGTATGTGTTCTTCTCGACAATAGTAGATAAGACAGAGCTAATCATGAGTGCATAGCGTATTCGACATTTGTCAATCTTCTTGATTACAGCGCTGCTATTTTACCAGTTACAACGGTGGATAAGAATGTGGATGTTTTCGATCTAGAATACAAACCGCTAAATGCAGAGGATGAAAAGGTTTGGAAATGCTGTATGTTTGATTCCTTATCTCGACTTGTTATCTGGGTCTTTGTACAAAGATCTTGGCATGTTTGAAAGAGAGATGCTAACGAACATCAGATGATCCGGAAGTTTATGATGGTGCGCATGTGAGCGTGCAGATTGTGGGGAGAAGGTTTCAAGAGGAAAAGGTTATTGCTATTACCGAGATGCTTGGGGATGCATTGGGGAAATAGTAATGTCTGACGGGGCGAAAGGGAAGGAGTTTGGATTCTGGAACTCGCACTGGGATTTATGATATGATATGATATGATATGATTGCAAAGTTTAGGTATGGTCTTGGTTATTAGAGAGATACCAGATAGATTTTGTTTGTCTTTGGAGTTGGGATAAATTTGGCATAACATACATTAGTATAATAAGATTGTATATAGCATAGCTTGTGAGATACAAATTGTTTAGCATCGAAACCATTATCATCTCGGAATTGCTCGCGTGCCTCGGTGGGTGAAAGACTCATGGGACAGATAAGAAAAAGAAGCTACCGGGACATCAAAGAGTAATGCCAAGGAATCTACTCGCAGTAGCCAGTTTTACATTCTTCTAGTGTCGATCTAATGTAATCTACTCGTATCTAACCCGAGAAATCATTCTCTATCGTGGCTTGATATGTGCCGATTGGTAGGTAGGTATGTGGATCGCTTTTGGTCCCTTTTTGCATTAGATTGCGAGATTGATGGATTGATGGCAACAATGTACGATACCTACCTATATGTAGGAGGTACAAGGAATCAATGACTTAAGTATCTACCTACCTACATACTCTGTAGTAGTTGGTTAGTCTCCACTTGAACTGAATCAGTCATCATCGTCATCATCAATATAGAAAATGATATGGTAGTCTCGGTTATTGTTACTGTGTATTAATTAGATTCCCTTTCTTCTCGTCTCCACTATATTTATTCATCTCATGTGACTCTACCCCTCCCAACCCCACATTCTCGAAATGCTGCCCAAAAAGAGAGGGAGATTGATTTGCAAGTGAAAAAAGAGTCAAGGTAGGTGATGCTTTCTTTCCTTCTGTGTAGAGTGAAAAAAATGTAAATAAACATAAAAAATGTAAAACAAATATTTCCGAATCCGGGAATCGAACCCGGGGCTACTCGGTTCTATATCCGGTGATAATGAAAGCGAGTTATGTTAACCCCTACACTAATTCGGATGTGGTTATTTGATGAATTGGAGAAGGAATCATAGAATATATTCAAAGCTGTTTGGAGTGCAGGAGAAGAGAACAGAAAGTGGAGGGTTTGTTGTGCCACATAGGACCTAATCTGTACGAAGTATAAAGGGTAAGTCTGCTCCAGATCGGAATGGTGAAGAGTAGGTTACCTACTTAACGTCGAATTTGAAATGGGATATTGCAAAGAATAATAATGTCTAACCTAGTAGTGGCCGCGTTGTATTTGAATATTATCTCGTGATGTATCTTTTACGTTATACCTAGTACAGAGCATATTCCTCGAGCTTCACTTGTAGATTTCTGGTAGGAGAAGGAAGGTGGAGATGAAGGGGGTGCACTTGCCGTATATAGATTATAAGTGGGTATATAAGGGATCATTCCCCCCATTACCTCTTTTAGACCAATACACAATTTTACCCACTATATGCCAGCCTTGTCATCTGTAGGCTCTTTCCCAAAAGCTGAAGTGTCCTCGCAAACACCCCACAGCTATCAAACTTTTCATTACACAATCAAACTTTGAAATTGTGATAAAGTCGATCAAAATGCAAATATTTGACTTTCATGTTGCAATCCTATCATAATTCATATTCTTCACATCATAAACGGAAAAATAAAACGAGTGTTTCCAATCATTCAACGATCGAGTAGATTTATCTGAGTGGCCTTGCTTCTTTCATATTGCGTGCTCAAAACGCGAACAAAATGGCTTTCTCAAAAGATGTTATTGACAGATTTTTGAGTGGAGATCTTGGAGCTCTCGGGCTCTCAGGACCTTCAGAATCACTTCCACGCCTTGACGATGACCAAATGAAGCAATTCACATCTGGAGACTATGGAGCTTTAGGTTTACCTGCACCGTCATCTCTACCTACTCCAGAAAAGGTTCGAAAAGAAGCCAAAGAACGATCTACCGAAGTGTTGTCTCATTGGAATAGACTAAGACAGATATTGGAGAGGCATGAGGATGTCATACGAAAACGATGGATGAAGAAATCAAAAGTTCATCGATCTAAGATTATTTTACAAGCATGGCCAGGAATGTCTGCGACTCATCGTCCGGATTTTGAGGCATTGATTAAAGAGGGAAGTCAGCTGAAAACAAAGGGCACAAAGTACAGGGAAGCGTATCTATGGCCATATCTCAACGTGGAAGATTTGGTTAGAGGGAAAACCTTTCTCCTTTTAATCAACTCTAGAGGCCGTCATCCACCTCATGTCTTCGCACACACGGATTTTCAAGCCACGCAGCTCGGCCGTGTTAGTGCTGCTACTATGCCTGCTTTTCTTAATGTTCATACTATGTTGCTTGAGGGAGAAACAGTCAAAACTTACGGCCGTCTTATTTCTTGGGATGAAGATGAAGATGCTATGATGGACACATTCGCTGGCCTTGCACACCTACCAGGATCGGGACTTATGATCTTGGAAATACAACAAAGACTACTGCATCTGCTGGTGAAGTGCTGTGAGGCACTGCTTCACGACATTGATTCTGATTCCTTGATCAGCGAAGCATCGATCAAGCCAGAACCGCCTCTACTCACAGATGGTTCGGACTGGTCGACCATTGCAGCCGTAGCTGCAGAAGCACCTTATCGCCTACCTTCAAAACTCGATTTCCATCGTCTGCAGGTCATCGTTGAGGCTAGACGAATTAGTGCTGAGGATTATATCCGAGACTTGAGAGAAGATCCTGGCTATTTTGCCGAAGTTCTGGGAGACTGGAGCGAACATAGACAGGAAAAATTACTCGACACCTTTGGAAATCGACATCCTACGCTTGATAGACCACTTTTCTGGGAATATGTCATTGGAAACGTCGTCTCCGATGCGTATGGTGCTTTGATCGTATGGGAGAACGTCGCTCAACAACTTAAGCACTTAGCCTTTCTGCAGAAGAAGTATGCGTCTAAGATTACACCAAAAAAGCAATTACCACCAGAATACATGAAGGCATTGTTGACGTTGAGATATTCGCTAAACCAGATGGCGAAAGGCCCAATACGAAATTTGAAGATGGCAGTCCCAGCATCTCCACCATATCGTTCAAAATTCGTTCGCGACCCGCAAGTACCAGGTTCTACAATGATCCAAGTTCGGAGTAAAGGGGGACAGGATGAGATGATGTGGCTTTTCAACAGTCTCTGGAATGACCAGCAGCTTTTCCTCATGACCCTACCTACTCTAGTAGATGAAATTGAAAGTAGGATTGAACGTGATCCAAACGAGAAAGCAAAATTTTCAGCTTTGGTTGCACGAATCTTTTCTGATCTTGGTCTCATCTCGCGGATCTATCATGAACTGGATATATATCTGCCATGGGCTGCTGGTTACGATAATGCGCTGGTAGAGCATAAAGATCAGATTGAGAAGGAGTTTCCTAAGCAGCTCAGTTTACTTGCCAGCGTGGATCGCCATCTCAAAGCTACCGGCTTAGCTAAATTCGGATCTCCAGCCGAGGGACGCTTCCATTACCCATCGGATAAACGAAGAAACAAGCAGAATACAGAGAGCATGAGGAAAGCTGAGCATAACTTGGACGAGTTTTGGCAGAAAATGGACGAGGTCTACCAAAGAAACACTGGTCAGACATTAACTCAGGCTGTCAAGCATATCTGTACTGCCGTGCGTCCGCTCGAGCGGACACCTGAATGGGTCGAGCCAATGAAGGTACCAAAACCTAAGCCTCAGGATAGCAATGGTCGCGATGAAGTTATTTCAATACCACAATTTGATTCCGAAGATACTACCAAATTTATTGCTCCACAACCAAAGTCCAAGCCCAAAACTCGCGGTCCAGCGATTACTACCGAATCTTCGACTACATTAGCAGTAGCTCCAGCAACAGCTTCAACTCTAACCCCGGGCTCTCAATCAACATTCAAACTCAAAGCCCGAGCAATCAAAGTCTTTAAAATTCTCTTCTGGCAACCATCTCTCAATGATCTCCCGGGCGAAATCCCCTGGGCGGATTTCCTCTACGCAATGACATCTACGGGCTTCGCGGCCGAAAAACAATACGGTTCGGTGTGGCAATTTACGCCGACAAAATTGAATGCCGAGCGCAGTATTCAGTTTCATGAACCGCACCCCTCGGGAAAAATTGCGTTTCGCACGGCGAGGAGGATGGGGAGACGTTTGGGTAGGTCGTATGGTTGGGAGGGGGGCATGTTTGTTCTTGAGTAGGATTTGGTGAGGTATGTTTGATGATTTAAGATTGGAAGGGTTTGACTTGTTCAATCTACCTAGGCATTTGAGGTAAAATTTGGTGTTTATTGACTTGGTAGTCATAATAATGGGTTTGTTCAAAAAGCTTTAATATAGGCTGCTGTTAAAGTGCTGACTACTATGAAATAAGGTAGAGTGATTGAACTGAACTAACGTAAGAAGGAAGAAAGGCGTGAAGTTTGTAGATTAGAAAGATTATAAAGATGAATGTAGGCACCACAAACATGCATTATGGATTATTGAAAATCATGATTGTACATCTCGATCTACATAAATACTACGCACTCGTTGGCTCTGAACTTGAACCTCTCGGTGTCTCCAACGGCATATCGGCCTCTCTATCTGGTACGTGATACACACCCTGCCGCCCAATAAATACATCTTTCAGATTATCTACAAACCCAATGTCATATAAATTCTCAACATCCCTCAAACCCCATACGCGTTGCCATTCTCCATCTCCGATTGCTCCGACAGGATCCTGTCCATCAGCTGTACGCAAAACGATCTGTTGACTTTCTGCTGGCCAATGTGTCCACGGTGGTTCTATTCGTAAATTCTTCTCTCGATTTTCGGAGAGAGCGCGTTTGAAGACATATCCCTCAGCCATCTCGATATCCCAGTCGGACCATTTCTGACTTTCGTTGGTGGTGGTGCCGCACCAAATTAAATATATGTGAAAGAAAAAAAGTCCATAGACTAAGGGAGTGATAAGAAAACATAAGAGAGTTATGGAACCAATTCGGGTATGTTCTTGTAGTGCCCATCCCCAGATTGAGAAGTAACGAGACCAGGTGAAACCGAATCCTAGAAAAGACCAGTCTGGATATACGGCGACGATGAAAGTGGAAAGAATCGAGTTTCCGATGTAAACAGCATAAGTGGTGAGATTTCCAGTCGTGAAAAGAAGGAGAAGAAACCAATGGTGGTTGTTGTAACCAACGCAATTGTTGATGAAGACACAATGGTGATCGCATTTTGCGATGCAATGTTTACAAACATGACAATGCTTGGATCTGGCAGGTTTGAGTAGACGACATGTTCGACAGGGATTTCCAGGATGGAAAATGGTATAGTCATAAGGGTAAATACTCATTTGATGGACGTGATTCGAAGGTGTAATATATCCTGGATCACAAGAAGCAGCTAGATAGAGGAAGACATATGGGAATGTCAAAGCAATAATTGCCTTTATTTTGCGAGATGTACTCATGAATGACCATGCTGAAGGCAAGAACATAATCTCGGACACGGAAAGTAGAAGAATGAAGAATATCTTAACCTCGGTTAGCATGGCTAAGGACTCTTCACTCCGCGAATTAGAAACAAACAGCGTACCACGAACTACAAGAAAGTCATGTATTGCCAACCCTTCGTTGTAGGTTGGAAATATTCGACCCATATCACTTGGAGGTATACGCTTCTCGATGAATGATACACAAGTCACTTGACTTCATGCTCTCTCTCGAGTTAAAAGAAAACCAATCTTACCATAACAACAGGATGACGATCATTCCATAATGTATGAGCCAGTCTTCCCACCGAAGCACTGAGACGACCATTGGTTAACCTCTCATCTGCAGCTCTGAAACCACGAGGAATGTGTACCCATAATACTCGATGTAAAATACCTATTGGTGTATTCCTATCAAGTTGTGAGTGTGTGAAACATGAGGATATTGAACAGCGGTGATACCTCAGTGCTGGAAGCCTGCCGAAGAAAGCAACGAATGTGAAGAAAGATAGAGTTAGAACAGCTATTGCAATATTCCGAACAGTACCCATTTTTGAGTAAAATTAATTGTCTTCTATGTTCTAAAAAATGAGTGTAAAGGAAGAGAAGCAAATTAATCAACACAGTCTACAAGAAATTCATGATATTACAGTTTACGTGAGCATCAAGAGTTTCAAAGTTGTTAGCCTTTGCTTCGGTACGTAATCTTTGCCAAGCCCGATCTTATTTGTAGGGGTAAGGTTAATCAGCTGATCGCGCGCGGAGTGTTGGCTTTCTGAGCGCGTCAAAGGTTAAACATCACATAATTTGCGACAAGAAACAATCCTTTATACACCAGAATTTACTTGTATGGAGCCAATCAATGACAAACAGATAAATCAATGCATGTTTTGAGGGCACTCGCTTCTTTCAAACGTTTCCTTTAACACATTTTTCCTTCCGATTATATTTACTCCCCTCAAACGACTTGCGACCGACAATCCCTCTCCAGTCGCAAAGGCCAAAGCCATGGCTTCTATTGTATATGATGGTGTTGGGGGTGGAGGATTCCTTTTTGAAGGAATGAAATTCTTTATTATTCAGCGAGTTCCTATGCGCTCAAGATGGGTTGAGATAATTCGAGTAAGAGTGTCTTTAAAATGGAAGAGAAAGAAACATGCTAATGATTGCGACAGTCAAACGGGGGTGAAGTCGAAAAAATCGAAAAGAATGCCGAGATTATAATCGCAGATGGTGCGCGAAAAGATGCGCCGTCAGGATCTATTTCATGGAAGTTTATTGAAGATTCTGCGAAGGCTGGGAAATTGGTGGGCATGGAAGAATATCGATGTGGTGCATCAGAACGAGCATCAGAACGAGTATATGCACAACCCGCAAAATCTACGCGCACACCTTTTACAGCTGAGGATGATCGAATATTGACCCAATGGGTCTTGGAGGGAGAGCGTTTGGGACGATCTACCAAGGGTAACGAATTATACAAGGAATTAGCAGAACGAGTATGGAAACTTTTTCCTGATATTCAGATAATTTACATTGAATCTAGATTAATCTTTATCGCAGTATCCTCATCATACATATCAATCCTGGCTAGATCATTGGAAGAGGCATCTTCTGCCCAGTTATGAGGCAGGGAACCTACATTATAAGCGCGATGACAATTTACCATGTCCCAGCAGGGAAACAAAATCTGCTGGCAAGGGGCTAGCTAAGCCTGTTGCAACAAGAGTTTCTCATGAACGCGCACAGTCCGCGGTGCCGGGTGGAACAGTCCCGGTTCCTGCCTCGTCAGCTCCGCCAAAACACACGAGCTCTCGACCGCCGCCTCAACCACCTCGACCAATAGTCTCAAAGGTCTCATCCCCCGAGACGAGGATAGAAAAACCCGTGGCTGGAGGACTTTTTACAAGAGAGGATGATGATCTCTTACGAGAAGAGTTTGAGTCTATTTGCAACCTAGATTCATCCAAAGAAATTGAGGCTTGGGAGCTGTGGACTGAAAGGGTAAGCTTGACATCTGTTAATCTATACGAAATCCCGCTCATATGAAGATTCTCAGAATGGGCGTCATCCTGCTCAAGAATGGCGAAAACTATTTCCATGAAGACTTTCGCCCCCGAGAGATGAAAAATAGGAAAAAGAAGACAGAGTCAACTGTCAAGTCTGTATCATCTCCATCGATTCGGCAAGTTTCTGATCCCTCAAGTGGTAGAAGTACCAAAGATTCCGCGCAAACGAATAATTCTACCAAAAAGCCGGAGAGAACCTCAGTGAAAACTACTGCCAGAAGCTCCGCTACGGCTCGCAATGCAGAATCAAGAGTTGATCCAAAACCAGAGACACCTGAAGTCTCGACACGAACAAAGCATTCTATCTACAAACAGAAGAAACCCTCACCAGAAACTGCTATTGGAAGCTCGGTTGCGTCCTCTGGCAACCTTAAATCAAGAGGTGATCCAAAATTAAGCACACCAGAAGTAACCACAAAAACGAAGCATTCTACGCCACAGTCTAAAGAAGCCTTGGTAATAGCCACTGCTCGAATTTCTGTTACACCTTCTCGCAATGCTAAAGCAAAAGTCGATCAAGAACCAAAGACGCCAGAGGCAGCACCGCAGGAATTTGATTTGGAACAAAGACCTTTTATGAAATCGCTGACGACCGAAGAGGACTACTTCACGCTAACCCTAAAACAATTCTGTGAAGAGGATGAAGAAGAACCAATTTTTAATCCAAGAATTCGTGGAAAACAAATTTCTCTCTTCAGACTTTGGCAAATCGTTATAGTATTTGGTGGCTTTGAAACGATAAACGCAGAAAGTCGATGGCAAGAGGTAGCTGATAGATTAAGCTTCCCTATTGCCAACCGTTCCAAGGCTGCGCAAGATTTGAAGAGCTGTTATGATGAAATTCTATCCGAATTCGAAAGAGTCGTAACCGAAGAAGAAAGTGATCCGCAGAGTATCCTTATGTTCGCGGCCTCGCAAGATGAGACTTTGATAGCCTCACAGCTTGCTGATACAACTACACGCAGTGTTCAAAGACCCTCTGATCACGAAAGGGATGTAGAGGATGACGATGAAGTTATTGAACTACCACCATTAAAAAATTCTAAGCAATTTTCAACTATGTCAACCAAGAAGCGTGCGATTGACTCCGATGGATTATCCAACCTTAGCGAATCTTCAGCAATAAATTCTAAGCGTAAAGCTAAGCGTGTTAGGGCCGATAAGGGTAAAGGTAAAGAGGTAGAGATTCCATCGACTCCAGAACATATTTTCAATGCTACACAGCCACCCCGTCATATATCGCCGCTCAAATACCAAATTAACGAGAATGATAATGGTGGTAGCAGTGAGGATGATAGCGATCGTGAAGCTCGAGAAAGAATTCTTCGTATTCAGCAAAAGAAACCACGAGAATTAATTCGGAAAGCTTCAGCAAAAACCCTCACAATCGAGCCAGAGACGCAAGATTTCTATTACCCAGACATTGATAATCAATCCCCAACAGTATCTCCAACTCCAGTCCGGAGGAAAAGGACCCCAGGCCCCATTATTGACTTATCTCGAGATTCATCTGCAGAGTCGGAAGCGGAAGTAGAAGCAGATTCACAGGACATTGTTGATATTGAGTTCGCTAAATACATTGACCTTGGCTATTCCCAAGATATTATCTACGACGCTCTAATGGCATCAACTTATGACTTTGATATTGCAAGTCCGGTTATGAACCAATTGCAAATGGGACACGGGATACCGGACGATTTAGCAGGAGTCTGGACTAAAAGAGATGATGATGCGTTAGAGAGGAGAAAAGGCAAAGAGTACGAGAGAGTTAGGGAAAAACATGGTGATGAGAGAATTCATGCGAGGATTAAGTTCTTGAGAAACCTTAGCGAGATTGATCAATGAGTGGAGTTGGGTAAATGTCAGGGAGTGGAAGCGTGTGTTGCAGTGAGCTATAGGGAGGATGTAATAGCAATTATGGTCCGAGGTGTAGGACATATCATACAGAGGCGTGGTATGTAATGTGAAGGGTAGGAATGAGGGGTGGGTTTGTCTTACAAATGGGTACGTTTTTGTTTTGGGAATATGGTTCATTCATCCAGCGCGCGATACCCATGAAATCAGGCGAATGGCTAGCTTGTACTTTAGATATCTTTTAGGTGATACTATTGATATATTTACATTTATCCATAAATCGAGGTATATGATATCAAAAGAGCAAAAGATTTCTGGGTGCTTGTTCTTACAATAACAGAATAGTATGGTCTTACCATAGAGGTAGGAAAGAGAGAGCGGAAAGGCGAGCTTCATTTCTCCTCGAGGGGAGAGATGAGGAGGGTAAATTTGAGTCTTGGCCAAAATCTCAAGATGACTCTCTCCATCTTGACTCTTGGTATTACTCATACTTGGTTGTATTTTTACATGACTCTCGATGTTAGAAGGATTAAGATAGCCTGTACTAGAGCTTGACATTGAAGCTATAAAACAGTCATAATACTCCAAGTTGCTTTGGACTGACGATTGAAATGATCTATGTTTCGAAATTGTGTATAATTACATAGCTAAGAGACTTTGCTTTAACCGTGCTCGTTGGTTTTGTTGTCTATATCTGTTGAACAGATACTAATCAAATCGGCATCTTCAATCATATACTCCCCAATCAAGCCTGAGAAACACATTCCAAAATATTGTCTTCAGATAATGGTAATCTGATTAATCGTGAATTTCGAAAGGGGAGCTAGATTTTGATACTGATGTCGCCCTTATCATATTTATACATCAAGGTGTGAGTGAGTAAATAAATTTGATCTACGATCTTATTCAAACTGGATATATTATCTAGAGCCGCCGTAGCCATTAACCACCAGCCACGATGCCGCTATAACAATTCTCCATCATGTAACTTAAATTAGCTAGATCAGCCCGATGGACCGATCGATCTTTTTGTTATTTAATGCCACTTTAGCTTGTGGTTCATCCCGCCGCTATAAATTGGATTCACGTCCACACGCTAGCGAGTCACACTAGCAGTGAGTCAACCCCGCCAAACTCATCCCACCATAATTTTTGTAAATAAATTGACGACCTCCCTTTAACCTTTTTACCATTGTTTTGTTCATTCACAACACAATTGTATAAACCGCAATCATGTCGGTACCAACGGAAAGCGTAGCTAAGCTACTCGATGAGGTCACTGGAGAGGTGGTCTCCAAGACCGAATTGAAGAAGAGACAAAAGCAGAGACAAAAGGAAGAAGAAAAGGCAAAGAAAGCTGCTGCTCTTCCAGCAAGACCAGCCGCGGTCAAAAAGAGTAACGCTGAAGCCGAGGAAAAGGATCTGGATCCAAGAGTATTTATCTCTCGGGGTTTCAATTTTGAATGTTGACTGACAATTGATTCATAGCAATACTTCGAGATCCGTTCGCGACAAATCAAGAAGATGCAAGCAGCATACAACAAGCAAGAAGCCAACTCCCCCGACCCATATGTACACAAATTCCAGCAGAACTATAACTTGCAGAACTTCGCCAAGGATTTCGGTCATTTGAAGTCAGGAGAACACAAGAAAGACGTGGAGATCCGCCTCGGAGCTAGAATCTACAACAAGCGTGCTTCGGGAAATAAGCTTGTCTTCTACGATGTCAAGTCTGAGGATACCAAGATTCAAGTTATGTGCCAACTTCAGGAGTCTAGAGAAGGAGCCCCAGCGTTTGAAAGCCAGCATGAACCTTTACGTCGTGGAGATGTTATTGGTATTGTTGGATACCCAGGACGAACTGCACCAAAGAACAAGATTGAGAAGGGAGAAGAGGGAGAACTTTCGATCTTTGCGACAGAGATTATTTTGCTCACCCCTTGTGTACAACAACTTCCAGACGAGTACTACGGATTCAAAGATCACGAAAAGAGACATCGCCAGAGGTATCTTGATTTGATCATGAATGACACTAGCCGAAAGGTTCTTATGACTCGTTCCGACATAACTGCATATATTCGCAATTACTTCAACTCGAGAGATTTCAAGGAAGTGGAGACTCCAATGATGAATTCAATTGCTGGAGGTGCCACAGCTAAGCCATTTAAGACTCACCACAATGACCTTAACATGGATATGTTCATGCGTATTGCTCCAGAACTTTACCTTAAGATGCTTGTCGTTGGTGGTATGAACCGTGTTTACGAGATGGGTCGTCAATTCCGTAACGAAGGTATCGATCTTACACACAATCCCGAATTCACAACCTGTGAGTTCTATATGGCATATGCCGATGTTTATGATACCATGGATATGACCGAAGAGTTGGTTTCTGGTCTTGTTAAGCACATTACTGGAGGCACAACTACCAAGTTCCACACTCAACACGGAGAAGAGTATGAAGTCAACTGGGCTGCCCCTTGGAAGCGTATTGAGATGATTCCAGCTCTCGAGGAAGCAACCGGAGAGAAGTTCCCACCTGCGGATGAGTTGCACACCGACGAATCTAATGAGTTTTTCAAGAGAGTTCTCAAGAAGATGAAGGTTGAATGCTCGCCTCCTCTCACAAATGCCCGTATGCTTGATAAACTTGTTGGTGAATTCATCGAAGAAACCTGCATTAACCCAACTTTCATCACTGAGCACCCAAAGATGATGTCACCACTTGCTAAGCACCACCGTAGCAAGCCTGGTTTGTGTGAACGTTTTGAGGCATTTGTTTGCAAGAAGGAGATTGTCAACGCGTATACTGAGTTGAATGATCCATTTGAGCAACGTCTCAGATTCGAAGAGCAAGCTAGACAAAAGGATCAAGGTGACGATGAAGCTCAATTGATCGATGAGAACTTCGTCAGAGCACTAGAGTTTGGTTTACCACCAACAGCTGGTTGGGGTATGGGAATTGATCGTTTGGTCATGTTCTTAACCGATAACTACAGTATTAAGGAGGTTTTGACCTTCCCATTCATGAAGGAGGAAGTAAATGTCCATACTGTTGTGGAGGAAGCAGGTGCCGACAGAATTCCTGTGGAAGGAATTACACATAAGTAAATCAATGTCTCATATAAGTATGAACATAGCCTTGGTACGATTTGTTTTAGATATCAGAGTTTACAACAGAAATGAAAAACACAATAAATCTCATTACAATACTTGGTGCCAGTTTATAATCGCTGTTATATTGTCCTGTCTCACCAACCTCCCCTCATTTCTACTTCCTTTCCTCTTCTAATCTCATAGCGGGTATCCTTGATGCTCCAGAGAGGAAAAATTGCCTGGAAATTGGTTGACTTTCTACTTTCTATCCTCTCATCATTCTGCTATATTTTGAACGTGATTACTTTCCATACTCGATAAAGGTCGGGAAGAAAAGTGAAACGAAAGTCTGTCTTTGAGTGGTGGAGGAGACTTGCAAGAGGGTAGAAGTTGTATTACAGAACTAAGCGAAGATAGGGAGAGAGAAAGATGATATTAGGGCATTGAAATTTCATGGGAGGATTGATCAGGAAGGACAAGGCAAGAATCCTGTTGATACTAGAGCCACTGAAGTTGACATTCAAGAAAAGACGACGTGTTTCGTTAAGCATAGGGACTCTCGTCTGATGTTTCTCAATCTTCGAATCAGTTGTTCCCGTCTTGTGTGAATATTCACTTCCACGATTTACACATTGGTTGACCACCCCTCTTCAATAAGGCATACGGTTGATTCACTCAAGTCTTCGTAATAATGCTTCCGTACATACAAGGCTACCAATTCTATTTATTGCCCGGAAATCACATACTCGCTCATCTACTTGCTTTTGAGAAATAGATCATCCATTTCTCTTCCAGAATAATTTTCAAACACCCTGACAGTAATTTTTTTTGGGCTTCTCTAAAGACAAGCGCCGTCTCGCATCCATTCAAAGCGCATATCTTTGCTTACAATACTCAGAATGCAGACGCAATGGCCTGTGATCAACTATATCGGCATGGTTGAAGAAGTAAGTTTTCCATCAGCTATTCATATCTGTTCTTTCATCTCGACTTTTCGATCTATCTAATATTTGTCGGTCTGAGATGAGCAAGTGGAATCCATGATAGTAATACTAATCGACGCATCAGATCAACGCCGCATATAAGCTCTCAGGTGATACACAACAAGCAGCGATTTGCTATGAGAAATGTAATGATTTGCTTTTTCAAATTGAGGAACGTGGATATTTTTGTGAGTTATATAGTTTGTTTATATTAATGAAAGCTTTGATTCATCATTCTATCCATCCATTACTATCTTTGTTGATTTTGTTCTCCATTCCGTCGCATCGAATATTCTTCCAATGCCCGTTTTCTCACTTCTCAACCTACTGACCACCAATCAGTCATCGCTCACACACATCTCATTCTCGCCGTGTTAGCTTATTCCAGAGATCCCACCTCCATTCAACAACACATCCAGATCGCCCTTCTCCAAATCCGCAATTTCCTTTCCCTTCCCGAAAACGCCTGCAGAATCGGTGTCTACGACCCCTCCGATTGCACCCATGCACTCTTTCTCAACAAACCCTACGCCGACATAAGACTCATGACCCAATACCATCTCTTCGTTCTCGCTCTCCAACAAGAACATTCCGATATGTTCTCCAAACAGAGCTGGAAGTCCATGGGACACGATTTTCAAGGCGATAGGCAAAGGAGATGATGCATTTCGATGCGAGGATTACGAAATGGAAGTCAAGAGTGCCGAAACGGGACTCTATGTGATGGAACCCTTTCATAAGCCGATATTGCCGAAGATTGCGAAGACGGAGGATGAAATTGCGAGTGAGAAGTGGGAGAGAGGTGCGAGGTGGTGGAGATATATGAATAGAGAGTTGGCGAAGGGACATTTAGGAGAGGATGTGCATCTTTTGGGGGGAGCACATCTTGCGCCCTTTTTCCTGACGGGAATCTTTGGTTTCTGGGATAGTATTGAGAAGGTTGCGTTGGGTGGATTAGAGGGTATGGGGGCTTGAGTGGAGAGGGTGGGGGATGGAGGGGTGATGGTGATACTGGAGGGGAGAGCGCTAGGGTGGTGGACAAGGATAGAGAGAGATTGGAGCGAACTTCTAATCGTGTTCGTCTCACCGGGTATTGTAGGACCACGCTGCCTTTTACTCCGAAGATTTTCGATTATAGGGATTGTGTGTGTGTACAGCATAAGGAGGTCTATAGCAATTGTTCTGAGAGGGATAAAGCGATCGCGGATGCGGAGCTGAGGATTCAGGGATATGCTAGTACGAGTGGATGTGGATATCAGTGGGATTTCTAAGAGATATCGAGGCGAAGTGAGGAGACTTGCCTGGGCGAGTACTGGATATGATTGTGGGTGTGGATAGGTGATGAGCTATTCGGAATTGTAGATTTGTGGAATACACATCCTGGTGCTGGATTTTTGAGATAATATTTTCGTGATGAAAAGAGTAGTATTTATATTATCAGCAATTTCACCTGAAAATGGGCCAGACTCTTGAACAACAGGTAAGATGTATCATAAAGTGAAGCGAATTTATGTTGCTACTGGTCAGGTGGTGTACTGCTAGTGCAGCATTTCGCATCATGATATACCGCAAAACTAGAATTGGCATCACAAATCTAGCAAACACATTATGTTTAACTATATAAGAGCACAATTTGGCATCGGATATTCCAAGAGACTTTGAATGTTACTTTGAACCATTAAATATGCTAAATTGTTCGGTCTCCTACAGTGATACTACCTAGTAATTACATCAAATTCAAATGTTGCGTTGGAAATGGAGAAAACCATAGTTTTAGAACATATTAAATCAGTTTTATCAAATTTAGATGACAAGATCAATTATTTTGGAAATATCACAGAGGTTAGAAGAACATGACGAAGTGACCTGAAATGCCAATGTCGACGTAATAGATAAAGAAGGGTTTTCACTCCCCTACTCTGTCGGAGTACACTACTGTGAAAAGACAAGGAGGTGGTCGCTCTTGATTCTTTTCCCCAATTTTGAAGCTCTGAATGGGGGCTCGGATCAACTATCAAAAAAGATGAAAATTTCCCAATGGTAACCTCGCAAGTGTCTTTTAAAAGTCTTCTTCAATAACAACTGAATTCTCGGGAGTAACCCCAAAAGGCCCAGCTTCTACAATACATCTTGAATTATGGCCTGGTAGGTTACCAGTTTGAAAGAAACGATAAATCTTCTCATTTGCACAAGAATTGTTGGCCGCCTTCGAAGTGTGCTATACCAATTAGAGGAAGCTAGCACGGAGAAGATATGGAGGTACTTACACCGATTGCTTCTATAGTGAGTATTTGAGCATCTTTGAATCTTGGTGCCCATTTTTGACTACTGTAAAAAGGTACTGGTCAATCTGGTAACGATCCCAGAGGAGAAGAGTGGACTTACTTTCCAATAGGGGTGGCTGGATCGAGAGTATTACTGATGAACAAAATCGGATTATTTGTGTCACCACCAAAGGGACCTATGATGATCAGTCAAAAATGATTAACTGTGGCACTTAAACTTACCAGCAAATCTCCAAGATGCAGTGATAGGCCATCCTGAACATAGCACTAGAGTCGTGGCCCATATTTCTCCAGCCAAGAAGCTTTCCTCTTCAATTGTGTCGATATGTGATTGGAGTTCTTCGTATGTCTTTCCATAAACTGAAGGAATTTCACCACAGAATGCACCAATAAACCATTCGGTTAGTTGAGGAACAGTACCTGCAATATTGGCTGTTGTGGTGCCAATATTACTTGCAGCTTCGATTGCGGCGATGGTCAAATTTGAAAGAGTCGCTTCGTACGCGATGAGCTGAGTAGCGAGTATGGGAAAAGATTTGATAGGTGTATAGGCTGTCAATCTGACTGTGGATTTGATGGATTCTAGAGATTCTTGAATGGTGGTTGCGTTTGTCCAGTTTTGGGAGAAAGCGTATGATGCGTTGAGTGGAATGAAGATGTTTTCGAAGCGAGCACGGATATCTTCAGAGCTGTTACCTGTGTAGAAATCACAGATTGAGGGACCGGCCAAATGACAATATGTGAAGAAGGAGTTAATAACAGCATCCTCCAGGTAAATGTCCTTCAGTTCCGTTCCGGAAATATAATCCTCAGGATCGACAACACCTGGAATAAATTAGTGCTGGGAATCTGGAAGCTTACATCCAACATACCATCAATTGCAACACGGCCAACTCGGTCTGGGTACATCGACGCAAATGTTTCACCAATGAAGGATCCATAACTAAAACCCCAATAGTTGAGCAAAGATGACGAGCTAACACCTTGACCACGTTCTGTCTTGGCAAAAGCATCAATAATACTAAGCATATCTGTAGCAAGAACCGCTGTAGACATATGTGGCCCAGCCTCATCAGGTCCTCCCATTGTTGCATTACATTCCGCTCCAAAGCCCAATGCAGTTTGAAACTCCTCAGTCCAATAGGAAGTATCCAATTCCGGTCCCGAAAGCCCGAAATACCGTTGACGAAGTTTGGATGAACTGGAAGATGAGCAATCTGCGAGCGGAATACTACGACCCATTCCTCTGGGGTCAAAAGCTACAATGTCATAGTTTGTTCCTACTACCGGAAGTAGAACTGAGTATCCATCTTCGAGGAGAAAATCAACACCTGCATTACCTGGACCACCTAGAAAATTTGAATATCAGTTATGAAGTAAAAAGAGAAGATAAAAGGAATAAGAAGGATACCTGGATTAGTGAGGAGCATTCCTTGATATTCGCCATCAGTTGAATTACTCTGGGCGGCTATCTTGATTAATGGAACGGAAGCGCGTGTTCCGTTTGGCTTGGAATAATCAAGAGGAACCTGCAGTTTAGAATGTCAACTTCCGGCAGTCAGAATTTTGTTCTTAGGGGGTTGTTCACCTTCAGCATGGCGCAGGAATAGTCCCAAAAGCATGGATACCAGATGAGATCAATTGAAGCTGGAATCTAGAAGATGATAAATTAGTAGGCTTTGCATGGTAGTCTTTTCTGGCTGGGGAAGGGGTCATGGGATGTACACACTTCATCGAACGTCCATTGTTTGGTCGAATTACTAACTTGAATATCCTTTGGCAGAACAGAGGCTGTTGCTAAAGAAATACCAAGTGCAACACAAATGCTAACTGTTGAGATCTGATGAGCCATGATTGTATTTTTAGTAAATTTAGTTGCGTGATATTGTGAGTAGATGCTGAATAGATGAGAAGAGAGAAGTCATCGATTAGAGACCGACTCCTATCTTTATAGCCATGGCCATACATCTCGGAACCATATGGAGTAGGGGAAATACGACTAAAATTCGTTGAAAGCAAGATATAGTGTCTCACAAGTATCTGCATCTAGTTCTACAAAGCGTGACAGAAAACGTCGTGATGAAGAACATGAACCGCGATATGACCAATAGAACGTAGGCAATACTTGACTCGAGGGCACTTATTGGTTGATTTTTAGTCAGAGCATGTCAGGGTTCTAAATGAGTTCCATCTGGATGTATAGTTGAGCTCCGGTATGATTCGATAAAGGGTAACCTTATCGATAAAATAAGATCTTACCTAGTGCAGATCCACCCCCCTGTTTCCGTGAATTCTCACAGGTCACGTGAAACGACAGCTTTTCTCCGACTCGGGAGGTCATCTTTCCATAAAGTTAGGGAGATTAATTGTTGACCAATTTGTTCAATTCATTCATATTCTGGGCCATAATATATTTATTGGATAGTTATATGTGATTTAGATGGGATTTATGTGTTCTTCGATTTTGATGCGAAGAAGAAAACGAGCGACCTCTTAATCATTTTTTTTTCTACTTTCTCGCATTATATTCCCCTGCGCGTTCTATGACAAAGTGCAACATGGACTCATTTCTCCACTTCAACACTGCCTCGATCGCCAGATCAAAGTCCTCCACGCTTCTGCTACGCTTAGCAACGGAGGAAAAGCACAATCTGGGTTCTGAGCTGGATCGGCGTCTGCCTTCAACAAGATCTACAAAAACTCAAGCGATTGTTTAGTCATACAAGCTAATGCGATGGGCGTACCCCGTTTGTCAAATTGGCGATTGATGCATGCTGGATCGTTGGAAAGAAGAACTGAAAAGAGTTCTGTGGATGGTGCGTAAACGGCTGCTCGGATAACTTCGTCTTCTAGAGGGATAGACGGAAATTTCGAAAGGAGGAAATCAACGATTAATGTGTGAAATTTCCATCGGCGGTGCAAAACGACAAAGCTCGTGGGAAGCTATTTCCAGCTATCTCCGAGTATTGAAACTGTAGACTAGACTAACATTGGTTGAATTCGGAATCAAAGTTTCATCGGAGAATCCGTCATGACATATAACTTGGACTTCAAATTTTACGAACTTTCCAAAATCGCCTTATAATTTTAAGAATAGGCAGTCCTCTGCAAGCTAGTTACTCCCAAGTTTCATATTTACAAAATTCGATGAATTTAAGACATGAGGCGCAGAAAAATGCTACTTTCGAAAGTTCGTGAGATTGTGGAGGCTGTAGATCATGACGCCACGTAAGCTTACCGAGTAGATACAAACAGGCATTTATGCCGTACTGCGTAAACATGACGGCTGGCCATAACGGATTGTCCCACGATAAGACGTGCTGTGCCCCTTGGATGGCTTACGCCAAGGCCTCACGGTGTATCTCGAGTATCCTGGAGAATAGACGAGTCGTACTTATTGAAACTCACGGTATATTTTCTGAAGAACTGATTGAAAATGACATATTCAACGCCTCTACCTACAATGCCATAAGATTACTCTCCTGAATATCTTTCCTCGTTCCAAAACAATATAATCATGGTAAACCTGAAGTTTACTTGTCAAATGGAAGAGGCACGGTTTGCTCGTGGGGGATTCATCATGTGGAAGAGAATTGAATAATAATAGCAGTGTCGCAATGCATTAAATGTAAAATATGCGAATCCTCCATTCAGCTGAAATTTCGAGTCATCTAGTAATCCATCTTGACTAAGTTGAGCTTTACTTCAACATTAGTCACTAAAGTAGTTGAAGAAAAACGCGATAAAAACGCTTTTCAAATAAAGTTACAGTAGTAATGCTACAAGTGTCATGCCATTAGAATTCGTAAGAGGGAAGCTCACTTGAGAAATTTGTCTCCCTTATTGTAATTATTTTTGATTCGAATCTTATTGAAAGTTCATTGAAGGAATATATCGAACCCCTGGCTTCAAGAGATCAGTGAAATGAACGTATGAAATGGAAGGGGCGTCCAGATCATAGTTTACCTAGCAATAAGCGACCACAATTCAAATGGCTCATTTGCATGTATTGAGCTATCATTACCTAGCTTCGTCGAAACACCTCAGTGTATTTGCTATAGCTGAATCGTACCTCATTACCCAAGTCACTGTGAAGATCTCAGATAAATGAGATACAACTTACCTGCGTGGGTGTAAGTGTTAGTATTTTCACCCTTATGGCCTTGAGCAAATCCTCTGAGGTGGAAAAACCATGTCATTCTGGGACTACAATCACGTTAATGTAATATTACTTCTATCACTGCCAAGATGAACTGATAGTTGCACGTTTCATTCTATGCTCCCGTGAATGACGAGCCCTTGATAGGATTCAAGCCAGTTTGGTTGTGTTCCTGGACATTGAGGCTTGACAATCATCTTCTTGACCTAAATCTATGCTTGGCGACTGCACTGCAGAGATATATAAGAGACTTTTTTTCACTGATGATCGATTTCTATCCTCATCATCAACAATAAAAACATTTCTCTTGCAAATCCAACGCAAAACACAAAATCAGCAACCAATTTTCACTCCAAACACTATCTTCATATCCCAGATTTTCAAAATGGTTCAATTATCTACTATCACTATCGTCCTTGCTTCCGCGCTCTCTAGCATTGTCGCTGCTAAGAGCTGCAACTCCGGTGGTATCTACTGTGGTACCTACCTTCTCAAAAGAGGTCAGTGACAATTTCTATCATCATCTATCACTAGAAAAATTATCTACAGTCCTAGAAATCAAACTATTCACACTAACACTTTTCCAAACAGGCGACTACATCACCAAGATCAACACCAATCTACTCGCAAACAACCTTCCGACCTCAGACCTGTATGTAAAGCAATCCCTTTGGGCCTGCATTGAGCACGGAGATATCAAGCTCCTCGAATTCTGCGCCGCCGGTTGCGTTGGTGGCGATAAGAATGATGATTACTGTACTGGGACTGGTGCACCTGCTAGCAAGAGAGACGAGATTGAAGACGACTTGACTGAAGAGGACTTCACTGAAGAGGACTTCACTGAAGAGGACTTGACTGGAGAGGACTTGAACGAAGAGGACTTGAACGAAGAGGACTTAGTTGAGAGAGCAGTTGCTATCGAGTGGAAGGCTTGAATGCTCATGGATATACTTTGGGAGTCTATGGTCGGTAGATATTGTCTAGTCTGTGTTTCTGTAGGTGTGTGGGGTAGAGAGAGTATATTTCAGTGTGTTACGGCACATAGGGTTTCTTAGGGCGGTTATGAACAGTTTGGGTGGCTTCAATATAGACTTCGCTTTCTTTTCTTGGTTGCTCGTTTATGTATCGGTTATCCTTACTTCAATTTGACTTATTCAACAAATTTACACATTAATTTTGGTCTTGAACTCTCATTTTCCTTCTACTATGTAGCTTTCGATTTTCTGTCTTCATTTGCGAGAACATCGTGACATTAATAACCAAATCCCGGGTTAATGATTTCTTCATGTATATTCCAATGTCAGAATAGTTTTTGTGACCTAAAGTCCATCCAGATACATTTGTCAAATCCAAGAATACCTGATGACATATATCGAACTATGATCTTTCCCCATTGATGGTAAAAATTGATACGAATTTTCGTATCTAAGCACCATTCATTTCCAAATACATCAACGCCTATCATTTGATTCATCAATTAATTGTCACACAGTACTTCTACACAAGTCCCTGTTTCAGCCTCGCAGTTCGGTTGTTTAAGCGAGTGTTACCCGAAATTCCTATCAGCGAGTAAGCAAGTAATCACGGCAAAGTCAATCGAAGTCATGGTTGCACAACTTACGTAGAGGGATTTAAGGCTGAGCCAGAGTTTTGCGTAATTGGATGGGTAGGATTTACGCCATAAGACACACTGCCACACTAGTTGATTGAAAAACCCCCAAGTCAAGATCCATATCCAAGTTGGTATGATGAGGATGGTCAGAAAATTATTGTATACAACATATGTGGTCCTTATAAGCTTACTTATTGTTTCAAATAGAGCTTTTGAGGCCGTTTTTCGATTTTGTACTCTTCCAACAACCCCAAAATTTTGGCTTATGTTTGCCAAGTCTTCGCAGCTGATGATGAGAATGAGAGGATTAATCCTATAGGAGTTTGGTGAACTGCGTAGAGATCATGTTTCAAGGTGACACCATTGTCAAGAGGCACAACTACAAAGATTATCAGGCACTATAGTTCTATTTCTGATACCCTGGAGAGAAATATGAGATCACTTGCAAGACATATCTCTTCTTTCGTTAGGAACTCGTTATTGTTGATGTTTTTGAAGATCTTCTTTACATCGATAGATTTCATGATTTTTAGAGTGTAATTTCCGTACAACTCTTCTTCGGTAAAATTTTGGTTGCGTCTTTACATCAGTATCGCTGAGAATATTTGACAATTGAGCTAGAAATATGGCAAATCCCCCATTCGGTGTGTATATTAGTGATATTGAGAGAAACTATGACAACTAACAAATTCAGAGCTTAAAGAAAATGAAGATCGTTCTTCATGTTCATCCGACGATAGCTTTAGCCATCGCAATGGTAGTTGGAAAGGCCTACTCCGCGGTAATGGAAAAGAAAAAAGACAACACGATCATGGCAAATTCAGTTTAAGGAGACGATGGTTTCGCATCATTGGTATCATGATTGTGCTCGGAGTTATCGCTACCTTGTGAGTATTTTTGCTCAACGTCTTGATCCTCGGAGACCTCAAATTCTAATCCTATCTCTCTTAGGATATGGTTATCTTTACTTCTGACCCTACCTCATCGACATAGACCTCAAGTTCCCTCGAACAAAGTCAGTTCCATAGTAGATGATTGGCGGAAGCCTGAAGACTCTATCAGCTTGCTTTCTCCTTGGAAATCAGATTTTACTGAAGGTATTACACCTATAGCATGTCATTCACACAACGATTATTGGCGTACTGCCCCACTTTTCGAAGCTTTGGCTGCTGGATGCACTAGCGTAGAAGCAGACATATATCTTCCAACAAAACCTGGGAACGACGATCTTTTAGTAGGCCATTCCTCATGGTCGCTGGCACAAGACCGCACACTTCAAAGCCTATATATTGAACCTTTATTTAACATCCTCAAGAGTTTTAATAATGGTTCCACCCATTCAGATGGAAACGACTGGAGTGGCATCTTTCAATCCAGTCCAAACACTACTGTTACACTTTTCCTGGATTTCAAGTCCGATGGTGGTGATCTTTGGCCATATGTAAATCGACAGCTTGAAAAACTCCGAGCCAAGAACTGGCTCACCCACTGGAACAACTCGAGTGGGATCACTTGGGCGCCAATTATAGTTGTCGCTTCCGGAAATGCTCCTTTTGACCTTCTGATTTCCAACACCACCTACCGCGATATATTCTTCGATGCTCCTTTAAACGACATTGAAAACTCTCTCTACGATAATACAAACTCTTATTATGCTAGTGTTTCGATGTCAAAAGCCATTGGCAGACTATGGCTATGGAAGTTCAGTTCAACACAGCTAGATAAAATTAGTGAACAAGTTAGCGCAGCAAATGGGAAGGGTTTGAAAGCCAGATACTGGGATACTCCTTCTTGGCCTACATCTTTGAGAGATTATGTTTCAGGAATCTTGATAGAGAGGGGTGTTGGAGTATTGAATGTGGATGTGTTTTCCTCTACGTTTTATTTCCCATTGATGACTAGATTTGGGAAGAACAGACTCGTTTGGTGAACGATTACATGGCATGAGCCATATTCACGGCTGTAATAAGAATCATGGATATTTCCGTCGTACACATATACATATCAACGGAGTCTCATACAGTTGTCTCGGATGAAATCGACAAGTGTGACTGGACTGAGATGTTCTATGTACGGAGTAATGGGATCAATAAAGATTAATAAAACACAAGAATCTCGGCACAATGTACAATATATCTGGAATATGGAAACGGCACAGGGAAAGTGGCAGAGTAACAAAGCATCAAAGTTAATTCTGCGATAAACCACTTATATCTTCCCATGGCAAAAGTGGAGGTTAGTTTAGACAGGCATGCAATCAAAGAAACGGGATAGCTAATCTCCAGTTGCACTGATCGAAATTTGACTCTGGAATGATGAAGGTGTAGACGAAGAGATGGCTTCCAAGCTCTAGTACAATGTGCATCAAGTAACATAACAGAACGCTTTCAAAAGCGCTCACTACAAATTCCAATCCATATTTGAGCAGTGTGGAATGTCCGCGAGAGAATGAGGTTCAATACCGTGAACGGATCTCGACATTTGCATCCTAAAAGCCGAGAAAGGCCGCAATTCCAAATACACATAAACCAATCAAGCGCTACGTTAATTATCTTTGAATCCTCTTACGAGTACAACGAAAAAAAGATGAAATCTAAATCTTGGTTGTAAAATGTGCTTTCGTACGTCGCGGAGTCTAGATTTTCATAATGTACTCCGAGCCTAAGCCGTTTCTAGTCGTTGATCCTTACAGTGACGAGTATTTTACCATCGACATTGTAGCATTGCCATGCAGAATTCGTATATGTCATTGTCGATGAAAACCTAGGTTGTGTGCAAAAATGCTACCCAGGATACCCCAATTCATAAAAAAATCTCGCTTCAACTTTTGAGTGGCTGCGCCGTATATCTGCTTAGACATCCGAGACATCATCGACTGGCCAACCTTATGATTAAGGTTGAGCTACGGGACATGTCAAAATCGATATCCAACATCTCGGCTCGTGTGATGCAAGACTTTAAGATTAAAAATTATGCTCCGAGCTCCCTTTCGGTATTCAGCTGGCAATTTACCTCAGAATAAATACTCGGTAAACTGTGCCACCAAATATCAAAATGCTTGGCACAAAGGTTGGTTATAAATAATAAATTAGAACTAGAGGTGCCTTGGAAAAGTGTGAAGTCCACGTTACGAGCCGTCCGGTAGCGTCTCTGGGGCGGCTGGCTATACGTAGGAGAAAAAACAGGCCGGAATTGACCACTGCATAATGGTATATGCACCCTTATCAAAACATCAGGCCGGAGTTTTTTCTCCTACGTATAGGCTGGACCACTTCGGCTATTCTGATTTACAGGCTAGCTCCGCTTCTAGTTCGGCTCTTGGTTATTATTGGCTCAAGTGAAAACCGAGGAACGGCAAACATCTCGCTCAATTTGATTGTCCGTAAATATATAGAGCGACAGCAAGTAACAAGGTTGAAGTGTTGCTTCACAATCCATGCAATTTTTGTGTTATCAAAAAAGATACTTATCGCGATGGTTTTTGACTGCTCTTCATCCCATGAAGGGAGACGTATGGATCCGTCTGGAACATGTTTGTTTGCACTGGGAGTGAGAAGCAAAGAGGGCTCAGTGTAAGAATGGAATTTTTTTATCCAGTCGGCCAACACGCGATAGATTGCCACCGAAGGCATTAGGTAGACTCGTAGAGTCCTTGAGACGCTGTTTTGAAATCTACGAAGTATGTGTGTGATCTCGGAACACTGGTCAACCTCCGCATGATTGTACAAGTAGCATCATGCCTGTACTTACTAAGGAATTATACTTTATCGGATTGACCCAATTGAAAGTCTTGTTTGGATCTTCAGAAATGATTGGCCTTCACCCGATCCATGCTCAATGTTAATCCCATTCTCCGGTTATGCTTATGGTTGAATAGAGTGGAGGTAAAGGATTTTTCATGATATTTCGATATTGTTCAAGAATTGAGTATTAGATCTCCATTCATCATTCAAATCGCATGCAAAATTCTCAAGGTGCGAGATATATCAGTGTGTGGACTTGAAGGTCATGGCGTTTACCAACCCACTTTCTGCCCAAAGTCTGATCTCTTGGCAAGCTAGAAAAATTCTCCGACACATACGCTAAGCCATTATCAATGCGAGCAAGCAAACATCCTTGACTTATACGAGAATTGACCGTTCAATTTACAACTTCCCTTAGCACAACGTCAACATTGAAACATGTAACTTGCAAGAGATTGTTCCTAGAACGTCTCGAAAGGTCATTCAGCCTTGTTTGGAACCAGCTCGCTTGTTGGTAATGGAAAGTAGAGAATCAGAATCAATCAATATTTGAGAGATTACGAAGTGATAGACAGTTCACTAGCCTTCCCCGAGGAAATGATTGAAATATGTCAAAAGTGGTTCTTTACATAAAACGGTCCATGATTATTAAGATACTCGACGATCAACGCCACATGGGTTGTTGGGAATGAGTTGAAAGTATTGACTTCTTGGGATAGCCTGTCTTTCAGATGAACGAATCTTCAATTGGTACATGATATTCTAAGATTCAAGTGGACATGTTCTCAAAATTCCCTGTTAAAGTTCCCGGGGGATCTGCCTTCGGGGAAATCCCTACCTAAAAAGGGGGCTACCCAATGCACTGGAAACGAAAGTTTATATGGCACCGGGATGGCAGAGGTGTAACAATGAAAAGAATCCGAATCCCAGAGATCTGGATATTCCTTGGGTGAACTTTAAATCAAGGCCCAGAGCGTCGCTTCATCCTGGCCCCTGTTTCATAAAAGTCTTCATAGGTATGGCATACGCCCAGAAACCAAACACTATGTGATTCCTGATTGTAATAGAGTTTTAGCTGATCTCTTTTGACATCTGGTCCCTGACTAGATCTCAAAGAAACTTCTACTTCGATTCAAGAACTATATACAAAGTAGTCTTAGACCTTGTATCACGACTTACGAACGACGTCCGTTACCCTGAGATAATCCTATTATATTACTGTCATTATCTTCTTTCGTTTCTACATTATTTCTTCGTTCTAGGCGTTCATTTGATTTCATTATTGGATTGAGCCCCACCCAGAGATGATCCAGCTTCGGTGAAGGCTTCACGACATCAATCATTATCATGCTCACATTACTCTCTTCAAATTATGTGGCCCACCCTACGACAAGCGCTGACTTAGCCATTGCATCGATTGCTTTTGGATGGACTCTTGGTTTTGGATGGTTAACAGCATGGACGGCATATAAGCAAACAAGACGAGTTCGACAACGTTATGGAATCACTCGAGTTCATACTCCATATGTAGTAATGATATGGTCTGAACTCGTCGTATGTCTGGCATTTGCAATCATATGTTGGATTCATTTGTATGATGCTGAAATTATTCCCCCAAGGTATATCTTCCAGCGTCCAATCAACCTGTTGATCGCCCTCTAATACAATGTAGTTTCGCATTCTTCTTCTGCATCCTCACTCTCTGGGCATTACAAGTTCAATTTCTCCTCCAGATTATAGTAAATCGAATCAGCATTCTCTTCACCGTCAAAAGGAAAGCACTTCATCTTAAAATTGCCGTCGCAGTGATCATCACACTTATCAATATTTCGGTTTATTGCATTTGGATTCCGGCCAGACTACAAATTTCACAAAGATTTATTCACATCAATGATGTTTGGGATCGATGCGAGAAAAGTATCTATCTGTTGGTGGATGCATTATTGAACTTCTATTTTATGAAAACGGTATACAGCAAGCTTGTGGGCAATGGCTTGCAAAAATACAAGACCTTGATTAAGTTTAATGCTGTATTGGTGGTTTTTTCCTTGAGTATGGATGCGTTAATTATCGGAATGATGAGTTTGGAAAATTCTTTTGTGTAAGTCAACCCAGTCCTCAAGTATCCCGCATCTCTTGTCTCTTTCCCTTTCATATTGTAATCTCTCGTAAAGATTAAAAACTAACACCATAAATAGATACATGCAATTCCATCCTCTCGCCTACATCGTTAAACTCAACATCGAAATGTCCATGGCCGAATTAATTGCCAAAGTATCCGTTCTTCCCAACACTTATCTACCATCCAAGAAGCGCATGGCCCTAAAGATCGGCATTCAAACCGATATTTCCATTAACATGATGATGCAGATTATATGCAAACGTTGGAGTTAGCAGAAACAGTTAGTAGTCCAGCGCCAACGATCAGTAAGAGTTTGATCATGGACGGCCGGTGGTTTTCGTAGGAGAGGATTACGAGAATGATAGTGAGAGGGAAGTGGTGAGGAAGAGGGGGGAGAGTGATGTGAGGATAAAAGGGGGTACTTGGCTAAGTGCCTAGTCAGTGGATGAGAAAAATGGGTTATGGGAATATCAAAAAATACATTATTGTCATAAATTTCATTACAGTAAAACACTGATTGAATGCAGTACCAGCAGCACCAGTATTCAACCAGTTGGTCTCGATTAGATTTGAGACTATTCGACTAATTGCTTGCTATGATTTCAGCACCAACCATAACCCCCAAAGATAACGGGAAGCTCAGCAAACCACTAGTTACGAACAAGCATTTCCACGGACAACAAAAAGATCCGGTATGCTTGTTCCGGAGTTCTCAAACACCATCGAAGTTCTCCTACTATGCGTCATTTTTGCCCTTTGCCACAGCACTTGCTGCACGCTGAATATTTTCCGACAATTGATCAACAGCGCTATGAAGATGCAACTACAGCCTGTGTGGTAAAAGCTACTAGTGTAGCCTGAAATCTTTACGAAATTTACGAAAGCTTAATTTTAAGCGCACCTCCAGTGATCTCGCGAACAATGAGCGGTTTCGAAATCTACATGTTGATTTATGAATGTCTTAAAAATTTTCGATTGGAAGCACGGGATAGGATTTGGATTTTTTGGGGGGGGGGGGAAGGATAATTGCGTGTATCGGTATTCCTGAAGATATTTTTCATTCAGACATTTCAGATATGTTTTATTTGATGATACACGAGTACATATACATCTAGCTTTACACTACTATACAAACATCTTCCTAGAATTTTCATTCTTAACCTCAAAAAGCGATAGATTTAATTTGAATACATTATGTTACACTTATTTCTATACCTACCCCTTAATACCTCAATACTCAAACAAACCACAAAGCGACCCGAAGCGATCTTAAGTAATCGAGAAGAATTATAATAGTTCGAACTAGTGAGTTTACCGAGGCTGACATCAGTTAGAATTCTTCAACCTGTATTAGTATATCTAATATACAAAATTCTCAAATCAGCTTCGAGTAAGATTCATCGCATTCAATCCTACATACTATACATATTCCCTTACTTAGAACCCCACTTAGAAATTCCGCAAGTATTTTGAAATAAAGATGATTATTACGACTCATACGTCAAATTCCAATTAAGTAACCCTCTATCTACTCAGTTAACAATCAATGATTCCAAGAAGAAAGAAAGAAAAAATACTATAACAACCCTCAATATCAATTAAATTTCCTTCATCTTAATAAGAATATATCTAAGTACTCAGAATACACTCAAGTACTCTATAATACCTACCTATTATCACAGGATAACACTAAGCCCTTTTTGTCCTGTTCTGTCCTGCTATATATATAAGAGTAAAATAGAACTTCCAGTTCTACCTCCTAGTCTTTTGAGTATTTAGCTCAGCAGTAAAGCTTCTGAATACTCCCAGAGGTGATCCCGTGACAATATAGATTATCTTCGCATAGTCAAGATATTATTATAGATAAGTAGATATATATATAATATTCAATAAACTGTTGAACATAGATTATAATTGATTTATAATAAAGAGTAGAGTTTTAGAATAATCATGGGTTTTTTATATAGTAGATTATATATTTGATATATAGAGATTTATTTGTTATATAAGTAAGTGATTGAATGAAGAATTGATCTATTAAATTTTTAGATTAGATTATATTAGATTAGATCTTATATTCTGTTATTATTTTATTCAAGTAAGCTAGACTTGAACTAAAATTTATAATTCCGTATTAGACTAGACTGAATTATATCAACTTAAATTAATTTAAGCTATTTATATAGTAGTAGTAGTAGTAAATGCATAATCGATTCGATCTATATAGCTATGCTAAGACCATGCGATGCGCCTGTATCTGTATCTAATTCCTAATCGAATGAAGTAGATAGGAAAAAGATATAAAACCTACCCCCCCCCCCCCCCCCCCCCCCCCTGGTGTCCCAGCTATTTATATAAATAATAAGATATCAAAACTTAATCCTCGATGTCGTATAGTAATTCTATAATTGAGTAGATGAAATGTTTAGATGAGAATTCGAATCTATATATTATTGATTACTGGAATTAAGTATTTAGCTTTATAGATGAGTTTTTGATTTTATTTGTTATATGAGTAGGTGAATGAGTAGATGAGTAAGTAGATAGGTAGATAGGTGTCACGGGATTACCTCTGGGAGTATTCAGAAGCTTTACCGCTGAGCTAAATACCCAAAAGACTAGGAGGTAGAACTAGAAGTTCTACCTTACTCTCACATATATAGCAGGATAGAACAGGATAGAAAGGGCTTAGTGTCACCCCGTGACATATATCTATAGATAATCTAAAGATAGATAGTTTATTTAAGCTCCTATTCGTTATATATATAAACTATTTATAAAACATATCATCTACTCTCGAGTATAATATTGATACAAAATTAATTACAAGCTCTAGAATTACTTACTTATAGAGATTTCTCTAGATCTTTCAATAAAACACTTAATAAGTAAATAATCTATAAACTATCTTATCTATAAAACTAATTATCTACTCTATAAATACTCACTACATAGTCTAATTATTATATCATCTCTCTCTCCTTTCTATTCTTCTTCATCTCTTTTCTTTTACTTTTCTATTTGATTTTTAATTCTTAATACCTAGTATCTAATTCTTAATTTTAATTTCTAATTACTATCTAGATAATCTCTATTCCTTATCAATCTACTCTCTTCTTTCCACCCCTCTTCCCCAACTTCAAACTCGTACATATATATATACATATCTAATAAAGCACCCAAAACTCAAATTCAAACCCCATCTACTAACAAAATCCCCCCTCAACTCCCCTTTCTATTCCTATCCTATCCTTCATACCCCTTCATCTTCACCTCAATCTCTTTATCTTTACCTCCATTCCCATAACCCTATAAATCCTACTTCCACTTCCCACTCCTTCCCACTCCTCACTTCAGACTTCTACATCCATTCATCTACTCCATCTCCCTAAATACTCATTATATCTATCTATTATATTTCATCTCATCTCATCTCATTCATCTCCCTCATTCCCCTCAATCACCTTAGTTAGTATCTTAACATTTATCTCAAAATAAGAGAAGTTTTCTTCAAATTCAAAATCTCTCTCTCTCTAACCACTAGATTAAATCCACCCTAGTCATAGTAAATCAAGAGATATTCCAAAAAAGAATAGTCAAAGAGACAAAACAAAAAAGATTCAATCAAGGTATCCCGAGGTCATTTCATCTTTCAAATTAGGTATCTCATAGATATCTATCTATCTACCTAGTATCCACCTCACCTCATTTCGAAACCATCAATTCGTTCCGCCGCTTCCAATTCAATAATTCTTTATTACTATCATCAATCCACCAATTCGTATAAACATCCCCAATTCATCTCTCACAGATGATACCACCCCACGAGCGATAGATTTCCTACCATACACACAAGTGGTATATAAATCTATTTTTCCTCATATTCCCTTCCTCATCTTCTCCTTTCAAATATCTTCATAAAGAACGTAAGTGAATAAATATAAACCTCTTTCCTATAAACACCAAAGAACCACCTCAAAACACCACCAAGTATGTAATTCATCGCTGTTAAAAGTTAAACACCCCCTATTAGCATTTCGCTTTAAATATACAATCCAATCCAGATTGAACGCCCTTTGTCAATTCTTCAAAACCCTTAAATTCAAAAACACCTCTCATCTATAACCTCCCCATGGTGCAGATCCCGATCCCGATCCAGATTCCGAGCCATGTCTTTGATCAGCTTGATTTTGATTCGTTCTTTGATCTGGATTAAATTCACCAACTTCCGTAGCAGCTCTTCTAGGAGGAGAAATAGATCCCATTTCCTCATCTCCATAATCTTCATTTCGATTTCCATGAGATCTCATTTGTTCTGGTCCCGTAGTCGCAGCCCTTGGAATAGGTTCCGTTAAATTCCTAACTCGAGGTGGACTCGATGTGCCCGTACCGAAATCAAAACCATGTTGGTGTTGTTCTTCTTGTTCGACTGGTGATGCTAATGTTGGGTTGATGGAATTGGGATTGAATGGTTTATACCCAGCTGGATTTGTTGATGGCGGACTTCGTGTATTCTGCCCATACCCTTGACCCATATTTGATGGAGCTGGAGAAGCACGTCCATTGTTTTGGAGAGCTGGGTCGAATGGTGTTCTACGACTGAAATCAGGTCCAGGTGCTGGTGATGAACGTCCTTGTTGATTATAGTTGAATGGTGGTCTTGGCCCTCCAAATTCTGACCCTGGAGCTGGTGAAGGTCGACCTTGATTTTGAAGTGCTGGATTGAATGGTGTTTGTCTTCCATATTCTGATCCATATTCTGATGCTGGAGACATCATACGATTTTGAGGATTTTGCATAGCAGGATCGAATGGTGTACGTCTTCCAATTGATGGAGCTGGGCCAGGACCCATAGGTGTATGCGATCGAGGAATTGGTCTTCCATAAGAATCCATTGTATTTTGTCTTTGTGGTCCTGGAAATCCAGGTGTATTTCGTCCATCAGCATAAGAAAATGGACTTGCTGTAAATCCACGATCACCCATTGCAGATGGCATTCTTGGTGGACCTTGAGGAGGACCTTGTGGTGGACCACGTTGCCATTGACTACCTTGAGATCCTCCAGTATTAGTTCTTTGTGGAGCAGGGAATGGCATATCCGTATCAAGTGGTGGTAAGTCCGGCACTCTTCCCATATCACCTGCATTACCCATAAGAGGAGCATTCGAAGCATAACTTGACCCTGTAACAGATCTTCCAGGTAATGGTCGTTTTTGATCCAATTTCTCAAGTTCGAAACTGGCTGTTTGTGGAAGATTACTACTTGGTGTACCTGGTCGTGATGTATACTGTGGTAAGGTTGTCATTGTATCTGCTCTATTGAGCACAGGCATATCCGGAAGTTTGTCGTCTTCTTTCGAATCGAAAAGTGCTGGAATAGTAGCTTGACGTCCAGAAACTTTCTCTCCTTTCTTTACTGCCTTTTGTTCTGCTTTGGTTCGTTTTCTTTCCTCCTCCTCGATAGCCTTGTTGACCTTGGCACTGACAATCTTTGTCAAACGTTCATTAATCTTTCGCTCGCAATAGCCTGTAAGTCCACCATCGTGATTTGGAATATAATGCCATAAGAACAGTAAATAGAACAAGATTGCGAGAATAAGACTTAATGCGGAAAAGATCCAAATGACAAGTGTGAAGATCATACCGGACAAGATAACTGCTTGTTGATGTTCTTGTTCTGCAAGGATTCCAACCTTCTTGAAAAAGGTTAAGAAGGCGTCTCCAACATCATTGGATTCAGTAGGATCGAGTTTTGCATGAAACACTGAGTATAGAGTTAATGCGTTGATGACTTGACGAGGTCCCTGACAGAATACAACACGAATCCAAGCTAGAAATGTTAGTAATGAAAATATGGGGGTCCTTTTGCGACGTACATTGAAAAGCGAAATATGTAAATAGCGCAACATATTCGGTCCCCTTTTTAGATTTTGTCAATTCGGCAAAGACCAAGAATCTTCTCCAACCTCGACCAGTCTGTCCCATTTTGATACTTTCAAGTCGAACAGCAAGATTGTCCAAATAACTTTCGGCAACAGCTCCTCGTCGCATGACTCTCCACGCTCGTAAATGTTCGAATCCAATATTGATCCAAGAAGCAATGATACATCCAGAAAAGATCCATTTCGAAACATTGAGAGGAATGATTGGTTGAATTTCCCCAGACCATCGATTGAAAGCTAAAAGGTTAACGGCGGTAAAAGTATCTACACCATAAACGGCGGTAGAGATGACCAAAGAAATCCAAAGATATGCATATGCGAAAGGAGTGAGACAGGATGTGGATTTAAAATCGTTAAGACTCTGTGAATAACAATTAGTATATTCCTATTCCCAACGACATTCCAAACCTTACAATAAAGTCCCATTTCTGCTCAGGACGTAGGTCGTCTTTGTTCACACGTCTTGAAAAAATCCCCATATTTGAAATAGTAAAGGGTATATCTTTTAATTAAATTCGTTTGGCTCTGCCACGATGACAATGGATATAATGTCGAAGCACCTGGCTAGAAAAGAAGGAATTGTAACCTTGAAGGTTTTGTTGGATATTTCGCAATGAGCGAGTCCCTTCGATATAATGAACGTAGAGTTGTATTTGATGCACTTGTCGTTCTCCGCCTGCGAAGTATCGACTTGTGCAGGTTAAGTGAGGGTGATGTACAATTGATATGTCGAGTAAGTATTCATGTACTTGGTCGTATGAATGATATCAATCGAGGACGGATATGAAAAAGGTAAGACAACGATTAGTCTTGGATGGTAATGGTCGAATAAACGGGTAACGGGTACAAACGTCAACGACAGTAGGATTGTGGATATACGTTTTCGGGTCGACCGTGGCTTAAAGCTGAGCAAGGAAGCACAATAAAAAGGTAAAGAGTGGCCGTTTCTATTGTTGAATCATAATTTTGTTGATCTGTGACAAATTCACGAGAAAGTGGAAATGAATGCGAATGCGACAAGAATATTCACTATTCATGCGATTTAAATTGAACCAGGCCAATTGACGGTATCAAAATCTTCTTAATTGAAGATCAAATTGACATTGCTTGACTTGATTGATACAATTGAAAGAGAAATTGTTGTTTCCTTTTGGTGAGATGTCTTCCTGATTGTGTTATTCTGAAGCGCGCGGGTTTGATCGTCCTTCGACAGGTACCTCGAAATTGGTATGGGTCGTTAGGAATTGGTCGGAAGTTGGCGGTCGGAATTGAGTTTCTTTCCTTTCTTCAGTCAAGGAAAAATTGCGGTACAAATGTGATTGTAGAGATAAAATCGTGATTTTAAAAACGAATGACAAAATTGCAATCAAGAACGAATGTTGAGTGAGTGTGTGTGTGTACAACTCTTGTTCCTTTCTCCCTCTCTCGAATTATCCAACGTGTAAGATATTGAATTGTGGCAAAGTCCAGCTTCGATTCCAATGATCTTATTCTGGAGGATTCTGAGCTCGGATGTCTGTTTTGTAAGTAGAAACGGAGGGTTTGATGGGATGAAGAGAGGTAGGAGTTGCGAAAGAAGTGATGAACAAAAGTCGAGAGAGATGTTCGTACGAGCGTAGTATGAGCGTTTGAGCGTTTGAGCGTTTGAAGATCTCTTTGCCCAGGAAAAGATTGAGGTGAGGGTGGAAGTGAAGGAAGTAAGTGGTGGATAGTGAATGAATGAAAGAATGGATCGATGATTGATGATTGAAGAGTGGAGTGGAGTGCAGTGCAGTGCAGTGGTGTAATGCAGTGAGACAAGTTTAGGGTGCGGGTAGTCTGTGTTCTGTGTCTGCTCGTACCGTTCTGTGGCTGTTGGGTGGCTGATCATGTCAAGTTACCAATGCAGGGGAAGAAGCCAAGCAAGAAGAAAATGTCTTTTGGTGTTTGATGTAACTGAGGACAAAGTAAAGGGAGTAGTAAGTATCTATCGAGTATTCTGATGAGAAGTTTGGAATGGCCATTCCGATATGAACAATCAATGGATGGAAAGATGCATTTCATCGTCTAGTTTATTGATATGAAGCATTTTGATGTGATTCATGTGACGCTCCCAGTAATGTAATTATTCCCCAATGGATTATTCCGCGCATACGGAGTTATCATTGGAAGATCAAAGAGCAGGTGCACTTTATCATTTCACACTTCTCTCATTTCATACTTCTCTTCTCATTTCACACTTCTCTTCTCATTTCACACTTCTCTTCTCTCATTTCACTCTCATTTCACACTTCTCTTCTCATTTCACACTTCTCTTCTCTCATTTCACACTTCTCTTCTCTCATTTCACACTTCTCTTCTCTCATTTCACACTTCTCTTCTCTCACTTCCTTTCACTTCCTTCAATATTCAAGGATTCCCCCCCAACCAAAGATAACCAGTGAGAGTGGAAAGAGTGGAGTCTGCAAGGCACGAAACCCAGGGACAGAAAAGATTAAAAAGATAAAAAGAGAAAGAAATTCCTCGATAAGGATAACGATATCCGTTATTAATCTGGGGGAAAGAGAAATGATCATTGGTCGAAATGGTAATCACACATGCACTTATCCTGAAATGGTATAGTGGAGCTCCATATCTATCCCTCTCAGTCAATCGAATTCCTTTGGTGCCTTGAATTTAATTAATTACCCCTAGCCAATCAGATACGTTTCTCTGCACCCCGACTCCAAAGTTCACCAATCGATAGCATGAACCATATTGAGACCATTCCCCCCTTTTTCCCTGCTCAATGCTCATTGTCCTTTCTCTCTCGTTTCATAGAAATAGACAGTCTTTCCTTATACAGATTGCCTACTCCTAGGTATTCTAATACAACCTCAACCTTGCAATACGATATACGATATACGATATACGATATACATATCGTACATATGTACGTACGTATACTCCGTATTTCATAATAGATTAAATTTCCATCACCACGTGAATTTCAAGAAAATCCGAAAGTTCCATCAAATCCACCAAATCCACCTAGTCCACTCACTCAGAAGAGATTCCACCGAAAAGTCTTGACCATTTATTCAAGCTTCAAACTTTATTACTACCACCATCCTATCCCATCCTATCCTCTTCTACATGTCCGCTATCCGCTGTCAAGATTCAAGACATGCAATACCGCAACCTGGAGAACAAATCAACCAATTCCAAACACTCTACTTCTCTACCTCTTTATATAGCACAGCGATTACTTCAAACTAATTGGATTGGATATCAGCGTGCATTGATCTACCTATCAAATGCACACACGGTGAAACAATGGGGAAACATCAACTCTATTGGAAGTAAAGAATGACGAAGAGCATAGAGTACCGAATGTCCGATAAAGAAACTAATAAAAAATCCCTCGTAGCTCGTATGGACCATGGAGATCCTCATCGTCCGAATTTCGAATGAGCCCCAAAAGTTAATTCTTCGAGCGCAGCGAGCTCTGGGGTTTGGGGGCTTGCCCCCATGAATTGAATGTTAATAACTACATGATCTCGAATCGTATTGGTAACATATAATTCCACGAATTGAAACCATATAATTCAAATGAAATGCAGTGACGCTCCGCTGCTCCTCCGGAGGCTCCAGGCTAGTCGGCGGGGGAGGGAGGGTGGCAGACGGCTTTTACATTCTAGAATAGAAATAGAAAATGCTGTTGTATATTGAAGAATTTGAATTATTTAAAAAACACATTTTTAAAAAACTTTAAAAGGTTTCAAGTATTCGATTAAGTTATAAGGCTTGAGTAAGGCAACTTTTTATATATTAATATATAATTCAAATAAAACAAAGCTTTACTGATTTTTTTTAGAGGTTTAGAGTTGATAGATAAGTAGAGAAGAAAGTAATAGATTATTATATTTAGAATAGAAATAGAAAATATTATATATTGAAAGTTTAAATTATTTAAAAAAAAATATTCTAAGAACTTTAGAAAACTTTTGAGTATAAATTTAAAACTAGAAAGTAAATAAAATTACTTTTATATATTGAATTATATAATTCAATGAAATAATATTCTATTAGCCCTCTAGAGACTTAGGGTTAATAAATAGAAAAAGAAATAGCAAACTTTTATATCTTTATATAAAGAAAAAGGTTAATAGAAAAATAATTTCTAAAAAAACTTGGAAAACTTCAATATATCTAAATAGCTTAAGGATTGAGGTTTCCCTTATGAGTTGAAACTATATAACTCTATAAACTCGAACTATGATTCCAACAAAATGACGCTCCGCTGGCCCTCCGGGGGCCACTGCCGTGGAGGCAGACTAGAAATTCTATTCAAGAAAGAAGATGTCATATGCAATTGAGAAAAAGCTTCAATTAGTCTTATCTAGTCTAGTAATTTCACAAAGTAATTTCAACCTAATATCTCCAGCTACCTACCTGTCACAACACAGCCACTGCCACAGCCACAAGAGCCAACCCAAATAATTTTACATTAATCACGTGATGGTTTTGAACTCCAGCTCTGAGATATTCAATCTCAAGACATCCCACCAGATCCCACAATCTGCAATTTCTACACCAGAAAAGACGTGTAGAATAGGTAGATTATTAGTATTAAGTGTAGTGCGTATTCTATTGAAAGCTATGTACGATCCAGTTGAGTATATCAACCAAAGTGATTACCTAATACGCCTAATGCGTTTAGCCTGCTTTCTACACCGTTTAAAATCAATGCTAGATCATCATTCTGACTGATAAAAAATTCAAAAATCTATTCAATCCATCATTATTTCAAGTACAATACCGTACCATTAATCTAGTTCTTTATATTACGCCGCAACTCCAAGTCAAGTTGCATCACAAGAACTTGCAAAAAAACTATGATATGTTCATTATCAGTGATTCTGAATCATGTCATCTTCAGTTGATAGACTCGGAGTCGATGTTTATGAAGCTCAAGATGATGATACAGGAATGATAGATATGGTTAAAGCAGACCTGATAATGCGACCACCACCTCTGAAGGTCAGGCAAGCTTTCGCCATTCCCTTTGACATCACGTCTAGTGAACGATGCAATCTTCTCTATTTGAGGCTGATATCTTCTTTGAAATGGGTCTAACTCCCAGATGCTTTATCGACGATTGGTCTGAATGATTTTGTCAGTTAATTGTTTTTATCCATGAATATGTACGATTTCGATCAACCTATCTCACCTCACCAATATCTCCACATTTATCTTACGTGCATATCTCTTCCTATGACACCACGTGTCAAACCTGAAGAACATAAAGAAGGTTATTCTAGAAATAGATCTCAGATTTAAGAAATTCTGATCGCCAAAGAACCTAACTTGGCACCAATATCTCCAAAAATGGAGGATATTCAACAATATCAATACACTCCTCTTCTCGAACCTGATGCATTTCGCATTATCGTCATTCATCCCGCCTTATCCATCAAATCACCTTTATCATGCAGCTTAATTCACTCTACTCTATTCCATTACAATCAACCTGTCATAGATAATTATTCGGCACTTTCTTATGTCTGGGGAGACGCAAATAACAGGAGGACAATATTAGTCGATGAGAAACCACTACTTGTTACCGCAAGTCTTGACTCGGCATTGCGACATTCACGAGATAACAAAAAAGATGTAATGATATGGGCAGATGGAATTTGTATCAATCAATCTGACTCCGAAGAAAAGAATAGACAAGTTGGGCTGATGAGTGTGATTTATGAAGTTGCAAGTCACACTATCATATTCCTTGGAGAAACAACCTCAGAAACCGATGAAATGTTTAAATCATTGCTCCGCCCAATATCATCGTCATTGACGAAGCAAAATAAACCTGGACTTTTATCTAATTTTCGAGCGTCGCACAATACCGACACATTTGATCTAGAATCGAAGGAAGGTATAGAGTCGAAAGTTCATGACCTAATTCGTCACGTATTAGATATGCCATGGTTCAGAAGAATCTGGATTCTTCAAGAACTAGTTATTTCTTGTGATCCTTGGGTACAAGTGGGAACTCATCGTCTCAAATGGAAAGACTTCAAAAGCCTCATTTTCGAATCCAATTCTGAGTATGACTCTGCATACATCAAGACTCCAAACTACGATGTTCTAGCCGAGATGTGCACGTTACGCGAAGATTTTGTATCGAGGAACTTGGAGAGCTCCGACCCATGCCATTATCTGCTTAAGATTCTTCACTCGCGTCGTGGATATGGCGTCTCCGATCCAAGAGATATGTTGTACGGACATCTCGCCATGTTTGCAAACCACACAAAAAGCAAGGACCCGAAAATCGAAAAATTGATCGAAATTGATTATCGAAAAACCACAACGGAGGTTTATACGGATTTGGCATTGTATTTTTTAAGTCTACAGCTTAGTTTTGAATTCCTGTCGCATGTGGAAGATGTAAACTTTGAAGAGAGGAAATGGAATCTGCCGACTTGGGTGCCGGATTGGACCTCGAATAAAGTTTCCACGGAAGCGAAGTGGCGTTTGCAGAAAGGGGAGACAATCAACGAGATTCATGGTATAAGGGATATACATATCGTTTTGGGGGAAAAGGCTGTATTGGGCTGTATTGGAACAAAGGTAAATTGTGTGGAAATGGTTAAAAATGAGATTCCGAGGAGGGAGGATGTTTTCGCTTTGTGTCACAAAATCAAGAACTTGCGTGCAATGAGATTTCCTCGAGAGAATGAACATTTTGCTGATAGGAGAATGTTCGTTCGTCTCGTTTGTGAACATTTCTGTGCGTGGTTCAATACCTCGGACGCTTCACCCTATAGTTTAATCTCAAACGATCTGGAAAAGCTCTTTGATGACCACCGGTATTCACACGCCCAGACGGAATTTTACAAAAGATTGGATTGGATTTCCGGAACCGCGAATCCCGCGAATCTAAAGCCACTGGAAAATTATTTGGAAGTGTTGCGTTATTGCTACCACTCGAAAGAATTATGGATATACATATTAATGGCCATGACGGATGTCAGTGGAAATTTTTTCGGAGGGAAGAAGCTTGCGGTTTTGAGGAACAGAGAGATTGCGCTGGTGAGTATGTGGACGGAAGTGGGAGATGAGATTTGGAGGTTTGATGAGGAGGAAGAGGGGTCGTGTTATGTCTTCCGGGGTTATGACGATGACAAGGGCGCTCGGCAGATTGAGAAGAAGGAAACCGAAGAGGAAAATGATGGTAGAGCGGAGATGGATAGAACATTCGAGGCATTTTTTGAGAGGAAGAAAAAGGGGGTTATGGAGAAATATGTAGACTGTGGGGATGATGGACGAATTCTTTGGCGCGAGAGGATTTTTGAGACGAGGAGATGTTTTCTTGTTTTGAAAAAGAGAGCTTATTTGTGGATGGCGAATTCACTATTGAGAGCAGCACGAGTGTTGGCAAAACTTGAGGATGAGGGGAATAACGATGGAGGAGGGAAGAGAAATAGGAAAAAGGAGTTGGAAGAGAACTTGAAGAGAAAAATGGAAACGGTTGTTGGGAATTTGCTCAACGAGATGACAAGGGTTCGAGATCGTTACTCAGCTACACGGTGTGAGATAAAGAATGGAGAGATGATTCTTTTGAAAACAGATGTGGGTGGAGTGGGGACAGGAACGGGAACAGTGGGAGTGAATCATGTTAGGTATGTGGGGGAGTGCATCCTTGGTCTTGAATTGAGGTTTGATGATAGATATGAATACGAATATGACGATAAGAAAAAGAGATTGAGAAAGGGAAGGGAAAGAGGAATTGAATGGCGGAGAGAGAAGGAAAATAAGAGGAAGATAGAGCTCTTCAAATGCTGAGAAGATGAGAGAATGGTGGAAATTGGGATTGGGGGTTCCGAGTGAGAGTTTGGATGATGAAGGAGAGTATGATGAGGGGTGGTTCGAAGAGGGGCTAGAGGAATGGAGGAAATGGAGCGGAAATTACTCTTCCTCCGAAGACTCCAAGCACTCCGAGAGCTCTGAAAACCCTGACGACCCTGACGACCCTGAATACGCAAAAGACGTAGCAAGAGTCCAAAGAAGAGTTGATGATATGGAAGATTGGAAGAAATTTACACAGCCGCTGCGGTATGAGATTCTCGCGATTCATTGAGAGTAGAATGGAAGAGGGGAGGAATCGGAATATGGATATAGCTGTCATATATGGGGATGAATCTATCCAATTGTGACACAAAACTGCATAGCACGATATGGAACAGTTTTCACGAGGATCGTTTCATATAGGGGAAATTCGAGCTGTCATTTTTGGGTTAATTGCTAGATGAAAGAGAAGGGAAGGGAAGAGAAGGGGGGAGGAATGAGTATTCTATCCTGATGGTTTGAGATTATACGGGAGTGGCAGAGTGATAATGGAATATCAAGATAGCGCATAATGGTTTTTATAATAGGTTTCTATCTAAAATTGAGATTCAATATTCGAATACTTTGTCAAAATGATCATCAGAGTCCCGTGAGAATAAACATCGTCAACACATCTATACGGAGAAGCAGGTTTAGCGCTGGAAACAAAATATTTCTGGTGAAATAATAGATAGATGTATAATAGACTTTCATATCACCCCTGATACAAAGAGAAGCCTTGTGTAATACTTACCTACCTCTCGCAGATCGAGAATCACCAGAAAGTCTGACACGATTCAATTTGATTAAACCATACAAAGAATTCTATTCGTGATCTTAAACCCAGCGCTTCCCATCTCGATAGCTAGATACCCAACCACTAGAAATTATCTGAAGTTGTCGCGCTGGGAGATATCTAGGTAGGTATGTATGTACTCCGTATCGACTCGCTTATGCAGGTGATTGATTAGTGATGGGTGGGGTGGGTATTTAGTTGGGTTCAATTATAATAGGTAGGTAGGTAGGTAGGTAGGTAGTTGAATATCTAGATGGTGGATAGGAAAAGATTGATTTTGTGATGTGATGTGATGTGATGTGATGTGATGTGATGTGATGTGATGTGATGTGATGTGAGGATTTGCGATCTTGATTTGATTTGATGTGGGAAGTTGGAGTGTGTGTGTGTGTGTGTGTGTGTGTGTGTGTGTGTGTGTGTGTGTGTGTATGTTGATTGATTGATTGATTGATTTTATTAACGTCCTTTTTCAGTCCATGACTATTTAGGACAGCTAGGCTATAGGGGCCTAGCAAATACTATTGGATATCTATAGTAGATATATTCAATTTGGGGGAGTAAAAAGAATGCTGGGGAACTAAGCCCGATTCTCTATTCGGAGTGCAAATAGAGATAATTGTCTTTATCCTTTGAAACACTTCTTTCTAACTCTTCCCCTCCCCTAATCCAATTAAAGTATCCCAATATCCAATTTCTCTTTTTTTAACAATCCTAAATCCAATTTTACTATTCCTTTTTTTTATAAAAGCAAGAGTTATCCCCTTTCGAATTACCTCCAATATAGCAAAGGATTCTTTTACTAATAAGATAGTAATAAAAAACACTACTCTTTTTTATTTTTATCTCTTTTAAACTAATTTCTTGTATATTTTTATAAGCTTGATATTCTCTAGTTCTTATTAGATATATATAATCGAAATTGTTAATAATAATAGAGCAGAGTTGAGCCCTAAGTTTATATACAAATCAATTCAGAAAATTCGAAAATTCGAAAATTAAAAGGAAAAACATTGTATTATATCGATACCCCAGAATATAATATTAATTTAAAGGCGATAGCATTTTTTGTATTGTGTTATCTGTCACGGGATCACCTCTGGAGTATTCAGAAGCTTTTACCGCTGAGCTAAACGCCAAAAGACTAGGAGGTAGAACTGGAAGTTCTACCTTACTCTCACATATATAGCAGGACAGGACAGGACAGGACAGAAAGGGCTTAGTGTCACCCCGTGACATTATCATAATATTCGAGTGGCTGAAAGCCAAAGGGTATAAAAAAAGGGATTATAGTATAAATAGATAATAACAAGCTTTATATCGAAAAGACTTTTCTAAAAAGAAGAGATCTATTATGTATCTTATTTTTGTAAAGTAATAATCAATAATAAATGTTGAATCTAACCAGAGCTTCTATAATCTTTATATTTATATCTAAAGCTGGTATTTAATTTTTTGTAGATATTATTATTATAAAATTGTAATATAATTCTTTGTTATATCTCTAATACCTCTTTTCTTTTAATTCTTCCAATTCCATTTACAACTTAATTTAGCTCTATAGACTTTCAAGAGAGAGCTGGAGGTTTGTAGGATACACCGCATACAGGTGTTGAGTCTTCGCATCCCTGTGTGTGTATGTGTATGTGTGTATATGTGTATGTATGTATAGCTATAGGGAGGATTAGATATATGAATAGATAATTGATAAGTATTATTTAGATGTATGGTTAAAATAGTCTTTTTATACTAGAAGATTGAGGGATTAGATCTAGAGTATATATCTGAGTTGATGTCGCGAAGTGGGGGGCTGTTTGTGTGTTTTCTGAGTTTGTGTTCTTGATTTGGGTTTGGGTTTTATGCTGTATGTTACGATACTATGAGGAATTGTGATGATCATTATCGCGAATTTGTTTTGTTATTGTTGTTACTATTGTTGAGAGATTAGATGAGCATGTGATCAGATTTATGGAGTTTAAAAGGTGAGAATGAAATGAGATAGGAAGCCCTTTGTGTCTGGGGTTGAAATTGATGTTAGCAATCTTGCGAGATGATCATCAGCCCATGGAGATTTTTTGGCATCGGATTGGGGTGTTGATTCGAATATTGAGTTGTAATGGGTGGGTATATATAGTCGTTTGCGAGGTTGATTTTTACCTGGTATGGGAATGTGATATCCCCTAGACTGCCAACAGAGGACACCTCGCTCTATTGACCAATCAGAACATCAGAAATTTGAGAATTCTCATCATCGAAATATGAGTTTTTTTATAATAATTATCAACTGTTTATAATAATATCTTTAAATCCATTTTATAATTATTTTTCAATAAAAAAAACCTAAATATATATTTGATATATTTATTATTATTTTCCTAATAAATTTCAAGTTTTGAATTTATTATCAAGGCTTTTAATTATAATATCATTTATTGAATTATTGATGGTTGAGCTTGTGCACGGACCATTTAAGGTGTCCTAAGCCGGCAGTCTAGGGGATAGGGGGATAAGTTAGTAAATCCATGACCAGGAAATCACTTGATAAGTATCTAGTATACATACTCCATAGCCAGAGAATATAAGAGAGGTAGAGCAAAAGATTCCAAACGTAGTCTATAATAACTTATATATATTTTCTCCCAACACAGATTTTACAGGATAGAATATTCTTATAAAGCTGTAAACATAAGGTTAACGACTAGAGAAGGGGCGGGACTTGCTACTTTTTTTCTCGGGGAATTAAAATCAAACTATACTAGACGCGTGCTTGGTTGACAGCGGAATTGTAATTTTTACTTGTGATTATTGACTGTGGGATGGTATATGATTCGAGAATCTAGGATGTGTTGTTGTTCTTCGCTTCGTGTTGTTATTAGGAAGGAGGGGTTATTACCACTACAAGTTATCACCGTCGATACATCGAAAATACATCTCTGATATCTGATACCAATAACCGCAGATTCTTAAAATGTAAAATACTATCTGCTCTACACCACAGTCTTGGAACCCCGCAGCAAAAGTACACACCCCGTCCAATCGCCGAAGCTCACTCTTGATAAAAAGTAAACGCAGAGTAGTCGATACTATTTTATATACACATGATACCTACTTCCATTAAGACACCATGCGAGATTAATCTACATATCACTTCTCTCATAGTGAATCCATCACATGTTTTCTAGATTACTCAAATACAAAGGTTCCAAGACCCTCGAGTACTCCAAAATTGAAGAAAGCGAGCTCCAACATAGAATCGTACTAGGCTGGAACAACCCGACGAAATATAGTTGAGCACAAGAAAAGATGATTCTGGATCTATGTTCTCGTAGCTTGAGATGTACTGAGATATTCAAATGATAAGATCTTGTATATCTTATAGATGCTGATGATTGTAAAGTAAAGTAAATCGACAGTGAAATTCTTGCATATGTCAAATGCTAAGTTCGTGACCAGATGATTAAATCTCCAGACATCCAGATCCAATATAGCCAGAATTCAAAATTCAACCAGATAAAAAGACCAGAACATGATTTTGCAACACAGCAAACAAGACCTAGCTACAGTCCATCTTGATTCCTTAAGCGTTTGAAGAATTCAAGGATAGTTCGTAACACCTCTTTATATAAGCGGATTTCAGCTCAGTGTCTGTGAAGTGAAAGGCCAAAAAATTAAAAGGAGATGTTGTTGCGGGATTTCAATGCAGGGAGTACTTAAGGTCGACCACTTCCAAGTGTTAATAGATCATTTATGCAATGTAAAATCAATACAAAGAATGTATGAATGGAACTCTGCGGTAAATACACCAAGACTTTGGCGCTTGATCTCTAGGTTAACCCGGCTTCTTCTTCGAGAGGGGACGAGAGTCAAGGAAGTGAAATGAAAGATAGCGATGAATGACTGTCAACTCTAATGTCGCTGTTATTGTGCTAATCATCTTCTTTTATTCACTAATAGCGACAAAAAGAAACTTGTGATAATACAAATCCAAATACACGATGATTACCAAACAAATCACACACTGTCATGTAATGAATCCCGCGAGCATTCTTTACTTCATGCTAAATAAAGTATATACTTTACTAGCCTATCAACGGGGGCTACCTTGTTCTTATTGCTTGATATACAATCATGAAATAGAAGAGTCTAGGGAGATCTTTATATTGCTGGAAATGGAATTCTAGATATCAGATTTGAAGGAATTAAGTGGAGGTGTTCACCTCAATAACATCTTCAGCACTCTACCCCGCTGATCTTCAAGGCTTGAGAATCAAAATGAAGTTATTTGTTCACTCATTCGGTGCTAAGACTAGTACAATATACGAATTCGTATCAAAGTGGAATATAAGCCCCCTCTCAACCACCCCAACTCCCTCCTCCACAATATCCTAAAAACAGCAAAGTTTGAAGAAAATGTGGAATCTCCATCCTGCTTGGATTTTGACAGGGAATCCGTAATCGTGAGTGCGCATCCAGTTTATAGAATTCGGGTATTACAAAAATCCAAGTAATAAGCAAAGATATAACTACGAATCTGCCCCCATCCCATGAAAAGAAACAGCAAGAGATTTTCACTGTCATCACATCATCACCCATCAAATGATAACAAAAACCAACCTACCAGACGAAAAAATGAACAGAAATAAAGTCTTCATTGCATCCCCTATTTCTCTACGAAAAGATTCACATCCCCAGCACTCCAAATCATAGTAGCAATTTGCTAGCCCAACATCCTTCGCCCACTTCTATGAATTTTCCCGATTCTATACTTGGAAAAAACTGTGATACTACTTACCATGAGTTTATATACCTAGTAATACACGAAAGAGCTTCAAAACAGCACTTCACGCATTCGTCATCGCTAAGCATTCACTATTCTGTAAACTGGTGAATCTTACTGGTCGATCCCCCCTCGCATCCCACTTCCGATTTTCAACTTCAGATCATTCTTCACCTACACCTTCATCTCCATAACAACAAAGCAACACCTCACATCCAACATTAAAACAGAAACCCCAAGGCAAGAAAGAACCACAGAGTTTGAACATCCCTCAAAATGTATATCTACATACACACCCAGGTACATATAAACAGTTGAAACAATCCGCGGTACTAACCACCAATCCATTTCAAAACATCATACACATACACGACAATCAAGCTGATAGGTCAACTCATCCGACTGAAAGTTAAGACGTTCAACATATGGTAATTTTATTTATTCGAAAGAGGGCGCTCAATAGTTATCCCCAACGATACAATCTCATTCCATCTCCTCGATCCATGCATGAACACAGAGAAAGAAAGGGGAAACGAGATTAAACCATATCAATTCGGCATCAAGACAATATCATCTGCATGCACGACTATCCGCCGAATCAAACCACAATACGAACGAAGTGAGTGTATATAGCATGCTCTGAAAAAAAAATCTCATCATTGCATTCCAATCTACCATACGTAGTTGTACTTTTTAGCCAAGAATTGAAAGAGAAAGAGAATGAATGCAAAGAAAAATATACATGTAAAAGAAGATGGCGATGGAAAACTCCCATGATTCCTCATTTTATTTCGCCAAGAACGCCAATTAAACCCATCCACCCCACGACCTGACTGCCTCCTTTCTATTGACCAAATTTCGATCCAGTACATCAGTTTCCATGTCCTCCTCATCGTAATATAATCACGCTGGACCCGTCCTTGCCAGAACCTCACTTAGATGTTTCAAGTCATTCTGCGCCTTCTCGTCTCTTTCCAAAATACTTCTAATAGCCTGCCATTCCAAGTCCCTCATTTGATAAGCCTGTGGCATTAAGAAACCAACTGTCGGAGCCCTTGCATAGTCACCTAGTATTCTCAACGCAATAGCTTCACCTTCCGCTTGAGCAATTCGTCTTTGCTCTTCTAAGTTCTGTTGTTGATGTCTTTCCTCAGGTTTTCCAACAAAAGATGGCTGGAAAGAACCTTGAGGAGTAACAGGACTAGGAGACATACCTGGACCCGAAGGACTGATTGACATTTGGCGTTGAGCAATACCACCCGCAGTAAGAGGGCTGTGGGGATCAGTTGAACCATCAAATGATTGGATCCGTGAAGGTTGTTCCCATCCATTACGTACAACCAAGGTTACTAGTATTGAAGGCTCTGGTCTATCTTCTGGTAGATTGTGTTCTGCAAGATTGACAACAAAGTCTGGGATATTGCCGGGTCCAGGAGGGACTGGAACTAAATATGTATCTCGTACATTTCCCGGACCCTTGTTAGTAAGTACTCCATAACGTTTCTTGTCATGAAAGTAATTATACAAGTCAAGAAAATCCGATGATCCAGACGTTGGTGTTATGTTGATGACAATTACATCAGATGGTGGACTATATCGAAGACCACATAAATATTCATTGGCTTTGTCTGCATCGATTCTACCATGAACCTTTAAATCTTTATGAAGAAGTTCAGACCATGGAGTTTGCATACGATTGCGACTCAAATCTGGACCAGCAACTTGTTTAGCATATGCTGAAAATTTTGCTACCGAATCCATGCTCATTGTACCTTTCCAAACGATGTCTGGATCTGAAGGGTCTTCAACTGGAGAGTACGGCGGGGATTCATTATCATCTTGAAGCATTTTGTCAACATCAGAATCATCTCCAGGTCCATTCAGAGGCGGTGCGTTCGATGCCCTTCTGTAATGATCGGCATTACGTTGTTTATTGGTGGAAGGATGAGGCGATTGAACACTCGAAAAGACTTTGTTGATGTCAAAATTTCCTGTTGCGGAACTTTGCGTTGAGCCCTTCCTCAAAGCAGGTTGCTTGGTATCGATATTTAAAGGTGTTTTTGGGGTAGACATAGTGCGGACTCTATCATGTGATGGATAGTCTTCAGGAATTTCTGGTACTTCAACCTCGTTTTCGGGTGAGTGAGACCTAGACCTATCACCCATACCAGCATTCGGATCCAACATTTCTCGTCGATGTGCTGCAGACATTGGAATATCAGGATATTCATTAGGATTGGTGTCTTCTTCGATAATTTCCTCACCTTTGTGAGTTCTTCGAATCCGTGGACCATCATCTGTGATCATTATAGATTGCTTATCGGCTCTTGCTTTCATGAGTGCTGTTTCACGTTTCAACTCTTTACTTGCCATATCATCTGTTGTCATAACCGCCAAGGCCTGAGGTGATAATGATTGCGACAACAAACCATTACATAATTCTTGATTTTGTTTTAAATTGAGAAATATCGAGCGGATCTGTTTGATGGAGGCTGACTTGTTTGGGTGTGTACTACGAACAGCTGCTTCGATTTGAATGGCAAGTCGTTCGGCCTTTGCATCAATGGTATCGTCGGGTCGTAAGGTATAATAACGCTCTTCAATAGCATGTGGAATGGCTTGAAGTAAACCCTTCTTAATCAAAGTGACCTGGCCTTGTTGCTCTGCTTCAAGTTCAGAAATTTTGCTAGGTAAGTCTGATGGCGGAGAAGCTCTAGGTGTAGGACGAGACAACGTCTTGCGGACTTTAGTCGAAGATTCCTAAAATACTGTTAGCATGATTCATTCCGTAGTGAACCCAATGACTTACTTTAATAGCTTCTTTATCTTGGGATTCATCTCTTGTCTTGCGCTTTTGACTGGATACCTTTGCGGGCGAATCCTTCTGCGTTTCCTTCTTGGCTGGAACTGAGGGGGACTGTATCTTTCCATTCGCAGGAGTTACATCGCGCTTCTGGTCGCTTGTTCTCTTCTTGCCTTTCTTGCCCTTCTTCCTTGCCGCCTCCTCAGCATCTTGTCTCTCTTGCTCTGCCTTTTCCTCTTCGTGCTTCTCTTGCCTTGCGATCCAAGGTTGTTCACCTCTAGCAATTCCATCCAAGAGTTCTTTGTGGGCTTCTGGCGCACATTGCTCGCAAGTGTATTTGTCTGGTGTGTCTTCCTCATATGGACTTACACCTACGCAAACATTATGTTGCCAGACGGCGCAAATGTCGCAAGCGATCCAAGCAGCTTCATCATCATCCGTGGTCGAAGTAACTCCACAAACACAACGTATAACCTCAACTTCCTCTTCTTGAATAGCTGTCTTTTTTCCACCTTTCTTTCCTTTCTTTTTCGTTTCGATAGGTTGATCAAGCTCATGAGCTTTCGGGTGTTGTCCTTTTGTCGCTCGCGACGACTTCCTAACGTCTGTACAATCCCTGTTAGTTATTCCCTCGTATGATAGTATTGGAGGGGAAGCATTCTGCCAATTCCTTGCGCGAAGCAAGTGGGTTGACATGCGCAGAGGTGATTATTACTTACCAGCCATAATAAAGGATATTATCAACGATACAAAGGTTCAAATTTTCTTGAGGACGCGAATTCGATGATTACAAGGGATGAATATACGCCCTGGAGCTGAATTTCAAAGTACGCGTTGATGAATTGATTTCACGCGATCACTGGCTCTACGAACAAGCTATGGGTTTGTTGAAGAAAGGGTAATATGCAGAAAAGAAACAAGAAGCTATCAAAAGGTTATGGGAAGCTTCTCTTTGTAATCCTTCCCCAAATACAATCAGATGAGGTCGCGGTTTTGATTTTTTTTTCTGGGTATTGTTGATAGCCGGTTGGGACGGACAAGCTTCAAATTGATTGTTGATTGACCGCGTGTATTGAGTGCGCAAAATCGCTTTAAAGAACTTGATAGTGTCAAGGATTGTTGATCGCAGTGTGATGATGAAGGTATTCGAGACAATGCGACAAGGTATTTCGATACTTGATGGGCAGTAAAGGCCTGTTGATTGCTATTTGAGCGGTTTGTTTTGTTTTCTTATGGTCATGTTCTGAGAATTTATTTCAGATAGGGCAGAAGGAAGGCGGAGATTGATCGATTTTCGCCCATTGGTGAGGCAAAGAGGCAAGGCTGGCATAGAAATTCCAAGATTTTTCCAAGGTGCGGGGATATTAGTCATGTGATATCGGAGGTAATAAGATCCGATTGATAAGCCAATGAGTAGATATCAAGATAATTGGAGCTGATTAGGGGTTAGCGCCTTGGCACTAAAGAGCTCCAGCTTTGACCTTGGAACCTTGAAGAGCTCAATTGAAAATCCTAAGGAGCTTCAGCCTCGACAAATGCATCATTGAACTTACAGGTATCCTCACCTCTTGATCACAATATAGTTCAAGAATATCCAAGTTCGAGTATAACAACCAGCACATAATAGAACACTCTATTTTTGAATACTGCCAATTCTTCCTCATATGATTCAGTAATTCCTACCAAAATCATCAAATAATCATGGCAGATGTTCGTTCGCTTCTCAAGAATGAGCGAGTTGCTCGTCGCATACAACATAAACATGCTGGTTATTCAACTGCCGGTAATCTAATGTGCCTCGTCTGCCATTTACAAATGAAGAGTGAATCATTATGGGAAGGTCATTTAAGATCACCAGGGCATATTTTACGACTCTCAAAACAACAAGAAGCAGAACGTGAACGCAATGCGACAGCGGACACAAACAGCAACGAGGGAAATAGCAAAAAGAGGAAATTGGACGATGAAGATGAGGATATGGATGTGGACTATGGCACCTTAAAAAAGCGTAGTAAAGCTACACCTACTGCTTTGGAAGGATTTTTTGTTCCAGCAGAGGACTCATTAAAAGAAAGATCCGAATCGCCTTCAAAATCCGCGATACCTCATGATTTGCAAATTCCTTCTCGTCCTGCAACGCCAGCGAAACCAACCAAATCACCGCCTCCAAACAAACAAGCTAATGTGGATGAAGACGAATGGGCTGCATTCGAAGCAGATATTGCCGCTGCGGATGTTCCAACAGAAGTCGAATCAGAGGCTGTCATATTTGCACCTGCAATGACTACGGCGGAAGTGGAAGCTCGAACAGCCGAAGAAGAGAAGGCGCGGAGAAAGGAGAAGCTCGAAGCTGAGGTAGAGGGAGATAAAGAGGATGCAAGTAGAAAGTTGCAAGAAGAATTTGAGGAAATGGAAAGCTTAGACCAGAGAGTGAAGCGGCTCAGAGAGAAACGAGAAGCTTTGAGGTCGAAAGAAAAGGAAGCGATCGCAACGGTACCAATACCAACAGAAGAATCTGCAGCCAATGATGTATCGGAAGACGACGAAGACGAGGACGAGGACGATGAGGATGATTGGGATGGATTCAGGTTAAGATGATCATCAAATCTGGATTTGTACTAATACGGAGGCTGGCAATAACGATGTTTGATATCGTGTGATTATACCCTATTTAATAAAGCAGGATATCTGCTCCTCAGTTATGAGGATGTAAAATTGAATACGTTCAGTTTTAATCTTGGTATAGTCCTGTTGATATGTCGAAGTGAAGTGGGATTAATATACATAACATGCAGTTTATGTTTAGCAAGTGCTAAGGCCGAGATATAGTTCAATCAAATGCTCATTGTCCCACGATTATTAACTGAGATGGTTTCTAGCAAATTCTTTGCAATGCGTTTACACTTTTGGTCCATATTTATGGATGGGTCCCTCGATTCATTGTCGTCGAGCAAACATTGATCTGCCCACCTTCTCATCTCTCCACTTTTCCCCTTGAGGAAGCGAAGAATTTCGCTCTTACGAAGCCGATCGTCATTGCATATCGATATCAATCACAATAGGAAGAGCAAACAAGTTGCAGAAGGGTATTCAGATATCAAATAAATTGATGACATTATCCAAGAAACAATTCCCAAAAACTCCAGATATCTCTCAGCCCAAATCAAAGCCACTTTCCCATCCACTCCAAACCTTGCTTCATCGAGTCCTCCAGGCACGCTCTTTCCAGTGGATCATCTGGATTCCCTCTGACCGCGAACCCATGTCTTCCAGGTTTATAAACCCTGTGTTCCATTTCCGGTACCTTCCTCCCCTTCTCCCTCTCTTTCTGATGAATTTCCTCAATAACTCCCTTCGACTTAATCGAAACCGCTACATCATTCTCTCCCCATCCATAACTGATTGGTACAACCAATCTCTCCACATCTCTAGGAAATACCAGATTGCTTGGATGTAACGCAACGGCCGCGTCTATTAATGGTTTCTTATTCCCATCAATTGAAATCATATTCGATTCCAGCCCAGCACGAATAGCATATCGACCTCCCCAACAATACCCCACCATACCAATCTTCCTCTCTCCCTTCGTCTCCATTCTCAACTTCTCCAAAAATCCATTACAAACCGCGCTACACTTCGCTTCTTTATGTCGACCCATCCACATCAAGAAACTCGGCGCACTAGCCAAGATCCCCGTATATTTACCAAGCGTCCCCTGTTTACTGGCATCCACGGGAATTAACAAATCGGCCACTTTAAGCGCAACGGGATCGCCTTCGAAAAAATCAGGCACGTAGACGAGATATTCTCCAGAGGCGGCAAAAGCGTCGGCGAGAAGAAGATTGTTGGGGAGGAGGTGCCCGAATATATCGGTGTAGAGTACGATTGTTGCGCGGGAGGTGGAAGGGTTACCGACGATGTAGGTGCGGAGACCGTGAATGGTTTGGTAGTCGCCGATGGGGAGGCCGGCGTGGATGGTTCCCTTAGAGTGAATTAGCTAGCGTCTTGGGAGAGATGACGTGGGGGGTTTGATGTACCTTGATGCATTCATTGCATGGTTTATCCACTGTAGACATTTTGACAGTGAAGTTTGATGCCTCGCAATAAATACCTAGGTACAATACACAACTTGCGGAGTTGAGAATGAAAATAGCTCAAAGGGGTAATCGCTTAGACTGGTGGACCTCAATCTTTATCTCAAAGCAGCGAAAGTGGAAAGAAGTTGAATTGCAGATGTATATACGATTTAACTCGGATATCAAGTCCTCAACTCAAAAGTAAGTAAGTACCTAGGTAGTAAATAAGTAGTAAATAGAAAACTGTGACTGAACTGATAATTTTCCTACCCCCAAATCGCAGCGACAACAGCGCCTTTATAGAAAACCCCATCTCGTAAATCCCATATCCGATACATCATTTCGTTCATTCCTCGTCACTTGCTCGGCATTTTCTCGCGCTTTTTGGCTCGCGCAGCCCCCCACACTCGGTTGGCGAGAACGACACGTGATCTTGGCGTGCTGGGAGAGTAAGCGTGAAGGATGCGCAACCCTGCGAATTTGGGGATTGGATTGGATGGATGGATGGATGGATGGGGAAAAGTGCTTATTTTTGAGAGACTGCATAGATTGAGGGGGTTTAGTTTGGGTATGGAGCAGTAGGAAAGGTGGTGGGCGGGTGTGGATGGATGGGAGATTGATTAATTGGAGAACGTGTTTGGGACTGAGAAAAACACGAGCTGGGATTTGGGGGTTTGAGTCGAGTGAAGGGTAGTATTGGGCTAGTATGTTTTGTCTTGTTATAGTAATGTTTTTGATGGATATCAGTATTGGCTAAAGTCCGAGTAGAGCAGTCAAATATATTCTATATAACTCCTAACCATAATTCCATGATCCAACTAAAACTCTTCAAAGAAGGATAAAACCGAAAACAATCCCGATTCTCAGAACCGATATGGACTTAAAGAAAAGAGTACCTCTTCATCTTATCTTAAAGTGGAAGATCCATGACCTGTGCCGATTCAATCCATTCATACCAATTCACGTCCATGTCAAGATCCATGTTGACATCTATATCTTCACACATGCCGGCTGAGGGGTCAATTTCGCTCCATGGAGGTGTCATATCATTTGACTTTACATTTAGACTGGGACCATACCACCCACTTGAGGTGGGATCAACCCCGTCGTGTGATAGATATGAAGATTGCTCTATTCCTGTTTGACTTTGAGGATTTACTGACTGGTCATACAGATTCGATGATTCTTGACCGGAAAATTTGCTATTGTCAATGTACAGATTCGAGGAAGAGTCGTTGTGTTCGTACACCGATGTGGAATCAAGGCTCCGTTGAATTGTAGGTGGGCCGCTAGCAGTTGATTCTGGGGTATACATCTCAGCAGGCCGTCTCTGATCCTCAATCTCTAGAGGTATTGCAACCAGCTGACGCCAACGTTCGCGAAAGACATTATCGGAGTTTCCATCATAAGACGGTACTGGACTGGCTGGAAGCGGTATTTTTTCATCTTCCCTCTCTAGTTCAATTGCTGACCATGAATTCTCTCGCAGACGTTGTAGCTCAGCTGTTCGATGTTTACGCGTCTTAGCCATAAGTTTCCGTAGCGGGACCCAGATGCGCGAGTTCTCGTCTCTTTCTGAGGTATTGGTTAATTGCCGAGGAATCAACCATTTGCTATGAAGAGCGACCCAAGCTCGCTCGATAATGGGGGACCATTGGCGTCGAGAAGTTTCTATTAAGAGGTATACGATTGCATGCCAATGCGTACAAGTTTGAAAAAGCCAATTCCAATTTTGACAAGCCTTCTCGGAGTTAAGGGCATGGTTGTACTCGGCTACCTCAATGGCAGATATTAGGAGTTTTGTTCGAACCTTCTCCGAATGGTTCTCGCTGGGAGAGGAGAAGAGCACCGGAAGGTTAAGAATAAGAATCATTTTGGACACAACCATGCGTGTCAAAGTTGATAGACACCAGGATGCAATGGTCTTACTCCCCATGTTGAATCGAAGAAAGTGTTTGTCGACTGTCCCGTAAAGTTCATGTAACAATCGGCTTTGAATTTCGGGACTTGACGGACTTTCTCCGATGCTTGAAGCCATCAACCGTCTCATAACATCACACATCTCGGCTGAAACAACAGTAAGGGTCATGTCGGCTACACATGAACGCGCTGGTGGCATATCCTTTGTATGAGGATTGAGGTCGGCATCATTAATATTGAGTGGAAACTTTGTGTCAACACTATTACCAGTAGTGCTCAGTTCTGTACCTTGATCCTCGGATGCTCGCAAATCTAGCAAACATACCGTCCACCATACTCTCCTACGAGTTTCAATCTCATAGGGAGTAAGGTTAGGAAAGTGAGAACCATCCCGGTGAAGACCTAAAGCTTGAGCCATCCTTATGACCAGGCCCGTCATCATCCAGACAAATCTAGGACTCTCGTGACGCCGAACCAGAAAAAGAAAGATGAGCAGAGCTTTGACAAGGGTTATATCAGGCTCACTGAGGAAATCAGCCTTTGCAAGTGAATTTTCCAGACCAAGTCGATATTTGAAACTTAACTCCGATTTTGTACAGCCAAAGTTGCTTATGACCTAGGAGTAAGATAGTGTCGTGAGCACAATAATTGAGACAAAGCTTCCCTGGACTAGGAAACGCTTACCTCGTCTTCTTCCATTGAGGTTACTGTAGCGTAATAGATGGAAAACATTAAAGCTTCATTTGCTGGCGTGAGTTCCTTGCCCTTGTTTCCACGTAACTCACGGATCATGTCGGTGATGGCCGGCATATCTACAATTCGCATGAATACGTGGATGTTTTCACAGTATACGTTCAGCAGGAAAGGTATCTGTGACGGCAATGGACGCAACTTAGAGAGGTCGGAATCAGAAAGGTTTAGATTGTGTTTGAATAAAAAACCATGCCGCTCCGATGGAGTTCGCTCGTGCTCCAATGTGGATACCATCTTGGGTACATCTTCATTGTTTGAAGATATATCAGAATCAGCGTCGATAGCACCTCGAGTCTCCATTTGTAATCCCTCAATCTACTCTGGCGTCAATGATAGTAACTCATCAATGTATAGAGCGGAAATTACAGGAGAACTTTAACAAACCTACCTCATCATTCATGCGGGCCCAGAAACCACTACTTATGTAACGACTCCGGTTGACATCCTTTAGAACTAGCCTACCGAATTTTTTCTGCACATCAGAAGTATGTTCAACAGAGAGTTTATCTTTCGAGCTGTTTAGATCATGATTTAGATCGAGAGATGAACCATCAGAACCACCAAGCCCAAGCAAGCCATCATCATTGGAATGCACTGCTGTGGCATTGGCGTGCTCCAATTGGCCCCTTAGCTCCTTTACTAAATTCTCAAGATTATGAAGTCTCTCAATAACCGAATCTCCCTTGGAACTAGCTTCTTGTCCTGGCTTTGCGCCATTTGACTCTGCTACCGAGTTACCAGCGCGCTCGAGCCGGCGGGCCCAGCGAGGAGGTCGATCAGTTGAGGGGAGTACGCATGGGATATTTGCTCTCCGGCAATTAGAACACGGCGACAACTTATCACAACGAACTTTTCGACTTCTGCATATTACACAACTACGTAGCTTTACTGATGTAGCTGTTGTCTTGTTAGAAGTTGGAGTCGAGGAGGCCATATCCCGTGACTGCATGAGATCCTGGGTATTTACAGTTCGAGGGTATCAGTGTAGCCTTTGCGAATAAATCTGTGATTTACCGTGCCAATTTCTCGAGACTCATATCTGGTCTCTACGAAATATAGGGTGTAAGATTTGATTTTGAACATTGAACGGACCAGAAGTTTTGTTTCATCAAGAACGGAGAAGTTCCATGCACCTAGTAGGTAAGCAGAGATAGGCTCGAGATAGGGTGGTCGATTCGAGCCATGACCGTGGCGAGGTCATAGCATACAATACATAGACACCACGTGATGCCCGCCGACGACAAACCAACAACAATCACGATGGCGAACTCAACTCTATGCCCGTTGTCCAACAAATCGAGGATATTTTATGGCAGTACCCTTGAGTTCCTATCTCTGATCTCATATATCATGTTTTTATCACGCGCAATGGTCGCAATCAGGCTTCTGACAGCCATATGGCGATGAAAATCACGACAACAATATCTCCCGAGGTCGTTGTATACACAGATTTAAGTATGGTCTGAAGGATTCACGTCACTGTTTAATCTCGTCGAAGCTAAAGGCAGGATAATCACAAAGAGACAGAAGCACAACGCAAGATCTCCTGCATTTTTCCCTATGCGATGAAGGAAGAAAGTAAGTCAACTTCATTCTACTCTTTACAACGATTCATTTACGTGTTACTTTGCTGTCGCCGTCTGAAAGGTCTTGTACGAGACGTGACGACTAATGGTCAACTTATGGAGAATCGAAGGATGTGCTCTTTCATAACGAAGTTCAGCGCTACTTGCACCAACCTAGCCTTTCAGCCGTTGCAATAGCGCGAATCAGATCTCATTGACAAATATCAACCAATCCACTTTTCACTTCTGTGATAAATATCTCAGTATTACAGCATTATGATATAATTTGCGATAAATGACCTTCTATGGCTCAGCACAGCCGTTAGGAGGCCATCTCAGCATTGCGCATTTTGATACCAGGGCTACTTCATAGACTTGATTGTTTAGCATAGTACGGGGGAGTGGTTTCGAGAAAAGGTATGCCTTCAAAGGTCTGCAGCTGAGCTTGTGATATTACATTGCAAGTACCCGGATTTTCGTCGTCTCATAATTCTTGCTTATTTTGGTCATCGGGCTGATCAGGAAGACAACACTTATTCCACAACATTTTTACCAAAAGCAATTAGAAACATGCGAGGAGATAGTCTTTTTCGAGTTCTATGCTCTGATACCTGATACCTGTGACGATACATTGGCATCTTTTTCGCTGTAATTGTCCATCAAATTGGACTGGGCTAATGCCGAAATTTCCCAAAAATAGCGAGCTGGGGTAATACAATACTGCATGATGATTCATACGGAGTTGTTCCTGAGACCGCAGAAAGCGGGAGGAACCATGTTCTTATGTGTTTCGTAAGACCTCGGGATGAACCCTTAATTCGTCGCTAGGCGAAAATGTCTTGATGCAACCTCCATGTACCAGGAAGAGAGCAGGTGATTCAGAACAAGTGGTCAAGAATTAGTGGAGGGCTTACTGGTGGGTCTGTCTTTAGCGTGGTAGTATCACGATAAGAAGTCCGGATGTGATATGCATACTAGTGCTATACTAGGAGATGAATATATAAAATGGTACCCAAAGATTCTCAACCACACGGAAAAATGTCGAGAAACCCTTATACCATCCGAGAAATTGGAGGCTGGTACTCATACTTACTACGGGCCGGAATAACTGGCGTTTTCTATGCATACTATTGAAAGATATGATTTAAAAACGGTACAATTCACTTCCAGCATAACTCGTGAAGATTTAAAAATGAGAGCGTCTGTAACAGCGATGGAACGGCAAGGCCCTTGTGTAACCAAGCAACCTTCAATATGCCAATATTTTCATGGTTGATATGCATGTCAGATTCATGAATTTAAGTTTGTGTTGCTTTTTCCAAGCTTACAATTGCCTGCACAGGGTTGGACTTAAATTTGGAGATCAGTGGGGGGGGACTTGGCGTCCTGCTGCCATTTAAGACATTTCCTGTGAAAGAGGTATATCTTCAAAGGTTTCACATAGCTGTGGTTGACTCGTTAGTGCTGCATGTCGTATCTCATACCCAGCTGACGTGTGCCCGACATACCCGATACTATGCAATGCGCGCTTAACTGGTTAGTGACATAACATAATCTGTTACCTCGTGTATATCAAACTTGGAATATATTATCTCAACTCCCGAAAAACCTTCCCAGTTCCCAAATTCCAATGCAAGATAACCCATCAAGTTTTCAATCATGAGCAATCAACGCCGCAATCACCTCCTCTTGAGCAGTCCTCGCACAGCCTCCAATCTCTTGATTACAATCCTCAATCTCGAAAATCAACCAAACATTTACACAACCGAAAGATCCAAACATGGATATTTCTTCTTCGACAGCTTTCACACCCGGAAGTATCTCTTCACTGCCGATTCACCACATATGAGAGATTGGACGCAAGAGGATAGAAAGAAATCTCTGGCAGCTCATCAGTCCTGCTTCGAAACTTTGCGTGATCATGCTATTGTCGCAGAATCAGAAGGGAAATTCGCTTATGTTAAAGAACATGCGGCTTGGCTCATAAATCCTGTTGCGCTAACGAAATTCATTTACGATGAAGAAGTTGGGGAAGAAGAATGGACTGTAAAAGCTTTTGACAGTCAAACACGTTCCATCGGCAATGATACGCTTCTACCAGATGAATTTTTGAAGGAATGGATGCCAACGTTTTTAATTCGTCATCCTGCATTGGTTATCCCTTCATTCTTCAGAGCTCGTCATGACGTGGAGGGATTAGAATATGCGAGAAAAGAGTGGAAATGCTGGAAATTGGACAGGACGATGAAATGGTCGAGAGATTTGTATGATTGGTACCGTTCTCAAGGTACAGAGGAGCCAATCGTTCTCGATGCTGACGATATCATGACGAACCGCGATATCATGGTTAAATATGCGAAAATGATAGGAGTAGATCCTACGAGATTGAGGTTTTCGTGGGACGTGGAGTCGACCGAGAAAGACTGGGGAGAATCGACGTCTGCTTGGAGAAGGATGAGCTCTACATTGCGATCTTCTTCTGGGATTTTGGAAGGGAAAACTTCAGCTGGGCTAGTTGTTGAAGAAGAGGTGGAAAAGTGGAAAGAGGAGTTTGGAAATGAGATGGCGGGGAACTTGGAGACTTGGGTAAAAGATGCCATGCCACATTATGAACATATGAAAGCCAAGCGGCTTACTTAATGCATACTTTATCGTAACCTTCATGCATATGCATGGCATCCGTTTAGTACAATGATTAAGTCTACAAATGGAGAAGGGCACCATGTTTCGGAGTTGTCGGTGGTGTGCAAGCCACTTATTGAATAATTGATATATTTATCCTTTCTATCTTTAGCCTGATATCTCCTTGATTGTGTGCATATCTACCTTTCCAAACAATACTACAAGCAGAGGAACTTGTAAATTGAAAACTATTTCTAATGAGTTTGAATATGAAAGTGCCTTTTGAAACAAGTTGTCACACATTACATGTAGGGCACTGTATGATAGTGGCCGTGAAGCCACTTGCGCCACTTACTCTACCTACAAAATGCTTGTACCATCCCTTTTACATTCAAAAACTCACGATTTACATTCAACTCTAACGATTCAACCAAACCTCAATCCCCGAGATGTAATAAGAAGAAATTCAGATTCTGAATGATCTTATTCTATTATGTGTGGCTAGTATGTTCCCCAATAAACTAGGCTCATTGCGAAATGCCCAATTTGCGCTACGTCCTGTAACAGATCAAATGAAATTTCGAAAAGCTCTTGCCAGACAGACGAAAAAGGAATCCTACATGATATTCATTTGAGATATCTGGAACAGGAAGGAAGTTACCAGACAAAATCGTCCAATTAGATCACTTGGATTACGACTTCCTTAATGTCTGACGTGGACAAACTTTGGTGTTAATGTATGTCATCTTTCATGTCAGAAAACATAATAATATCGAAAGATATACCTTTAATAATTTCATGATTGAGTTTCCCGATTATTCAATCAACATGATTCTTAGGATCCTGTTATATGCTTTGGTCATTAGTGGTGCCAATTCGAGCTTGACCACCACCACCAATATCCCTGGGACTACATTTCTAGATCTAAATGAAGCCAGTATTGAAGATCTTGCAGAAGGTCTCAAGGATAAAGAGTTCACCAGTGTCGACTTGATCAACGCAAGTCATCTTAGCACCCATGCATCAGCTTGGAACCTGCCCTAATCATTTCAATAGGCCTATACAGCCCGGATCAACGACGTCAATGATGCCTTGAATGCAGTGGTCGAAATCAATCCGGACGCCATACTTATTGCCTCTACGCTCGATAATGAGCGATCAATGGGTACGCTTCGCGGGTGAGTTCTGAGAGTGAATAGATGTGGCATCTTTAAGCTGATATTTTAGTCCTTTGCATGGAATCCCTATTTTGATTAAAGATGTAGTATGTTCTCTTCTTCAGTTCGAAGGACCTTGCAACGGAAGCACTTTCTTCGTCTCAAACGCACCAAATACTCTTCAAATACGTTTTCCGCTTTTCATCGTTTGATTCCTATACTGTTTCAGCTAACAGTAGTATCTTCCATAGATCGCCACAAACGATAAAATGAACAATACTGCTGGATCCCACGCACTAAGCGGGGCTAAAGTGCCTGCAGATTCAACCATCGCGAGGAAACTTCGAGAAGCTGGAGCCATTATCTTAGGAAAGACGAATCCCAGTCAATGGGGCCATTTCAGATCATTCAGTATCAGTAACGGCTGGTCAGCTCGCGGTGGACAAACATATGGACCATATTTTCCCCGGCAAGATCCCTCTGGTAGTTCGAGTGGTAGCGCGGTGGCAGCGACGTAAGTGATGATTCTAGTAATAAGCAAAAGCTAACCTGTTAAGACTGGGATTAGCAACAGTTTGCTTGGGTGCGGAAACTAGTGGTTCGATCATAGCACCTTCTCATTATAACAATATTGTTGGTATAAAGCCAAGTATGTGCAATTCTGATTATGATTTTGACTGCTTACTAAAATATCACAGCGGTGGGATTGACATCACGTCATCTTGTAGTCCCAGTCAGCGAACACATGGATACTATAGGGCCGATGACGAAGACTGTCAAAGATGCCGCTTATGTTCTTCAGAGCATCGCAGGTGTTGATCCTTTGGATAACTATACCTCTGCGATTCCGTATGGAGCTAACCTGGACTTTGTCAATGCGTGTAACATCTCGGCTCTCAAAGGTACTCGATTGGGCGTACCTCAAAATGTAATTTCACTCATGTCAGACAACAGTACGGGATCAATGCTTGAGGCTTTCAACAAATCTTTGGCAATTCTACGATCAGCTGGAGCCATTATTATCGAAAATACCGATTTTCCAACTGCACAAGAATCCATCGATAATGGTTTATTGACAGTCCAAATCGTTGCAGCAGATTTTGTTGTAGCTGTGGAGAAATATCTAAATTTACTAGTGTACAATCCGCACAATATAAAAGACTTACCCGATATACGCGAATGGACTCAATCTAGCCCACTAGAGGGCTATCCAAATAAACCTACGGACGTTTGGGATGCAGCACTACAAAACTGGAATAACACCGATTATGAATTTTGGCGTACTTACCAACGAGCCCTAGACTGGGGCAATGAAGGAGGTTTACTGGGAGTAATTGAGCGATATAAACTTGACGCTGTTGTTTTGCCGTCTTTGTTCTCTTCAAACTGGGCTGCTGTTGTTGGCGCGCCTATCATATCGGTCCCGATGGGAGCGATGCCGTCTGATCAGCCTATAGTATCTGATGCTGATGGGCTAGTATCTGCGGGGCCTAATATTCCGTAAGTAGTTTGATTTGCGGAGTGCGACCAATTATTAACGACAGATCTAGATTCGGCTTCAGCTTCTTAGGAGCAAGATTTACAGATGCAAAACTCATTGGGCTAGCCTATGCCTTTGAGCAAATAACAATGAAAAGGAGAACGGTAAATCCGTACATCAAGCCGAGGACCGATCTTCGAGATGTGGTTGGGATGCATTGCCAGTAGAGAAGATTCCGGTAAAGGTTCTTGTGATCACCATTGAGCAGGGTGTTTGAGTTCCGAACACTGGCAACATTTCACTCGTTTCCAAAGTAATCTGTTCATTGTCCGAATATATCTCCTTCTATGGCGAGTCTTTTCTCCTGTATGCAACTAGAAGGCTTCCATGGATATATAAACGAGTGCAACATAACTATGCTTGCTCGTCCGTTGATTGTTTCAGTAATTCCCCAACTCTTGATCTTACTCCAATTCCACTTTACTGCGGTGACTTTGATCACAATAGTTTATCCAACTACATTGGACAAGCCGTAACTTGATTTGATTGACCATATGTCGAATACCGTACCGCAAAAATCCCCTCTGATACGATTTGAAGCATATGAATGGAGATGAGAAGACTTTGGAATTAGAACACAGTCTTAGCAATATGTTTGGGGTATACTTATCTGGTAGAGTTCATAGGTTTCCGTGGCAATTTGAGGTTTATATCGAACCTCCACCTTTAAATAACCATTCATTTACCTCGAATATGAGGGCTCGGAGTAATCGTTCTGTCATTTTCACATCTTTCTTTTCGACATGTGGCTGCCTTGAGGAGGAGTGAGCATTCTTCATATCATGAATTGCCTATCTATTATCATTGGAATTACAGTATTAAAAAATTCATGTTTCCTGGCATATAAAACGGTTCTTTGAGAAGCTTGGTCGTCGTTGATGTATCTCAAGTGAAATACCATGTGCCCGAGGGAGGTCATCAGGCATTGGAGTCATCTCACCCAGAACTTTCGTTAGGAGTCAGCATCAAGCACGCGATTTTAGGTATCAGATACCTATTAAAATGCATCAAAGAAAAGCCGTCCCAAGCCCTTCTAGATAAAAGCCCTTTATGATTCGTATTATACAAACTTTCGAAATGAGTAGTCCACATACTGGAAAAGAAGTCCTTAATTATTACCCAAGCCATTCCCAGTATATTCCACACCTTCTCTCCCAACCTTCTCCCAAAATCTCCTCAGCCCCAGAACCTTCGCCCTCGCCGGAATTTCCCTCCGCTCAACCTTCTTACCCCACGTCCCTCTCCCTGCAGCGCCCTCACCCCTATCTACATCCCTCCCAGCAAACCTTCTAACCAACCACCTTACTTCCACCTTCCCTTCCCTCGTCCCTTCAATCTCTCTCTCTTTTTCTCCCACCCTCCCCCTCCATCCCTCCACCCACGCCCTCAGTCCATCTTTAACCCTTTCCCTCTCCACCTTTCTCTTGATTCCCACGAGCCCTGGTGCTACTTTTCCTTTCCCGTATCCATAGCATTCTTTCGGCAATACATTTTTCTCCACCAACGTCTCGATAGAAGGTCTTTGCCCAAGCTGCCTATTAAGTTTTATCCTGATAAGATTCCTCCCCAGACTTCGGGCAGCAAGTGAAGTTCGGGTAATGTATATTCTTTGACTCATTAGATCCGTAAGAGGAGCTCGATGGGAAAGACGGCGAGACAGGGCGTTGGATGCATCATGGAGACGCTGTGCATGGAGAAGGGGATCGAGGCAGAGGGTTCGGAGGTGATGAGATAGCTGCGGGCACACTTATCAATGATCGTTCACGGCGTCATGAGGAATCATAGTTTCAAGGGGTTTGGAATAATTAGACAAATATCATAACTTACCCGTGAAGCAACTAACAAGTCATTGACGTCCAGATAGGATAGGATTTCGAGGATCAACTCGTCGGGAAACTGCGATAAGCTGAGCTTCCCGATATCGTTATCGCTTTTGATCTCGTATCGTAGCGCATTTTCCATTGCGGTAGCTCTTTCATCATTCTGCGAAGCTAACTCCATGATATTGTGTATGAAACAATATATCCAGCTGCTAATTTGTGATTGATTGAGAAGAAAATGAATTGAATGGATGTCGATTGTAATGGGATTCCGTCGTCGTCAGGAAATAGCGGGGGTTCATCAAGCTGCTGCAGATGCAGTCACGGTTCGGCGGCATCTGAGACATTCCGAGACAAAGAATGAACGTTTCTGATAAACAATCAAGCGCAATTTCAATATATTGACGACAACTTACTTTTTTGCTTGTAAAACTGCTTGTAAGTTAAAAGAAACGATGAGATATCCATTTCTGTGAAATCTTCACATCGTAAATTTCTTACCAAGTCGACTTTGCTCGAGTTTCCGAGCTTTCTTGCTCAAGCCCCTTCATTTGCCTCCGCTTAGGCACATCTGCGTGCTGTGAAAATTAATTGATGGAAGAAAGTAGGTAACTAAATTCTATTTTGAGGTCAAAATATGTTGTCATTCTCTGCCTCCCTCATACATTCAATAAAACGATACGTATGTAAAGATGATCAACTCAAATATGTAACCCCCTCCTTGAATCATGCTAGCCTTCCTCTTCTCTCAAATTGCTATTGATGTCAACCTTTACTCGAGAGCGACAGCAAACGATCATCTCCACCACTCGTCATCGCCCATCACACCCATGTTCAACACGCAAATTTATTCCTGAGACCCCAACACGACCTTCTATTTTCACACTACACGTCCCTCAGCCTCTCATCTCCCAAAAATCAACACCTCCGGCAACACCAAAAAGCAAAAATCAACCACATGATAACTCCCCTTCGCGTCCCACAAATCGACCTTCCTCGCTCTTAGAGCCGCAATAATTTTCCTTCCACCTTCTATCCCCACATATAGCAATATCAGGTAAGGCGTAACTTATCGGTAACTAACAACCCTACAAACTAGACCGACCTGCCGACCCGCCAACTCACCCTCAACACCAGCAAACCACAACCAACCAGCTCCTCTTCATCAGCCCTGCTTACACGATTGATGGACTATTCCCAAAACAACTCCATCTCCGATCATCTATCGTGCCCCGTGCGTGCAAATCATGGGTTGTTAGGTACAAAGTAGGTACCATGTTCTACTATAAAACGTGTATATCATATCTCCATACATACTGTTCATGTAAGGTGGAGGCGTGTACATGCTGTCAAGCTACTATACGTAGGTACAGTACATCATACTCGTGTCATTATGGGGCATGCATCTCAAATGACAGGGCAATCCACTTATCTAACTCAAAATCTTTTGTGTCGTTTGAGGTCATCGCGAACTTCAATAAAATCTAGTATGCATAGTACAATGATCAATAGATCGATCAGTGAATAAGGCGTTCTTGTGATGATAGTGACCCGAGTACACTACAGTACAATCAATTTTCAATCGCTCACTCAATCGGTCATGTAATCATCGATCTTGTTTGCGATTTTTGTCCTAACCCACCTACCTCAAAATTTCAATCCGAACCTTCCCAACAACTTCCCCGTCATCCCAAAAATGCCCAACACTTCGGAAGCGACCTCTCACCTCACTATTCATGCAATCAACCTTCTCTCTCTCTCTCTCTCTCTCTCTCTATTCTCCGTCCAATACATCTACACAACATCAATCAATCAATCAATCATTATAAGGCGACAAGTCAAGATCTTTTAAACTTCCCAAGGCCCGACCACAAGGTCTGGTCTCGACCCCATCCATCACGGTACCACCACTCCCTCACCCAACCAAAATCTCCGTAGCCCACATACTTGCCACCGGCTCCGTACCGGCCCGAGTTTAGTATCGCAGCTTATGTTTGCAAAACTATCCATTCCCTAAGATCAACCGGTGCTTGCTGACTCCTCACTAAACTTTTTACGCCTCATATTTACCTCTCCTAGACCGTATCGTAGACCCAAAATTGTCCCGCATTTACATACATGTTTGATATACTTTTCATCGTAACAACTCGATCCGAGGTCTTGTATACCAAGACGCAGGAATACATGTGCACCTATCTAGTATCTACCTACCCACCTCTCTATCTGAATCTTACCATTTTCTTGCGAGTCAGTCATACAGAAATCGTTGACCAAGCAAATCACGCCGATGCAAACGCACTGTAACTCCATTTTGGCAAATGTAAGGTGTCCATAATTCGCTCACCTATCTATCCATAGGCTACTTGATCAATTGGTCCATCCATCGGTCAAAGACATCATGCCCGAACATCCAAGATCCGCACACCTACATCCTACGTGTGTTGAATATATTACGGTTATCAAAAGGTGGTGTGGTAGTGCATGCATGGGATGCCCGTCCTTTACGATGTCGTGGTTCTAGCTTTCCATTACTTCGTACATCAAATGTGAAGATCAAAAGAAGGCAGACTTGACCCGACATGTAGCGACCCCAAAGATGACCAACATATGCAGGGTAGCTTGCTGCACACGTTGAATGAATGACACCCTTTCTCATGTTATTTCTTTGCTAGTATCTATTTCTGACCTCACATACACACTTCTACAAATTTTTCACTCTGAATCTCAGCTCGTAAACTTGGTCCACCATGTCATGACAGATATACAGGTCGCGTAAGAGGCTAACTCAACTATTGATTCGAGAAGCAAGCACGCATCCTTTTGCACGTTGCAAGTTATCTGACCACCTTCAAAAAATTCTACTTGCAATCAAGTAAGCACTATCACACATCATACATTCGCTGCTTAATTAACTAGCTTGTTAATTAATCTATGAAATTGCGTTTTCTAGAGTCTTCCATACAGAACCCCTCACAGCCAATAACTCAGGAACCGCCTCTCCCGCGTAGCTCCATCCAATCAAATTCTTCAATTCGCCTCATGCCCAGCTTTTTCCAGTACAAAATACCAATTGACTTCATTGGAGCTCTCATAAGTAAGCCAATTGGTCGGTTTGATTCGTCCCTTACTGTAATTCCGCATCACCAATTCAACACATGATTCATTTCAGTCCCGAAAGTAAGGTCAGTAGTCATCGCACTTTTATCGTCGCGCGCCAAATTTTGTGACCTTCGAAGAGTTGGAGAGTTTTGATCTATGTCGGAACTGGAATGTTGTCGATGCTAATTCCCGTTCTATTGATGCTTATTGTTTTCTTGGGGGCGCAGAACTCTAAATTTCTCGCTTGTGAGCCCATTGAGGGGCCGTTGTTATTGTTAAATTTATCGTCCGTGAGGAAAGGGGGCCAAAAAATTAGAAGCTTCAATAGACGTAAACAACGATACAAGCCAGTTCCTTCGCCATAAACAATACAACTCATACTTTGGATCATCTCATCATGCATAATTACACTGAGCGGGCTTTCAATGATCCTAGAATCTGCTTGATTTTATCACTTTAGACAAGTTCAGCTGGCTTTTAACTCCCAACCCCTCGTTTTCATCTGGTCGGTGTGCCAGGAATGGATAAGATACATTCAAGTACAATAACCCTCAAATAGAATCTGCCTCACTGGAATGCCTTTCCCTCTTACTGTCCCCAGATAAAGAGATGAAACTGCTCATCAGTAGAAAACTTCCTGAAATCATATGATAAATGACACATAAGATTGGCATAACACCATATGAACGTCGAGATACAGAATCCCTGACCCACGCAAGTACAACGTAAAGTAAGGCAAACTGAAAAACGGCCACTTAGCTTTCATCCTATGTTTGTGATGTTTGTGTGTCTGGCTTAACTATGGTCTGGCTGACACCTGCCATGCAAACACGACAGAAGTACTAGATATCTTTCGCCCCCCAAGATGCACATCCGATCTTTAGAACCACATAGCGTTGGTGTGATGACTTCATTGCATTAGTATTTGCCACCGATACAACGAACAATTGCGCTCAATTGCCTTGTCCTTGACGCCCCATAATATCGACTTTCACAATTTGAATGCTGACCATACTGATATGGTCCATCAAAAAATGAAGAAAGCAAGAAAGATGATTATTATCTGCATCATCGGGTCTTTCCTCGAATGACCATTCAGGGGCAATCTGAAGGATTTACGGCGAGTTACCACTTCCCTTGGGAGGGGACAAAATGAGCTTAAAGACCGGAAGCGATTAAAAAGTGAGGCCGCATACTCTAGCTAGAATATGACAGAATTATTCTCCGGCGGAAAAATGCGAGAGAAAACAAAGAAGGTAGTGTGTTACCTTGAGAAAATGCTGATTGCAGCCCGACAAAGCCGTAGTTTGAGAACCTCGATATTGTAATCTAGTTGCGACTTGCTCGGCCAAACCTAGGTCGCCACGTCAGTGACCATCCGAAGCCCTTCATTGGGACCATTTCTCTCCAAGCTAGGTGTGCAGTGCATCGTGTTAACCAACAGCTTAGCGAAAACATTGTAGGTGTGAGATACGCCGTGAGTGGCGAGAATTTGTGACATCTTCTAGCTAAGCAGATCGGGGTATGCTGGTTTGCAGACGCATTGTATGGATGATCTTTTGCTTCAAGGCTTCGTCCGTATCTGACAACACATTGATTTCTGACCACCTTGATCTCGGCAAGACGGAACGGACTCTCAAGTCAATATGCATATCGAGGCCGTCTTCTGCACAATCTGCGGCCATGTAAACGTTGCAGAAAATAGAACAAGCATTCCAGGTGGCTTGCAATCACCAGACTGTAAAAGTATGTCCTGTTATCAAACACCCCTTTCAGGCAGATATGGCTCGATGCGAATCTGGCCAGAAAGCAGGGAGTTATCAACATGTGACAATATCTCAAAGCGAGATATGCTGGATTAAACGTCTTGATATCAAGGATATAGATTAGAGAAGGAACGAGAAGAAAAGACAATAGCCAATAGTGTTCTACTACCACAGCCAGTTCATGAGAATGATGATGATCGACCGACCATCATTTGTGATAGACTCCGGTTGGTTTGGAATAAGAAGCAACCGGCAATTGTGTGATAGGTTTGGGTCGATATCTCTCCACAAAGAAGGTTGTTACGGTCCGTCCTTGGGTCTAGCGGGTCTCTCGTTGCAAGCAGAGAACGGATGATCCAGTAATCAGGAAGAGGATTTGTGGCAATCAGTAAAACCAAGGAAATGACGGGATAGGAAATTCATAACGTGATTCCCATAGCGTAAACTTCTACACTCGGCAGGGGGCACACACGATGTTGCAACGGACTGTGATTACCAATGCAGTAATTCTAACATGATGAAGTGTCCACCCTGTCGAGACGAGAGAGGTAACTGAACGCGAGGGAACTTGAGCCAAACATCGGCAGAGGGTAGGAATACGATAGGTGCCAGTTCTTCTGGCGATTGAGCCAAGGATGTGATTAGTTGCATGTATGTCTTGGTGAGAAAGGCACACGGATATGCACTTCGTTTGTTGGCTCGAATGGAAGCGTGGAAAACTCGAGGGGGCTAGTAGACAAACACGCTGCAAGGCTGGGAGGATTGTGACGGCGTGGTTGTCCGGACCATGAACAATGCTGTCCAAATCGTGTATAAATACTCCTCTTGATTTCCCCAAAGGTCTAATAACCACCACCATCATCAACATCCTTCAAACAAAGCATCTCAACAAACGATCTCTCAACTCTTTCTTGATCTCAAAGTGTCATCGCCATCCAGTATAACAACCTCACTCGAGACATCATCAGACGTCGTCTCTGATCTCAAACATTCTATCGATAACATATCCGTACTTCGACCAGTAAGTTTGAGCCATGAAGCCTTGTCGCGTTTCATATGGTGTGTTGTAGAGAAGCAAGACTAATATGAATGGTTACACATAGCTCCCATCAACATGTGTTTTTTCGACCAGTGCCAATTCGTCTGTGGTGACTACAAGTGGGGCCACTTTCGACAACATTGTGCCAAAGAATACCGTACAGGCGAGACCTGCGGCATGAAATTGGTCATGACCACATACCAGAGTCATGAAAGGTGCAAGATTTGCACGAAGATCGAAACAAAATGGGGCCGTATCCAGAAGGAGCAGGAGCGTGTACTTCGATGGAAGAAGGAAAACGGAAAGAGTCGCCAACACTCAATCGAGGCGTCAGAGGAAAAGATCCGGGACCTGCAACAAGAGGTCAATAGTCTCGAATGGCAACGCTCGCAGAATGCTTTAGCTTTGTGAAAGGTAAGAGACCAATCGCTTGTCCGAGTGATAATGTTTGATGCTAATTCCTTTCTCAGTGAAACTTTCCACATAACACGATAGTACAGAACTAGCGAACTATTTTGTCGCGTTTCGAATTTTTTTCATAGGGTTTTCTTTCTTTTGATGGAGTGAAATGATGGAACGGAAGAGTGGTCTTTCATTTAAGGATATATTGGAAATGATTGGTCTCTGGAGACAGATGAAGGAATTGTTTTGGAATTAGATAGTCTCACGACTTAACGATGAAACGATCATTTGAACAAGTTCCTTGAATTTGCCAATAAATTGCCAATGACTTGTGGATATGACTGAACTCTGTTAATGGAACCGACAATCTGGTCAAATGTTGAGGGGCCATTTGATGTTGACCGGGCGCTTAGATGAAGAAATTGGGCGGCTCGGGAAATTAGTGTATGCGAGCTAAATGCAAGCTTCCTTGAACTTTCGGGGAATTGAGGCACCATCCGAAATCATAAAAGGCGATCATATCAAAAGACTTGTCGGAGAATTTGGCCGTCGATGATGATCAATATCCTTACGATAATGAAGAAATCCCACTTGAATGTTCCTTCTTGTGGGTCGCGATCTATATATATACATAGCGAAGTCTCGTTCTGTAGGTATGTGTTGTGATGCTGTGTAAAACTTTTCCTATTGCAATTAGCCTAATGTCCATTCTCAACCATACACACCTGGTCGGCAAATTTATCATCACTGAACAGTTTTCTTCATGAAGAGGTTGAAATAAAGATACGGATAACAAATATATATATATGGTAAGAAGAAAGGAAAGAAGTCGAGAAACGCTTTCCAAAAGAAAAAAAATCTTCAACAGGATCCTCCCTTCCCTTTATGAATTTCAGACTGAATGACCTTGAGTGTAGTAGTAAATTGTAACGTGGCTAATCCTCAATGGATATCTGTGCAGCCTGACTGCAGAGCATGAGAGAGAGACGTGATAGGCTCTGATTCATGATCAAGTAACCAGTAGGCAGGCGCTTTTGACAAAGGAAATGCTTGAATGATACAACGCATAGTCAAATTACGCTTAGCTGGTCCAGTCAGAAGTCGATTCCCGATACTCCTCCTGGGAAATTGCGGCAGCATGATGGGCCGTGGTATGAGGATATTGTAACGACCTTCCCAACTCCAATACGCCGTGGAACACAAAGATGCCCGTATAAGTTCGAATCCATGTTCTACTCCATGGCCGACTCTGCATCTGCAAACCCTCCTAATAATGGTCCTACGTCTTCTGATTTGACCGGCTTGTACTTCTTCATTTCCTCCACATCTTCATCGTCCGATGCCCAACCATCGGAAATTGGGTGGGTACTTTCGACGGGGGTTTGTTTTGTATTGCTCGATCCGTCCTGTGATGGCATCTTGGCTAGAACTTCCTGATACCGCAATAGTCTTGCGTCTTGACCATTGTACATAGTAACGGGTGCTCGAGGGACATTTTGGGGGACCATGGCGAAGATATCAACGAGATGACTGGCACAAAAGTTAGTTAGAAAATTCATCAATGCGATCGATCAGTTGGTTCCACGATGTGCAGTTTATGGATTGAGGGGTGTCGGTGTGGAAGAAACGTTTGGAGCATGCGTACTTGGACGTTTGCGCTACGACCCTTTGCAAGGCCTCTGTCTCCCTTTGAACTTCTTGTGGATCTGCTTGAATGGCATTTGAATCTTGGTTCCCGAAACTGCCGTAATGATGAGGATGTGCATCGTTTTCGAATAATAGCCTTTGGTCTTCACCCTATTTGCAAAGTTGTCAGCGACTGCTTTATTTTGTATGTGACAGGAGAAATCAAACCTCGTCCGACGAATCCCGATTACGTTCCAGCCCAAGACAAGAAGAACAATTACCCATTGTTTCTACCCTCTCTATCCCTCTATGTTCTGTCCTGTCTGTCTTCCAACGACTCAGGGATAAATTGATCCCACACACAACACCAATTGTACTACCTACAATCAACCATCGACAGACGAATCTTAGGGATCAAAACTCTGGAAGATCGCTAATATCCAGTTACGCGACAAATGTACTGGATTTGGATTGTCTTTGCGAAAGCAAGGTGATGTTGATAAAATTATTCAAAGAAAGCATTTCTTAACTTTTTGGAGGGAGAAGGATGTTTCGATAAGAAAGTTGATTATGATGGAGATCCAACTTCCCGGCTAAATTACGGTTAGACATTTTTAGTGATTGGGTAGCCTTCAAGGTACTAGTGAGTAAGCTGACTGAGCAACCAAAAATATCTAATCGTCACTCCCTTCATTGTCACTACAAACAAACCTCACAGGTAAATATTTTTAACCTCACTTCCGATGTCACCCCTTTCTCATTCCAATTACTGATATGATATATACGGCAATAGATGTTCAAAGTTCAATAATGACGCTCTGCTGGGCCACTGCCGTGGAGGCTTTATCGCTTCGCTCTGGGAGAGCGATTCTTTCTATCTTCACTGGTTCTATGTATAGTAAAGTTGAATGGCGACCCCTTCGTTTCTTTAGCCAACCTAACAAGAGCGAAGCGAAAAACCTCCACGGCAGTGATCCAGCGGAGTGTTACCAATCCGTCTTCCCTGGCCCAACTTTCCTTTCCTTTCCCCGTTCCATATGTTAAGTCAATTTACAGGTATTCGACTAATCATCCCTTAATTAGACGGGTTCAATATCCTTCCATCATGGAATTTGCCCCTCTTCCCCTCCCCCTGGGAACAACATCACTTTCTTTCACTAGGAACATAGGATTATTTATGTATGCTCTCAACAATATCGGAATCTCTCAAAGTATGCTCTGGTTTCTTGAACATTCTATCACCGTCAAAATCTTACAGCTCGGTATACCCGCTGATCTACAATTTGACTGCTGCTTGCAAGCAAATTTTTTTCACACAACAAATCCAGCATGTTCTGGGAATTTGACTACATCACCTTTAATCATCTATTGCTGCAATATCACTAAGGAAGAAAGGAGGTTCTTGGAAATGTCCTTGCTCTGCTTCTGCTGTTCTTTGATAGCTTCGATGCGTTGGTTACTTGAAGAGATCTCATCCCTTACTTGGTGACAAACCCACCTTGCAAAGCCCCCCTCATGAACGTATTAACCTTACCTGAATGTACCGGATATTTGTATCTTTCCAGTTGTACAATAATCTTCTCCCTTATTTTCAATTTTTTGAGTACCTGCAAGGCGATACAATATATCGATCGAAAATTTCTTTCCTCTGTCTCCAATGTCCCAACATATCACCCTTGGTTTGGTGTTTTGTAACATTTTATAAGAGAGTACTTTCTCTTTGAATATTTTAATCAGTAAGGTCATCTCATCATCACATTCATTCATTTACTTATTCTTTTCGATCAAGACGGTCTTCACTCCTTCGTCCGTTGTTCTCGTTGCTTCACATCGGTATCTTTTACGTACCAACACTATCTTATAATATTCTACGCTGTTAACATGTTTCGAAGTCGAAACTTGGCTACTTTAGCAGTGCTTGCACTATCCGGATCGTCTCTAAGTAAGCCGGTTTCAGGCGGATCATGGGTTGGTGAGACTTGTATTTGTCCACCTTCCGATTGTCCACCAGTTGTCACCTCCTACACCACAATCACGACTACTCCTGTTCAAACTGTCACTATCACAAAAACTATCAGTCATGAAGTAACCCCTCCAGCAAACACGACTCCCAATCCAAGCATGGGTCCACCAGGAGTACCATCTTCACCGATCGTCATTTATACCCCTTCCACTACTGCCCCACCCGAAACCACCGTCAAGACGACTACAATATCTGGCTCTGAGATACTTGTCACCAGTACTATCACACCAAGTCAACCTCCACCGCAGAGCACTATACCTTGCGAAACGATCACTAAAACTATCACAACTTCAGGAACTGTCGTTGTCATAACCACCACTATCACACCTAGTCAGCCTCCTGCCCAGACTGTCACATCAATAGTTGGAACTCCAATAATTACGACTGGTAAATAATTTCCTTGATCCTTCACACCCATTTTATCATAAGATCTGACCAACCCAATTCTAGTACCTGGATCTACCATCATAACCACTATACCTGGCATGATTATCACTTCAAGCATTCCTGGATCAGTCATTGTTATCACGAAGACTATCCCACCAACTACTGAAACCACTGTCATTCCTTGCGATTCGACTCTCACGGTAACTCAGACAGGAACAGTAGTCAAAACAACTCGTCCTGTCTCTACAATCACCTTCACAGAATCTGGACACATTGTAACTTCCACGTATCCACCATCAACCCTATACGTGACGTATACATCGAATATCTACACCACTGTTGTAACAGCTACAACGATAACGAAAACTATTTCGGCAAGCACGCTAACAATCACTAAGACTGGTGAAATTGTTCAAACCACTGTTCCAGGCTCTACCTTCGTTACCACAATTCCCGGGTCTGTCATAACTTCAACAGTTACGCCTATTCCAGCAACTACAACCTCGCCCTCGTCAACATGTCAATACGATCCATGCCTCAAACAAATGCTAGAATCCTCAGCCGTGACTTCATTCTGCGCTACCTATACAGCAAGTGTTCACACGATTCCAATTTCCCTCCCAGCCTGCGTCTCTGAATGTGACACTGCACCAGGTGCTCTCTCATTTGCTTGCTCATGTCTAGTCGGCCAATTCACTCCTCCAGCTGTGACTTCCACCCCTGTCACCATCACAACTGCCTCAACAATTTTTGACCCATCGTTTACACCTACGGCTTCCTCGAAGCCTCCATGCAAACACTGTACAGAGGTTCTCACTATTCCCCAACCTTCCATAACCCCATCAAATGGAACTTGTTCAACTGGTCTGATTCTCTCCACAATAACTACAACTACTACGTTCATCCAAATCCTTACAACTACAAGTAGTATTCCAGTCTCACCACCAACGGCTCATATTTCTAGCTCCCCAAGGCCTTCAAATGGTACGGTCTCAACGGCAACGCTTTCTTCTGCCCTTTCTTCCACTGTTTTCCTCTCGTCATCTATCGTTCTATCGGCATTGATTGCTCCCTCTTCTTCTGCGCAGAGCACTAACACATTATCATCTTCCTCCGGGGTCGCATTGTGGTAGAATCAAAGTTTATTGACCAAAGAATTACCCAAACAACGAGATATAGGCGCTAGGAGGCCTGCAAAAAGGGAATGAACCATTGTTTGGACCCGGGTTTGAGCTAGTGTGCTGTTCCAAAATCGTCTCTTTCTTTATTTTTATCTTATAACGTTGTATTCGTTTTAATTTAATCTGGTATTATCAGGTATGAAAGGTGGGAATCGTGTGTTATGATTATGGTGGGAATTGACATAGACAAATATGATTAGATTAATTTAATGATTGTTTTTCTGGAATTTAGTTTCTGAATTCAATGTTGACTCATCTCGAGGTTTGTTCTGAGTCTGAGAAATCCTTCTTCCCATGGTTCCAGTCTGTGATCTCGTCCAAACTCATTTTTCTTCTGGAGACATAGCATCGTGAAAGGCTATCCCAGGATGAACCTCATACCTAGGAAACAATTCGAGCAATGTTCTAGTTTATAATGAACTTGGACGAGATGGCGACTATCCTCTAAATTAAAACTGAGATGATTCTATAGAGAGCTTCCGACAACAGAGGATCCACGGAGAAGTAGAGAGCATGTAAGCTCAGAATACCGGCTTGGCTGGGGGTTTTCAAGGATATTATCTAACTTGATCAGATTGAAGAATGAAACTTCTCGACCTGGGCTTTCGAATCATTTTTTGGCGATTGCTTGACTGTTTTGGGAGGCTACTTTGAAAACACCAAGACACTTCAACTCTTAGCAAAGCTCATATGATAATTAGGTTGGATTTCGATTCGTGGTATAGACCTGATTCTCAAATTTACAGGGATGCACACAGTGTGGCCATCCATTCAGTAACCCATAACATGCTTTGGAACATAAGTCTCCTCCAAATATTTACTTTCCTGTTCGGTAAGTTGAACACTTAAAGCTTTCAAACTATCATCCACCTGCTGTTTGTTGTATAATCCGCAGACAGGCGCCATTCCTCCCTTTGATATAATCCAAGCAATCGCAATGATGGCCATGCTAACACCCCTCTTACCAGCCAATTCTTCCACCCTTCGTACAATTTCTTGATCAGCCTCAAGATGCTTACCACGGAAAAGTAGCTTCAAGAAGACATCACTCTTCTCACGTTCATCAGTGCGATCTTCCCAGGAGTGGGCGAGCACACCGGCGGCTAGTGGCGACCAGGGAAAAAGGCCAATCTTGGCTTCCCTGCAGTATGCGTTCATCTCGCGCTCCTCTTCGCGGTAGAGCAGGTTGTAGAAGCCTTGCATTGAGATGAACTTATGCCAGTTGTGTTTTTCGGCTACGTTCTGCGCCATCTGGAACTCCCAGGCTGCCATCTACAACAACAACATTAGTCAAATTCGTTTTAGTGATCCGAGGACCTAGAGAAGACTCATAGAGCTACCACCTATATATCTAGCTTTCCCGCTCTCGACGATATCATTTAAGACTTTCATGGTTTCTTCGAGTGACACTTCGCGATCAAGACGGTGAGTTTGGAGAACGTCAATATAAGTACCGAGGCGGGCAATGCTGGCGTCTACAGCGTCGAAAATGTGCTTTCTTGATAGTCCGACTTGATTCACCTGAACATCATCGTTTCTCGCTTGGCCAGCGGCATCAACAGCTCCTCTCGCAGGATCGACGAAATGGAACACCTTGGTCATGATGACAACTTTGTTCCGAGGGATATTATACTCTTTGAAGAAGGCGCCAAGGATCTCCTCTGAGCGTCCATTGGAATTTACATCGGCGACATCGAATGTGTTGATACCAGAATCATATGCATGCTTGAGGATAGGGAATGCCTCTTCTTGGGTCAGGACCCAGGGTTGCCAGTTCTTGTCACCATAGGTCATACAGCCAACTATGATCTTGGAGACTTTGAGGCCGGAGCTTCCAACTCTATAATAGACGTTAGTTTCTGTCTGAGCATTGATTCCTTGTGTAATGAGCTCGAGCATACCTCATGTATTGCATTTTGTTATACATAACTAATACTACTGAAGTGGGAGGAAAGAGATGATGTTTAGTCAATGGAAAATTAATGGAACAATGGATTTGAACTTGATTCCGTGTGCCCTGTGTGGTATTAACACTTTATATATTGAGAGATGACAAGGTAGAGTACAACTTCGCATGTTGTCAGTCACTTGATACACTTTACTATATCTACTGTAGCTGCTGAGCGCAGGGTAAGATCGCCATACATTACGATCTTCCTATCCAGAGCAAAAAAATTAAATGATTCAAGAGATAAATCTTCCGAAGAGAAGATGCTCAATTAGGAAATTTTGTCGTAAGCAACGCGCATCAGTAGCTCGACCCTAAATTGTTTTTACCGCTAACTAAGGTTACTCGAGTGGGTCCACAAATCTAAGAAAGATGATCTGAAACCCTTAATAGAATGGCTCAAGCACTTTACTACCACTTTTTCTAGCCCCACAAAGCATAAAATTGGGTCTCAATTTCTTCATCTTTAAGGTTTTCATGGCTCCCTGAAGTATCTCCGCCGATATGTCCGGCTAGAGCAAAGCTTCACTGGTCAAGGTACAATGCCTTGTTCATAAGTAACCCAATGTTACTTGCTTAAATTCAAGGTGATCCGTATTGACCAACACCTTTTTCCTCCTGTCCACCTCTGTAACAGGTATTCAAGTTTCCCTTCTTTCATTTCGAAGTTATCGCGTTCCAATGTCAAACAGGTACGCTGCAGCTCACGAGCAACTCCTCGGCCCGGGAGATCAGCGTCCAACAGCGTTGCAAGTTGTCAAAGACGAGGAGCTCGAGGGAAAGCTCAAGGATAAAGTTGTACTTATTACTGGATGCTCTGCGGGTTTGGGTGTAGAGACTGCGCGTGCAATGCTTGCAACAGGTGCTACTCTCTTCCTCACAGCTCGGAATACGACCAAAGCACGAGCAGCCCTCGGCGAAGTTGCTGAATCACCACATGTACACCTCTTAGAGATGGACCAGACTTCGCTCAAAAGTGTACGAGCATGTGCTGCGAGTTTCCTCGAGCAGAGTAAAACGTTGAACATCATGATCAACAACGCTGGCATCATGGCTGTACCTGAGACTATGACAGAGGATGGCTTCGAATCACAATTCCAGACTAATCATCTGTCCCACTTTCTCCTCTTCTATCTTCTCAAACCTACAATCCTCGCTTCGGCAACTCCCGAATTCGCTTCGCGCGTTATCAATCTCTCCTCTTTGGGTCACCGTCGTGGGGAGCCGGATCTTGATAATATCAACCTCACTGGGTGGTACGATAAGTGGAGAGCATATGGAAGCAGCAAAACATGTAATATCTGGATGGCCAATAAGATTGAACGGCGATACGGTTCAAAGCATCTGCATGCCTTCTCTTTGCACCCAGGTGGTATTGTTACGCCATTATGGGATTCCATGAACGGTGAAGACATTGCGGACCTAAGAAGCCAGGGGGGCTTTGATGAAAGTCTTAAATCGCCCGCGCAGGGTGCCGCCACAACGGTATGGGGAGCAATCGCCAAGTGCTTGGAAGGAGATGGTGGAAAGTATTTGGATGATGTGCAGATTGCGGGCCCATGGACTTCAGATCAACCATTTGCACTACCTGGTTGGGCTCCTCATGCTTATGATAAAGCAAGAGAGGGCAGACTTTGGAAGTTGTCATTAGACATGGCTGGGTTGAAAGACACTGATCTCTGAACCTGTGTTTTCGAATATGGAATGACATCATGTTTTGTTTGAGATTATTTACTGTTACCGCTACTCTTATATATAATACCGCACAATAGATAAACACCGTTCTATACTACTTTGCCGAATATCTTCTCTCCAATGAGGCGAAATATATCTCTCAGACTTACTAATCCAATACTCTCAATCAAAATCCTACTGTCTGGTATATTATCTTAAAGTTTAGTTTATAATTTTATCAAAAATATCATATTACAGATATATCAATCTGAAAGATGTAGGTCGCTCACAACCCCGCTACTGTTGTTGTTCGCCAAGTGGCTCTCGTCTAAGTTTCATTAGTTATGGACATAAGCAATATTTAATAATGTAGCTCTATTATGTATATATAATTTGTGGAGAATCTAGAAGCGGATCTTGATTAAGAAACATTGAAGATTGATATTATAATTTGGTAACAATAGGTGTTTACGAAGGCGAGCTTAGCTAATCTCGCAAATTAGTATTTCCAGTAAGCTAATTTAATACATGTCAGATTGATTTGCAGGGTAATTGATCATCAGAGAGTACTTTGTATACAAAAGAATGCCATTGACTAAAGTGCAAGCTTTCACATGCCTACTGAGTTTATGAAACGAATAAACAAATATATTTGGGTCAACTTGAAACCCTCAAGGCAGTATCCAATTAGTTTCTCAACACCTCTTTACTGTCATGTGCTAATATAACACTAGATCTAAGGTGTAGAAATGAGAAAAAGCACAGTATAGATCATGAAGATTTCAAGTCTTATTAATTGATCGAAGAAATTAAGTATCCACATAGTAAAATATTTACGCCTGGAATCGCAATTAAACATTTCTTTCATATAATCTTGTCTATGTGGCGCTATCTTTCTAATGTCCGACCATAGACTGCGCGGCGGCAGAATATCTGTTACCATGAGGCTTGGCATCATCCACAATCTTGCGCATTTCTTGCAACTCGTCCTTCGTCAAATCAATGTTCCGTGAAGCAAAGTTGGCCTCCAGTCGCTCTGGCTTGGTTGTACCTGGAATAGCAATCATACCCTGAGCAGCAACCCATGCGAGAGCTATCTGGGTGATTGTACAACCTCTTCGAGTCGCGAGTTTCTTGATTTCCTCCACAATAGCCTTGTTATTGTAGAAATTCTCTCCTTGGAATTTAGGGCCTAGATAAGATTACGTTTCAGTAAAGACTGGGGAAATTGTAGTGAACAGGGAATGTAGTCAAGCAGAGACATACTACTTCGATGGAAATCGCCCGCAGGGAAATCATCAGGAGTCTTGAACCGAAAGTCGTCCACGAGCCATCCGTGACCCAGTGGACTATAGGCAACGTAGGCAATCCCTAACTCTTTTGCAGTTTCTATTAATCCATCTGTCTCGTGAATAGTCTCAAAAGCAGAATACTCTGCCTGGAGAGCATCAATCTTTGCAACTACGAATGTCAGTGGTAGGAATCGACAATTGCAAATGGGAGCTTACTCGAATTCGCTTTGCGCAAAGTGGCAGCAGAACACTCAGAAAGGCCGATGAACTTGGTCTTTCCCGCTTTACGAATCTCATCGAGAGCTGGGATAGAATCTTCTAAAGGAGTGTCTTTGAAATAAAGTTAGCAGACTGAGCACGAAATTAAGTTGGGATAACCTACTAGGATCAATACGATGCAAATAGTAGAGGTCTGGTGTGAAGCCGAGTCTCTCAATGGTGCCCTCAATATACTCCTTAATATGAGAAGCAGAATTAGTAACTCCCCCGAGTCCACCTTCAGCTTTCCCCATACAATCAAAACCACATTTTGATGCAACTATAGATAAGCGTGGTCAGTGTTGGTTCTCCAATGGCGATGGGTTGTAACGTACTGAAGACTTTATCACGTACGTTGTGCTTTCGAATGAAGTCTCCGAGCAGTTTCTCGTTGACACCCGCTGCGTAAACAACCTGAATTCTCATTTAGCAGTCTTCCGACGCAGATGCAGAGATATCTTAAACCTACAGCAGTATCCCAGAATGTACATCCCAGTTCAATAGCTTTAAGAAGGACTGGCTCAGCTTCCTCCAAGCTGAGATTACTTCCTAAACCAAAGCTTAACCCCATAGCACCGAAGCCCGGATTAGCGACCTGGATGTCGCCGAAGGGAATCGTTTTGACCATATTGACTTTTTATAGTGCGTTTCTGATTGTTTAGTTGTTCGTTGTGCACTTTTCGGAATCATACGAAATTACAGATATATATATACTGTAAAATAAGGAAGTGACAGAGAGCCAGGTGAGGTCTCAGAGACGGACTTTATGGAGATAACATCGGAATCGATTGAAACATTCTACTTGATTCTTAAGTCAGTATTGTCCCGCTCGCTTCACTTCCTAACATCGGATATCAATAAAGCAGCATTGGTTCCATTTTGTTGTTTCGGCCGAAAGTGGCTTGTGGAGATTCGTAAACTGGTGAACCCCTAGATAGCTTACGTAAGTTACCTTATTTCAACATGCAATATTGCGTGCCGTGGTTTATCAGTGGGTTGGTGGGGCCATTTCTCAATCTCAAGCCTTCTGCATCAACGACTTTGAACAACGGTTTCTCATATAAGGCAGATGTCGACGCACCAAAGGGAACCCAGACTACATAATGAAGAAGTACTTATTAGTGGACGAGGGACAGAAGAGATATTATCGGAAGAAAAGGTAGACAATCAGACTCAATGCAATAGTCATAGGTATCAAAAATTAGTTGATCCCTAATAAGACTAATCAATCATTTGAAGCTATAGCACGTATGGAAAGATTGATCATCATGTGAGAATTGATCAAATAGACACAAGTATGATAGATTCTAGAGGTGTTAAGTTCTCCTGAATGTTGACATTGTACCGGTAGACGAGAGACGAGAACGAGATGCGAGGGGTTGAAAGTGATCTGCCCATTGGTGGGCAAGTTGCCATATCTGTTAGAGCAATATTGCAACCATGGCATCTACGTCATCAACGACACTACATTGCCGCATAGCGATAAGGTTGCGATCGAGCACAAGCATGACCCAGGACCGGATGCGGAGATAAGTCCACCGTAGATTCCCCGGCATGTTCCACTTTTATACTACCTTCCCAGAGTTTGTTTGCTAATTCCTTCCTACGTCCAATCCTACCTTTCCTATTTTGAGTGCCTCATCTGCTTACTGCTTGCTTACTATCTGTTGCTTACTACTTAATTACTGCTTATGTACACCCCACACCTAGGTGGAAGTAAATCACAAGTGCGATATCCACATCGTTCGAATATGCCCAAACCACCATTCGCCGCTCAGATTACCCTGGAGTATACGCTGCAGCAAGATACAAACAGAGGAGTAGAGGATGTTCGGTCTGGCATGTCTAACGCGGCCGAGCGAAGAAAGGAACAAAATCGAGTCCATCAGAAAGCTTGGCGTAAGTACTTGTTCCACTTTTTTACAATAAGTCCTCGTATGTCACAATGGAGTACTGATGATGTGTGTGTCTCTAACTTGCAGGGAGAAGAAAGAAGCTTGAGCGATCACAGTTCCGCATAGTGAAATATCCGACCGATGTGTCGAACAGTTCTTCCGGGCAAAAGCTTGCACCCTCGGAGACTAGCTCGTCGGGCTCTAGTGGCTCATTAGAGGATAGCTCGCTGATGGTAAGAGCTACAAGTCAACATTTCTCCCATTCACACTCAGATATAACTGCATGGCAAGAGGCCGATCTGCTTAATGTCTTCAATTCAGCTGCAGGCCTTTCTCAAACCAAAACTTGCGAGCGTTCTCGAATAGCTGTCGCATGCGCACAAGGCAATCTGGGAGATTCTGTAATTATAGAGTGGTTGCAAAAATGGTCACGAAATGCTTTCAAGGTTGGATTTCTGGGGAGCGACAAACTGTTAGTTCTCGTCAAAGTCAATGTGTTCCGAGCTCTCATCAGCAATTCCATGACTCTTGGAATTCCATCCGACGTCATCACGAACGATGATGCAACATCTGCATTTTGTCCGCCATCTGTTGATGTGAACGGCATCCTCGCACTGCCGCCAACATTGCGGCCCACAGATCTTCAAACCCGGATTCCCCATCATCCTTGGATTGATTGTTTGCCTGTGCCTCAGATGCGGCAAAATTTAATCCGAGCCGGAAACACATATGATGTTATGGACCTTTGTGGAGACTTGGTTGGACTTTTCAGTGCTGGCACTGGGAGAACAGGCATGGTCATCTGGGGAGAGCCGTGGGATGTGGCTAGTTGGGAAGTTACCGAGGGATTCTTGGAGCGTTGGGGATGGACGATCAAGGGATGTTGGGATTTATTTGAGTCCACAAATAGATGGAGGGCAGAACGAGGTCAAATGGCTCTACAATTTGACAAAGTTTTGATCTGAAGACTTCATCCATGTGTTTCATGGATGGCATCGCAGAATCTTCAAGAGAGAGGTAAGCGAACTGGTTTGGCATATGCGCATTTTTATCATCTGCTGGCACATTGGGCTGTTCTTGGATACAAATGTGATTTTGTTGAAGCAAAACAAAAAATAGAATGATGTATTGACGGCAGATGTCTCTAGACTGAGCTATTTATTTAAGGATATGTTATGAAAGGGATCAAGCATAATATGATCAACTCCAATTTTGGATGATGCGCATGTGCCAATCCCCAGCGTTAATTTCTCGCCTAGAGAGGCATGTACCTTTACTTATTCGATGGAGCGTGAATAAGCGATACCTTTTTGTGAAATTGATCATCATTCTGAGATGATCAAGGGTTCATATTTGTTGAGTTACTTCGTGTTAGATGGTGTCGCTCATATAGTTTCCTAGTGTTGTGGAAATTTTCAATCTTTTACATTCGTAAGTGTCCCTGCTCCGGTTTTAAATTATCAAATAGTGGCGAGTCATGAGATTGAATAGCTCTATCTTGCTTCACGATTAATTCGCTCAAGATCTTCCCCCTTGATGGAATTCAAGTTATTCTGTACCGCATTATCCACACCGGATTCAATATCATCGTTATCATCTACGAGATCAGACTAGCCTGAAGTATCACTTCGCGAAAGAAGACTGGAAGCTATGGCAGTAACATCGGCACGCGGTACCCTCCCTGAAAATTTGGTCTTGCCTAGATGAATTTTACCCCTGGGAGCATTGGTAAGTCAGCTAGGTCGTAAGCTAATTGCTTGAAAAGAATACGGGCTATCATCGTTCCTCTGCTTAGGTAGCCATGGCGAGCAGGTACTCATCAGCATTCAGCTTAGCCTCCGCTATCTCTGGATATGCTCTTGTCTCGTCGAGAAAGCTTTGGTAATCTGTGCTGTCCCACCAAGGCGCCTGCTTTCGGCGCGGGGCAGAAATGATATCATGAGAAATTTTGTACCCTCGGGACAGCTAACAAATGCCTTGACGGTTTTCTTCACCGCATTCCGACCGACCACGTTAACATTACTCATATTCCCTGGTAAATAGTAAAGCAGCTTAGCAAAACTATTCGTAGAATAATCATAACATTCCTTACCTGCCGCGAACACAATATAGTTAGCCTTGAGTTCCTTGAGGATCCTATTGGTGTTTTCGTCCTTCATACGTGCAAGATCAACAACGAGGACATCGGCTTTTGCGCCTCTTTTTGGTCCTTACTGAAGAACTTCTGCTTCTTGTCTCTGATCTCTGATGACACTGGTAACGTGCCAGGGTTTCATAAGCATCGACTCAGCAATCAGTCGGCCAATGCCACCATCTCCACCAAAAATCAGAACGCGGGGTGAGGCCATAATCTCAACCCAAAACAGAACAAGAGCGACAATAAGGATCTGATATTAGAAAGAACAAAGTGTGTGTAGATGGCGATAGGGAAAGAGAAAAGCTGCGCGTGGAAACCACTTGATTTTTTGCTATTTCATGACTGTTTTAGGGGAGGAGGGGCACTTTTAGAGTGATCGAACCATCTCGTTCTCTCGCTTCATTTGAATTATTCATTATGGAACAAGTTTCGGGCGAAGCCTTTTCGCTTAATGTCGAGAAGAAGAAGATGAGAAGAGAGTAAGGAAAAAAAAGTAAAGGAAGGCTCACTGTACAATGTAGGTACCTATATTAAGTCAACATGATATCATCGAGTTATTGAATAAATACTCTTTATTGGCTGAGGTTGAATGTTCAATCGCCCTCTAGAATGAGATTGGTAGAGGGGCAACCAATCTGCTATGCCGATAAACGTGGCAGTGTTGAAAAGAGCAAGCTGAACAGTCGTTCCCACCCCCGCGCATATTAGCTCCGCCCGCAGCAGCTTGCATGCAATATATTTTCTCATTCTTTGGAAATACAAATATTACTCAAGAATCATTTAATCATATCACGAAATCCAAAAATGTCAATATCTTCGTCATCATATTCTTCATTCGTTTCCTTATTCCGAAAAATCAATGGCGTTCGTCCGTCCTTTCAAGAATTATTGTACACATCACATGATGTCAAAACACTCCTACCGGCTTCACTATATTTATTGTTCTCCTCATTCTTTCGAAAGAAGAACATCATTCTGCGCAAGCTTCGAGCGTTGTTGAATACATTGGAAAATCCAATATTATTGGTACTTTTATTACAATCCATACACATTTTATTCTCTGGCTATCATACCATTATTCGATACGATTTTGCAAAAACATCGAGCACATCACAAAAGCAAAATCAGCCAAGGGGAGTACCTTCATCGCTGTATCGACCTTTAAATCGAAATCTGGATGAAATTCGTTTGCTTAGGCTATATCAACGACATAATCCATCAGATTTGCCATCATGCACACTTTTTCAAACACAATCAGATTCACGAGACCACCAATCGGACTCAGTACTACAGTCAAGAATTCTATTCCAACAGGAGAGAAAATATAATGCCCTCTCATATGCCTGGGGAAGTTCAGCTCGATTATCGCCAATCGTTGTGAACGACGTCGAAGTGATGGTTCATGCCAACCTTGCAAAATGCTTGAGGCAATTGACAAGTAACATGAAGGCTGAATCACAACAATCAATGTTCCTGTGGGTGGATGCAATCTGTATCAACCAGAATGATTTAACAGAGCAAGCAATTGAAGTCAAGCGTATGGGAATGATTTATTCCTCTGCCGAAACAGTCATTGTATGGATTGGGGCACCCAGGATTGAAAGCGATGCGCCTAACTTGCGATATATTCTACGCAGATTAGACCGGACTAGACAAGATATTGACCCCAAATTGCTCGACTCAGAATGGCCGGTGTGGTCCGATAATAATTCCTCGCGGATGATAAACCAGTTCTTTTCGAAAGAATGGTGGCAGCGAACTTGGGTCTTTCAAGAGATCGTACTTGCAAAAAGCATTTTCTTACATTATGGCACTGTTTCTTTCACTTGGGACACAGTCAGTAGCTCACAGCTACATTTTTATTATCTCCACTCAAATTGTGCACTTCCGCCGGGTACGATACCTGAAGGAGTTTTCAAGGCTATGAGGAGAGTTCTGACCATCAATTTTGTCAGAGATAGCAGAGCGCGTGGTCTCAAAGTTCGACTGACTCAGCTATTGTGTATGGATAGGAGGTCGTTTTGCTCCGATCCACGAGATCGTATATATGGGCTTCTGGGTCTTGCAGAGGACCGCGATGTCGTAAGCCCTGATTATACGAAACCTATTCGGTGGGTCCTCCAAGATGTAGTACAAAGTCTCATAGAAAAGGGCAAATCCTTGAATGTCATCTGCATGCTACCGAAGTTTCATAAGATGGATGGTCTACCCTCTTGGGTTCCTGACTTCACCGCATCTTCACCTCCGCGGAACTTCATGAGTTTCCTGTCGAAAGACCCAAATACATTTCATGTATTCATGGCATCGGGAAAAATGCCTTTCTCTGGAGTACATGTAAAAGCGGGTGTTCTCTCGGCAAAAGGAATAATATTAGACGTTGTTGATGGCATGGGTTCAGCTACTTTTGTGACCCGATCGACTCGTCCCTCTCTGCCCAGTCACGAAAATCTGCAACAATCAACTACAAATAACTCACGCTACCCTAGCAAGAATGACCTGTTCCATGCTATCTGGAGGACGCTAGTGTCATCTCGAACAACTCATGATACCAAAGCAACTTCTGCGAGCGGAGCTGTATATCTCACATTCAAGTCAGTGACAATACCAAAGGAAAATTGGCTGTTGGAAGACGTATGGAAGTGGAAAGAATTAGACGAGATCAGGTTCTTTTACGCCAACAATGCAATGCTAAAAGTCGCTGGAAAATCCTTGAGTGATTGGATAAATCTTGCACTTCCAGTATTTGAGCCAAATCTTGACGCTTCTGTCAAGGGCGTCAAGAATGAAATTAGGTATTTACCGTACCATGTCAAAAGTACTCTACGAAATCAAAGGTTTCTCGTGACGGCATCTGGATATATTGGATACGTGCCGAATGAAACAAAACGTGGGGATACAATATGTATACTGTATGGCATGGACGTACCGGTGGTTCTGCGAAAAAATCAGGATAAAACTTTTGAAGTCATTGGGCCATGCTATGTTCATGGTGTAATGGAAGGTGAATTGATGAACGATATGCAAAATGGAGTTTTTGAGGAGATTGTTTTCGATATTAGTTGATTTTATTTCACACTTTCCGGGACATGGCGTCTGTTTTGGTACTTGATCTCATTATTGCAACCGATCTCTCAGGACCGAGATTGTTCTTTTTGTATGAATATAAAGTGTTGAAAAGGAGGGGATACTGGACGATCAATGACAGTGGACGAAATTTTGAATTACTATGCACTTTCCAAGATCCTGGAAAAATTGGTTACTGAGAACTTTGGTTAGTTGCAAGTATGGACACCCTCTTTACCCCGTACATAATTCTCAAATCTGATGACCACAAAAATGCTCTGAAGAAGTGCATAAACGAGAATACCACAGTGGATTTCATCCAGATCCAGCAGATATTGATGTGATTAAGGGCTAGAGAAGAGCAACAGGAATCAAGCTCATATTCCCAGAAAGCTTAATTTGATAAATACCCTCTATTGCCTTACTTGCCCTTCTATCTCAATATATCTTTCTCGAATCTGTAGTCTCGGCGCTGATGTGACCTCAGCGTGCTCTACGTGCTATATTATCTAAACGTCATTTTCAACATTTTATATTCTTATTATCTGTGTCAAACCTTGTACAAGAAAATAAATCATTAATAAATTGCTAAGTACAATTGATCGATTGTAAATCAGGAATTCAATACTTTTTCGTATAACCCCTGAATTCTCGGTGATAACACTCTAGGTCGATTAAAAAAATGATTTCGACATCAGACTACCCCTTCATTCTCGTTTATTTACATGAATCTTCTCTCCACAATAATGGAGACCACTCCACCTTTTCATATGCCTAACGATCCTCCAATTTCAATTCATCTCTAAATACCAAAAAGAAAACTCATGAAGCACCAAAGAATATACTAAAAACTTGTCAAGAAGAATGAACAAACAAATCGACGTCGGCATGATTCGAACATGCGCCCCCGAAAGGAATTGATTTCTAGTCAATCACGTTAACCACTCCGTCACGACGCCTGTCAAATTATATTTGTTTGATGAATAAGCCGCCCCGTCTAACGTCTACATACCCTTCTAAAATTGAGTAACAATCATCAGAAATACTTTCTGAAGTGTGTGTAGAAGGTTACTCGGAAGCATCGTAATCTTGCAATATGCAAAACCCACTCCTTTTTTCTTTTCTCTTTCTTCGTATATCAAATCTTGGTTACACACATCTTGTCCATGTTAATAATTCTCTACTTGACAGTATAGATTGTGGAAATCACCTGCACACACAGATCCACACATCATGGATTTAATCCCTAATGTATTCGCTATGCTATGATCAATTTTTTTAAACAGTAATTAATATATAATGGATTTGATCATAGTTTATCAACCCTAACTTCTTCTAGAACAGCCGTATAACTAGAGGTTCTCGTTGACAAGCTTGGACGTGGGCTGCTGTGGCGGTGGATACACATGATCATTGTTGGCCATTATATCTGTAGCCTGCTTGTCCTTAATCGTGCGCTTTCATTCCTCTGTGAAACGATGATAATATGATTCGGGGCATCACTCAGGTGTCTAAACATACTCGGTGATCATTCTGTAACTCTCAGGTAGTGATATCTCATTTTTCTTCCTCGTGATGATAGTTTTAGATGCCCAGCATCAGCATGACATTGCTTAAGTTTCGAGCCTTTGTTTACCTTGCGGACTGCAGATCGAAGTAGTTGCATAAGTCTTCTTCGAATTTGAGTCGATCTTCGGTGAACTCGAGCTTTTCGCCAATCTCATCAATCCCTCCACGAAATCTGTATGACTTAGATGCTTAAGGAATTCTTCACCAGACATACCCTCCAAAGGCGTTAATTCGTGAGTTGAACTTTCTATCTTCTTTGCTTCAATTCTTGTTTCCAATTCATTTTCCAATTCCAAGATACTCCGTTGAATTTCCCGCATGGTTTTATACCCGGATGGACATTCTAACTTCCGCAGTACTTTTTCGAGAATCTCCAAGGATTGCAAATCTTTCTCGCATATATGCTTCAGGCGTTGTTCTCATATCAACCGTTTCTGCTTTGTTCTCAACAACAATTCCTGTCTCATGAAGTTTTTGGCCTTCAGTTGAATTTTAAGCTCTAATATGACTTTGTCAATTGCATCGTCATCTCCAAAATCAGTTGTATTCATATTCTTCCTTATCCATCTTCGACCCATGTTCGATATGCCAACAATATGATCGACTATGCCCTCCAATCTATCGTTCCAGCTTTGAGTTGTGGCCAAGGCATGCGCAAATCCCCTTCCAACGAGAATTTGGTGAAAAATTCGTTCACAACCACAACTCCCAACCCACTTCTCTTGGCTGACCTCAACATGTATCGAAACCCTGCATCATCCGAGACTAGAATTAAGCAAACAAAAGAATTAGGTTTCTTCTCTAACTGCGTCATCCTCCACTTCTTCCACGCGCGTCGTAGAGCTGCATCTGCTTCTTGGGGAGCTGTACCCACGCGTTCAATGTGGACGCCAGCTTCTATTAATCTTGTACCACTTTCAGAGAATGTGAGATGAGCATCAAAAGCTGATATATCAATAAGCTCCCCGAAATGCCCAGCGAATTTCTTCAACGAAGTTACCACGTCGTCATAGGACGGAGAAGTTCTTTTGTTATCGGCATCCCATAGAACTACGACCGAATTCTGCCTTGATATAGAGGCTTTTTCTTGATTCTTAGATGCAGCTTCCGTGTCGGCCAATGCAGAGATCTGATCCGGCTTGACTTTTGACTTCAGTCTCCTTTGACGTGGTGGCCCGCAGACTTGAGCTTTATCACCCTGTTTGTTGATTAAAATTTTTCCTTGATTCGGCACGGAGGTGTTCTTATCACTTCTATCTAGCCTTGAATTTGAATAAAATTCAGGGCATGCAGTCTTTGATTCAGAATTTATAGTTGTGACCTTTGGCTCTGTAAAATCCACTCGACGTCTGCGTATGTCAATGTGAGATAATGAACCCACGTCCAAATTTAACTTCGAATCCGGAGAACTTGATATACTCTCAGAAAGAGATGAGAGATACAAAGCCTCTTTTGGATTTATTAGCTCCAAAGATTTGTTGGAAACTTCTTCAGAATTGAAAGCATCATAGCATTTCTTCTTCTGATAAACTGAGAACGTTCACATCTTCTCAAAAGCGCGGATGGATGAACACTTCTCAGAGGTGGTGAGCCACCATGCGGAATTGAATTCGAGGATATATCCTTAGCAAGTGTCCTGAAGAATGCTGAGTCCAGACGACATTTTGATAAATTGTTGTTGGTCTCACCACGATTATTGAACCTCGGGTACAACAAACAGAAGAATGATTTGGTGTTGGGAAGCAGAGAGGCGTGGATTGGGTTTCTGGGACTCAATTGAGGAATCATTGCTCATCTCATGACCGTTAGACTTGCCTATCTCTTTGACTCTATGTCACGGGATTTTTTCTGCTGTGACCTTCATGATATCAAGATTCCCGTAAAGAAAATGTGGCGCTGAGATTCCGAGAAAGACGAATACCCGGATTTTGGCGCGGCCGCTAGGTTTATGTTCACATCACATGATACATATGATCTAGCTACCTAGTAGGCAGTTTTGCATCTTTGACAGACACATTGTGTTTACATTTTCTTCACCACCCTCTAATCGTGCCATTGGAACATAAATGTTTTCCTAACTTTCATGAAATCAAATTTCAAATTTGAGAACTACTTGGCCATGCTACTTCTAAGTCGAGTGATCTAGGCTTTAGGAATTCCTGTTGTTATACGTGTCGTACACTGCATGCAACTAGAGATTCAATGGCCTCGAGGCTTGACGATGTGTATCCTTGAGATGTCACATTACATGATTGAGTAGCCAAGGCATTCTTATGCAAACTTTTTTATCCTCACTGCAGTGCGACGAAATTCATGGTTTTTAGACATCCGAAGCGAAGATATTGATCTCGAAAATGAAGAAAAGGCTGGAAAGCTTTCTTCTTATTTTTTTCAACACCCGAGTGGTTTCTCCCAATTTGGTGAAAACCGAAAACTCCATTTCTTCATTGTCAAAAGAAGTATACAAAACCAAAAAAATTCATCATGCCTGAAGTTCACTCATACGAATCTAGCAAAAGCAGAACTTCTCTACCATACCATTCACTTTTGAATCCGAAAATAGAGAATGATGAAGGACCATACCTACGAGATGACGATGCGGCTGCTTTGCGGCGAAAGTTTCTGTATGGAGTAGCTTTGGGGCTTCTCAGTGGATTATCCATAATTCTGGTTATCTATGCCACATTTTCATACATTTCTAATTGGAGTATACCACAGACATTCCCTCCAGATTGTAGGTTAGGGATAGAAATTTCCTCTTGAAAGATTACGGTCGCTTGACATATCACGTACTCATTTTGAGCAGTTCCATCACATCCAGTCATGTTTGAAGAAGACGAAACATATACAGCTGCTTCTAGTCCAGAAATCGATTCAGCATGGGATAATTTAATGCCAGGTAAATTCACCCTCAGAAGTTTTCCGGTCAACATATCTTCAAAAAAGCTAACTCAATGTCACCAGCTGGACGAGGTTTCATTCTTGTCGAAAACCCCGAAAAATATGGTCTTCGACCAGGATTACCATCAGCAAATGGGCCAGATCGATATTCGGTTTCTGTATTCCACCAACTCCACTGTCTGGTAATATCATTTTCTCCTTGCTCTAAAATCCATCCAGATCACCATCTAACACCCACAGGGCATGATCCGCGAATCCTACAACTCGGTTCTCATGGGAGTTCGCCCGCACATCCACGGCGATGAAAATCTCTCACACTCAGCGGCTCAAGAATCGGAAAAAGAACACACATCCCACTGCTTCGATTATTTACGACAAGCAATGATGTGTTCTGCAGATATGACTATCGAATGGGCAATGGAGATGCCGGATGGGAAACCTCCGTTTACAGTTGATGGGTGGGGTATCACTCATATGTGTAGAGATTGGAAACATGTTTTGAAGTGGATGGGAGAGCATAGGAGTCCGGTGAATAGTCCGGGGATTGCGTAAGGGCTTGGGAGACGACGATGGGCTATACATTGCTATGGATTAAAGTTTATATGTTCGACGGACTCTTTTAATTTATTTTCACTTGCATCATGAATACCAATACATGATTTAACCGATATCCCTACATCGTGCACGTCCCTGTATCATGCACGTTTTTAAACTCACCCTACAACAACTTCAATATTTAATAATAAATATATTCAATAAAATATAAAGCTATAAGTGGTCTAAGAGTATAATAAGATATAATAGATTAGAAAAGAAGATTTAAAACTTTCTTATTTAAATCTTATAGGAATCTTAATCTATTGGCCTTGTTTTGATTGTATAACCCCCTCCCCTTCTTTTATTATTGATTCATCCATTATTATTATATTAAAGGGCTCTATAGTTTTCTTAGATATTAGATTTATAATATATAAACCTTTTTAAAGCTTTAAATCTCTTTTAATAGAAGATCCTATTAATTTACAAGCTCTTTTAATCTCCTTTTTAATATCTCTTATAAGTTGATGATTCACTTCCCTTTATGCTATTCTCTCTTTAGCTTCAATTACTTCCTTTTCCTTTTTAGCTTTTTTATTAGCCTTCTTCTGTATCTTAGCTTTCTTTTCCTGCTTTATAGTAAGTGTTTTTCTCTGATTAAAAGATTTTAGCTTTTTTAATCTAAAAAGGAAAATATAAAAAAGCATTATTAATCTTCTTCCCTATAAGGTTTAAACACTTGGAATGAGTTCTTTTCTTCTTTTCCATTTTTAGAGCCTTTTCTAAATCTTTTACTCTATATAATTGAATATTAGTTTTAATTATATTAATAAAGACAATTTTAAAAAGCTTTGAAGTAATCTTGAGGTTCTATGTAAAGGACTGTTATAAAAGGATTCAATTCTACCTTAGAATCTAAAACTAAAGAAGGAAGAAAAGAATAAGAAGAGAATTGTAAGAGCTTTGGACTATATATATTAATAAGTTATATGTTAGGCTAAGGTTTTAAAAGTTAAGTAGTTGAAAAAGGAATCTGAAAGGGATTGAATTGTTATATTACCCCCCTATTTGAAAAAAGCTTGTTTTTGAGTATTTATCTATTTTCTTATTTTTAATAATATTATTATACTTATTATTATTATTTTTATAATGTTTCAGTTATTGAGGTAATACTTTAAACAGATTGAAAAGGTTTTGATTAGCTAGGTATGTCACGGCGCCAACTACATGATCTGTAGTTGCCTTCGTGCCTCAGGCACAGCATACTAGCGCGCCCTACTTCCTATAAGTAGGGCTTCACTCTTTCATAGCTCTTCTACCCTTATGATACAATATAAGTCTTTACCCATATCTTAATAGTTTATACCATCTTCAAATAAGCTATCACAACTTTATTTCTTATTTTATTTCCAAAAGCCCTATCGATGCCTTATCCCAATCATGCCGATCGCATCTACTGTTAATCCATTGTACACCCTGCCGCCAATATTTTTGAGCCTCAAAAAGTGCCGAAGATAGGTGAACAAGCACCTACACCAGAAACACCTGCATCTAGCTTACCTCCGCAGTTCCTTTTCTTGAATCACATTCTCAACTTTACCAAAACCAATATCTCTCCCTTTACAAACCTATTCAATAATCCAAACACTACATACTTCACTGCCACTCAAGCTGTATTTGAATCGATCAAATCGATTACAAACTCATTACAAACCCAAACTACCACTACTCAAGCCTAAGCCATCAATATTCAATCAAAGATTATCGAATTGAAAGACACAATTGAGACATTGAAGATTGCTATTCACATAATTCGTAAACTTCATTTTATCACAAATATCTCATCATTCCTGAAAAGTTCAATAATAATAAATAAGATATTACAAAACGCCAAAATCAGTACACAACTTTTCGTAATATAATCAATCACTACTTGACCACAAATTACAAAAATAAATCAAAGTTTCAGAAAATCACATTTCTTATTAATCTACTTTCTAGTCCTGTTTATACAAACAATTAGATACATTTTGATACAATCACAAATAACATATATAATTCCGATCTTTAGCCCTCTAAATAATATACTATAACAAGCATCTAACATAAATTAAACAAACAATACCAGACTCTAGATCTCTCACACAAAGCTTCCATAAATTACAATAAATATAAAATGAAAAAGACCTCATTTGATAACTTTATTACCGAATTCAAGCAGCTCACTATCAAATGCAAAAAGACTGCTGAATAATAAATCACTAATCTTAAACTCAAAGTCTCACAAAAACTAATCAATACTTTAGTTAACCGCCCTAATAAACCTTCTGCTATCAATATCAATATATGGGTAGTCTAATGGCAAGGCATCTATGATAACTTAGAGAAAAAGATTTATCTTAATAATCAATATAAGAATCAAGACACCAACTTCAATAATCAGAAAAAACCCAATAAAAAAAAGCCTATTATTATTACTGTAATACCTATACCTGATCCCTCTAGAGATCCTATACAATTGAATGTTGCTTGTCAAGGCTAGCGACCCTTATTATGTTATAATAGAGAACAATGTCTAGATCTTAGCCTTTATCTTTATTACAAAAAGCCTGGTTATATCAAATTCAACTGTAAAGAAAAGCAATACAATAATGCAAAATATAATACCAATTCAGGAACTATACAATACTTCGATCATCCTTCTGCTACAAATTAACACACTCCGAATATCTATTGTTTTCTCGTTATTGATTATTATCACAATCCTGAACCCTATCGCAACGCTTATAGCTCTACTTATCAGAATATATTTCTGTTTGCTAATCGTTTCCCGACTGCCGCAGCACTATTTCGATATGCCTCTCCAGTCCCCACTGGTAACAAAAATCTAAGCGGATTTGTTGAAGGCTCTGTACATTCGGATGATAGTGGAAATTCAATTCCCCAGCCAAGTATATTAAAAGACTAACCTCGATTCATAATCGCGAATCGAGATTCTTTATAAAAAGTTTGTCTTTATAAATTAAGAGATTGGTTATATCTAGAAATCCTTTATATCTTAAAATAATAAATAACAAATCTCTTAAAATCTCAATAAAAATTTTCCTTACACCTAATATAATCATCTCATTCATTGACTTAGTAGATAGTAAAGCTGTGGGATATAGATTTATAAATAGAACCCTTATATCCAAGCTTGATATCCCTACACATCCCCTTTCTATTACCTGTAATCTATTACTTGTAAACAAAAGGATTTCTGATATTCTATCTCAGTATACATTATTAAATCTATGGATTAATAATCATAAAGAAATTGGCTTATTCTATATTATCAATCTTTCCAACGCAAACCCTATAATCCTCGGTCTTCCATAGCTTCAGCGCTATAACCCTATCATTAATTAGATAATAATGACTCTTAAGTTCATGTTCACATACTGCTCCAGATATTGCTATCCAATTAACTTTACTGCAACTGTTGTTCCTGATTGTAACAATATACTGACCCCAACAGACACAGCACTCAATCCAATACTACATACACCCATTAGGAAGTCTATTTTGAAATCTACTTCGAAAAAATCTACTTCAACTCTATATTATACCTTTGCTGAAAAAGTCATTGATGAAAGTCTCCAGACTCCCTCCTTCTCATTTTAAAACTAATTAATACTTTTGGAATACAATCCTCTAACTCCAGTTATAAAGAAGAATACTGATAAAAACCTCTACAACATAAATCCTGCTGATTTAATACCACCCAACTCAAACCATCGCTACACTCACCGAATCAATAGAAAAACAAAGACCCGCATCAAGATAATATCAAATCGGCCAATCCTGAAACCAGCCCCAACGCGGATTATCGCAGGCTCTAGAATACACAAAAGACCACTACGAAACCAAAACGTTTTATCCCCATTGAACCCCCTATCGCTACAGAAGCTCTTTGAGGAACCAACTAACACTTTACAAAATATCTGATAGAAAATAAATGATATAAAGTTTCTTACAGCTAATAGCTTTGTTCAATTCTGTAAAGATCAGGAAGCTTATATTACAAAAGTAATCTGGGATGAATTAAATAGAGCTTGTGAGTTATATTGTATAATAACAAATGATCCTATTCAATTATATTACAGTATTATAGAAAGTAATATCAAGAAGTTCATGGAAAAAACTGATCGACCTGTATTATTTATAACAGAGATTCAGAGTAAACTACTATTCTAGCTTTGCAATCTATTTGCTAGGTTTTTACCCTCTCTTACCAACAAGCTCCTATCACAATATTTTTAGGATTACAAGATCGAGATTATGTTAAGCAAAAAGCCTCTATACAACAAAGATTACCCAATATCCCCAGCCGAACTCCAAGTCGTTTGCAAATAGCTCGATAATAACCTAAATAAAAAATTCATTCGCAAATCCCGCTCCCAATCGGCCGCCTTACTCCTTCTAGCTGCAAAACCTGGGGGAGGCATTCGAATTTGCTAGGACTACCGTGAACTGAACAATATTATTATTAAGAACCGTTATCCATTGCCACTAATCAAAGAAACCCTCGATGCTTTATACTATACTAAAGTTTATATCAAATTGGATATCATCACTGTATTCAATAAATTACAGATCGCGGAAGGTCACAAATAGAAGACTGTTTTTACAATTTGTTTCGGCTTATTCGAATCCTTGGTGATGCTTTTCGGCCTTTGCAATGCTCCTGTCTCGTTTCAGAACTATATCAATCATATTCTTTTTGATCTCCTGGATAAGAATTGTATAGTGTATCTAGACAATATCTTGATTTATTTTGAGAATATTACAGATTATCGAAAGTAAGTTCGCGAAATCGTTTAGAGATTTATTGACACTGGATTACAAATTGATATTAACAAATACAAATTCGAAACGAGGAGAACGAAGTATCTCAGCCTGATTATTACTCCTAGTGGTATCGAGATGGATTCCGATAAGGTTAAGACTATTCTTGAATGGAAGTTGTTAATTAAGCTAAAAGACCTCCAACACTTTCTAGAGTTCGCCAACTTCTACCAATACTTTATTCGCAACTTTTCTAAAATCACGGAATCTTTAAACTGCCTATTGAAAAAAGAGAATATATAGAATTAAACTATCAATCAAAAGAATATCTTTGAAAACCTGAAGCATACCTTTGCCTTCATTCCAATCCTTGTAATGTTTGATTATTATTGTTGTACAGTTATCGAGATAGATGTTTTTGACTGAGCTGTGGGCGGAGTACTCTTTCAATATGACGATGAGGGCCGACTACGCCTGGTTGCATACTTCTTTTCAAAACATAGTGTTACCGAATGTAACTACGAGATCTATGATAAGGAACTACTAGCTATTATTAAGTCCTTAGAAGAATGGAAATCCGAACTATATAGAACTCAAAAGCTGTTCGAAATCATTACTGATTATAAGAATCTAGAGTATTTTACATCAACAAAGATATTAAATCAAAAACAAACTAGATAAACTAAATTCCTAACTGATTTCAACTTTTGTATTATATATAAACCGGGTCTTAAAGCAATTCATCTCGATGCACTAAATAGAAAAGCAGAAGATCGCTTTATACACACCGACCCTAATAATAACCGAATCAAGAATCGCTTATAAACAGTTCTCCTAAAAAAAGTATTCGATATTATTACATTTAAGGATCTTATTTAATAAACAAATAACGATATTGACCTCACCGCGGTACCTATAGGTATGATTATCTCTGATATTGAGAAGTCAATCAACAATCTTATCAATAAAGTATATGAATCATTCGAATTAATCACTACCATACATAAAACACTTCAAAACCCAATTGCTCGCTATTGGTCGCTATCAATCCAAAAAGATCTCCAAATCACTCTTCAAAACTATAGATTAATCAATAATAAAATTTTCTATCGCGACCACCTCTTTGTTCTCCCCTTCGCTAAGCTTCGCACCCAAATCATATACCAAATATACTCCATTGGTCCGACAGGACATCCCGATCGAGTTAAAACTATTAATCTCGTCTCCTGCATATACTGGTAGCTCAATATATCGAGGGAAATCGAAACTTACATACAAACCTGTTAACTCTACTTTCGAACCAAAGCCTTCCGTTTTGCTGCACCCGGATTCCTAGAACTCCTGCCAATACCATTCTGCCTCTGGTCCGATATCTTTATTAATTATATTATACCGCTATTAATTAGCAAATGCTATAGCAAAAAGCATCAATATATCATCACAGTTATCTGCCGCCTAACGAAAATGTATTATTTCATTCTGGTTATAGAATTGTTCGTAGAGGAGCTCGCTGATTGGTTTGTTGAAAAAGTCTACTGCCTATACAGTGCACCTGATAATATAATATCCAATAGAGATTTATAATTTATATCAGAATTCTGAAAACACTTATCCGAGTATTTATCGATCACTTTGAAACGATTCTTCTTGTTCTATTCCGAGTCCGATGGACAAATAGAGAGGATCAATGTTATAATAAAATAATATCTTCAGGCTTTTATAAACTTCCATTAAGATAACTAGTACGATTGGCTTCCATTCGCAGAGTTTGCGCTTAATAATATCATCTCAGAGACTACCGGTATATCCCCATTCTTTACTAACTACAGTTTTCATCTACACCTCAATGTTGAACCTTCTTTATTTGTTCCCCTAAATCTATTATATCAATGCAAATGCGAATTCCTAAAGGCCAACAAGATTGTGGACCGATTTGATATTATCCTAACAAAATTGAAAGCCCTAGCCGCTCAATCTATTCAGAGATATAAAGATTATGCTAACAAGACTTGCACCAACACTTTTCTATATAAAAAAAATAACAAAGTATAGATTAATACTAAGAATATGAAAACCAATTACCCGATAAAGAAAGATGATAACAAATGGGATAGCTTCTATAAGATTCTAAAAGTTTATAAACAAGTCTATCTACTCTAGCTCCCCATTAGTTTTAAGATCTTTCCAGTATTCCATAATTCATTACTCCGATCACTTCACTGCTTACCTGGATTAGCCGGTTAAGAAGCAATCAACGAAGCCGAATCCCGCCGAAACTAAGGTTGTATCCTAGAAAGAGATAATAAAACGAACAAGGAAACCGAGCAATAGGAATTCGATAAACTATTTGACTATTATAACGAGAACGAATTTCATTACCAAGTCAAATGGAAACATCACCCAGCATTTTGGCAACCTGCTGAAGACCTTTGCGGCCAGGAAGATACGATCATTGCTTTCCACTTAGCAAATCCAGATAAGCCAGAACCGCCTGCTTGGGTAGGCTTCAAAAGATCTACTACTCCTGATCTCCTGTTAGTACTTACACCAAGCGCATCCCCGAATCGAGGCCAAGGCAGACCTAAAAAGCTCCGGCAATTGATTATTATTCCCAAAAAAGTTTATTTTAATTCAATAATAGAAATTAGAGTATTTTAATGTTATTTTGTTTCTAAAAGGTCAATTGGTATTACGATTGTGGATTGATTGCCTTGAGCGGGGGGTATTGTCATGGCGCCAACTATATGATCTGTAGTTGCCTTCGTGTCTCAGGCATAGTATACTAGTGTGTCCTACTTTCTATAAGTAGGGCTTCACTCTTCCATAGCTCTTCTACCCTTATGGTACAATATAAGTCTTTACCCGTACCTTGACAAGGTAATACTTTTTGAATTTGTAAGGAGAGTATTTGAAGTTATTAATAATATATCAGGTAAGGTTAATATTGTAATTATACTATTGTATTTGATAGTAAATATTATTATGAATACTTTTTAAAGTTATAATTTATTTGATTTTCTATTTTTCCTCATTCATAATATTGATTGGAGGGTTAGAATTGTTTATTTGATTAGGAAAAGGATTATTCGTAGCTTTTCGTAGCTTTTTAGTTAGGAATATATCGAAAATTTTCATTATAATCTAATAATATTAGTTTAAAGGAATACCCTATCTTTTGATAATAAGGAATTTGTTGTTTATTAGAAAATCTAGTTTTTTGAAGAGTGTTTGGTTCGATAATATTGTATATCAAGCTATACAAAATCGTTTATTTTGAAATCAATAGATTATCAATATATATTATCTTGAGCTGAACTTTTTTTGAATATTTATAAAATATTTTGTAATAAGTTTTTATATATTATAATATTATTAAGTTATAATACAGGCTTTATTTATATTAAGTTGTTCTTGGTTTTAGTATTATAGAATTTTCAATTCTAAAAGATTTATAAGAGATAGTTGTATACAATTTTAAATAGAGAAATATCATTAAGAGAATTATAAGATAAGATAAGCTATATATAATTTATTATTAATAAAGCTTTGATTAATTATTTTGATAATAGAAGATAAAGGGTTGGAATCTCTTTTAAAGATATTAATTATAGATCTCAATTTGTTTATCAGTTTGAGGGTAATTTGTAGTTGAATAATTAATATTAATATCTAGAATCTTTTGAAATTCTTTTTAAAAACTTAATATAAATTGGGATTCACAATTGGATATTATGGAAAGAAAAGGATTGAAATAATAATAAATATAATAAATATATAATTTGGTTACTATAATTGAATTGATTGTCTTTTTGTAAGGGATGGAAATAGCTTGTTTACTAAATCGATTAATAATAATAAATATATTATTATATTTATATTTGTCTTTATTAAAGCTATAATAATTTATAGTAATATATTCCTAGAGTCAGTTTGATATTAGTAATGGGTATAGTAAGCCAGGGGTTTTTGTTTTGGGGAATATTTATTCTGTAATAAGTATTGCAATTTTGATAGTATTGAGCTATTATTTAAGAGATTCCTTATTAATAATAATAATCAATTAATAACTTCAGGGTTTTTCGAATATCTGGATGTGTAATAGAGATATTATTGTAGACTTCTTAGATTAAAAGAATATAAAGATTATCTATATCAGAAACCATTAGTTTGTTTTTATATAATAGTAATTCATTTTCAAGGCTAAAGTAATTATTGTCTTTCTATATTTATTTTTATAAGATTTCCAAAAAAGGAATATAGTGATTAACAAATAGAATACGATTGATAATCTATAGAGCTAGGAAAATCAGAATTAGATCTAGGGTTCGGATAAGAGTTTCTTCGACAGAATCTGGTCGAAGCTTGCAAACCAGAATAAGAAAATCGATTTGATTGTCTTTTAGGAATTGCTAGTAACATTACAACTTTTTCTTTTGATTTTGATTATCGAGTTTGTCAATACAATAAATAAAAGCATCAACTAATGAATTATCTTTTCCTGGATAATAGTATATTACAAAATTATAGTTCACCAGGAGTTTGGTTTATCATACTTACCAAAATTTAAAACTTTCGTAATCATAAAATAGACTAATGTTTTGTAGTTAGTATAGATATAAATCTGATATAATATACTAGTAAGTTCAGTATACCAATATTCAAAGGACTTTACAATAGAAAGTATCTCTTTATTGTGGACTTTGTAATTAAGCTTAGCAAAAGCTATAATTTTTAAATTGAATTCTACAGATAACTAGTTTTCGCTATACTTTTGTAAGAAAATACTTGCTATTACTTCATCTGAGATATCTGTTTTTAGTATATATTCAAGGTCTTATTGATAATACTATAAAACAGGAGAAAAAATAAAAAAGTTTTTAAGAATATTAAAAGCGTATATACAGTTATTATTGAATCGAAAAGGGATATTATTTTTAATTAGATTGATTAAAGGTTTAGCTAATATATTAAAGTTGTATATAAATCGATGATAGAAATTATAAAATCCTAAAAAGGACTGGATTCTTTTAATTATAGTTAGATATGCCTAATTATATATAACAGTAATTTTCTCAGGATCTACTTCAACTCCTTCTATAGAGATTATAAAGTCAAGGTATTTAGTACAAATAATACTAAATTCGCTTTTCTTTAGATTAGCTTGAAGATCAATATCTTTTAAATATTGTAAGATCTTTTTCATATAAATCTGATATTCCAAAGGATCTAAAGAGTAAATTAAGATATTATTCAAATAAATTGTATAAAAATTATTAAGATAATTGAAAAGAATGTTATTTATATAATATTGATAAATAGTAAACTATTGATTAGGCTAAAAGGAAGAATATAATACTTATAGACTTTATAATATATACAGAAAGTTATATATTCTTTGAATTGAGAATCCATTTTAATTTGATAAAATACTTGATGGATATTGAGTTTGGTGAAAATCTTAGTATTAATAAAATGGTTAAGGATTTTGTTAATCAAAGGAAAAGAATATTAATCCTTTTGAATAAGTAAATTCAATATATAAAAATAAATATAAAATCAAAGATTTTCATTTGCTTTTTTTATAAAAAGGATAGGGGCTGTAAATAGGGTTTAACTAGATTCAATAAAGTCTTTATAAAAATTATTAATAATATACTTTTTAACTATTTCAAGCTCTTTAAAAGATATCTTATAAAGAGGGCTATATTTAAAAGCTTTTTTATTATTATCTTTGTGACACTTTGCCTTAGAAGAACTGCGAGAGCAGGGTACAATTTATCCTTAAAATCTACAACTACAGAATCGGGAGCAAAACACTCATAGAGCACTTCTATATACTAGCTATATATATATAATCGTATATATACACAAGTACACACATAAGCGATCACAACTGTGATTGAATGTGATCCATAACACTACCCCCCCTTTCGAAAAAGCTTGTCCTCAAGCTTCACAATTACCTAATCTATAGATATATTAGTGATTTTAATAAAGCATTGTTATTTACATTATAATATGATGTAATAAATAGATATATATACAAATTTTGCTTTTTTTGTAATAGAAAGGTATATAGGAAATAGAGGAAATCATCCTGTAGCCTAGTAACAATACAAAGCCTTCGAAATATATAGATTGCCCGAATTTCCCTTTCTTTTTCAAATCTTTTCTGATTATTTATTTTCTTTATATTCTTTAATTAATAATCAATATGCCTTCTATATTATTAAGAAAACATAATAGTAAGAACAAATTGTCGCTAGTATAGCTAAAGCAATAAAAGAATGCATATATAGCAATAAGTTATTTATTTTTCTTTTACATTTGTTTTACTAATATATTTCTTTATAGCTTACGACGAAAAGAGTATTTGCTTTTTTTGTTATATAAGGTAAATATTCTGTTAAGGAAGAGGAGAAGTTGAGTTATAACAGAAATGGTAATGATTCTGTTGGGATAGGGATCATGTGACTGACCGCGCTAGCGCGTGCGCTAGCGCCCCCGCACTATAGCATATACGTTCGTAGCCTTTAGCTTTTAGAACCTCAAGCAATATTACAACAGTGTGAATCATAATACTATATTGTCTTCACCATCCCTATGGTGATACCAACACTGATTAGTGATATTACAGATCAGGAGTCTGGCACCTTAATTTCAAACGCAACATAGGTTTGTGACTAAGGTTAGTATTTCTCTAAAGAGGTATAAGCTCTCATATCAAAGCAATGTGATTTGATACCTGCTCTTGTGTGAATAAGGACTGTTGGCAATGTGGTGGCAGTTTTTGCGTTCAGCATTAATCCAATGTGGTTTAATATTGACAAAAAAAAAAAAAAAAAAAAAAAAAAAACTGAGTTTAGTCGGTAATGTGGTAATGATCCTCATATTTAACCTTAGTCTATATTTTATTCTTCGAAGCAATGTGTGTTGAAGAGTACAAACTAGTAGTTACTAGCTCGAGCTAAGTACCACCTTCTACGACTAAATACAACTTTGCCAGATTTTGGCAAAATTATATTTATGTACCTTACCTTATTACCTATTTGTTATCTATTAATATGGCAGGATTATATAGAAACGACTTTATGGAGCACAAGTCTAAGCCCGATGATGATATCAGAAGCGTGACAGAGTTGATTGTATCATTAGTTATTATGAGTAATGATTTTAATATAATAACTGAGAGATAGTAAGACAACCCGATTGATTTTACAAAGAAAGTAGGTATAAAAGAGATCAGAGATTTTTGTAAATACAAATTTTACAAATATTAATAATCGAGTTATTATGATAGTAAGCTATGGTCGGATTACTTTCGTACATTCAAATACTTCAATTCAAAAGCTTTTTAAGTAATCGATATAAATCTTTTATATAAGCTCAGATACGAACTATATTCGTACAGCGTATTTGTTGCGAAATATGAGATATGCACAATACGACCTGTTTATAATGCTTTAATTGATACAGTTCGATTACTGTACAGGGAGTAGTCTAATAAAGAGATTAAGGACGCTCTTGTGGATAAGGGATTTACATTTCGATTGAAAAGTATATAGAAGAGAATAAATGAAAAAGACATGCGAATGTATGAATCATTAAAAGAATCCGAGGTATCTCAAGTGAGCGGTCAGCCCGGACTATCTGGTTTTAATTGGTATTGATTACTGCAGACACTGATTACTCTATCGCAAATCGAAACTGTTTCAGGATTCAAGCCTTTACGTATCAAGGGAAAGGGTATTGATACTGGACAAAAAGCATTATTAGCATTAGAGAGTATATACCCGGATCTACCTTAATAAAAAAGCAGTGAACCTGATGAATCAATTGCACGCCAATACTATAATCGGAATAAACCATCACCATCGAGAACAGTTCAGGATACTTTTGGACTTTTTCGACCGGAAGAACCTTTTTGGCAACCCAACCCACTATCACCACAACCAATACTACCATCAATGAAAAGAGGTGATCAATTATTCGGTAATCCGCCCAGTAATGATAATAGATCAAGTAAAAGCGAAGGAGGCAATAGAGGTAAAGGAAACGGTTTCCCACAAGGTGGACATGGTGGGAATGGAAATGGTGACGGACATAATGGGAATGGAAATGATAGGAATGGAAACAATGGCGGATGAGGTGGTATAGAAGGAGGAAACGAAGGTGATCCAGGATACAGTTATGGTATTCAGGAGAACTTCCCAAATCCACCATTAAGAGTCATAAATATCGGTCAACTTCTCAGAAATCTTGCGAAACTTTACAACAAGAATAACAAATATAGTGGATAAGATAACAATTTCATGCACAAATTCAATATATTCCTCAACAATTGCTAACGTGTTGATCTACCTGACAATCTACTCCCAAGAGCATTCCCTATTATGCTTGTCGATACAGCACTTGATTTCTATTATACGAATTTAGAGATTATACCAATATTAATATAGGAGATTCGCAAGTTGTTTGTAAATATATTCGAAGGCTCCAAGTACAAGAGGAATATTATGCGGTAATAGGAAGCTGTTATACTAAAGAGTGTGATAGCATAACCAGAGAATGAGGGGAAATCAATCACTCACTGTCTATAACAGATGGTAACGAGATTATGTCATTTATACAAAGGATTCAGTGATATGATTAGGATAGAGGATTTGCTTTATCAAAAGATTGTTAATGTATGTGCACCAATATCAGCATACTCTCTAGCTTGTTTTCGCTTAGCTAACAATATACCAAGTTTCCTTGAAGAACTTTGTTCAGCTATTATGACGTGGGAGCTGGCTTATCCAAACAAAAACATAATATTCTATATTGACCGGAAATATCAATGTAAAGGAGGATACAATCAGAATAAAGGATTTGAATAAGATGGTTGATAACCATTCAAATCACAAACTAAAAAGAAATATTTTGTTTACAAAAAGGATAATTGTTAATTAATTAGATACAGCAAGGAGGAGTACAACAAATCATGACGCAAATACAAGAAGCGGTTTAAGAATACTAGTAATAACTTTAATAAAGGTTTTAAATAGTTTCTTATTGAATACAAAGATTTTAATCAAGATGATATTAAGAAATCTGATATTGATATTAATAAAAAGATCGAAACTTACTTTGCTTAATATAAACTTCAAGATTTACTAGAACAAGAACTATATTCAAGCTTTGTTACTCAAAACAGACTTATTAATAATAAAAAGATTATAATGAGATTGGCTAATAAAACACTCATTTATATTCTGATATATTGAACTCGAAAGGAAATCATATTCATAAACGAATACGACTCCAAAGAGTTCAAGGGCATCATCGTTGATATAGCTACAGCGGAATAGTCCATAGTAGGATTCAATCAATATATGGCATACAAGACAACTGTCGAGGATGTTATCTTAGACAAAAGCAGAGCAGAAGTCGCAAATGTGATATTCGGGATCGGAAGAGCTGAATCTTTCGAATCAGTCAAACTCCATCTACCCCTAGAAACTATCGAATTTCATATTATAGATACAGAAATACTATTTCTACTATTACTTAATAATATGGATCATCTCGGTATATACTACAATAACATCATTGACACTATCATTGCAAAAACAGAAGAAAGTTATTCTTACATTCAATGCAACAAACATGCAATTCTATTATAATAAATAAATATACAATAATTCATATAACAAACTATTAAGAATAGTGAATGTTACCTTACCGATACAGAACTACAACGCCTACACCGTTGCTTTGATTATCCATTGGCATATAGACTTTTATGAGTACTACAGCGAGCTGGCCACAATGATATCTCAAAAGCCGAGATTGACAAGTTTAACAAGTTCTATCAACATTATCAAAATACGGAAAATCACCGGGTCGATTTAAATTCAATCTATGAGATGATGTTGATTTCAATCATTTAATAATAATTGATATTATGTATATTGATACTTATCTCATTCTATATATCATTGATGAAGGTATACAATTCCAAGCTGTGCAATGGCTGGATAATGTTATTGCAAAATACACTTTCGATATACTTCGAAAATGCTGAATAAATACTTACACCAGTTCACCAGATTTTATTATACATAATATTGGAAAAAACTTTGTAAGTAAGAAATTTGTTTAATATGCTATAATTATATTAACAAAAACAAAGAGTGTACCAATTGAGGTATATTGGTTAGTTGGTATAGTTGAATACTATCATGTAGTTATCAAGAGAGTATATACTATCATCTCCAACAAGCTTGGTAATTTTATTATAAAAGAGATAATACTACAAATAACTATAAAAGCAGTAAACGATATTGTAGGACTAAATAGATTAATTCCAATACTTCTAGTCTTTGGAGTATATTCGCGGATATCTGAATCTGACCCACCCGCATCTATAGTTCTATAGCGGCAATCAGCGATCAAGAAAGCAATGAATGAGATTCATAAACTATAAGCGACACAACAAGTATCTGACGCTTTGAGTTAGCGAAATGGATTGTCTACAATGGCTTTATATAACTTACCTGTCAATTCGAAGGTTTGGGTATAAAGAGAATATAAAGAATGAATAGAACTATATCATTTATTGGGTATAAAAGATGAGATATGCATAATATAACTACTAAGCGGATTAACGGAATTCTGTATTACTCAGGTTAAACCTTATGTAAAGGATGTACAGGATCGGCCTTAGGATCAACCCCAATTACCTGTTGAATCAGTACAAATACTACCTGTACAAGCTGGATTGACACAGCAAGGGCAACTTGCTGTACCTAGTGCAAGCAGAACAACTTTACCAAAATCTGGTAAAGTTATATCTACCCTCTTACCAGCTATTACCAGGAGTAAAAATCCAGAGGAAACCCTTTTGGATATATCCAGGAACCCCTAACTTCAGCAATGATGGATCCCTCAAATAGTAATTCCAGTATAATCAATACTTTTTGCAAAAGAAGAAAATATCGAATCTATAGAATATTTATCGGATTTGTTGATTTTTCTATTAAAGGAAGACGAGTTTAACGATATACAGCATGTTGAATGTTATACAATGTTTATTGATATCTCACCATCAACAATTTTCGTAGAATCAAGATAAAAGGAGGTTAACAGACTTATGGAAAATAATATTTTCCAACTCATAAAGATTGCGGATATTCCTACAAATACAAGGATTTTTAATTCTCGTTTTGTTAATGAGATTAAGAATGAAGGAACTGATAAAGTATTTCCCAAATCCTGATTGGTTATACAAATATGAAAAGATTAAGGAAAAGGTACTGTTTTGATACAATCGCCTACAATATAATGTGTTAGCCAGCGTATTATGCTAGTAGTGATGGCTATACTACCCAAAAACGAGGTAACCATGAGTATTCGCGATATCATATAAGTATATACACAGTCAATATCGAATTTAGTTCGGAAGTTTTATGCTCGACCACCACCGGAAATGGATGTTCTAGAGGGCTTTATCCTACAAGTTGTACGACTATTATATAGTATCCCGGAAGCAGGCAATCACTAGTTTAGCATCTACCACAAACATCATACTAATGCTCTCAAGATGATACAATCGATCTACGATCTATATTTATTGCATACAACTAAAGACGATACAGCATTCGGTATTATTGGATTACAAATGGATGATACATTCATTATAGCTAATAAAGTATTCGCAGATTGTAAGCAAGTTGAGCTCAGAAATACTAAATTCACAGCAAAAGAGCGTGAAACATTCACACCAGATACACTATTCAAGTTTAATGGTGGTTTGATTACTTAGTGGGATGATGGTACGATCTACCTCAACCAAAAGAAACAATGCGAAAACCTTTGTCTAGTCAAGTCAGAACTATCTAACATACAAGATATGTACGGCAAGCTTAGAAAGTCGGTAACAGCAAAAGATTAGTATATTGTATAATGTGTTTGAGGAGTATATGTGGCAACTATGTATCAACCAGAGGTAGCCTTTGACTTGTCATATGCGGTATAAACAGTCAACCCAAAAGAAGAAGATACTAATATTCTTAATAAACGCATTAAATGGCAGATTAACAATTCAGAAAGAGAATTACAATTTGTTTCACTTGATATGGACTTTCTCAAATTAGTTGTATTCACAGATGCGTCCTTTGCTAACAACAAAGATTTGTCCTCCCAGATTGGATATATTGTTGTTCTAATAAACAAATTCGATAGGGCTAATATCATTTATTGGTTGTTAATCAAGTATAAAAAAGTTACTAGGAGTGTACTAACATTAGAGCTCTATGGTATGGTTTTGGGCTTTAATATTACCACAGCAATTAAAGACACACTTAACAAAATCTTCCCAAATCGCAAGATACCATTAATCATATGTATCGATTCGAGATCATTATACAACTATCTCACAAAGCTTAATACAATTATTGAAAAGAGATTAATAATCGATGTAATAACAATTCGAAAGATATACAAGAAACAGGAGATTATAAAGATTAAATAGATTGATGGAAAATCTAACCCAGCAGACATGATAACTAAATCTAAATTGTATCAAGCCCTAAAGGATTTGATTAACAATAATATCATAAAGATTAAGATTATGGAATGGGTTGAAAGAGATTAATGGTATAAATAATTATATTGAGAAAAGAACATTAACTAGAAAAGATATAATACAATAACTTTAGAAAATCGTTAGTGTTGGGATAGGGATTATGTAACTGACCACACTAGTGCGTGCGCTAGCGCCCCCGTATTATAGCATATACATTCGTAGCCTTTAGCTTTTAGAATCTCAAGCAATATTACAACAATGTGAACCATAGTACTATATTGTCTTCACCATCCCCATGGTGATACCAACAGATTCTATTAGTAAAAAGAAGAATAATAAGAAAGATAAATTGAATAATAAAGATACATATAAATAAGACTTTCTTTTAATATCTCCAGCTTGCAGTCGGCTTATCTAACAAATACAATTACAAATATTGAAGATAATATATCTGAAGGTAAGATCGATTTTTGATATACTCATTAAATATATCTATTTCATTATTTTCCGAGGCAGAATTCGAAGGAAGAATATAATCCCTTGATTGATTGTATTGATGATTATAAAAAGAAGTTTGCTAACAAGTTGATCATAATAATATATTATTTTTATAATTTCGAAAATAATAACAAAATAATTAAAAAAGATATTCTAGAGGTTTTACATTAAAGTCAATCTGATCGCAAATTCGATATACCCCATCGCAAAAGCGTTGGCTTTGTTGATATCAACAAATAGGGATCTCCAAGCAAAAGGTCACCAAAAAAGACGGTACCACAACGAGAACAATGCGTTCGGGAGGACGGCTGGGTTTGTCCTGTGTGTGCTTATCGTCGCTGTTGGCTGAGGACTTGGCTGGTATTTCGATTTAAACCATTCAGTCTTTACTATTATACCTCACCTAATCATAACCATTGATATTTGTAGAGGCTTTCTTTCTGACTTGGTTTAAACCTGCCAAACAGGAAAAAAAACTTTCTTGTTAATATTTCATCTTTATCCAATTACTTTCAATCTTTTGTATAATTAGAATTTTCTTTATTATAATAATAAATTAAAAAAGTTCTTTCTATCTTTTTTATTTATATATTAATTATTATTTGTAAAATCGTAATCATCCTTTTCATTCTTATAAAGACAAATCCATTCTGGTAAGTGTGTAGGGGATTCTAACAGAATAGGATTTCGTAAATGAAAGTTATGGAGATAGTGTAAAGCAGTTTTTAAATCAGAAATAGAATATCAGATAAAATTATTATCAGCGTTCAATCACAATACTCTGTACTTAAACTGTCAGTGTACTTTCTTTATAGTTAGAATATGCTTTACTTTTCATTCAGTATTATCGATGATATTTATTGAGGGCAGTGGTTCGAGGATTTATCCGGGAAGTGAATCGTCTATTGCTTTGCGGAGCTTGCTAGATGGAAATATGGGGTAGATTTTCATAATGGGCAGTAAATCCAATCAAAAGGAATCTCCAGCTTAACCAATAATCTTGAATCTACCTTAAATAGGGTAATTCAGTTTTTTGAATAGTTATTGTATTGAAAAGTCCCTTATACTAAGCCATATATAATCTCCTATATCGAAATCGACTAAATAGCAATACAAATTAACTAATCAAAACATCTTTTCTTACACATACAAGATATTTTCTTTTACTCAATCGAATACTAATTTATTGTATTTGGTATATTTTCTAATATCAGTTATATTCAAATCGTTGATAAACATAATGGAGTCGAATTTCCAATCCCAAGAATTGTAGAGTAAATAGTTATACAAGATCTTATACGGAGTTTGACCATCTAATGATTTATAGAGAAGTATAAATTGAGTATAATCTATTATTGATAGAAATTCAGATTAATTATCTTGATAATAGTTTATAAAGAATTATAAGTATTATTAGAGATATTGATTATAAATCTCAATTTGATTATTAGTTTGCAAATAATAAGCAATAGATAATTTGATTTATATTCTTAAGATATTATTGAATTTTTATCAGAATTTGGATATAAATTGAGAATCACAATTAGAGATTATAGTTTCCGAGGTATTGTAATATCTATATATATAGTATAGGTACAAGTAGGCCTGATCTCTCAAATCAATTGATTTATAATAGGATATCGAAATAGCTTGTTTGATTAATCGGTTGATAATGATAAATACATTATTATAACCGTATTTATCCTTATTGAAACTATAGTAATTCATAATGATATATTATCATATTTGTATAGAAATTGAGAGCAAATAAAGGAAACCGGGAATGTAATCTCTTGATACAAAGCTACACTTGCACTTATAGCAATTCTGTATATATTAGTCAATTATATTATTCATATTCTTCTAATAATATTAATTGGTTAAAAGAGTATAGATTTTTTTGATACTAAGATATACAGTAGAAACTGAATCGTAAACTTCGCGAATCAAATAGATTCGCAGATTTTCGATATCCGGTATATAAAGTCGATTGTTGTAAAGCAAGAGTTCTTTCTCGAGTATAAAATGCTTGTACGATTTGGTAATTTGAATACGCAGAGCTTCTAAACTCGAATGGAATCTATTTGCTTCAATAATGCGATTTACGATATTGAAAAGCAGTATAATTGCATATATATCGATATTGCAACTACATCCGGATCTTGCCGCAGAAATTCGCATATGATCTTTATATCCACTTAATTATCTTTATAAACTGTTGAAAACAATTCTTCTTCTTAATACTATTCTATTAATCCAATTTGTTAGTATAATGTATAAACGTATCTATGAATAGATTGTTCTTTTCATATAATACATAATAATAAAATTATAATCGATAAGTAATTCTACCCAGTATACTTGTTGAACATTTAGCTGTTTAATTGATATAAAGTACTCGAGTATTTTATAATCAGTATATACTTTGATCTAATACGAGGATCCAGCAAGTTCGGCTTTTCAGTAACCTAGGGATTTGATAATCACAAGTATTTCTTTATTATGAACTTTGTAGTTTAATTCGGCAGTAATCATTATTTTCGAAAAATAAATAATTAGTAATTATTCGTCATTATGCTTCTAAAATAGCACACTAGCGATTATACTATCGAATATATCGATTTCCAGTATATAGGGTAGTGTATAGTTATAATGCTACAAGAGAGAAATGGAGATAAGTCTGTCTTTGAGTATATCAAATGCGATTTGATAGATTTTGTTGAAATGGAATTTGATATTTGCTTTTGTAAATTCGTAAAGAGGTTTTATTATTATACTATAATCCTTAATAAATCAATAATAAAAGTTATAAAAGCCTAAGAACAATTGGATACCTTTTATAGTAGTAGAATAAGTTCAAATAATAACCATTTTAATCTTTTTTGGATCGATTTATATACTATCTATAGAAATAATAAAACCTAAATACTTTATACATTTGATATTGAATTTGCATTTCTTGAGATCTGCTTGAAGGCCAGCGGATTCAAATCATTCGAGGATATGTTTAATGTGTTTCCTCGTATTTATCTTTGTTTTCAGAATATATAAAAATATTAGGGATACGATGACTCTCACCTGTACGTGGTGTATCCTACGAACCTTCGATTGTGCGATCGGAGAGTTTAAGTAGAGTTAGCTGGAGCCGGGTGGTGGTTGTATACTAATCGGAGGCTGTACTGGGAGCGAAGGTATATGTAGCTGATTACTAGAGGGTGATTGTGAAGATGCTCGGAACAGAGGACTACCAGTAAAATGGAGATGAAAATTATTTGATGATGGAAAAGAGATAAGAGTGGGATTAATGCGGAACCATACCTTTATAAATTTGTATAGGGAGTAGAGTTAGAGTATATCGTGGCAAAGTGTTTGTGAAGCGGAACTAGTTTTTGAAATAGTGGATAATGAAGCTTTTATAATATAGCTGAGTCTGATTGAAGTCTGTGTTGGGAGTAGGGCTGATATCCTTAACTTGACGAACGAAAATCGACAGAATACCTTTGGGGTGCTAGTGTGTAGAGTTTTCACAACCCAATAATATGTACGATCTGTGGGTATACTGGATTGGATATTTATAAATGGTGAGGGGAGTAGTAGGAAGTATACAAAAACTAGGATAGTGTTTACTAGGGTTGGCGGGAGTATATATGAAGTAGGAGGCGGGATGTTTTTAGTACCTTATCTTCGAGTGCGTGGGAGCGGTATGGCGGCAAAGGAGTTCCGGTATAGGAAGGATGCTTTAGCAAGCTATACTCGACGGTGCTCGATTGGTATTATGGCGGCGGAGGATCTCAGGTAGAGGTTAATCCTATGATATATATGTACAATGCGCTTTTAGCGCTCTACTTCGATTACAAACTATATATTGGGGGAATGGATTTTACAAGTAGAGCTTTGATTAGTGAGTTGGAAATACTATAAAAGGGCTGCCTGGCTAGGGGTTTGAAATAACAAGCCTGCGAGACATAGTCGGCCTTGTTATATAGGAGAGATCCAGCAAGGTAATGCGAAACAGCTACTAGCTGCAAGACATAGCATATAATGATAGCGACAGTGATACTATCTATATGGCTCGAAAGGACAGATGTGTGTATTAGTCTATAATCGGATACTATAAAGCAAAGGGCATAATGGAGATATCAGATAGGCTTAAGGAGCAAACAGGAATAGAGGTGTAAAGGAATGGTTTTGGTTCTGACCGGAACTTCCAAAGGTAATCATGTAATAGATGGTTTAACATAGTCAAAAGATTCTACAGAAGTCTAGTACTAGTGGCTTTATCACAAGTGAGCCGGGAAAGCGTCTGTAGGTGTAGCGAACCTACTTTGTATTATAATATATTCTAGAAAGTAGTTATAATATAATTCATTTCTGCCCGAGTGCCGCACCGATCCAACGAATGGTATGGACAAAGAGGACGCCGCGAAAGTATTCAAGGAATAATGGGACTTAATCCCTCAAGAAGACTACTCTATGTTTTCAGACGGGTCTGAACAATACGATGAACACGGTCACCGTGTAGGGTACAGCTTTGCAATCTATTGTGGCAAGCAATAGATCGATACCGGCTACAGCTGTGTACACGAACAGTCGCATATTTTTGATGCTGAGGCAATCAGTATGTGGCGGGGACTAGAACGCCTCCTGAGCATCATTGATTGCCCCTACCAGGAACGAATATGGTTATGTATTGATAGCACCTTAGTAATCTGGGGAATGCGAGAAAATACTGCTGCCTCCTCTCAATAAGCATATCACAAGTGTTATTAAGTGATATAACATTATGATATTGTAATCAAGTAGTCCCCTGGGTATACTGAGATTGAGGGCAACAAGGCAGCCGATTGTCTCGCTGATCAGGGCACGGCTGGGCCGCTTGACCCTGGCCTATCCTGCCTCCCTATAGTCAACAGCTCCCGCTCTATTCTATGTGCCAAATGCCGGTGCTCCGAAAGCAGATAGTGGAAGAAAAAAAGGGGCCTGATCTCCGAAACGTACAATGCATGAAAACCGGTATATAATACCTCAAAGCCGGAAAGCCTCAAGCTTTCTTGCGGGGTATTACATAGACTCATAGTGATGCAGACTGGATATGGTGACTTTGCAGTCTATCATATCAGATTCAATCACGAAAATAGCATGAATATCTGTATATGTGGGATTGAGAAAAGCCCACTGCATTTCTTTTAATGTTCAATCAATAATCAGACGCGCGGCGACTAGTCGCTTGCATCAAATCGACTTTGATCTGAATGGGACGTGATAGCATATATCAATTGCATTCTGCGAATACAATATAACTTTACTAACCTTCTCGCTAAATCCAGATTCTATACTAGGATATGCTTAAACTATGCGAAACTACACGAATTCCAATTTGTTTTAATACCCTGAGGATAAGCTCTTTACTTTAATCAATCTAAGACCCGCATCGAATAGCTATAAGCACTCCAAGCGTTCTCCCGATCGACAGCGATCGACCTAATTATCCGTTGATACCCGGATAGCATACGAAACAAGGTTCTTTGAAACAGGACTACAAACCCTTAGACAGAACAGCCGTAGGATTGCCATAAGCGGTATTGAGCGGGGGAATACTAAAGGCAACAAGCCTTTGATTAGCTAACATTACACTACTATAAGCGGCTGGAACGCTAGCGGCCCGTAGGCCCGCTCCTTAGTACATCTAGAATACCCCTTGGGAGGTCAGATAATAGACGTTAATCACTATAAATAAATAAATAAATAAATATAAAATATTATTAAGGTAAGTAATACAGAAATCATCTAAATAATCAAATAGAATATTGTTTATATATTATTGGTAAATCATAAGGCCGTTTATTAGTTTAAAAGGTAAAACTTTGTATTTGTAGGAATTATATTGAATACGGAAAGTAATATATTCTTCGAAAACTAGATCCATACAAATACAATAGAATGCTTATCGAATATCTAATTTGGTATACACTTTTGCATTAGTAAGTCATACAAGTATCTCGTTAATAAGAGATAAAGAATACCTGTCTTTATGTATTAAAGAATTAAATAGCTAAAGTTTATACAAAACCTTAAACTTCCATTTGGCTTTCTCATAAAGAGAATTAGTGTTGTAAATAGTACTTAGCTAGATTCTATAAATCCTTTAGCAAGATTCTCTGTAATGTATTTTTTAATAACCTTAAGCTATTTAAACGATATCTTATATAAAAAACTATATTTGAAAGCTTTTTTACCTTCTCCTTCAAATATAATCTTGTAATTATATAATCAGAAAAGAAATAGAATATCGAATTCATGCTTAAAGAATACTCAATGATATTACTAATAAACTTCAGGGATTGGAAATTCCATCTCGATATTTGCAATAATACAATTGAGAATAGTAATAATTTCTAGTTTAAAACTATTTAAAATAACAATTACAATTGAGATTCAATAATTATTATCTTAACTAAATTTATAAATCGAGATAATATCGTTAATCTCTATATATATAACTATAAAGATTTCATAATCCTTACTTCTTTTACAAATAAATTGAAATTGAATTGGCTTAAATATATAAATATCGAATATATCGGAAATATAAAGCGAAAGGGATTTGTAAATAGACTGAATAGAGATTTAATTGAAAATAGATTTCTTTTTTAGATTGACTGGAACCTGAGCTTCGATTACATTTGAGATTACTATATTAGTCTCTTAAAAAAAATAATAAATATCTCAAATACAATCGGTACTATAATCGATTATCCATTATCAAATCGGTGATACATCTCTTTCAATCAGGCATTCCAATTATCAATATCTTTCTATCTCAAGTAACTGATTTTGAATTATTGAAGACTGTTTTTGATTAAAAATATATTTTTTGATAAAAAAACAATAAAAAAATGTTTAAAAAAGCTATTCAAGGTATTGATTAAAACAATTGACTTTAACTCAAATCTTTATCAATTATTTATAACCTAGAATTATATTATGTAAATCCAAATCAATAATGAAAAATAGTAAATAAGATTATTGTCGAGTATTAATCATAAAATTAAGAAATATGAAATGAGTGATAGCTTTATCTTATATATTATTATAGCTTTTGACTTCAATTGATAATTCGAATAATATAAAGCAGGGTTTAAATATAGGGAATAATAATAAAAGGAATATTTTGTCAATAAAAGCGAAGCCATTCGCTCCGGAATCTATAAGAGATTGAGTATTGTATGAATATCCGTTCTTCGAAAGTGTGCATGATCGGCCTCAGCAGAGTTTTTATAAATAGCTGCGAGCTGATCGATTAATTGCTATCCTATCAAACAAAGTACTTAAATATACAACAAGAACATATATTCTTGTACCTTTCCTTCCATCTAATTTACTATATAAGATCGCTATTATGCTTTTGAGATAAGCGAATTTTCGTAAAGTTCGAATTGCTCGATAATCAATAACTGCCAGAGGCTTACTTTCAATTCCATATTATCTTTAAGTTTGAATAAAAGATTGGTAGGCTTCGGAATATACAAACACTCTACTACAATAATAAATAAACAAGAATAAAATATTCGATAAATTTATAGATCGCTCAACAAAACAACCAGATTTGAAAGGAATCTACTATCAATACTCGAAAAGGATCATCGCGAAAACTGACTTCACAAGCAGGGGTTTTTCTTATTCTTCCTTTTCCTAATAATAGGAAATGCCCTCTCAATAAAATCAACTAAAACATCAGAAATCCGAACTCCGCGATTCACAAGGGAATCTGCATAATATTACTATCAATATCTTAAAGATTGAAATAAATAAGCAATACTAAAACTACACTATAACAATTCGTCTTTAAATCTTATAATTTCATTTTACAAATCCTCAAAGTCTTTAAAAGTCAATACTTGTTTTTCTTATAACAAAAGAGTATGTGTCGATATATTACCCTCGAGAATTAATATCTCGATTGAGAAATCATTTCCAGACTGTTTATCCTTTCCATATTTACTAGTATTTTGTCAAGGTACGGGTAAAGACTTATATTGTACCATAAGGGTAGAAGAGCTATGGAAGAGTGAAGCCCTACTTATAGGAAGTAGGGCGCGCTAGTATGCTGTGCCTGAGGCACGAAGGCAACTACAGATCATATAGTTGGCGCCGTGACAGTACCCCTTGTTTAAGGTGATCGGTCCATAATTACAATATTAATTAATCTTTTAGAAAACAAAATAATATTAAAATACTCTAATTTCTATTATTGGATTAAAATGAACTTTCTTGGGAGTAGTAATCAATTGTCGGAGCTTTTTAGGTTTGCTTCGGCCTTGATTTGGGGGTGTGCTTAGTGTAAGTATTAGTGGGGGATCAGGAGTAGTAGATCTTTTGAAGCCTATTCAAACGGGTGGTTCTGGCTTATTTAGATTTGCTAAATGGAAAGCGATAATTGTGTTTTTTCTGGCCGCAAAGGTCTTCGATGGGTTGCTAAGATACTGGGTGATGTTTCTATTTGATTTGGTAGTAAAATCCGTCCTCGTTATAACAATCAAATAATTTATCGAATTCCCATCGCTTAGTTTCCTCATTTGTTTTATTATCTCTTTTTAGGATATAGCTTTGGTTTCGGTAGGATTCGGTTTTATTAATTGCTTCTTGATCAGTTAATCTAGATAAACGGTGAAGTGGTTGAAGTAATAAATTATGGAATATTAAAAAGATCTTAAAACTAATAAGGAGCTAAAATAGATAGACTTGTTTATAAACTTTTAGAATCTTATAGGGGTTATTCTATTTATTATTATCTTTCTTTATTGGGCAATTAGTTTTTATATTTTTAATACTATCTATATTTTGTTATTTTTTTTATATAGAAGGGTATCAATACAAGTCTTGTTAATATAATCTTTATATCTTTGAATGGATTGAGCAATTAGAGCTTTTAATTTTGTTAGAATGATATTAAATCGATTTGCAATCTCATTGGCCTTTAGAAACTCGCATTTGTATTGATATAATAGGTTTGGGGGAACAAATAAAAAGGGCTCAATACTGAAATATAAGTAAAAACCGTAGTTAATAAAGAATAGGGATATGCCAGTAATCTCTGAGATGGTATTATTAAGTGCAAACTCTGTGAGTAGGAGTTAATCGTATCAGTTATCTTAATAGAAGTTTATAAAAGCCCGAAGATATTGTTTTATTATGGTATTGATCCTCTTTATTTGTTTATCGGATTCGGGGTGGAACGAGGAGGATTGTTTCAAAGTAATCGATAAACGCTCGGATAAGTATTTCCAGAATTCTAATATAAATTGTAAACCTTTATCGGATATTATATTGTCAGATATATTATATAGGCAATAGACTTTTTCAACAAACCGATTAGCGAGTTCCTCTGTGAACAATCCTATAACCAGGATGAAATAATACATTTTCGTTAGACAATAAACAACTATAACAATATATTGATGCTTTTTGCTATAGTATTTGCTGATTAGTAGCAGTGTAATATAGTTAATGGAGATATCAGACCAGGGGCAGAATGGTACTGGCAGGGGTTCTAGGAATCCGAATGCAGTAAGATGGGAGACTTTGATTTGGAAACAGAGTTGATAGGCTTGTATATAAATTTCGATTTCTCTTGATATATTGGGTTACCAGTATATACAGAAGATAAGATCAATAGTTTTAATTCGATTGGGATATCCTATTGGACTAATGGAGTGCATTCGATATATAATCTGGGTGCAAAGCTCAGTAAAAGGGGGAACAAAGAGGCGATCACAATAGAAAATTTTATTATTAATTAATCTATAATTTTGAAAAGCGATTTAAAGGTCTTTTTGGATTAATAGTAATTAATAACGAGCAGTTGGGTTCTGAAGTGTTTTATATATAATAATGATTAATTTAGATAATTTGTATATTTTATTGATAAGATTGTTAATCGGCTTTTCAGTATCGAGGATGATTATACCCATAGACATTGCAGTGAGATCGATGTCGTTATTTGTTTGTCGAATGAGGTCCTTAAATATAGTAATGTCGAATACTCTTTTTGGGAGGATTGTTTGTAAGCGATTCTTGATTTGGTTATCATTAGGATTAGTATATACAAAGCGATCTTCTGCTTTCCTATTTAGTGTATCGGGGCGAACTGCTTTAAGATTTGGTTTATATATAATACGAAAGTTGAAATCAGTTAGAAATTCAGCTTATCTAGCTTGTCTTTGATTTAATATTTTTATTAATATGAAGTATTTTAGATTCTTATAATTAATAATGATTTCGAACAGCTTTTGAGTTTTATATAGTTCAGGCCTCCATTCTTTTAAGAACTTAATGATAATTAGTAGTTCCTTATTATAAATCTTGTAATTATATTCGGCAGTGCTGTGTTTTGAGGAGAAGTATATAATCGGGCATAATCAGCCTTTATCATTATACTAAAAGAGTACTCCGCCCACAGCCCAGTCGGAAGCATCTGTCTCGATAACTATGCGGCGATAATGATCAAACATTACAAGGATTGAAACGAAGGCGAAGGTATTTTTCAAGTTTTTAAAGACATTCTTTTGATCAGTAGTCTAATTTTATATATTCTCTTTCTTTAATAGGCAGTTTAAAGATTCTATGATTTTAGAAAAGTTGCGAATAAAGTGTTAATAGAAATTAGTGAATTCTAGAAAACGTTGAAGATCTTTTAACTTAGTTAACGATTTTTATTCGAGGATAATCTTAATCTTATTAGGGTTTATCTCGATATCATTAGGAATAATAATCAGACCGAGATACTTTGTCCTTCTTGTTTCGAATTTGCATTTGTTGATATCGATTTGTAATCCAATATTGATAAGTCTCTAAACGATTTTGTGAATCTGTTTTTAATGATTTGTAGCGTTCTCGGAGTAAATCAAGATATCATTTAAATATGCTATGCAATTCTTGTTCAGAAGATCGAAAAGAATATGATTGATATAGTTCTGAAACGAGGCAGGAGTGTTGCAAAGGCTGAAGGGTATTACTAGGGACTCGAATAGATTGAAGTGAGTTGTAAAAGCAGTCTTCTATTTGTGACCTTTTGCGATTCATAGTTTATTGAACGTGGTGATGATATTCAATTTGGTATAAACTTTAGTATAACATAGGGTATTAAGGGTTTCTTTGATTAATAACAGCGGATAATGGTTTTTAATAGTAATGTTATTCAATCCTCAATAGTCCTGGTAGATCCGGACACTTCTTCCAGGCTTTGCAGCTAGGAGGAATGGGGTAGTTGATTGGGAATGGGATTTACGAATAAATCCTTTATTTAGGTTATTATCGAGCTACTTGTGAACAACTTAAAGCTCGATTGGGGATATTGGGCGGTCTTTATTATACGGAGACTCTTTATTTGGCATAATCTCGATCTTGTAATCCTAGGAGTATTATAGCGGGAGCTTGTTGACAAGAAAGGATAAGAAATTAGCAAATAGATTACAAAACCAAGACAGGAGTTTGCTTTGAATCTCGGTTACAAATAGTATAGATTGGTCAATCTTTTCTATAAACTTCTCGATATCGTTCTTTATAATACTGTAATGTAATTGAATAGGATCATCTATTATAATCCGATATAACTCGCAAGCTTTATTTAATTTATTTTATATTACTTTTGTAATATAAGCTTCTTGATCTTTATAAAATTGAACAAAGCTATTAACTATAAGGAACTTTATATTATTTATATTCTATTAGATATTTCATAAAGCATTAAATAGTTCCTTTAAGGGGTTTGATAGTGATGAGGGGTTTAATGGAGGTAAAACATTTGGATTCTATAACAATCTTTTATATATCCTAAAACCCGCAATAATCTGCGCTAAGACTGATTTCAAAATCAGCTAATTTGATATTATCTTAATACAGATTTCTGCTTTCTTATTGATTTGATAAATATAGTAATAATTTGAATTAATTGGCCTTAGGTTAACAGAATCTATATTATTGAGATTTCTATTAATAACCTTTTTTATAATTGGGATCGAAGAAGCGTATTCCAAGAGTATTAATTGTTTTAAGAATATGAAAAAAAGGGTCTAGAGATTTTTGTTAATGATTTTCTTAGTAAAACTTGATATAGGATTAAAATAGATTTCTTCAAATTAAGCTTCAAAATAGACTTTCTAATAGGTATATATAATATCGGATTGAATGCTGTGTCTGCTGGGGTTGATATATCGTTATAATCAGGGATGATGGTTACAGCAGAGTTAATTAAACAGTAATACCTGGAGTAGTATATAGATATGAACTTGAGAGTTATCGCTATCCAATTAATAATAGGATTATAATGCTGGAGCCATGGAAGGCCAAGGATTATAGAATCTGCTTTAGAAAGATTAATGATATAGAATAAGCCGATTTCTTTATAATTGTTAATCCATAGGTCTAATAATATATACTAAGATAGAATATCAGAGGTTCTTCCATTTGCCAATAATAGATTGCAGGTAGTAAAAAGAAAGCGTATAGGAATGCCAAATTTGAATATAAGGGCTCTATCTATAAACCTATATCCCGTGGCTCCACTATCTATTAAGCCAATAAGCGGAATAATTATATTAAGTATAAGGGAAATTTCCATTGAGATTTTAAGAGATTTGCTATTCATTATTCTAAGATACAAAGGATCTCTAAATATAACTAATCTTTTAATTCATAAAGACAAGCTTTTTACAAAAAACCTCGATTTATAACTATAAATTAAGGTTAATCTTTTAATATGCCTAACTGAGGAATTGAATTTCCGCTATCATCAGAATATACGGAGCCTTCCACGAACCCGCCCAGATCCGAGCTAACAATAGAAGCTGGGGTAGTGTATCGAATTGGTGCCGCAGCAATCAGAAATGTATTCTAATAAGTAGAGCAATAAGCGTTACGGTAGGGTCTGGGGTTGTGATCGTAATCAATAATAGGAAAACAATGAATATTCAGAGCATATTGATTTGTAACAGAAAAGCGATCAGGATATAATATAGTTTCTAGACTAATATTATATTTTGCATCATTACATCGCTTTTCCTTACAGTTGAGTTTGATATAACCCGGCTTTTTATAATAAAAACAGAGATTAAGCTCGAGATATTGTTCTCTAATATAACATGCTAAAGGTCACTGGTTTTAATGGGTGATATCTAGTTGCATAGGATTTTCAGAATAATTAGATATAGGTGTTGCAACAATGATAATAGGTTTCTTTGTATTGAGTTTAATTTGATCATTAAAGTTAATACCTTAATTCTTATATTGATTATTAAGGTAAGTCTTTTCCTCTAGATTATTATAAATACCTTACCACCATACTACCTATACATCAATATTAGTAGTAAATAATTTATTAGAATAATAAATAAAAGTATTAATAAGTTTTTATAATACTTTGAGTTTAAGATCAGTAACTTATTGTTTAACAGTTTTCTTATATTTGATTACAAGCTGCTTGAATTTGGTAATAAAGTTATTAAATAAAGCCTTTTTCATTTTATATTTATTATAATTTATAAAAGCTTTTTGTAAAAGGTCTAAAATCTAATATTGCTTATTTAGTTTATACCAAATATCTGCAATAATATGTCATCCAGGAGACTAAAGATCGAAATTGTACGAATTATTGATAATTATATTAAAATATATCTAATTATTTATATAAGTAAAGTCGAAAAGTAAACTAGCGAAAAATATGATTTTCTGAAATTTTGATTCGTTTTTATAATTTGTAATCAAATAGTGATTGACTGTGTTACGAAAAGTTGTATATTAATCTTAATACTTTACAATATCTTGTTTATTATCATTAAACTTTTCAAAAACAGCAAGATATTTGTAATAAAATAGAACTTATAAATTATTATAAATAGCAATCTTTAATATCTCAATTATATCTTTCAATTCAATAATCTTTAATTGAACATCAATGGCTTAGACCTGAGTAACAACAGCTTGGGCTTATAATAAGCCTGCGATCGATTCAATCAATTCAAATACAACTTAAGCGATAACGAAGTGTGTAGCATTTGGATTATTGAATAGATCTATAAAGAAAGAGATATCGGCTTCGGCAGAGTTGAGAATGTGGTTTAAAAAAAGGAACTGCGGAGGTAAGCCAAATACAGGCGCTTTTGGTGTAAATACTTGTTTATCCATTTTCAGCACTTTTTGAGGCTCAAAATATTGATGGCAGAGTATACAATGGATCAATGGTAAATGTGATCAGTGTAATCGGGATAAGGTGTCAATAAGGCTTTGGAAATAAAATAAGAAATAAAGCTGTAATAGCTTATTTGAAGATAATACAAATTATCAAGATACAGGTAAAGACTTATATTATACCATAAAAGTAGAAGAGCTATGGAAAAGTGAAGCCCTACTTATAGGAAGTAGGGCGCGCTAGTATGCTATGCCTGAGGCACGAAGGCAACTACAGATCATGTAGTTGGCGCCGTGACATATTTATATTAGAACTGTAAGGACTGTAATCATCGCTCCATTGAGATTGACTATTGTTGGCTAAAAGCACTTAGCCAGTGAGAGGGGGAAAGTAATAAAGTCTCTTTAAAATAAATAGGTTGGATATAATAATAATACTTGTAATTCTATATATTAAGAGTTTATTGTTTTTCATTAAATAGATTTACTTGGAATCAGCTTTTTTCCTATAAATAATATCAAACATCCTCGATATACCTAAAAAGATATTATAATTATAAGATATTATTTGATTGGCCATTAGATGGCCGTATGATCATATAGTGAATTATAGATAATGTAACACTTTGCCTTAAAAGAACTGTAAGAGCAAAATACAATTTATCCTTAGAATCTACAACTACAGAATCAGAAGCAAAGCGTTCGTAAAGTACTCCTATATACTAGCTATATATACGTGATCGTGCACGTGCGCAAACGCGCACGTGAGCGATCGCAGCTGCGATTGGGTGCGATCCGTGACAATCTTTAAGGATAATCTTATAGTTATATAACGTGGTTTATCATCATGTGGGCCATATCATCATGTGGGCCACTTTCACCTCAATTATCGTATTTAAATCCATATTATTCCACAACTATCAAATCAATTGATTGAAACTATTAAGAATCTAATAATCTAGGATCTATTGTATTGATTTGATAAGTTCTTGAATTATAATCTGATCTTCTATACTTACTACAGTATCGACTAAAAGATGCTTCCCTATTAGAATTCCCCTCTTTTTGATGCTCATCGCGTTGAATCTGAATATCAATCTTTTGCTGAGATAATATATCTTTAGTTTCTTGTCCAATAAGTATTTCTCCATTATGTAATTGAATCTTTTTAATGCGTCGATGTTTGTTTAATGCCTTATTTGCCTTTCAAAGCATATAATTCTCTGTATTTAAAAGTGTATTCTCATGAGCTAATCTCTCTGTACCTTTGGCTAGAGTTAATACAATTTCAAATATAGATATAGGAGAGCTTGATTGATAATGAGCTATTTGAGATTTTATTAAAGTTGATTGCGAAAGAGCTTCAGTTGGATTGTGAGGGGTTTGAGAGGTCCACAAATCTGGATTGAAAGAAGGGGGAATAGGTGTATGAATTCTAATATTCAGTTTCGAAAGTATAGTTTCAGGATCAAATGATATTAAACCTATTCCTTAAAAGTCTGCTTTTATATTCTAAATTGTAATTGATTTTTGATATACAGTTTTTAAAAGCTATTAAGAATTCAACCTTCGAAATATGATTGATATATGCCTTGATAAATCCATCAACTTGAGTGCTATATAAACGTTTCAGACTACCAAAACAGTCAACATTAAGTGATTGAGTTAAATGACTTGAATGTAATAGTAACTTTAAATATATAATATCATTTACTTTACAATATAACTGAAAATGTATTGATTCATAACTTTCATATCCATTCAGTACCAACATTCGATATTTGCCCTTTCTTCGATTCAGAGTATACTTATTAAAGTGTTTCAACCATTCTAAATCTGTCTCATTGTTTGTTCATTTATTGAAAATAGGTTTAATAATCTAATCCATAGGGAAATCGGTTTCAGTATACCAATTAGAAAGATAAACTTGTCCTTGAACCATTAGAAATAGGGATATAGTTTCACCCTCTCCATTACTACATATAATCGCTATAGCCCACTCTTTATTACCTGATTGTATTATCTTGCTTCTACCATTTCGTTCAGCATTGATTATAATTATTCCAGGGCATATTATATCTATTATAAAGCCAATTTCATCGAAGTTATAGAAATCGCAGTCGAGAATACTATATTTTGCCTGTATACTCGAAACTAAATGAAACCAGTTTTCAATAAACTTGGAATCTTTGTAGAAAGCTTTTTGAAAATTATAAATATAATTAAAATGTATTTTTAATTTCATATGATGTTTTACAAATCGATGAGCCTAAAGCTTTCCAACTTTCTTTGCATCTCTTGATTCGAGAATATAATTCGCCATATTTTCCACACCTTTGAGTTTAGGCGGAAACCCTTTATTATTCATATCAATTATATATTGAATAATTACTTCCTCTTCCAATTCTATAATCTTATGGATTTTGTGTCGATATTCTGTATAAGGGGTAAGACCGTCCATTCTGTGCTGAATCGTTGTATGCGGGATATTATATAGCTTAGCAGTTTTCTGAATGCTTAATTTTTTGTTTTTTTGAATAGCTTCAATAGCTAGAATGATTTGTGCTTCTTTATTAGTCGTTTCCATAATAGATTGTTGATAAATCGCGTATTAAAGCAAAGAGATGATAATTGAGGTGAAAGTGGCCCACATGATGATATGGCCCACATGATGATAAACCACGTTAATTGATATGGTGGTAATATATCCGATTCGGCTTTCGAGAATACATCGGTATAGTTTTTATATTCTAATAAAATGAAAGATTCTATATCTAATATAGATAATAAGACTAGTAATAAATATGCAATTATATAATATTATAATAAGCTAAAATGAAGGTTTTGCAATACAATATTAACTAATTCGATTGATCTTTTCTTTTTAGAATATTAATCGATTAATTCGCTAATTTTGTGAAAAAAAGCTAATAAATAATTTATTGTTTTATTAGTATATATAGATCAAATGGAATATAGGGTTTGTAATAAAAGCAATTCGATTAGGTGCTTTGGAGCTATTTGAGAAATGTAAAATAGAAAAATGTCTTTTATAAGATATAGATATAGATAAATTATTCTTTAAGATTTTATATAATAAATCCTTTAGAATTTCATTTATTTGCTTAATACTTTTAGTTATTGATTTTTTGAAAGTATTATTAATAATAGTTAGAATCGAGAATATCTTTTTTGAAGTTTTTTCAAAATTTTCTTTTAAAGGTTTTAAGATTTTGAAGTTTTTTTAAGAAGGAATTTTTAATATTTGAATATCAAAGGATATATTGGATTCTATTGAATTATTTGAAAGAGTGATTTTATAATTAGAATTAACTTGTGAAATTAAATTCGAAGAATAATATATATTATTAAGAATATGGAATTTTTGTTTTCTTTAATATTAATCTAACTTTCAATCTTTTTGTTTAATATTTAATTGTATTACTAAATCTAAAGATTTAGATTTAAAATCTTTTTAAAAGAGAATATAATTAAAAGTAAAAGAAAAAAATTAGAGAATAAAAATGAGATTAAAGTAGTTTTGTTTTTTTGTAATCAAAAAGGAAAGAATACTCAACTAGCTATTATTGTTTTAGAATAATATTATTATTTTGAAAAGTAGTAATCAGAAAAGAAGTGTATAATTGAATATATTTATTAATTATAAATATAAAATAAGGTAATAAATAATTTGTTTATTTATAATATTATTATATCCTTTAATAAATATCAAAATAAATAATTTAATAATAAAGATAATAAATATCAAGAAGATTTATTATAAAAAGGCTTTATCAATAAATATATAGCCATTCGTTCTAGAATCAATAAGAACTTGAATTTGAAAAGCAATTCCTTACTTTGAACTTGTATAAGGAATCGTTATATAAGGATCTTTCATTAACTTTTGTAACTCAAGATATCTTATATCTTTTAGATACTTTAAAAGGGAAACTTTTTTTAGAGTTTGTTTTTTAAGAATTTTGTATTTATTATTTTTTCTTTTTAAACAAAATCCATTAACTATTGGATATTGGAAAGATTATTAATAGATTTACTAAAAAGTTTATTAATATTAATAATCTTTTGAATTTGGAAATCGAATTAAATTGAAATCGAATTTCTCACTGGATTATTAGATTTTCAAGATTAGGAATTATAATAAGGATTATTCGAAATAAAAACTATATTGAATGTCACGGGGGTGACACTAAGCCCTTTCTGTCCTGTCCTGTCCTGCTATATATGTGAGAGTAAGGTAGAACTTCCAGTTCTACCTCCTAGTCTTTTGGGCGTTTAGCTCAGCGGTAAAGCTTCTGAATACTCCAGAGGTGATCCCGTGACATTGAATTAGTAATTCGATAATAAAATAGAATATTTATTATTATTTTTATTTATAGTGATTAACGTCTTGTAGAGGACCTCCCGAGGGGTATGAAAGACGTGCTAGATCTAGAGTTACAAATACAGAAAAGGCGCTGATGCGCACGCTAGTAAAAACCTCACAGGGATAATAAATAGATAGAACAGTATTTATAGAATATTATAGGATTTCTTAAATTAATTTTAAATATAAAATATAAACTATTATAAAGTAATTATACGATTACTAACAGGATTTAATCGGGTAATCACTATAATTATATATTCCCTAATTTTACTAGATCGATAATTTATATTATAAATTTGAAAGAGAGCTGTATAATATTAACATTTCGAAAACTAGCGAACTCCATAATTACAAGTATATGCTAATCTAATATTAATTCGGTTTCGAAGGCTATTGAGAAAAGTAAAGTTATTTTGAATTCTGATAATATTAGTTAATTATCGAAATTTTTAATAGAATTCCCAAAATAACTGATTTGCGTTTTGTTTTAATATTTTGTATTAATTTAATATTATTTATTATTTAACTAAATTAATAATAACTTATATAACAACTTCAATTAATTCTTGTATATTATATTCGAAAAATAGATTAAAAAATAAAAACTATAAGTAATTATAAGCTATATTTTCAATATTAATAACAATATAAATCCTGTATTGTTTTTTGCTAATAAAAATATATATATATATTCTAATTATATTCAATCAGATATTTCCATAATTTAAATTTCAAGGCTTTATTATTCGAAAGTTTTTTGTAAGATAGGGGATTTTTTTTATTCTATAGAGAATAGAAAAAGTTGTACCTTGCTTATCAAATGTAGGTTATCGAGGAGAGATCGAATCAGGATAAGATCAATATTCTTTTTTATACAAAGGATATATAGTGATTTCTATAGAATCTATAGATTAATTATATTAAGAACTAACTAATATAAAACTTTCTGGAAAATTAGGAAGATCGATTTCGAGGAATTATTTTAAAAGAATAAAAGATACGAATATTATTGATTTTCATCTCAATTCAGTAATAATAGCATTTATTGAATAATAAGATTAAGAAAATTATTAGCTCAAATAAAAGGCTCTTCTTATCTAGTTTTTTGTTTTTTTTTTTATAATATAATCATTTCAGAAATAGAGGAATCCGAATCTTTTTTATTATTATTAAAACAGTAAACTGATTTGAGTTGAAATAAAAGAGCCAGCTTTTACTTGAAAAAAAGGAATATTCAATAATCCTTTACTTTAAAAGATTATAATTATATTAGATTCTTCGAAATTGTAAAGAAAAAACTTAAATACACTTCTTTACAAACTTTTTTCAATCTTTTTGAAAAATTAATATAAGAATTAAGAGATTATTATTAATTAATTATCCTTCAAAAACATTTCCTTATTTTCTAAGTATAAATTCTTCTAATCCATATAATATCAATACTTAAATTTTCTTAGGAAAAGATAAGATATTATTTGATATACCATTACTAATAAAGGCTTGTATAAATAAGTTTTAGATAATATAAAGAACTATTATAAAAAGATTCAATTCTATCTTAAAATTTAAAACTAAAGAAAAAAGAAAAATATAAAAAGAGAATTATAAAAGCTCCGGACTATATATATTAATGAGTCACATACTAGGCTAAGGTCCTAGAAGCTAAGTGGCTGAGAAAGGAACCTGAAAGGGACTGAATCGTCACATTCTGATTTTATCGAAATTCTAATTTAAGTCGATATAGAGTTTTTGATATATATAATGTTTTAAATTTATTCTTTATAAATTATATTGATATAGATAATATAATAACTCTTTCTAGTTTTATATTAAATATAATAGTCTTCTTATTAAATGAATAAATATCTGTTTTTTCGAAGACTCGTAATATATTATAGGAAGTCGTAGATTGAGCCCAAGTCATTTTAAAGATAGCTCAAAAGTTGCATTTTGATATATTAATTAAATCTCTGTTTTTATATATCTAATTATTGAGTTCTATACTATAATTTATTGAAAAGAGAAGAAAGTAGCTTATATCAAATGATTATAATCGATATATAAAGTGAGAAGGCAGAATTAACAATATAATCTTCAATTCATTATATTTTGATATAAATTCCATATTGATATAATTAGAATAACCATTACAATCAATAGCCGGTATTCTTTATTTGCTTTTAGATATATATAGCATTAAAAGATTTTTGTAAGCCAATTAAGCCCAAAAGCATTAAATAATCATTTATTACTTGAAGCTTTAAAATAAGCTTAATCTTTTATGCCCACCTTATCAATTTATGTATCTTATAGATTGCTTGATTTCCCTTTATAAATTAAGATAGGTAATAAAGCTGTACCGTCGGCAGCTATATATACTAAAAGGGTAATAAACTCTCTCAATTCATTTTGTTTAGTTTTTATAATTCTATCTCTTTTATATATACTAATACTCATTATCCTCTTTATAGCTTTCCCAAAACCAATCAGGAAACCCCTTTTTATTTCAATTATATATGTTTTTCAATACAATATTATATTTATCACGGGTGTAAGGGATAGGTACTAGATTGGATATATGATATTCTACAAAGAGGTTGAAAGTGGTATAATGTAACTTTGCCATATAATGACAAAGATGATTAAGCATCCATTATGCTAATATATTATGCTAGTGAACCTGTAACAGTACTCCTCCTTTTAAGACTTGCTTATCTTAAGCAAGCTGAGAGAAAGTATATTATGCAAACCGTACTTTCTTTTGTCGTGATGAATACCTCGCTCTTTAAATTCTTTTACAGTTTTTTGTTCAGGAATCAAAATTGCCTTAACCTCTGGATTTTCCAGTACCCATTTCGATGGATCTGGTTTCTCTGAGTGTAAGTGATGGTAGTGAGCTATAAATCTTTTCATTACTCTTAAGATTTAAGACTAATTGCTAAATTGGGGTGTAATGTTTTTATTTTGATTAAGTAGTAATATCTATTCTCATTATGATTATTTAAAATGCTTTCGATATCTATTCTGGACTAACTCCTTTTCGCTATCTTCCCTTTCAAGGATTCTATCCCGTGTATATAATAGCTTTTGCTTCGTTAATCTGGAATTACATCGGGAACTGTTATTGTTATATACTAGTAGGAATAAAGAATAATAAAAGATAGGGAAGATTTGTATATTCTCTAATAATTGAATAAAACAAGATTATAGATAAACTTTAATGATTTTATAAGATCCAATCTATTTATTATTTAGTTTCTTTATCTTTCAAAAAGGTCTTTATATTCTTTACATTAACAAATACCTTCTATTCTATACAATATCAGGGCGAGTCGGTTTGGTATCGATTTGTATACTCTTTATATATATCTATGGCTTGCCTAGTGAATACTTAAAGTTGATTCAGAATCCTTTTCATTCTATTCGCCGTTTTTATTGCCCTTAAAGAATTCACATTTTTGAGCTTATATTATTTCTGATAAGCAGAGTTTGCTTGGCTTTATACCAATGTTTGGGTTAAAATTGTAATTAGCAAAGAATGGAAAATATTCTGTAATTTCCGAAACTATATTGTTAAAAGCAAACTCTACCAATAATAGCTATTCTATTCAATTATCTTGGTGAAAGTTAACGAAAGTGTGTAGGTATTATTCAAAAACTAAGTTGATATACTCTGTTTACCTATTGTCTGTAGGTGGAAGACTAAAGAGTGTTTTTAAAGTCACTACTAGTCTTTCCAACAACTACACCCAGAATCCTGATATGAATGTATGTCTCGATTCGAGATAATATTGTCTGATGTGTTATGTAGGGTATATATCCGATTAATAAATATACTAACCAGTTCTTTTATAGTCAAGATTCTTATATAATAAAGTAATGCATCTTTATCAATCTATATATCACTATCAGGATGTGCTTATATATCGAGTCGTAGTGTTTATTCTCTAAAAGAGATGTGATATAGTTGATTGATATATCAGATCATACTCGAAATGGAACTGGGAAAGGCCTAAGAACCCCGGTGGAGCTGACTTTGATGACTTAGTACGAGTACACAACATATATGCTTGCACATATGCACCGATCTCCTGGTGCATGTTTGGCCACCAATAGGTTCGGGAAATGATGTCGATAGTCTTGGTACATCCAGGATGACCAACTGGATCGGAAAAGTGTATCCTGTAGATAATTTGTACTTTCAACTTATTATTAGGTGGTATCCAAAGTTTGTCATAATAATATATCCTATTATTGAATACTCTACAGTTTCTGTATAGCAATTCTTATAGTCTTTCGGAATTCTATTGGTCATTTTTGTATATATGAATCTCTAATTACTGCTAATAATTGTTGTTGCTATATTGGATTTCATATAGGCATTATTAATCAATTCATCGATAAACTTATTTCCTATAGGTATTATCAAATCCATAGATGTTAGTATTATTTCCTCTATCAATTCTTTATATAGATCAATATCGAACCTTTATATTAATAAGATTATTCTTTCTCTATTCTTCAGCTGCTTGTTATTAGAATTCGAAAGATCTAATTTGTCTTTTTGCTTACAGCTCAAGGCATTTGGACGAATGGCTTTAGTACCTGGTCTGTATACAATACGGAAATTGTATTGGGATAAAAACTTGAATTATCTAACTTATTATTGATTAAGGGTCTTTGTTGTAATAAAATATTCTAAGTTTTTGTAATCTGTAAAAACCTCGAACTCTTATTGTGAGCTTTGAAGTTCAGGTTGTCATTTTTCTATTGACTTGATTATTGCTAGAAGCTCTTTATTGTAGATTTCGTAATTATACTCTGCTACTAAGTGCTTGATAAGAAGTAGACTATTGATTGCAAAACATTCTCATTATTGTATTGAGAAAGCACTTCTCTAGAGGCTTAATTCGAAGTATTAGTTTCTAAAATCGTATGTTTGTTATAATCAAAATATATAAGGACAGATATAATTGTAAAAGCCTGTTTTAGTGTTTCGAAAGTATTCTTATGTGTTTTGATCTTATATCCAGGAGATATCCTTGTATAACAAGTTATTCAAAGGATAATAAATCTTTAAGAAGTCTTTTATAAATTATTAATAGAAATTAGCAAATTCTAAAAAACATTATAGGTCCTTTATCGAGAGGGATTGCTTTCAAGATATAATTGTTTTGACTTTATCGATATTCATTTGATATTGTTTGTAATAATAATTAGGTCTAAATATTGTATAGATATTATCTCGAATTCGTATTTATTAATATCAATCTATAAACCTGCATCAACAAGTTTTTGAACAATTGTTCGTATATACTCCCTGTGTTCTGTTTTATTACTAGAATAAATAAGAATATTATTAAGATATACTATACAATATTTGTCGAGTTTATTGAAAAGCATATAATTAATATAATACTGGAAAGATGCTAGTGCATTGCATAACCTAAAGGATATAACAAGGGATTCAAACAACCCAAAACGTATAATAAAAGCTGTTTTCTATTCATCTCCTTCTATAATATGCAATTTGTTGAAGACAGTAATAATATCCAATTTGAAATAAACCTTAATATTGCACAATGTATTAAGAGTCTCTCGTATAATAAGTAAAAGGTAGCAATTCTTTATTATAATATTATTTAATTCTCGATAGTCTTGATAGATACGGACTCTGCCTTCTGGCTTTACTACTAAAAGGAGTAGTGCTGTACTATGAGATTTTGATTTCCAAATAAATCCTTTAGAGAGATTATTATCAATCCACTTCCAAACTACCTCGAGTTCCAATAATGATAATAGCCGGTTTTGAAATAAGATAATTCTTTACCTAGTATTAGTTCGATTCTATAATCCCAAGCTCGTCGTAATGATAATACCTCAGCATTTCGAGAAAGGAAAACTAGTAATTTATCTCGAAGCTAATTAGGAAATGTGTTTATATCTCTTTATTACTAAGATCTGATTTTCCTACTAAAAATTTGATATATTAGCCTTAAGATCCTTTATAGATAAGTTGGTTTATAGTAATTTCGAATAAAGTTATATAAGTATAATAGTATTATAGAAAGTACTTTTATTAGACTACTATATCCCTAAAGTATATTTTTTATAACTTTGCTCATTTTTTGGTAAAGTTATTTATAGAGGACATAATCGAAACTTATATTTGAATACTATAGTCTAATCTAACTTGTCCCAAATGACTTGCATTACACAAATGTTGTTTTGTTGATAAAAAGAAATAAAGCTCGAGGTATGTAATTATCGATGTTCTTTATATTTAGGCTTATTTTATATTCTCGAATTATTGATAATAATATTAAAGGGATAATAATAATTCCCTTATTGAATTTGGTTTTCTTTATCTTTTTCTGCGATCTTGTTTATTACTATTAGATATATCTTCGACTGATTTTGTATTATCTATACTTATATATCTGTATTCCTATTACAGACTCTTATACAATAATGGTTTGCATCAAAGGTAAAGCATTGCTTTAAATAGGCAATCTTGTTCTATATCAGGGTCTTTTAGATTCATAATTATTATTAAGTTTGTATTGTTTTTATATATAGTGATTGATAATCTTTTGTTTTATAAGCTTTTTGGGAGATAATCTTTCTGGTGATAACATGTCCAAGACTCTTTTGGTTTTTGAATCAATACTTTGAAGATTGAGATATTATTAGATTATTACTGGATCGATTTGATTATAGATACTTGAGGGCACAAGCTTCCCTTATAAACAATACTACATATATAATATCGAGAAGTAAAGAAAGTGTTATATTCGCTTAATCTATATACAGATTATGGCATTATAACCATAACAAGCCAAAATAACTAGTATATCAGGAAAAAGTTTCGTATAAAGAATATCCAGGTTTCTAAATATAATCCTATTACTATAAGCATAGTAAAGTATTTTGTAATAATATCTGCTATATTGCTGTTGGTTAAGCAAAGCTATCAACAATAAAGTAAAAGTTAAATATAAATTTTATATTAATTAATAAATAATCAATTAGCAAATACTTTATTGGAGTATTTGCTATTAATCAAACTAGTCATATTAAAAAGGGAAGTATACATTAGAAATATAGTAATTTGGATAAGTAGAGATTTGCTATTTATAAAGCTAAATTATAACGGCTTAGTACTATTTATAGTATATCTTATCCATTTCTCGTTTCTTGATAACCTCCACAGCCGACTTATTACGAAGGTGATACATTTCCCGGGAACTCGTATATGCTGTTGGACGGTGATGGTGATATTGTACTGTTGTGTGGAGAGATATTAGAAGCACTTTCCGAGGATACTAAAAAAACCATTCTCGATATAGCCATGAACTATATTAAGCTGTTATTGTATGTAGAGCTATTGTTGATGGCCATATTCCCGAAAGTCATTCTGATTGTGATTGCTATTGCTTCGATATTGTCCGTCTCGGCCGAATTGTTGGTTTCCTCTTCCGGCATTATTGTGATTGTATTCTGATATTCCTCTTAGAGGTCCTATATTGTATTCTCTAGCCACTTGCTATATATCGGCTTGTTTTTTCGTATTACAATTCCAAATAAAGTGATCTGGTTTCTTATAATAATGGCAAAGACCGAGACAGCGCTCCTTCTCGCATTGTTATACCTTGTTTTGGAATTTGACTATATCGAGCTCTATAAGATCACTATATAAAGCGGTAACAAATGTAAAAGGGATTATATTGAATCGAGATTGATTGTGATTGTTTTTTGATAAACCTATATTATAATAATCATTCTCCCAGCAATTCTGGCTTTAAATTATGAATTTCTTTTTTCATCCTTCAATATCATCTAATACACAAAGACTTGAATCCATACAAACCATAAGTTTTAATTCTTCAGAAACTTTTTGCTTTAAAGCAAGAACCATCTCTCAATTAGATTTGTAATATTGATTACCTAAATATTCCAACTATATATAAAATATTGCAAAAGCCTGTTTCTCTAATATCTTGAGTTTATCAAACTGAATCGCTGCTTCCCGCTTGGAGTCAATTGTAATATAAAGGCTATCAAGCTTTTTGAAAAACGAATTGGCGGTTGTATAGACCGAATTATTTTATAAAATGTTATCAATATCTTTTAATCGTTTTTGATATGCATATTCTCTAATAAAAAAGGCTATATACAAAAGTTTCTTCTTCTCAATATCAAATACAATGATATTAGATATCCAGTAGATTTATAATCCTTATTTCCAAGCTAGATATTTATTCTATTGTGTTATTACATTAGTTTTCTCTCCTTTAAAGGTTTCCGGGTTTTTGAAGATTTATCGCTGAATATTAGCAGGTGAGTTGAGGATCTAGGCTAATGTGTTTTGTAGTAATTGGGAAAGTTGGTTTTATAATATTATATTTAGTTGTATTTGGGTTTGTAAGTAAATTTGTATGTCGGCTAGGGCTATATGCTCGTTGTTCAGATCTATGTCTATTCTAATTTATATATTATGAAATAACTCTAATGAATTATTAATAACACTACATAAATAATATAAATATAATTATTCATCCTCAAACAGGCTGAGTGTTAGGTTTCGAAAATCGGGGTTGAAGATGTTTGAAAGTTTATTTGTGAGTTATTACTATTCAGTAAAAACAGTTCGAATATTTGTTTTAAGATTATCGAATATTTAAACTCTATTTTTTACAAACAATAAACCAGATATATCCATTATTTTAAAGGCAAAGACAAAGATAAGGATGAAGATGAAGATGAGGACGAAAATAAAGACGAGGATGAAGATGAAGATGAGGATGAAGATAAAGGCGAAGACGAAGTCTCTATCAGAATATTATTGTCAAGGTCGGATTGCTATTGATGTATAGCAACGGGACCTTTAAGAAGGTAGAATATACTATCACAATGTAAGGGATAGGTACTAGATTGGATATATGATATTCTATAAAGAGGTTTGAAAGTGGTATGATGTAACTTTGCCATATAATGGCAAAGATGACTAAGCATCCACTATGCTAATATACTACGCTAGTGAACCCGTGACAATATTTATAATTACTTTTATTAATTAAATAAATAAAAGAGAAAAATTAATAAAAGCTTTTTTAAATAATATAAATCAACAATAATATAAAATAGTACCAATAAGATTATAAAGTATTTAAACATATTCATATATTAGCCTTGATATACAAATTATCAATATAATAAAGATACCGACTTTGAATACGACTTTTATATTATTTAATAAAATTAGCCATTCAGTTCTTCTCTACAAAGCATTCTTTTATTTCTTCTATTAAGTTTTTAATTATAACACTTATAGGAAGTATAGATCTTTGTATTAATTTGTTAATCTAATCTAATAAAGTTTCCTTCTAATTTAATAAAAGATATTGGTGTGTATCGGTATAGTCTATCTTGTAGGAAATGGTTTTGCCTTTATATCGTTTTGAGAGTATAATATAATCGACTCTGTATAAATAAGCTATCTGAATATATTTAGAAACATTTTTGGCTTTTAATATAATCTAACACAAGCTTCATATGGCTTTCTGAAGACATATTATTGCGATATTTAGATGGTGATATTGATGTTTTTGAAAGCTAAAAAGCGTGCACGATACAGGGACGTGCACGATGTAGGGATATCGGTTACTTTACATCTGAAATTCACGATAATCATGAGCAAACCTTCCACTACCTCAACGATCCATCGCCTCAATCGCCTCCATCGCTAATCATCTCAATTCCGAAAACAGCTCTGCAAATAGTGGGGTACATATCACTTCCTCCACAACAGGTCCAAGATCTTGCAGTGTCTAACAAGTACAGCTAACTACCGTCCTACAAGCAAATACCGAGTAGGGATCACTCGCATATCTCACACACCCGAAAAAGGTAGTCCAGCAATTTACCCGAAGGGCAGGTGCCAAGACATTCATCGCTTGGCATTCGGGGACTAGAGTTTTATAGGAAGGTGACATGTACTGATAGCGGACTCTAGTATTTCTTCACAGATATACATAATCGAAAAATGATAGAATGCTGGATTTCGATTATTATTGCAGTTTTACGCTGCATCGCAAATTTGAGAGAGAAATCCAAACACTATGAAATAAGACAGACAAAAGACAAAAGAGGTCGAAAAAAATGTTGACACCCCGCTCCACCTCTACGAAACAATCTTCATCCCTCCTCATCTCCTTCCTCTTCCTAATAATCATCCTCACAACTCTTATATATTTTCTTCAAACATCCTCTGTGTCCTTTGTCTCCCCCCCTTCTTCATCTAATTCACATATCTCCCCTTCATCTTCATCCACACCCTCTATTCCCGAATCCCTCAACCCCTCATCACCTCTCTCTAAAATCGTTCTGTTCTCCGAACATTCGACATATGAGAATCTTTCTCATGAATACGATCATCTTTGGGATGAATTACTTCCACAAAATGGAGGATTTTTGAGGGTTTACGACGAAGATATAAAGTCAAATGGGAAAGAAAATACGGAAGGAAAGAAAGGTGAAGTGCAAAATAGGAAGAAACATAAATATGGAATAACTATGTTTCATTCTCTCCACTGCTTGGGAATCATGAGGGGAGGAGTACAGGAATTGTTCAGGGAGATGGAGGAGTTGAAGATGGAAGTTGCGGAGTTGAAGATGGGAAAGAGGGAAGATGATGAAGAGATGGAAGACGATGAAGAGAGGGAGAGCAAGATGAGGAGGGAACAGAAGAAAAGAGCAGGAGGGGGTCATGGGCATGGTCATGATTTTGGTCACATGGAACATGGGGATCCACTACATTGGTTGCATTGTTTTGATTATTTGAGACAGGTATGTACAGTTCTCATTCACATTCTTCTTGACTTCTTTGGGGACTTTGGAAACAAACCTGGAGGTCATATATTTTGATTGGCGGAGAAATTGCTCCGATGTTTGTATGAGAGTATAGCTGTTGCGTATGGAACAAATTAGGATATCATGGGATATAATGTCTTTCTATAAAAGACTGAAGAACCTAGCACTGACTTCACACCAAAATTCTAGACAGTACTATGCACGGCTGATGGAACACTTGAGCCACCAAAAGCTGATTCAAAAGGCAAGGAGAATGTCGACGGGATGATGGAGAGGCAATGCAAGGACCCTGAAGAGCTGTGGAAGTTGAGCGTTGAGTCATTTGAGGCAACTAGTTAGATGGTTGATATTCTAACTCTATCAATGTTCTCGTTATTTGCACTCACGATTTTTGAGTGCAAGATACTTTGATTACGGAATTTAATCGCAAATCTGCACACTTGAAGATGATTAACCATCCATCCTAATACCTCTTATAGCATCATTGAGGAATATCTTGACAATTTTTTAGCAACGCGTGAATAGTGGTTTAATAAGCGATTCTGATTTGTGAATCCAATGTCAAGCAAGTAAAAAAAACATTTTTTGCAATTACTCCCTTACCCCTTGAACATCGGGAAACTAAAAGGGATACGCGTACTCTCCACAAACGTTCAAAAGAGGTTGGAACGAGAAAGTCCTCCCCGAAAACGATCCGAAAGCTCTCTTAGAAACAAGTGATGCTGTAGAGCAGATCTAAAGTATCATGATCGCTTCTGTTGTGCAATACTTAGTTCAAAATCATGCGCATCTAACATGCATTTACATCACATCTCGCGCACCACAATATGTATGGCCGTTTTCTCACCGCTGCTAAAGTGGCTCCATACCTATGTTCCAGAGTCCACAATCATTTACTCGGCCAGACCATCGTGTGATTACCGGCTTGTTTAGACTCGGCGAATAAAGTGGTTGTAACCTTATTCCACCATTCATCTGGCCGATTCCCTCATAAATACAGGTGCCCAATTTGATGAATGGCTTTGAATACTGCTATGTCCGGAGGAACGGCAATGCAAGTCGACTTCTCTGTTAAAAAGAGAAAAGTGAAAGTGCGAACAACACGCTAGATCGCAATTCATTGGACGATGGAAGAATCATGTCTTGTGATATCCTTCATACCCCTTTGTATATTGTGCGAGGTGATAAGTGTACCCCTCACTCAAGCAGTCAAGCAACCCGATGAGACTCTTGACACCAGTTCCGACACCGTGAGGATAGAAAACAAGACCGGGAATGAACTACTACCGGACTAGATGGACTGTGGGAGGATCATATGTCAGAGAATTTGCTATAAAAAACCCCTCTCATCTGTCAGCCAGTAAAACTATCAAAAAGGTCAGCTAGGTCAAGAAAACCTCAGAATAAGCAGCCTTATCGAAGAACAACCGTCCACACAAAACGACCTCACGCCGCAAATTCGCCACCATCATGCATTTCCAATCCTTTTGTTTGCATCAGCCACGCTGGTCATCGCCATCATGGCAGCCCCAATCATTGAATCCAGCTCACTTGGTATGCCTATCGCCCATCCTATATTTCTATTCCACTAATATCGATGTGACAGCCGCACGTGAAGCTGGTGTTCCTCGGGGTTTCTTCAATAACAATGATGTAGAATCAGAGGTGAAGCGGGGATTTTTCAACAACAACGATGCAGGGTCAGATGTGAAACGAGGATTTTTCAACAATGCAGATGCATCAGATGCTTCAAAAAAGAAGCGGGGATTCTTCAACAACAACGACGTATCAGATTCCTCAAAGGCCAAGAGAGGATTCTTCAACAACGGGGTCTCAACGGCGGAAGTTTCAAAACGCGACGAGGAGGTGGATGATGATGGATATTATTACACATATACAGATAGTAGCAAGTAAAGGGACATAAATTCATTGACTGCTCAGTCGGAAGTGGACGAGATGAGGGAACAAGGGGTTTTATCGCCGTGGGAATCAGGGTGGTTTTGTTGGGCGGACTCAAGGACGCACGCGACCGTGTTAATACAGCATCTGATCTTGTCTATTTTCAACAAATGACAATTCTTATTTCTTTCTTCGTGTGGAAATGGATCATCCTCAATCGTGATAATGACACATGTATCTCGTTGATGATCAAATGTTCGCGAAATAAAAAGGGGGAAGTAGCGATTAATTTAGTGATGTTGAGCAACAAAGACTCATATTCATAGACGTAGGATGAATACTCATAATTCATCAAATTGATATACAGAGTTGAGAGGCTAATAGTCTAAACATGAGATGAGCTTAACTGTACGCCTTTCTCCTTTTTCCCAAACACCTTTACATCCATCCCTTTCAAATATACAGTTAAAAACTTCGGCATTAAGAAGTTTTTGCTGCAAGCGGTGACATCCGGCTTGCGAACTTCACCTTAGCAGCTTGTGGACTTTGTGATGCCAGCTTTCGTCTCAAAATAGCCATGGTTCTTTTGGGGATCCAGACTCGACTACCCAAAACGACGACCCCAGTCAATAATGCCAGACTTCCAGCTTGATGGGCAGAAGCAAGTGGAGTGGGTACCAAGTATATCAGAGTGCTAATACCCAAAGTAACTTGCATCATCAAAAGATGAACTACACCAAGCATTCCTTTTGCTCCACTTTTTGGGAGAGCAGCTTTAACTCTAGGGTTGAAGCGTGAATATGCCCAGAGGGCGAGAATAGCAGTAAACGAAGTGGATGCTAGTATACGGTGGTCCAACTGCACTGTTGATGGATTCTCGAGCATATTACGCCACCACAAATCACTACGATCCGGTTGTCTGGAATAGAATTCGGAGAATAGTTCGGACTTTGGTGGCGCGAAACCCTTGCCCATTCGAGGGAATTCGTTATATATAAGGCCAGCATCAAGACCCGCAACCAATCCACCGGACATAGCTGTTGTGAAGACGAGGAGAGCAAGACCAGCAACGGACTTACGGAATACTGATAGTGAGGACGAAGATAGACGAAGGAGATGAGCATGCGCCTGAGCGGGTGTAGAGTTGAATAAAAGTTTGCGATCGCGAAGAATTGAGAGACCGTTCCAAAGCATTGCAGTGTAACAGATGAAAGCAGTGCCGAGATGTGTGGTAAGCCTGTATTGAGAAACGCGGGGATGAGAGCCGGGGGCGAAAAGATCGTCCTTCAATCCTGACTTAACCATCCACCAACCAATAGCTCCCTGAAAGCCAATGAGTCCCGATATTCCCAATAAACGAAGAGCCATAGGCTTTGAGACTTTACGACGGGCGACGAAGTAGACCGCAGGGACAACAAAGGAGAGTCCAATAAATCGTCCCCATAATCGATGAAACCACTCCATAAAATATATCTTTTTGAATTCTGCCATAGTCATATGTGGGTTGAGAAGCTTGAATTCAGGTGAGGCTCGATACAAGTTAAATTCACTCTCCCAGTCTGCGGCAGAGAGAGGTGGAAGAGATCCAGTGACAGGTTTCCATTCTGTGATACTAAGACTTGAGGGGAATCAGCAAAACGCTCTAAATGATTGCATTGGCAGACCAGAAAAATCGACAAAACAGATAAAAGAATCTTCGCCATATCACACTTACCCAGACTCTGTCAACCGCGTGAGACCTCCGAATACAACGATTCCAAATACACTTGCAGCACTTCCTAATAGCCAATAACCCACTGATTTTGAACTTGTTTCCGGAAATCTGCTTCGCGATGATTCTTTGTTTATTGCTTGACTTGATTTGCTCAATGATTCAGCCAGCGAACTCAACGGAGAGGCTCCATTGGCAGATTCAGTAATTGTAGCTATATTACTATTGAACCGTATTGAGCGGGAAGATATGGATTTGGCGGGGAACTTTGTTTGTCGCAATGTAGGACGAGGTTGTTTCAAACATTGATGACATATAAAGAAGTCCCTAGATAACCTAGGAGTAACCTTTCGTAGTCCTGGTAATATTGAAGCCATTGATCAAAAATTGAGGCGAAGAACACAAAAAGAGAGAAAAGATAGTGGCATGTTTTTGGAAATATATTTACCTCATTATTAGTAACCTTGACTCAATCTCGCTCCAGATCTCGAATAATTGTGGATTACCTCAGCCATCGAGAGACAGTCATGGTCACGTGACTCGGCGAAAACGTTTTCTCCGTTCCAAAAGTTTGGCGGGTGAACCATTCGAGTAGTCATCAATACCAAGCACAATTGATCGACAGCAAGGGTTCAGATCAATTGAATCCGATTAATCCGAATTGATCATTTTAATTTGACACCAGATTCGCATATCCTGAGTACGACAACAACGACGACGACGACGTCTCCAATTTTAATGAAAGGGGAGGAATTTGTGTCGTGTCTATAAATGTAACATAGAATCCGAACAGTCTCAATGAAGTTTATTTGTATATTTCATTGACATTACACACATATATTTGACACTTCACTCTTTTACACAAGGCATGCAACAACTGTTCTCTCCTTTTATTTAATATTTAATTAATACCATGTTCTCAGCTCGCAACACCGATACCCCAAACCCATTTCGACCCGCGCTCCAATACCTTATCAATACTGCGAATTCAAATTTACCGCGAACTCGTTCGAATCATCGAAAAGGTTATTCAATCAGTAGTTTGGACTCGGATGGGGAGAGCGACGACAAGATGTCTTCTCGAAATGCAACGACTTCATCTGAACTTCATCCATCCATCCCGCTCATAAATATATCTAGAAGTCCTTCCCCTTATCGCCCAAGAGCTGCCTCGGGTCCTGACCCGACCTCAGAAAGCGACGAAGAATACGATAATTGGGGCACATCATCCAGGCGGCCTATTCTTTCCGGGGTAGAACCAAAATACACAGGTTGGCGATATGCGCTCTACAGTGGAGGACTGGGTCAATTTCTCTTCAACACAACACTAGGCTGGCGGTTTTATGTCGGAGTTCTGGTATTTTGGCTAGGGGGTTGTGGCATAGGTCTAACTGTCATGAACAGAATAGTTCTTTGGAGTGGGTACCTACAAGAAAATTATACTTCATATACTAAGCTTATGATCTTATTAGCCGGAGTTTATAAGTTTCCCTGGCCTTTAACGACTACATTCATCGAATTGTTGATTACCCACGGATTTTTATGGCTTTCGGCATTCCTTACAAGATTAGCAAGTCCAGTGTGTATCACTGCTGGCGTGTCGAGTGCGGTTGCGCCAAGTACACCTTTACATAATTCAAACTTACCAGGGTTTAGAGGAGAGAGAAAGAAACAAGGATTACTTTCGACCCTGGGAAGGTTGTCATCTGCAGGTTCCGGAGGTATTGCTGGTGGTGGGCTGTTCGAATTTGACTATGCTATCGCTCGGCAAGTCTTGCCCCTCGCCATTATTTTTGTGGTGAAACTTATATTGAGCAATATCTCTTTCGCTTACGCCGAACTTTCCATATATGTCATGGCTCGGATTGGAATTATTCCATTCTCTCTACTATTCACTGCGATCCTTGGACAACAACAGCATTCTGCATCCACTATTTCATCAGCTTTGATTGCTACTCTGTTTCTGCTACTAGGCACGATGAAGGCTGGTCTTCGTGCTCCATGGGAAAGTATAGTTGCTGGAGTCTTTTCGTCCATTTTTGTTGCGTTATATCCTGTTCAGATCCAACGTACATATAAAGCGCTTGTCGCTCAACTTGTTCCTCAAGGTGATCTCATAGGAGGTTTTGCTTCCACTAACGGCCCATCCGACTTCTCTGGTTCTCGCGAAGAAAATCGAGCATACTGGCGTCTGCTACACTATACATCCCTTCTCTCCATCCTCATTTTCATTCCTATTCTCCTCTTGTCTGGTGAACTGCCAGACGTCTATCGCAATTGCTATTTCCTGGATGTATTCTTTCATTGGTTGATGGTTCTTTGTGGCGGCACTGGATCATGGGCAGTATTTTGGTGCACAATCGCATTGACTAGAGCAACTGGTCCCCTTACGACAAGCTTTTTGTTTGTGCCAAGAGCTGCATTCTTACTGCCAATCATGGCTGGTTTCAAGCTGCCAGCTTCCAATTGGATTGGTTTTGGTATGTGTTGGGCTAGTTGTGCTTGGTTTCTAATCGGACGGGTGAGAGAAGGGAGACCCATTGAAAGATTGAGGTGACGACATTATTTCCAAGTAACCTCGCATGATTTATTGTATAAGTGCGGAACATGGGAGTTGGATAGATGTCAGTGTAAATTAACGAGAAGTTTCATAGAATTTATATTCAAGGCCTTGTGTCTGCAATGATTCAACTATTCGGAAAGCCCTCAACAAAGCAGTGTTGCGCCATTCAATCCTGAGCTGCAGCGTCCATGAGAGCTTTCATGGTGGCATTAGTAGCATTTTTAATTGCTCCCAGCAGGACATGCGAGGTAGAATCAACAAATGCAACAGCGGTGGCATTTGCGGTATTGTTCTCACCCCCCCCCCCCCCCCCCCCCCCCCCTAGTCCCTCTGCCGAGCATATTCCTTTCCCATGACAACTCGAAAATCGGGCCACAGGCGAACTCGCAAAGATCCAAAACCATATCCAAGCGATAAGTGGCGTTAAAATACTTCTTATACGATGAAACCTCAATTGATTTAACACCTCGGTCAACCGAACGTCTGGAATCTCTTCCACATCATGATATCTGATGTCACAAAACCCCATGTTACCTAGCAATATAAAATCAAATAGGACAAACATCTCCCAGGAAAGCAAGAGTATAACACTGTTTAGCAGCGCCATCGTCGAAGGGCGGCCACAGAAGTAGGCCTGGTCATCTTCAGGAAGAACAATCTCAAGGTATACGAATGTAAGGATGAGTATAAAAGCGAGAAACATGTGGAAGAGTGCTGTGACAGCGGGATTTTGAAGTTCTTTTATCGTGGCTCGTATGCTGGCATTGCGTCTTGTATCGTCTTGCTCGACGGATGGATTCATAGGATCCAATGAATCTAAATGCGCAGCTGCTTGAGATGCAGTCTCGGCTTTGTGGTTCGCATCTGCCCCCTCGCCAGATGCGAAATCATGATCAATTTCTGACTTGGCTGAAATCTGGTGTATCGATTGAGAATCAGATTCTGTAGCGAACTCGGCTGTAGATGTAGGTGTGAGCTGAAGAGAGGATGAATCTTCACTGTCTTGTTGATACGGATCTTCGATCTTATCAAAATCACCATTGCCTGTTACTGAACCCTGGTTCTCGATCTCTGTGCTAAAGTTGATAGAACTAGATTGAGGTCGAGATTTGAACCCAAACCCAGACTCAAATCCCTCTTCTCCATCGGATTCAGGTGCAATGATGGATCTACGTTCCTTCAATGATTTCTGAAATTTGCTCTTTTGTTCGCCTTTGTCCCCTACTGGCATCATGGAATCTGTTTCAGATTCGGGTTCGACATCGACGTCAGAATCCCCATCAAAAATAACATCGGTATCGCTTGGTGGTGGGCGGCGAATTCCCTCATATTTACCATTTCCAATTTCCCTCATCTTTGTTCTCAACTTTGGTCTTCTCTGCATCGGCAATCGAAGATGAAGGGTCAAGATTTGATGTTTGAGTATCCTTCGCAAGTGCTGCAAGATTCAACGGGCTGGCCTCGATTGAAACATCAGGTGCAGTGGTTATGGCTTTTCTGGGTTTTAGTCATTTTTTCTTTATATTGCGAGGGAAGATTTGTTCTAGGGAATGAATGTGAAAGGGAATTACTTACGAGTATATTGAGAATGACTGCTGTTATGGTCCGCCATGACTACTACGTATTCTTCGAACTGATGATTTCTTTGAAGCAACAATTATTCCCTCTATCTTTTCTTATGGAAGAAACATGAAACGTAGTTTCTAGGAATAGGATTGAACCTACTGAGAACTTATAAAAGTTCTTATCTTCGCTCGAGAGCCGGAAACGTCATACTATAAGACTAAAATCACACTAACATTCACCAAGTACTTGACAAGTTGGAAATGGTGATTATGAAATCAGAGTAGTCTGTTTCTAGTGTAGCCACCGAACTAAATTGTGCTGATAGTTCTTGGAAATTGACTAACACAAGTTAGAGTTGGTGATTTGCAAAATCGAGGTTTGTTCTGAGGCGGGGTGCTCTTTGAAGCTCATGTAAGTGGAATTACTTCTCTATAAGATGCAATGGCACAGTGCATCGGGAAGCTTCTCTGATTCCTAGGCTTCTCAAGCAGCCAATTTGGCACTTTATTTCACATTCCACCTTCTTCATGTCTTCAATCTCAGCCCCGCTATTTGTCCGATGCCAAGCTTCGCGCCAATACTACCGGCCTCGGGCTGAACTTCTGGCTTAATGGTTGCTAGGTGAGTTCATCCAGACTACTGACCCTACCGGCATTTCTAGTAAGGTCACGAGGTTTTGGTATTCGTCCCCGCTTACTCATTCGAGGCTAAAATTGTATCAATAGAATATTTGGTTTTATCAAGAAGTCTTCTTTAGCGGGCTCAGTGAATTTTGATCCGAAATTGGAAACAACGATAGAGAGCCAAATATCACCGAAGAGAAAAGATACCAAGGCCTCATGGGAGACACAAGATCCAAGAAAACTATTGTATATGCTCACCGATGACCTGATTAGTAAGTTCAGTCGAAGGTGGAGAAAATGCATGAATCCTAATTTTCGATCATGAGGAAAGGCTTCTACGCGTGCGCCTACATCCACACTAGCAAATCTCACCGGAAGCCGCTGTCTTGTTCTCGAACAACACTTTGCGACTCGATACGTCTTAGCTGGTGTAGAGAGGCTAGAATAAATCAGTTACATCACTTCTATTGCACTTCTGACAAGGATATGAGATTCTCGCAAATAGATTGGATATGGGAGTTGAAACAAGAAGAGGTAAATTGAGAAGTGTTCGGCCGACATGAAGTTCTATGGTTGGTAGAACATGAGAAAACTTACAGGCATACAAAAATCTTCTGAGATCGAGATGTATCATCCCTGTTGCTTGACTGAAGAATCGGAAACCAGAATCTATGCTGCAAAACAATGCAAAGTTCAGCATTTAGTTGCTTTTTTCTCCTTTAGCCACATCGCTTTCCCAGCGGAAGGCTCTTGTACCCCCCGGTGTAAACTTTCGGTTGAATGATTCGCTATTCGGAATTACTCCACGCGTTCCGGGACACGAGAATCCGATCAGCCTTTAAGTGACTCGTTACCCGACATTTCAATTTCATGATTGCTTTTTTTCAAACCGTTCACAGATTCATCAGTGACCTATCAAATTAGATCCTCAATATAGAGAGACATTGAAATCAACAATTCATCTTACATTGTTTAGATCCTTCATTGTACGATTCTTTCATCGCACAGACACCGCGCTACCTCTGGCACATGATTTGGCATCGTAACACCCGAGAAATCCTTTTCACGGTAACCTATAAAGCTCTATTATTTCTCGAGTTATCTTGACCACATACAGATATTCACACCGAGTCATGACATTTATTCTCATAAAGTCACATTTCACACATAATCACCATGCCATTATGCGCAAAGTGTATAAGATTTCGCACTTGGATCACTTCCAAGACGATAATCTAAGCTTCAAAGCCTCAGAATCAGTCAAGCTGGCCCATCTCATGGAATGGATGGGAACCCCATTTGCGTCACCATAAAAATTTGGCCAGCCTCCGGCTTTCTGCTGATAAGAGCTGCCGGTTATGCCTGATGTTATTAAAATTCCTGAATGGCGACCACTACCTAAATCTGGAGTCCTGGCGCAAGTTCTCACTAAAGAATTCCCATGACTTGTATTTTAGCTTCAAGCTTCTTCGTGGGCGAAATGGAATGGTGATGTATGGAGGGCTCTGTTTGCAACTCTACGTGCAGGGAGATAAGCACTAGATCTGGCCTTTGAAACATCACCAAGCACCAGATCCATTGGCATCAAACACAGTTGAAATGGCAAGAGAATGGCTCAGAGAATGTTCGGAAAATCATGATGGATGTCGCGTACGATTCAATTCGAAGAGCCTCCCATCGAGGCTAATCGACGTTGGGTATTCCGATAAAAGCGGTGATTTCAGTGTGCCACATCTTATAGACACCCATGGATCTTTGCCTTCAGAGATGAAAACTGGGAAGGATTGGCAGTACGTCACTTTGAGCCACTGCTGGGGAAAATCGACGCACTTGTCAACTAAGAAAGACACCTTGAATGAAAGGAAATACGCAATTCCGGTGAATAGTTTGAACAAGACATATGCAGACGCTGTACGCGCAACTAGAGAACTGCAAATGCGATATTTGTGGATCGATTCGCTTTGCATTATCCAGGACTCCGATGAAGAATGGATTGAGGAATCGTCCAAAATGTGCTTCGTCTACAACAACGCTAAATTCAACATTGCCGCTGCAGCAGCGCTTGACGGAGATAGCGGGTTCTTACCCAAGAGATTGAGTGTTAAAATTGGCCATATTCTTCGCTCTGACAGAAAGACTGTATCGAGATCTTTGTGGATTCGACCGTGTATTCAAACCGGACACGCAACTGGAGAAGTGGGTATTTCTCTACCATGTCCACTTTTTGGCAGGGCCTGAGTACTTCAAGAAAGTATTTTGGCGGCTCGGACGATGATATACTCACCTGTTGGCATGCACTTCCGGTGTCGCATGAGCAAAAGATCCGATGAAGACCCAGCGAAAGATGCAGGAGATCTTAATATCTTTGTTGGTAGTAAGCTTGCTACCTTTCCTTTCCTAGCTCTGAACAAAGGACAAAAGCAATTCTGTTCTCCCCGAGAAATAGACGCATGGTACCAACTGCTAGAAGTATATTCAGGAAAGCAAATATTGCATAGAAAGGACAAGCTCCCGGCAGTGGCTGGTTTGGCGTATCAGCTCGGATCAATAATAGGAGATACGTACCTTGCAGGCCTTTGGGCGCGCGATTTTCCGCAAGCCTTGTGCTGGCTGCCTCATCGACCTAGTTCTGGATGTGTTCGTCGCTCCACACTGCCGGCTGATATTGAATATAGCGCCCCTTCATGGTCATGGGCATCGTGTCATACCCTATTCAGCTATGCTCCCGTGGCTTTCAAGGGCGCCAAACTGCTAACAGAAGATACACCACTCAGTTATTACTCTTGTCCAGATTACGAGAACACAGATATTTTGTGGGATGCAATGTTGGTAGGTGCCCACATAGACTTCGTTTCCAATCGCTATGGGCCAGTGAAAAGTGGATCAATCATTGTCAAAGGTCATCTTCTCAAAATTGATATTTCTTGCTTCGTAAGTCCATTTCGAGAAAACGTCGCGGTGTACAACCGGTTGGTATTGGAGACGTTTTACGCTGATGTAAAACTGGATTTAAGCAAAAAATACTGGGCCCTACTGTTAGGATATGAGCGTCGCAAGACCATCATCAAATCTTGTAGTTCGACAAAAGAACGCACTTTGGTGCTCTTGAAGCCGATGAGAGACGGAATGGATCGAAGAATCTGCCTGGGATTGATTTTGATGAATTTCGGATGTGGCTCATTCAAACATGTTGCATACTTCCAGAAGTTCGATGCAGTATGGCCACCTGAGACCAGAGACGTCGTAATCTGGTAATCTGCAGAGGGTTTTATAAGAATTTTCATCATCGTTTTAAAGATAAGAATTTCTGTTCGCTGAGAGAGGTGAATGTGATGAGCGGGTTAAGTTGTAAGATTTTAGCTATGAGCTCAGTCGCTGAAATAATGAGCTCTTGTCTGTAATACTAAGCATTTCTAATTAACCTTATACCGTCGTACAATGGTATCAAGATAGTAAAGGTAGAACAAAGACTCTATTGCCCAACGTTTGTAAACCTCAAATAAGGCTTTACCTCTCTAACCTCTCCAAATTTCTTCCGCGCATCTTCCGTCTTGACTGTTGGTGGCACAATAACATCATCTCCTACCTGCCAATCAATGGGTGTAGTGACACCTTTCTTATCTGCCGTCTGCAAGCTATCAATGACTCTCAGCACTTCCTTGGTATTTCGCCCACAGCTAGCTGGGTACATCATCGTAAGTCTGATCTTTTTGGCAGGATCGATAATAAAAACGGAACGAATGGTGAATGCAATGCCTTTTTGATCAATGTTGGTCGTGTCTTGAGCGTCAAGCATATCGTAGAGATAAGCTACTTTGCGGTCCGCGTCCGCGATGATGGGAAATTGCAGTGTGGTACCAGAAACTTCGTTGATGTCTTTGATCCATTCTTTGTGGGAAGGGAGAGGATCTGCGGACTATTTCAAATCAACCCAGAGATTAGCACGCAATATGCTGAATGGATATCCTATGAATGCCATGAAATGATAGCATACCAACCCAATCATGTTCACATCTCGCTTCTCAAATTCATCCTTTAGTTTCGCAAAAGCACCAAGTTCGGTCGTGCAAACTGGAGTGAAGTCTGCAGGGTGGGAGAACAAGATTGTCCATTTGTTGCCGATAAACTTATGGAAATCAATAGGACCTTGGGTTGTTTCGGCTTGGAAGTTGGGTGCTGTGTGTGGGATAGTTGTTAACATATAATTGAACCAAAGATAAAGTCCAGCTTTCTGGAAAGTATTGAGCAATCAACAAGACCATACCTTCGGAACCCAATCTCAATCGTGGTTGCTCAGGTAAAGTGTTTGTGGCCAGGAATCGTCGCGAAAGAGGGGCAACTACTTGAGCTCTGAAGGAGTTCTGAATAGGAGAAGCGCGGGGTAATGCACGAATTGTTCTTGGAACTACACGAGCAAACATGGTGGTCATTGTGATCCGGTTGAATAAAAAGGCAGCAGGTTTAACTTTCAAGGGAGTGAAGCTGTTGATGTGTGTTTGGACTCGATTCAATAAGATGGCAACGGCGAACAGTTTGAATGATGTGTGACGTGATTACTTCAAGGGTAGGAAGGCTAAAATGCAAGGCTAAGATACAGGATGTGGGGTAAGATTACTTTCTCTTCAACTCACGATCAAGGGGACATCACCAACTACAAACTTCATTCTATTTCAAAAATCTTTCAATGATAAAATGATGTTCTCTTGACTTTAAACACCAGTAACACGCTCGAAATGGGTATCTATATTCAATCTACGTCCAATGGGTTAAGTTATCGTATGTACTTGGATGCATATTGAGGTTTTCAGTGATTATTTTCACAACATTATGTGTATAACGTGTTATATATATATAAGCTTGTGTATGTATCTGAGTATTTCATCCCTTGTCACGTAGGTATGAAGACTTTCTTCTACATGGGCTCCGAAGAAGAAACTCTTAATAAGTTTTCAGAAATGTGATGCTAGTGGCAACATAATTTTTGGACAGAGCGTTCGTGAGTTCCAACTGGCGAGGAGCTGTTGTCACCCTTAAATTTTTGGTCCTATGATGCCAATTCTACGTTCAAGAGAGAAGCTGATTTTTTTTGTGCTAATTTGCTATCGTTGGAATCATTCCCCTTGTTGCATCAGATGTAGATTGCAGTGCAAGCTACCGGAGGTCATTTTCTTGTTCTATTGAAGATTAAACAGATGCGGGATTAGTAACAGCATCACTCACCAAAATTGGTTTATTCTCCCGAGCTCTAGCAGAGATTATAGCATCGAAAGTGGCACTGTTCGTACATGTTGCGTGATATGCATGCTTTGCGCTCAATTGAAGGATACTGGCTGCATTGAAGCTTGCGCAAACTGATTACAACGACAGCTGTCACATATCACGAGTTTTCCTTTGGCGAAATGAATTTGAAGGTAAATCTTTGATCTCTACATCCATTTGTGGATATGCCTAGTTGCGCATCCGCATGAATTCTACCGTCACGGAAAGACTGGTGGTCAATGTGCTGTGTGTTGAAAGAGGATACATTAGCGAATCAAACTCTTTATTTCAAGCAGTATAAGACCGGCTCCTACATAGTTGTCCTACTCTATTTGATGTTGATCGTCATATCCCCACACACTAGAGTTCATCTATAGATTTGGAACAAGGGAGGATTTAGCCCTCTCATAATGATTGCGCCATTTACTACGCAACTGCCTTTTGGAGACTTATATATGCCGAAAATATCCATAGCCAATCAGGTATATCAGCAATCTTACTGTTTTTAATCATCAGGGAGATTCTGATCTGATTAATGGTGCCAAAATTTAAACAATCAGGGTCGGTGTTGTTAGTTTTCCTTCCCCCCAGTTCTTGGCGTATAGTAACTCCGGCTTGGCGGAAGTTCAAAAATTTCAGCGACTTGCGACAAATTCCTAACTAGTTTACTGCACCATGAAATTCTTCATATAAGGACTTCATCATGCATGTTGGGGGTGTGTAGAGATGTGGAGATGCGTAGGTCGGAGTGGGGATTCCTCTGCAGCGTTGGAGACGTAGTCGTGGAGTTGTGATATCTTTTTACTTACATATGACTGTTGTTTGCATTTATGATGATTGTAACCCTAATTCCCATTGCTATCCTCTCACGTTGCTAACAATTTTATATCCACATTGAGAGAGCTCGAATGTCTCTTCGTTTCTATTCAAATCTCCAACATTCATCCTCGCTCACGTGTACTCATGTAATCCACTGCTTTGATTTCAAATTCAACAAAATCATTCAATCTCCACAGTTCGTCTCTCAATATTGTGAGATTACGACTCATCGATTTCAAATGATCCAAACACCAGTCCGCGCGTGACGACTTGCAACTATCAAGCTTGGAAGCATAGATATACCAGCCAAAGTCTCCTCGGGTACCATTTTCTAGGAATTTCGGACAGCATTTGAGGGGATTTGGGTTCTCTCGATGGCATAGATCATATCTGATTTAATCGCGATTTGGTTTTTGCTTGAGGTCTACCCGGTGACGTTTCTTTCCAATGTACCATTCGAAGTCGTGGAGTCTGAATGGATGTTGGTTCCGATGGGTAAATTGGTTGCTTCGTTTGCGGGCCCCTCGCATGAGACCGTAGCTCCACCAGCAACTGTGTTAAACCCATCAATCCCCTCTTCCCCCACCTTATTGGCTTCCTTATTCTCAACTTTCGTCTCTTTGACTTCCGCGTTCTTGAATTCCTTGTCTACTGCCCCTCTCATTTGAAGTCTTGTCCAACAGTCCTGACAGATGCATTCAACCCCAAGCTCGTGCTCGAGATCATCCTTCGACTTCTGGCAGATTGCCTTCATTTCCTCATTTTCTAAAGGCGCGCCTTTCTTCTCTTTCGCAAGCTCACTTTCATAAAGAAATCTTTGGAATCGAATGTCGTCTTTGAGTGACGCAGACATGGCGAGAATCATGGCTTCGATGACAGCAGTCCAGTCGTAATCCCATGGCTCGCTTGCATCGTTGGCGTGGTTGGGCATTGCAGATGGATTAGTCTTGTGTGTCGGGTAAGGGGGCCAAGCATTTGAATATCGGGAGAATCAATAGGGATACAACCTGGGTATGAAGTTGTTACTTATACCATATACATTAGCTATGCTCGAAAGTTCGAGATTTCTCTCCAAATAGCTCATTCTATCTACTAATTTATGCCTAGCCCATCGCTGCTCTTTTCTTTGTTTTCTTGCACCAAATGAGACTTTATTCTTGTCAGGTGAAGCCTTGAATCAACATATGCGAAAGAAAACGTGTCAAATAGTCTCATTGATCAGTTTCCTGTGTGTTGCAGGTTCCGGAGTACCATGTTTCAGTGGCCAGACAAAATATGCGAAAACTATTCATAGAAGTGAATAAATTCACTTTTTCCAGTGGAATGATAAGGGGAATTCGCTAGGTAGAAGCACCCACAGATATTTGAAGAGAAGATATAGCGTTGGTACTCTAGAGAATCAAATAGTCTCAATCCTCCTGGTGAAGGGTAGTTTTGTTTGTTGTTGACATGTCAATATAATAATCGAATGTGTTACTAGTGTTATCTGAGCAAGAAAGTGAATATTATTGGCAAGATCTCAACAGCTCACGAATTTGTCTTCGTTATTTTGGAATAGAATCATCAAACTCAAGATGGACTGCAACAAAATTAAGGAAAACATAAAAGTCGTAAAAGAATGACTAGCCATCTAGACGTAAATGGTTTAATACCTTTTCTGTAACATATTTAAATAACCCTTTATGCCCTATCATTCATTTAAACAATAGTCTTGCCTTTCATTTAGAAGATCAAACTAAATTTCCGTCATCTTCGACCGAAAGGATTCTTCAGCTCCTTTCTCGGCGCTCCTTGGCATTCTTTTCTAGACGACTATCTCTATTATGTCGTTTGTCTGGACTATTGGATCTTCCAGTGTCAGTACGTTTAATCTCAACAATCTCGCCTTCCTCAAGTTCCTTAATTGCGGGAGCTTTGCGCTCTCTGTACTTATTACTTGGATTATCACGTTTGACGCTAGCTTTTTGAGGCATTCGGTTCTCTTGACTGTGTCTTTGGCTTCCTTCTCGCGTAGATTTTGCTCCAGTTTTGGCTGCAGGCTTTTCTTGATCGTTGCCTGAACCACTAGCAGGAGCCAGTGGCTGATTCGTTTTACGATCTTGAAGTTCAGTTGCGCGTACTGGTCTTTTTTCTTCTTGTCTGCTACCTGAAGAAGATCTCGCAGATGATCTTGGCACTGGAAGGGATTGTCCGTTACTCGAAGACTCCCCTTCTTTCCTATTATCTCGCTCATCTGTTCGTATAGACCTACTAGTGTCGCTACCTCGAGTTTCAGTTGTGCGTAGTGCCCTTCCTACTTCCTGCTTGGTAGAAGAAGATCCCCCATCAGATGGTTGTGATGGTAGGCAGTCTGACGCATTTTGTCGCTTTGCGACCTTCTCTGCTCGATTTTGTAGCACTTCAAGACTTACATCCTTCAAAAACTTGGTATGACGATTCCGGACGGACCATGTGTGTATTCATTGCCCTCTCCCCCAAGCTCCTTACACTTTTTCAAGATAGCCTTCCAATCTGGGTTGTCATCAATCATTTTTTTTAGTTGAAAATCAAGTTCTGGTGGGTATTTCGACAATTCAGTATCTTTGGTATACCTAGAGACCGCTTTGACCAAATTCTTGGTCTCGCCGCCGGCCCTTCTTCGGGATAGAGTTCTGAGAAGCCACCAGTTGTGTAATAACCTTGAATCGCAACTAAGGTTCGTGTCCAAGGTTCTCGAGGTTTTGAATCTTTTGGCTTTCCAGGAATAGTTACTAGATATGGATTCTTTCTGCACCACTCTTTGATTCTATCATTTAGATCATCAGTTAGTTTGACCCAGATTTCCGGCGCTACATTATCGCCTGATTTTGGGGCCGTGACGACGGAGGTAATCTTTCTCTAAATCCGTCCATCTGCGATAATTTCCCGACATACCTACAGAGTTTGAAATTGAAGGCTCGGGATTCGATGTATCTCGACTTTTGGTCTTTCAAATGTGTCTTTAGTTGCGGGATCGAGGCTTATCTATAAAACTATGAACTTTAACAAACTAGGCAGCAGCGTTGTCGGCCATCAGAGGTCGCCACAAAATCAATATCGTACCACATATGAACTGGTTTTAGAAAGAAAAGCATCTGGAGTCGTCAGAATTCAATAATTTCAGTTGGCGGCCAGTGGTCGACTCGAAGGCAGACAATATGTGTAATAATTCGGGAGTGTTCTTTGAAGTAGGAACTGGAACTGGATATTGAAGATCTTGAATTTCATTGATTAGTAAGATAGGTGCATAGTAGATTAGGCGATCGGATATGGAAGCGCCTTTTTATCAAACCTTGCGATGTTTTATTAATACATTCATATCAGAAATGAATATCGCAATTAGGACGCATTTGTTTGAAGAATATCGAGATCAATTGATGATTCAAAGGATCTCACTATCGAATTTTGTTCTGGACTGTCAAGGCCCCCTTGAGTAGTCAGTCTGCTGTGACCGCTGAAGAAACATCATTTAGGCATCAGACCACTTGGAAAGCGACCGCACTGCTTTTCCGGGGGGTTATGTGGAAGAAACTGGTCAGTTGTTGCACATTGTTATTGAACGTATCTGTGCCGAATTTTAAGAAGCAAAGACAAAAAAAGTCCTCATTATCTAACAATACTACAAAGTCTTTATCGACAGCAACTAGCCTAAGCAGACAATAATCCCGAACATCTCGAATTCATGTTGCAAGTAAAAATCAACTCCGATTCAGAATTTCTCAACCTGTTATCCCTCGCTGGGACGGAACATCGAGTCAAGTGATGTGAAAGAACGACAAACCTGGTTTGCGAGGCTATGAATGAAGAGAAAGCTATGTCTTCCTAATTTCAAAGCTCGAGTCTTCCTGACTTGTTTCCAAAAATTCCTCAACATCTAGGTCGTCCCACCGACTTCCTACATAATGTTGCACCACTAATAAAGCACGGAGGCGCTAGCAACACAAGAAACAAGAGCTCAAATGGAAGGTCAAGAGTCTCCGCATGTAGAACTGACAAATCCGTGCTTTCAATAGGGCATCCCAGAGGCCGGAAATGCGGTAAAGCTGTGTATGTGATAGCCTCGGCATGAAGAAGTACGTGAAAAATGAAAACTTCCCCGCACATGAACAGTGATCCTGATTTGCTTCAGGTTGTCAATATAAAGATCCAAAGATAGATATGATATATGCAAGAACAATTGGTTCAAGTACTGATACGAGAAGGAATTGTGGCTATGCCCCCCACTTACCAGCACCCGCACCCGCATATAAATGCAACGTTAATCACAAACCCCACAGCTACGATACTGCGCCTATCTACTCACAGAAATTCTACAGCATGGGTATTCTAGATAATAGATAATGAATCTCGTCGTGCAATTTGGTTATAGTATCTCGAAAACTTAAACTTGAGACTGGCTGGTTCTAGATTTCAAGCCGAAAATGAATCGACCACAACAAAATCGGGTGTCTTCCGGTCCGGCGCCTAGGAAAAGAAGATACAATATTTTGTTCTTTGGAAATACTGGGTCTGGAAACGCTGGCATGAAGAATAAGGTAAGGCCCGAATCTTTGATACTTCATGAGAGGGGGGGTTGACAGGAAGATAGATTGTTTACAATGATTTCCGTGTGTCCATTAATCCTTACGATCCAACACTCGAAGATAGTCATCAAACAAACATCACTATCGGTTCCGAACAGTGTTTCGTAAATATTATGGAATTGAATTACGATGATCGATATGCCGGTTTGTTTGAGCCACTGATTAGAGACGCCGATGGGATAATATTGATGTATTCAATCTGCTCGCCCGAATCCTTCTCTGTTCTAGAAGCTCTCTGGACTCTTGTGAAACATGTGAAGGTTCCAGAAAAAAAGGGGTTATATGTGGAAGTAGTCGGGACTATGAGTGATATGTGGGAAAAAAGAAGTGTCAAGACTGAGGATGGGAAGGCATTAGCCGAAAGGCTGAATTGCGGGTTCTCAGAATGTTCAGCAAAAGAAGGCGAGAATTGTGACGTTCTAATTGAGAATTTGATTAGAAAGATTATTGTTGGGCGCGAGCAGGAGCAGATTTTGAGGGACGCGAGACGGAGAAAAGAAGACGATGAGAGGGAGGAAGGAGAGAGAAAGAAAAATGGGGTTGTGAAGAGGGTTTTGAAGAGATGTATGGTATGGATTTTCCATCGCACTTGACTAATACACGAGGGCTTGCTGACCAAAAGAGTAGGAAATAATGACCATGGGAACCTAACTCGAGACACTTTTGATACCACAACACGAAATAATGGAACACTAAATGATTAATCAAACTAAAGATACTGTACTCAACTGCATTTGCTGGGTGCTGTGACTTTTCACTTGGACTTGGTAGTTAAGATGTTGTTGGAATTGAAGATACGAACGGTCTGGCTAGTTGCATGATTCAAAGTCAAAAATTGTTTCTTTTAAAGGAAAATAGCTATAAAATGCTTCTTTGCTGCCTCTATATTTGGTTCAGAGCTCAGGAGAAGCTCGGGATAAGATGGTACCTAATTCTCGACCCGCTTAAACCTCTTGCCACCACTTGAAAGTGCTAGTACTGAGGTTGTCGTGTCATTTGTCCGACACATTCTCCCATCAGCTGCTATACTCCATGCCTCACTACCCACTGCAGTTGTGGCGTAAAACAATTGATCTGGATCCCACTTATTTTTATCCTAGTAACTTGCGGTAGTTCTTCCCATAGAAAGTTTGCTGCCAGTCTGGCTGTCTGAAATTACCTTCGTTCAAATAAGTACCTCCCCCAGGAGTGAGTACTTCGAATTGTGGGATGATCTCATTTATCATATGATATTGAGCAGCTACCATCTCAGATATTGGCGCAGAATAGTTCCATGGTATAGTCAAGATGACATGGATGAGGGCATCACGCCAAGCTGGAAGTAAAGCATTATCGGCAGTAGATATAATATGAGGAGATGAGACGTTCAGAGCTACGCCTGTGTAAGGGATACCCGCATTCGTGACATTACGAATAGTTGCGACGTAAGCTTTGTTATTCTCCTGTACGACACTTCTTGATATCAATCGACCACCACCGGTATTGACTCCTGGTCCACCCCAGGGACCATAAGGGAGAGGCCCAAGAGATTGATTGTAGTGGTCAAGATATGTTGGGTACTGTGTGTACGCGACTGTAAAATTAATACCAAGAGTTGTGAGTTTGTCGGTGAAATTGGCTAAGAGAGCTTGGACGTCAGCTTTAGTCTTATTGTATGCCGTCATACCAATAATTCGGAAAACTGAAGACGAAGCTCCATAGCCAACCATAGTTCCTGCATCGACCATTCCAGGAAGATAAGTATGAAAGGCTTCAACACCTTTCCAGAAAGTTTCAATACTCGTGTTGCCGCCGGTTGCCGAAAATGCCAAAGAGGCACCACTGACTACAGTGTCAGGATGTACTCTCACGGTTAGAGATATGATGACTCCATATGTACCACCCCCACCGCCACTTAAAGCCCAATAAAGGTCTTTGTTTTCGGTTCGTGAGGCAGTGACCACGTTGCCACTGGCCGTTACAACTTCCCACGAAAGCGCTTGATCAGCACCCATACCAAAATTGCTAGAGAGTGCCGAATGACCACCTCCTTGTGTATAGCCTCCGGCGATTCCAACTGTCGGACATTCACCACCTACCGTCACAAAACCTGCATCATGAGCAGCTTCTAATGCTTCAAACCCTTGAATGCCAGCACCAATCTTCATGACCTTTCCGGTAAAATAGTCAGATTTCCAGTCAGAAAATGATATATTCTTCAAGTTGTGAGTCCAAACAGCTAATGAGCCTGCACCAGTTGACTTGCCCAAATAACTTGCATGATCTTAGCTGACGCATAGCATTAGAATTTTCTAAGAGAGAAACTTACTCGTGACCAGTATTCCGGATTACAAAACGGATGTTATGATTCTTAGCGAATTGAATGGCAGCAACGGCATCATTGGGTGTCGACACATTGACAGCATAATTAACCAAATTTCCCAAGCTACAAAGACTTTGTTCGGAAGAAAAAGGGTTGCAGCTCTGATTTCCAAGTGTCGCAAAGTATGGAGCTATCAAGGAGGAAGATGAATTCCAACTGGATTTGGAATTAGAAAGTTCATATGGTATAAATGATAGCGCTGTGAAAGACTTACTGCAGACTTGGGTTCGCCCAGTTCGCTTGTAAATATGCGCATTCCGTCGCGCTGTAGTTAGGTTCATGGCAAGGGCTTGCGATGGGCACGGTAGCTACAAGCCTACCATTGACTGTACTGTTGAGATTGTTCCACTCTGTTGCAGATGGCCATGATTGGTCTCCAGGCAGCGCTCTACAATTGGTATTTTGGACAGTCTGCGCAGATGATGTGCAAAACAAGTGGATAAGAAGAAAAACAATTCTATAAGAAGCCATCGTCTGTATCTTGATACTCTCGTTCCTTCTGAAAGGTAAAAGGCTGAAAAGCTGTGAACGAAGTACTCACGAAGAAGTGAATTGTACCTGTATATGTATTTTCTCGTGGTCTCATTCTTATATCTTCAATGAGGGGTATTATTCAGCTACCTGCAGGTACTAGTACCAAGAAGGGAGGAAAGTATGGATTTGAATCCACGTCATGCCGCCTCTTGAATACCCCGTCCAATAAAAGATGACGGCTTACACGTGGCTATGATCTGGTCCGCATGGCCACCCACATCGTATGAAGCCCAAAATTCAGAAGCAATTTGAGCCCTGAAGATTGATACGTGTAACACTGTATTTGCCACCCTTTCATGATTCTGTCGGCCCAAATGAAATGAATTGTATGTGTGAAAAGCCGAGGTCTCTCATCATCAACAATCACGATACTCCGATACCCCTGTATCGTCAATCCATTTCCTGCATTCTGCATTGCCAATCATGGAATGATACGTTATTTCAATATCTCAACCGGTGTGCGATTGTCAGCAAAATCGAACACAAAGGTTTTACACTCCAATCGATTTGATATCGAATCAAAGTATTCTTGGAGGGAGATTTCATGGCGACAACTCAGTTGATCAAAACTCTTGTATGCTAATTTGAAAGATATGAAAACAAATGCACGAATTGATTCAAATTCGAGTGTGAAGCAGAGCTGTCTTTAAATATCCTTTTTGGTAACCTTAGTGTTCGGATTTTCTGGACCGTCCCCAGCATGGTATTTTTGCCTGAATCAGAGCGCGAGACGAGAAGTTCATTTCCTATCTTTCTGAATTGCAATAATTGAGTATAATATAATACGAAAAACATAGAAATTGATGTGCCATATTATCAAGAATGATTTAGGGACCACCACTCCTGGGATGTAAAGAATTGATTATGCCCTTACGTATCGCAAAAACCCCCGCTGTGAGATTTTGTGTTAAACTCATTCAAAGATAAATGAACCTCAATAGCTTGTGAAGTTGGACTTTGACTATTGTGATAGCAAGAAAGCTTTCTAAACCCTGCTTGAAAAGGTAAACTATCTATAGAGTCTTGAGGAGTACTCACTCACCCAATGGTCATGATGAAGCTCAAGCTAATTCGTTATCCAGCATTGGACTGCAATATCATTTATTGGAGGTCAAATCTGGAGATCAAAAAGAATTGATCAAAATTTTGAAGGTGCTGTAGGGAACACCGTGAGGATCTAGATGTGCAATCTGTTTCGTTCGCGACATGCACACTTCTGTACTTAGCAAAGTGCCATTCACTGCAATCATCCACCCAATAGTATCATTTATCCTTCATGTGCGCAAAAGAACAAAAAGCTGTATTTCGTTCGCGATTGTGTATTTTCAGTCAAAAACGAGTGTCGAGTTGAAGGAGCAAAGTCTCACACTTCAAAGGTGGTTAAAGTGTTGTGAGATAACCTCAAACCAATGATAAACCGCGGTTGAGATAGCCAATCGTGAAGATCGAAAAGCTTTCCCAGTTTTGAGTTCACTTTATCCACGAACATTGGGAGAAATTTGAACAGCTGCTAACAATAATACAACTGAAGTACAATTTCGAGATCACTGAATGTGATTTGTGTTTCACTACAAATCTAGAATCATGAAAGAATTACTTCCCCACAAGATTACCACAATACGGGCCTTGTACCTCCGTGAATAGGATGAGTACAAACGACCAAATCAAACAAGGGCTGGGCAAACATTCAGGTTTAGTGTTACCCCCGGATCGCATGATAGATTCTCCAATCACTAAGCCTATAAGCGAGCGAGGTCCGGGGGCGCCCAGCTACCCCTCAGTCTCAATTGAGTAAAGCCTCCGCCATAAAAAGTAATCCTTGTGAAACGAATCGCCTTGTGCTATCTTTGAACAATCATTTTTTCTTCATGCATTCCGAAATCTCGAGTAAAGGCGGAGAGTACTGATTCCGTTTTCTTTGGGATGGTCTGAGTTGCGGTGTAGTTTGTATTTGGGCGTCGTGAAGCTTTTGGGCCCAGAGCTCGACTGGAGATACATGAACAAATGAGGTTGTACATAAAGTATCAGGGGTTTCTCCTGATATATGGATGATAATCCGAATCAACTTGTTTAATAATAGTTAATTATGATGAAAGACGCCCGATGTCACGATTAGAGTCGTGTCTGATTAGCCGCAAACATCCAACATTTCAAGAACATACTTCTAGTTCTTGAACATCTGCGATCATCGAAACATCTGTTCTGGTAAACGTTTGTTGCTTGTCAGGGAGTCATCGTCACTATGACCGCGGATGAAAATATAGGTGTTGGTACGCACCAAGAACATGTAGGTTTCATGAGGAAAGAAAGGAACGATAAAACTGATGATTTGAGCATAGAACAATGAAAAGCATGTGACCCAAATTAAAGTGGTGAAAGGCGATGAGGCTTTCGCGCAAGCAATGTTGAAGGAGCCACCAAAAACATGGTCAGGACGATCCTTCATACTATACGCTTGTGCGCTAGTGGCTTTCTTTTGCAGCACTTGCAACAGATTTGATGGCTCTATGTTCAACTCTCTTCTCGCATTGGAGCAATTTAGGAAGTACTTCAATGTGGCTAACGATCGTGCTTGGAATGGAATCGTTACTTCTATGTATTCGATCGGCAGTGTGGCAGCTATTCCTTTTATCGGGCCGGCGATCAATACTTGGGGAAGAAAGATCGGAATCTATATCGGAGCTTCATCGATTGTGCCGGGAACTATAGTCCAATCTACCACACTTAACTCGAGTAATGTCATCGGGCAGTTCATGGGCGGCAGGTTTCTGCTTGGATTTGGTGTGGGTATTGTTGCATCAGCGGGCCCAATGTAAGTAATAACGATACTCGGACCAATCTGGGAACGTTATTAGCTAACTCGTCACAAGTTATGTTGTCGAAACATCGCATCCTGCCCACCGAGGTGTTTTCACTGCTGTAAGTGAAGTGCATCTTTGTAAAGATAGAACATTGTGACTGACTCGCCTCATAGTTCTATAATACCTTTTGGTTAGTTTATCTCACAAAACAATATCATCCAGCTTTTCAAGGGGATGCTCTTCCATCTCTCCATCAAACACCTTATGGATCCCATGCTAACATGTTCTAAGGTTTGTTGGCTCAATTCTTGCTTCGGGATCTGCACGAGCAAGTGCGGACTTATCCGGTAACCGGTCCTGGCAAGTTCCAGTATGGCTACAAATGGCATTCCCGGGTCTTTGTATTATCCTAGTATGGTCCCTTCCCGAGAGTCCACGTTGGCAATACGTACATGGACAGCGAGACAAGGCGAAAGCGATGCTTACAAGATACCATGGATAAGGAAACCCAAATAACATTTGGGTCGAAATGCAGCTTCATGAATATGAAGAGTATCTGGAACTGGATGGAGCAGACAAGAGATGGTGGGATTATCGAGCACTGTTCAAAGATAAAGCTTTCAAGATACCGTTTGGCATGCAACTGCACAATTGCCATATTCGGACAGTGGGCTGGCAACGGTATGGAATCTACTCCATCTGTTCGATTTGATTGTATTGACTTCGTGCAAAGGTCCAATTTCATACTTCATTTCGGCTGTTCTTGATACAGCAGGAATTAAGGATTCCATAACACAACTGAACCTCAACCTAGGTTCAAATATCATGCAGTTTGGCTTGGCTTTGTTTGGTGCTTCCCTCGTAGATAAGGTAGGTCGTCGTCCTCTGCTTCTATTCGCAAACATTGGATGCGCTATAGTATGGATCGGGGCTACAGTTTCATCATCCATCAATGCCAATACAGGTAGCAAGAGCAGTGGCTCTGCTGTTGTGGCGATGATTTTCCTCTTCGACGCAATTTTCAGTGTAGGTTTTACACCGTTGCAAGCATTATACCCTGTAGAAGTCCTGAGTTTTGAGATGAGGGCAAAAGGAATGGCATTTAGCAACTTTGCTGTGCCGGCAGGTATGGTGTCCCTGTACTAGCAATGCCTTATATTCTTGTGGCACTAATGACTTTGATAGCGACCCTCGTGAACCAGTTCGCATATCCTGTGGCTTTGGAGAAGATCAAGTGGAAAACCTATATCGTTTTTGTGCTTTGTTGTCCAATACAGGCGCTTGTGATTTATTTCTTCATCCCTGAGACGAAGAATCGTACTGTAAGTTGACCTCGAGATTTAAACGGGGAAATGAGAATAAATCTGACACTGCACCTTAGTTGGAAGAACTAGATGATATCTTCCGAGCCAAGAACCCAAGGAAAGCATCTCTTGAAAGAAAAAATTGGCACTTGACGATAGCGCAAATATTATCAAAGTGGAAGAAGTTATTTGAGCGGAGTTGTTTGAATGGGCTTTGCAGTAACAATATCCCATGTGGCTAGAGAGCGTCCTTCCAATTTTTTAAGTCTTCTTTGCGTTTGTATTGAACAGAGGAATCATCGAAATTTTTCCCGATTATTAATTTCCATAGTTGAGAGCAACAGAAGATTTTGAAATTCAAGCAAATCAATGATTGGTTTGAGAATCCCATGCAAGAAGTAAATGTTCACATTCATGATTGTAGTTGTCATCTTTTGTCTCGGTGTTGGTGAGAGTTCCTTAGGTACCTAGATGGCGCTAAAATTTAGCGCCATGACACATCGCAATATACCACCTATTTCAAGTCGAATGAATAACATCATTCAAGCTCTTCTTCCCGCCGCCGCAGCAGCTGCTGCCGATCATGCTGAGACAGAGCCTGAGTTCATCAATCTGTCCGTATCGGACAACAATCTTATGCGCTCTGATTTGATTGAGATTTGCAAAGATGCTATCGCACAAGATCTAATTGCGGAGGTCAATAAATAGCTATCATCAAATGATTTGACTTTAGATGCATAAGCCAATCACTCACTTCTTCGTTCCATTCAAAGAGATATGATGCTCCCTGCCATCTTTCGGAGTGGCCCGAATTGGGATTCATTCGTAGTATAGCTTCTTTGTCAACCCTGGGCTTATCATTCGAGTCATTGTAGACGAAATTGAAAACGCCATTTTCCACGAATGATGGTCGATACATAGCATGGCCCCCTCTTTCGTTTGGCTTCCGAGCTACACTGCCTCCATTCGACTTTCCTTCCAACGCCTTTTCGACGTGATTCCCTGATTAATAGACCCAAAATTTAGCCTCTTCAAGTTGATTTGTGTGGTCAGGGACCATGGATGCATACTCGTATTTTCCCATGTTGAAATTTAGTTTAATATGATAGTGTTGGTAAGCGACTTTGTAATTTCGACATATCTGAGTAATTGGAAAAATCTACTTTGTGAAAGAGCGCTCATGAAGGAATTTATGCGTGTTGAATTATAGGCAGAGATCAGAAAGGGTATTGACCAACAACATCTGTATGTCAAAATTCGATCCTTTCACTGGGAGAGACCCCAATTGAACCTTGTTATGAAACCATAGGTTTTCAACAATGTCAATGGGCACTTTCACGTAACGACAATCTAGTCGACCTCCCCTCAAGAAATTCTCGCAATCGCCGAAAACTCGAGATTTTTCAGTAACCAGACGACGAAAAATCTAATGCGGGTCTAGGGAAAAGCTACTCAATCATGGTATTAGGACAAGTCAAGACGAATGCAGAGACACGAAAACTAGACTGAACAGAGACTCGTAGATAGCAAGCACGTAACCCTGCAATGCGAAACTATGTGAATTAACACCAAGATAGAAGCGCCCCATAGTTCGAAAAAGACGAAAAATAATACGCTCGAAAAGTTTTGAAATAAGCTTTCTTGGCTATCTCTTAGCTGCCTTGGCATTGGACTTCACTTGAATCGAATTTAAAAAGATGTTGATAGAGACTTTAAACATGTGTAAAACAAAATAGAAGTGACTTTGTGAAACTGAAATGATTTAAAATTTAACAAGAGTGGTAATAGTACACAATCCAAACTAAAGCTCCAGCCCATATCCACGCTCAGTCAACATTAATCATAAGAACAACCATAAATGTCTAGAACTTGTTGACCTCATCATTGACAACGTTGTTAATTCCCGAGTCCAATTGGGAAGGTACTCCCTCCTTGCTCGCAAATGAGTCGACGGCTGTGTCATATAATGTTAGAACTAATTAGGACAAAGTAGGTGGACAAGAACATACCGGAGTCTGCCATGGTATCTTTGGTGCTATCGCTTATGCCATTGCTGAAATTGTTGCCGCTATCATTTCCGTTGTTTCCACCCTGCTGTTGCATTTCACCCTCTCCGAACTCTTTGATATCTTCTCCGAGACCCATGATGATTGGTTGAAGTAATTGGTGGTTTAGGTGACCTAAGGAAAATGTCAATATAAGCTGAGAAGAGGCATAGATAAGCAATACAATGGGGACCTCACTTGTGGATTGTTTGAGGCTTTGAGTTAGAGATCTGCGCGTATTGTGTCGATAAAAAAGAAGGTGGGAGCAGAGGAGGACGGATGATCGAGGCATTTTATATTTTGCTGCTCTTGCCAGAACCTGAAATCCATGAAATAAAACTTGCTTGTCAGCTCGTCCTCGTGAGCTTTCGCACTCAGTTTCACTGTTACATCACAATAGATGCATCATGATGCACCTCACAATTTATCAATCTCCATATTTAATCTCTCCCCCATCTCGAAATCTGCACTCGGTACCAAGTCATTCTAGAGCTTATGGGCCGTTTTGAGTTGTTCCTGGACTCACAGCATCAAATGGGAATTGTTCAAGGACCCATAGCCAAGATAAACCTGTTCTTATCTGGAAAACCCCTGCGCTCTTGCATGAATTAAGCGTCATATTGATGGAGCAAAACACGGTCCAGGTCGCTATCTAGCTTATTGATCTGTTGTGCTTGCGAATGTATGGGGAAGAGCTTATTAGAAGCAAACGGGTTTATTTTCCAAGCTCTTATGCTCGCTCTTATGGTCTTCTTCTTCACGTAAAGTGGGCGTTCGGGTCGCTCCTACTTGGTGCACTGGCTGGAAGGGAAGGACTTCTGTATTCTTAAAATAGATGCCGAGCTACCAGCTGTCCTTGATTGATTAATTGGGAAGGAATTGAGTGAAATGCATTGCCCTACCTACCTACCTTTTAACATCTTCATTCCATGACAACTTTGTTCTTTGCAGAGTTAGCACGTGGGACTAGTGAGAGGAGAGGATAAATCCAATATCACGTGATCTGTTACTACCTCTTTCTCGTAATGCCAAGCCATGTGCACTTCTTCGATAAGCACGATAAGTAGGTACGATAAGCAATGCAACTGATCAGACAACGTTCACATCAGCCATTATCTTCATCCTAATTTCGCATTCGTGTTATAAATTGAAATTGATATTGATATTGTTTTTCAAGCATTATTAATTATAACCCCATTGCAAGAAGCACAGTTCTCTTCATCTCCTGATCTATCGGCCTCACTGACCACTGTCACTCTTCAGCTTGCATCAACATTCTAGATAACCTCAAGGCATCATGGAATACAAAATGGAATCCAAACAACCTTTACCAGTTTTCTCCCAATCGATAACACCCCGCATCATCATCCATGGCGGTGCAGGTAATATTCTCCCAGCGAACCTTCCACCGGCGAAGTATAAGTTATATCATGACTCACTCCTTCGCATAATTTCCAACACTCACTATTTCCTCACGTCGCCATCCTCCTTTCCTCTCCACAAAACGTCTTCTTCTACCACTACAGCTCTCGATGCTGTCACCTATGCAGTTACTCAATTGGAAGATAATCCTCTGTTCAACAGTGGCCATGGTGCAGTTTTCACTCGCGATGGAATTAATGAACTGGAGGCATCGATAATGGTTTCAAGTGGGAAGAAGAAGAGAGGAGTAGGACTTATGGGACTACAACATGTCAAGAATCCAATAAAGCTTGCGCGCGAGATGTTGATACGAGGAGAACAAGACTTGGAGGGTGGAAATGGTGAACATCGAGGACCGATGAGTGTTGAAGAGGACGCATTTAGGCAAAGCCACGGAGCACAAGGACATTCACAGCTGCACAAATATTCCGCCGAAAAATTGGCAAAAGAATGGGGATTGGAGCTTGTAGATGAGAAATACTTTTTTGTGCAAGCAAGATGGGATGAGCATATATCAGGGTTAAAGAAGGAGAAAGATGAAAATGGAAATGCATCTTGGGATGCCCAAGAATTTATACCACAAGGAACTTGTGGTGCTGTGTGCCTTGATGCGGATGGGGTGCTGTGTGTAGGTACTAGTACTGGAGGCATGACAAATAAATTGACAGGAAGAATTGGGGACACGCCAACGCTTGGTGCTGGTTTTTGGGCAGAGGAGTGGGAGGATACATCGGCGCACGATGACATGCATCGACTTCAACAAATCCGTCGAAGAATGTACAATCAACGGCCAATAATTGCCTTAGGTGATCAGCTGAAAGGGATTTTGGCAGATTGTTTTCCAGGCTTGAGTTTAAGATCGTACAATCTAATCCACCAAGAAGCGCTGGAAGATGAAGCTATGATGTCCAGGAAACATATGAGGGCCACCGCTATGTCGGGTACTGGAAATGGTGATTCTTTCCTTCGCCTTGCAGCTGCAAGAAGTGCATCGGCAATTGCTCGATATCGTCCCGATACTTCCCTTCAAGCCGCTATCACAGAAGTAACTGGCCCCGGTGGAGATCTAGTGAAATCTGCAGGAGACCGATGGAAGAAGACGGGTGAAGGTGAAGGAGGTATTATTGGAATTGAATTACACGTTGTAGTTGACAAACTTGGCCGGAAGAGAGATGCAGTGAGTCATGTCGTTGCTGATTACAACTGTGGGGGTATGTTCCGCGCCTTTATCAATGAAAATGGAAAAGCTGTGATGAGAGTCTGGAGACCTGGACAGTATGATGGCTTGGACATATATGCAGGCGAGGGGAGAGAGTATGAGGTCGCTGATTGGATTGACGCCAAATAAAGCTTGACGTAGTTGGTCCTTAAGAATAGTTTTATCAATAACCTACACGCATTCTGTAACCAATGCTCGCTTCCCTAGACTAGATAAATCTTCAAAGCCAGCCATTTCTAGCGTTTTATTCTCATGTATTCTCCAGTGAGGGCTGGCAAAAGGGAAGTAAGAGTTTTTGGCTGGGAATCCTAATCCTTAAATATCATCACTTGCAAAGCTGTTCATATTCAAAGAATACCTCGAATGACCAAACATTGCCCACAAATACACTTTTACTCTCCTCTACACTCCATTACTGTTTGTCTTCTTCTGATTGACTATTTCGAGCTCAACCAGCCGAATAGTTCCATCTGAACATTCCCGTATTGATAATCGCCAAATAAACTCGTGTTTGTCTTGTGTTTTCATGGTTGTCTAACTCCATTGTCAAAAGTAGCTACTCCATCCGACTTCAACACTCTACATAACCATGAGTGATACGCATCGCTACCTCTCGCCTTTTTTCTGCACATGGCAAATTCTGTTCGACACTCTGACCTATCTTCCTATAATTTCTCAAACCGGACATTATTCATCCTTGAGGCTTGTGGTTACCATGGAAAATGCACAAAATATTCATTGTTTATCTTTGATAGAAACGATCATGCCATGCCTCTCTCGCATTTTGTTTAATTTGGTCCCGAGAAGTTTGTATCAAAGTGGCAATAATTAAAGTCACTCTTGGAATGTTGCGCGATTTCTTCACAAGAACATCTCATAAAGATGGTGCTTTTCTTGACGACACAACCATCCCGTTTGATACAAAGATATCGGGCTGGCAGCTATGTGCGAGATTATTTGCTCGAGACTCCAAACAAAGGTCATAGATAGGTTATTCTGTCCAATGATCAAGGGCGAGTGCGAGATGTTGAATATCTCGTCAATATTTATCTTGCAGTAGTCGAGATTATCTGCCTGCCATAATGCTTCTGTATGAGTATCTAGACCCTTTTGAGAGGGACTGTTATTCTACACCTCTTCGCAAGGTTGAGCCATGGAGCACTAGTTCTAGCTCAGTGTGACTCAATCAGCGCTGGAGGCGATTTCGTTCGCACCCTCGAAAACTCAGGTTTCTACTGTTGGGATCTATGAAATTTGACTCAATGTCAAAAGGTCGGTCAGGTTGATATCTTCTTGAGATCGCAAGCACCTGTGGCAAAACTGATCTAACATCATAATTTACTATTTTTAGGGTATCATGAACTGTAGGTAGCGCACAAGCATGTATTAATATCATCTAGAAATTTTCCAGCTGCGCTAATTAATCCAGTCCTGTATTTTCAGACACCCCGAGATCTATACTCTCACAGATGAACCAGGCCATCAAGTCTAATTCACAATGCCTTTGACCTAATAGCAGTGGAATGGACGAGTCTTACACTACGAGTCAAGTAAAAAGAGATTCTGTAATCCGCCACAGGTCTTCTTTCCGCCTCAAGATCATTCGCCGCTTGTATTTATTGATCAATTTCGACGATTTTCTCTCGAGCTGTGTTTAACTGGATTCAGTTCGGACTCTTTAGGTTGCATAATCAATGCAATTTGGGTTAACCAAAACCTTCGGTGTCTAGAAGAGGTTAAACAGCAAATAGTTCTTGGTGCCAGTGTAGGGTGTGCTGGGGCATCGAGTTGGGTCCGTTGATGAAGGCGTCTTAGACCCAAATTGATGGCCAGACCTGAGGACTTATAGGTTTTTTCACACGAAGCGGGAAAGAAAATGGGCCGATACTTATATCACTGAAAAGTGCAAGTTGGCTTCGAATTTCAATCGCGATGAAAAGATGTAAAGACTTGGTTCATCACCACTCCTCAATTAATCACCGAACAGAATTTTTGCTAAAGTCGGGCATGACTAGCGAATATAGCTGCAAATCTATGAGCCGAATGATAGCTGACTCTAGTCGACATTCATACCCCAGGTGATGCAGCCACTATTTTTGCTCCCTTTTCGACCTGTCATACCTTGGTCTTCTATGTACGAGACTCGTCATAAATGTTTGCTTCATACAGCTCACTCAACATCGCTTTCAATTCATTGATTATCACACGAACCGCTTCAAATTCCACCAACATGACCTTCCATTATGTCACATCTCTTCCTTTACTCCGAAGCTCTCGAGCTGCCTCGATCCATTGATCAACTTCCTCGATACTTCCTCATACCTAATAGACGTATGTTTCAAGAGGCGGATGTGTAGAACGCTTTGCCTCTGGATCAATAGCCCGAGCCATATGGAAAGCGGAATGAATAGAAGCAAGTACTCTAGGAGGAGTAAATAGAGTGCATGGTCTTCCATTTAAGGTACTAGTGACGAGATTCGTCCCTTGAATAAAGCTTTGATCCGTAGGTAAAGTCATTACTCCAGAATTTTTAGATTGACACTTAAAACTTACACTGCCATCCAAGTCTGGGTAAGGAAAGAAACAAGCAGACGTGGCGTCAATCACTGAGTCTACTCCGGGAATGTAACACATTGAATATCCTTATGCTTTCCAAAAGCTTGAAGGGCAAGCTGTATGAATTTCTATAATTTTTTCTAAAGTTTTACGTCTTTACCAAATCACTCAGTCTCATGATCGATTATTTGTAATGAGCAATTTCGTTTTCTTCGAGAATCTTTGTAGATTTTGATTTCACAAATTGAAGAGCCATGTTTCATTATCGATTCCCCAATATGTTTGATTGGGAACAGGAGATAAATCCCATTATCCAAGTTGCCTTGGACGTTACCCTGGTGTTAGCACTCTTCGATACGCTTTCTTCATGACAATTCCATCAATTAACGATCTTAGATAAAAGTCTCTTCGATCGATATCAGCTCATTCATATTGTTCGGTGAGATGTCTGATGTTCATTATGATCACTTTCACAGAAAGTAAATCTCTCTAAATCCTGGGAGTACTCTACATTTTTCTGCCTCAAAGAGTTCCAGAGATCGAGTGGTGATGCACGAGATACTCCTTTGTATAGACATAAGTGAAGAGAGAGGTGTTTCTTAGGGTGCAAACTTGTGCTAGCTGTGTAAGATCTGCCGATCAACCCTGCATTCATCTGAATTGGCTTCATTGGAATCGATTTGTAATGTTTTGTTTGTGAATTCTGAATACAACAGTTTAAAGGACAGCTTCAAATCTCTCCATCTTCAATTTAAGAATAGTGATAATTTTACTTGAGTCATCAAACAAAATCGTTGAATGCGCCCCTTGGTAGAGAATGCTGTGGGCTCTCAGGAAGTGGAGATTCAAAATTCATGATAATTTTAGTAACGCCAAAAAATATTTTGAATAGGTAGAAACGGTGACAGATCTTCTAATACTACAGAAAAGGCGACTAGATTGCTCCAAAACATAGTTATCGTCGTTTCTATAATCAAACTGAATTCTCTCGAAGCCGATCAAGCGAATGAGCGTTCAAATTCTTGAACGCACAATCACTTTCCAACACGATACCTGGATCATCGCCGATGTGGTCACAACTTCCAATTCCAGTTACATTAAAGCCAGAAATCGATATGCGTTCGGGCGGAAAAGCAAGCCAAGACACACAGATCTGAAAGCCATCAAGCGTGTATGTGTCAAATTCTTTGATAAGTCGGGTTGTAATTTGATTGTTGAGCATTGAATTGTATCCATATAGAACTAGCAACCATTTCAAGCTTGTGGTGGTGGTAGAGTAACTATGCGCTTCTAGTTTGATGACCTCCCTGTTCTAGCTGGGCTGTGCTAATATTTCAAGATCGCAAGTAGCTTACACCTCTTCCAAGATCGTATTATATTAACTTCAATGTTACCCAGTCAACTCATTTGAAAACTCAAAGTCAAAATTCGCCTACAAGGTTGGTATCATTCGAACCCCAGTATAATGCTAAGCCAACTATCCTCCCGCTACTTCTGCCCTCGAGACGTGACGACAATGCCTTCACACACACCTCATTCACATATGTATATGTTTTACCTTCCTTTCAGAACGCCTTCATAGTATTTCCATCTCATGCAACCCACCAAACAACATTCTATTTCCTTGGCAATTCCCTGAACACCTTTCTGAAGATCAGCCGACTATTGTACAGATTATTAAGCCTGATTCTTTCGTTGTCTGTTCATGTCAATAATAATCAGCAAAGTTCTTGGAGATTATAACTTTCCCACTTAACCCTTCAAATCCTTGACAGCTGGCCAAGATGAGGAAATGACTTACCTAAATGCGCACTATCACTCGCTTGTCCACACGGTAAATGCGCCGCTGGCGCTCCGAACTCCTTTTCCAAGAATCGAATACTTGGAATCGAACCTCCTTCTCTGATATAGAGCGGCTTCCTCCCCATGCCTCTCACACTTCCATCACCCAATCCCTTTCCTTCTTTTTTTTTACTAACTACCTTGCCGCCTTCAACTCCGTACCCTTCATTTTCTTTCTCGTTGCGGCTATTGGAAACATCTTCCGCGTCTAGTGTTAAGGATGCAAGATCTACCGGTGCAGCCGCTAAACTCGTATGATCACTTCCGCCAGTTAAACTCGTAGTTGTCGCAGGTGTGGGTTTAAGACTTGGCGATGCGCTGACAGGGCTTGTGGGTGAGTTTTCCTTCTCCTTCTCAACATATTTAGGACCTTGTACACTACTCCTTCTCGTATGGTCCGTAATCGGTCCCCAGACCTCCATGATAGCCTCTTCCAACGTCCTAAAAATCTCATTTTCGGGATCACCGAGCCAAGCATCTGCTTGGTTATCAATAGTAATTGTGAGGTTGTTGTGCGTATCAAGCTTTGCGAAAGCATCTTGAAGAAATTTTGTCAAAGATTTAATAACATCGTCGACTTCCTGGTTGGGAACCAAACGAAGGGAGATAGCTGCGCTCGCGTGGGACGAAACCAGAGAACCATCTGGCCCGGAAACTTTATAGCGATGGACAGTCAGGTTTGGTTCTCTCCATCTAGCCATAATGGATTGTTTCAGAGTGGTCGCCGGTCCGAGTTCTGGATTACGACGGAGGAGGGTCGATACAATATCATCGTAACGAGCTTCCTCGGCTGGTGTGAGTGGAAGAATATCATCATAAAATCCAGGAATTTGAATCCTGTTATGCAGCCCCTTTAACTTTGCGAGGATAGCTGTCAAATCAAAGAGTGGTTCATCCATCATAAAACTTCCATCAACTCCACTATGGACATCGGGATGCTTGCTATTGACTTTAACAGTAGCATGAAGAACACCTCTGAGGCCATATGTCAAGCAAGGCACTTCATCATCGAGCCAATAACTATTGGCAAGAATGATATAATCAATGTCCCCAATCAATTCTTTATACTTTCTCACAGCATCCTTGAAGCCTCTTGATCCACTCTCTTCTTCTCCCTCAATCAAAAATGTAACGTCAGAATCCAAAGCCTTCTCATGAACCAAATCAACAACTCCATACAGAGCAGCCATAATTGGACCTTTATTGTCACTGACTCCTCTTCCATAGAGGTATCCATTTACCCCCTTCATTTGGAAAGGATCGATAATCCATTTCTTTTGCTTATCATCCGCGGGAACAACATCATAATGTCCATAGAACAAGATCTTCTTCCTCTTTCCAGCAGTCTCCGGGTTTCCCTTGAACTTGGCGTAAACAATTGGGTTATGATGAGCTTCAGTTGTTAACATCTCAGTGACAGCTCCATGTTTCTTAAACAATGTTCTCAAAAAGGTAGCACCTCGTCGACAATCCTCGGCATGATCAGGTCGTGCAGAAATCGTCTTGAAAGCCACAAAATCTTGCAATGATTTGATAAGTTGGTCATCTTGAAGTGACTCGCGTTTTGGGTGTGTGCCCGTATTACATCCAGTAACATCCCATATCGAAACGGAAGAATCGTTCGCACCAGTTATATAAAGTTGTTGACCATTATGGGTAGCAACTGCGGAAGCCAAAATCCTACCTCCGTGAGCTTTCCATCGTTTGACACACTGATATTTTTGACTGAAATTCGAGGAAGTTTTGTATTGACCATATTGTACCGTGCTGTATTTCTGCAAAATGTTAGCCACTTGTACGACATAAATGCACAGAAAACAGGAGAATCAAACTCACTCTAGCATGCCCGGTACTTCCACCACTCCAGAGGTATCCCCATCCCATCTGTAAAGTCATAACATCCCCCCTATTTGCTCTGATGACTCTCAGCTTCTGTCTCGTATCTAGATCCCACAACTCAATCACTCCCTCCAATTTGCTACTGTAGAGAAAACTTCCGTCCACCGCCAGACTCAGAACACTCTCCGCATCGTCTTCCCCTAGTTTTTCAATCTCCTTAATCCCCTCGTCTTCATCCTTGCTCAATTTCCACAACTTAATTGTACCGTCCCCTCCGCCTGAAATTAGCATATCCTCATCCGCATCAACCTGCCTCGAGACTCCTCGAACCATGAGCATACAATAGACATATCCAAAGTGAGCATATTGTTTCATATGTGCCTTGTCAATCTCCAATACATCTCCCTGATCCGCAGCGGCTCTTCCAGCCGGCCTTGGTCTTGGTGTGCTTGTCCCTCCATGTTGCACACTATCGAAAAATCGATGATTCCTCCTATCTGGGTGACGTTCTGGATTTGGTGTAGGTCTCGTCGCGGAATCCCTTAGACTAACCCATTGTATACTCGTGTTTTGAGCTCCCAAATACACCGTTTCGAATTGCGGGGAATAGGCTACCGAAAATACATCGCCGACGTCGTAGGTACTGTAAATATGGTATTTGCGGACTAAAGTGGTAGGACACCATGCATTGACAATGGCATCACCAGCAGATGAGAACAAAAGCTTTCTATCTGCAGATAGGAATAGTGAGAGTACACTGCGGGTGTGTGCTTGGATGCGCGAAACGAGCTCGTAGGATGCGAGGGACCAAACAACTATTTCTCCATCTTGGGTACCGGCATAAATATATTTTGAACCTACAGCAAGAGTGAGGATCGAGGAATCATTTTCGAGGTGGTGGAGAAGTTGAGGAGATGAGGGGTCGAGGTCATCTTCAGAACTGGTTCGTTGGCTAGGATCGTGGGACAATGAGTCAATTTGATAATTTTCGTCTTCAGTGCTAGCTAGAAGATTGTTAGTTGTTGGCGAGATAGAATTATCTGTTTGTGAAGATGTAGCCGTCGCTGAAGAATGAGTGTTTGCGTTTCTTGAACCAAAGATTGAGGTCATCTTTTAGTTGATGATTGGAGGGGAAGAGGGAGGGGGGGGGGGAGTAAGCAAAAGAATTGGAACTATTGCTAGGTTGATGAGCGTAAAGTAGTGACCGACCGACCGACCTCAGCCCGAATTTCAACCCCAGCATGTTGGTTGGTGAACCACAAACCACACGCCAACCAAAAGTTCGCGATGCGAATTTGATATGATGAATGTTTTTAGGAAAGATAGGAAAAAACGAAATAAAAGAGAATACAAGAAGAGAGCTTGGAAGAATTATTCACTCACCATGACTTTCAACATCACTATCTTCCTCCCTTTCCCAAGCTTCAATTGCTTCACGTTGCTGGATATCAATACCGGGGCCGCTCTCACCAACACACCCAATCTCCTTGGGACTATCCATAATTGAATTCATCCTCGCACAACAATTCCACCTCTCCAAATCCAAATCAATATCAGTATCAATATCAGGATCAAAGTATCGATAGTATTGATTTGTATTCTGGTACTCGTATGTATTCTTATTTGTCGGTACACCTTCAATACTTTGTTTCTGTCCCGACGGTATGTGTGTATCTTTTTCATATATTAGATTTGATGTCGAGTTCACGTTTCTGTCGCTCTTCCCGTCAATCGTGAAAAGGGAGGTTGCAATGAGAGATCCCATATTGTAAAAAGAATTGTTATACAACTGTATTTGGTTTTGATTCCATTCAATTCAGGTAAATCACACAATTCAAACGGGTAATTGGATAATGTTTTTGAAGGAGGATTGCGTAACTTTTAATCACTATTACGCCTTTGAAAATAACTGAGACCGAACGCGCATTCCTAGGAGGCACACTTCACTCGTAAGGGGGTGACTTAACTTTATAGAAGTTTCCTATATATCAACACTTCGCTCCTTTCCTTTTTCCCCTTTTCTCTTTCCCCTTATAACCTTTACCCAAGCTCTCAGCATCTCTTACCCTACATCTTGACTCATGTGGATTGGTGTCTCTTAATGAGAAATTGGAAAAGCAATATGCATTGGCTACCACTTGCCCGTGCCGCATAAGGGATCCATATCTATGCGACCTCACTGTTTCTCCTACTTCTTCTTTATTTGTACCCAATCTGTGTCATGCGTTGATGCTACACCGCATTATTAGGTCCTCGCCGTACGCATTGCCCGCATAAGCTAAGTGGTCATCCTAACGTGTTAGTACATTCAAGTGATAGATTTGGGTGGTACAAGTTCAGCCTTGGAACGTGGCTGGCTGTCGCTGTACTCCCCTCTTTGTAAAAGTATCTATCATTATGTAACGTCGAGACACTTTTCATCCTTGGCCGATTGTTTGTTCTTTGCGATTTTTGGCGATAGATGACTCAATCGATGTATGATAGAGCAGAGGAGTCAGTAAATTAATGATATGAGTGATCGAATATAGTCATTATCGATATTACTCTATATTTGTAAGTATCCATGTATTTAATGTAAACCATCTGTCTGTCTCTCTTCCACGTCTATCCATCCACATAATTTATACATCACACCAAGAAGTACAGAGCGAGACCAAGGAACTTCACTTAATCCAGCCAACACCGAAAATGTCCGCTAGAAGGAAAGAATTCCATCAAGGAGCTTCCTGCGAACTATACCACACGAACTTGTCTTTCCAAGAAGATCTACAGCCATCTTTCGGCCCATCCAGATCACCCAATCCAAGCCAACCTTGCCCTCCTCGACATATAGGCTCCTGCTTTGAATCACCGAATCCAGATGATTCTTGCACTTATCCTAGAGACTGTTCCGAACCGGAAGACTATTCGCACCCCAACAACATTTGTCCGCCACGATGTATAAGATCTTGTATTCGAAAGAAGAATCAAGATGGTTTATACAATTATCTTGGAGCGTGTGACGAAGAATCAGCGATTGATGATGATGCTCCAGGAACACGAATTCCTATAATCATCCCAAATACCGCCAGAGACATGAATGATGAACGGCATTCACATAGCCAAGTTCAAGATGATGTCTATTTCCCACTGCCAATTCGTGCGGATTAGCGTCGCAAAAATCATCGCATCAGCCAAAATGACGAGGGGGGAAATGTACCGCAGCCACCATCTTGCTCCTCATCTAATAACCCCCATTGTCCACCTCAGAATCCATTCTACAACGGCTCCAATGACCAGATTGATCTACTGACCGAGATACATAGACTTCATGAACGAATTGGTTTACTGGAGAGCAACATTCCGGGACATGTGGAAACGACAGCTTATTGTTGATGCAGTTGCCATAGGTCAACACGACCTATGACTCCTCCACCGGATAATTATTGGCACGAAAACGAGCCACAACTATTTCCAGATCCAAGAAATGATTGGGATGAAAGTGGTGAGCCTGGTTTTTCCACTCCAGTAGTGTGAAATTAGAGTGCTCGAGGTGTTGAAAATTCGATGAGAGAGATTCTATCAGGTTTGAGGGAAGTGCGTCCTAATGAAATCCGCGATCTCCAAGTTCTTCTTGAACGAAATGTTGGTCTGGGCCTACCTCAAGGTATTTGAGGAGAGATAAGCCGATGTGCGCAGTAGGACGAATGAGGTTTAAATAGTTTGACGAACATAGAATGAATAGCCGTATTGTTCTAATCTCAGTCCACCCACCAAATGTGATTCGAACTCATATCAATTTCTAAAAATTAGATTTAATTCGCCAAAGTCACCTGTCATGTCCAGGCTATAGATTGTATCCAAACTACCTCACTCATTTCTCTCTCCCTTGTCCTCATCTTTACCCGGCCATAAAACTTGCTTCAAAACCACAGCTCTAATATGCGCCGCAAAGACGAGCAACCAGACAATTACGAGAATAATTGTTAATCCACTTCCTACCCAAAGCACGCCCTCACTTTTGAATGCTTTCCCGATATTGATGATAACAATAGTAAATCCCACATTTGGAAAAACGAAAGCATACCACACAAGATGGAAACTCATCTCTTTTGCACCCGCCAAAACAGACACCATTGAAATGCAAAAGAACCAAAATGCTGTAGCCCATAAGAATACTGCAGCAGAGACTGCAATAATTCGGAATATGTCGGCAATGATATCTGGGTTCGTGATTGACGATATGGTAGTATACGCCGGGTATATTTTGGAGAAGTTTTCACTCATGCCCAACAATGCTAACCCAGTAAAACTAGGTGGTCCAACTGCAATAAACATTCCCGGTCTCGTGTTGGGTTCTGGCAATCCATTTGTCATCAACCTTCCAATATAAGGTCCATACATGAAGACCGCGACAAAAATTCCCAATCCTTGAAACGTAATTCCAGCAACCAGCATAGGAAGTGCGTGTTCAGGAGTTTGTGATCCTGTTGTAACGGAGGCGAGGGTCCCGCAAAGCATAACTGGAAAGATAGGAAGAATCCAGGCGGGAGTCATGGACTGAAGCGTTTGTTGTTTGGCAGCAAAAAGATAGCAATATTGACCGACAGCACCAAAGAATGTAAGGGCCGTATAGATCCAGAATATGACTCGGAGAGCGGTGATGAGCCATGGGCCACAGTGGGGAACGCCATATAATTGCGTGTTTGCAATTATACTCAACAAAGAAATCCAAAATGTTGGGAAAAAGAGGGATTCGGTAGCATCTTGCAATGAGGCAGAAAATGCCTTTGGATATAATATGAATCGTGCCGAAATTCCAGAACATAAGAGAACGAAAAGACATAAATCCAAAATGAAAATAATGTCCCCCAAGATAGTTAGGCCATTGAATTTGTGTGGTGTATTTGCGAGCAATAGAGCAATTCCTCCAGTGCTCATAGTAAGAGTAAACCACGCCCATGTAAAATGATGAATCCTCTCTTGAAATGTGATTTTGCCATTGTTGGCAACTGTCAACTTTTCGTTCGTGGCATGGGGAGTTCCGTCACTATCCTTGAAGATATTATCAGTTTGTCCTTCGAGATCATTCGTGGAATACGTCCGAAGATTAACATCCCGATTCGGACGGTGAGTAGACATAACTGGCGGTTTATTCGATCTAAACAGATGTGCCAATGTGTTGTGAAGCTGACGATGATAGAAAGCACATTCTCGCCGAAAGAAGATGCAAGCTATGAGATGGAGCTTTTGATGGAGACCAATAATGTTTTCAGTCCAGATACATTAATTATCTGCAAGCACCTAGAGACATCGACAACTTGTCGTCATTTTTATGTATGTATTTGTCACAAAACAGTTGCGGTATCGAGCTACTCTCAACCTACTGATTCAAACAGAGTAAGGAAAGCAAAAAGCAAAAAGAAAAATCATCAAAATACATAATTGCACCGAGACCTTTCCACACTGACGTATGAAAAGACGGAGATATAACCGTGCGTTGGCAGCTGATTAATCTCCAGTCCTACTCACGTGATACTCTCTCGAGCTCTACAATCATGAATCATGATATTGGGTGTTTGAACATAATCTGATCCCTTGACTGTTTTTGTACTCGTGTGTGTGTTATTCATACCTACCTACCTAGGACCGATGTTTCGGTTGATGATGGGTTTGTCTGTTCTGTCTGGCTGTCTTTGTGGTCTTGGCTGAACGGGCCCATAGATCACACATATCAAAAGTTGGGTTGGAAACACCGCACTAGCAGAATTAAGCAACGAAGTACCCGGTACCTTTAGCTGTTAGAGCGAGAGAGATGAATATGATGCAATCATTGATCGAAGCATTAACGTGGTTTAACACCGAGTGCACCATATCACCGAATACATCACTTTTATCTCAATTTACATTCTCCAATTTCAACACGCGATTTATCAATCATTTATTATGTAATCAACGAGAAAAGAAGCTCAAATACTTTTAGTTATTGAAGTTATTCGAAAAGATAAAAAGTTTAGTATTTGTAAGGTTGTTAAGCTATATAATATAATATATATAATACTTCTTTGTAGAATAAAAGGCTTGTCCTTTTGTATGGAAATTCGAGTGAATAGTTATAAGATTATTTATTTATTTATTTTTATTTATATTAATTAACATCTGTTTTGGACCTCCCGAAGGGTATTTAGATGTGCCAGGATAAAGAGTTACAAATATAGAAGAGTGCTGATGTATATACTAATAAAACCTCAAAGAGAAAACCCAATTTCTTTTATATCATTTGAATCTAACAGTTTAATATCAATAAAAGGAGCTGTTCGTTTTTTTACGATTACAATTATTGAGCTTGGAGTAATTGCCTTAGAGATTGATTTGAAGAAAAGAATAATAGGTTTAATAAGTGAATTTGGTTTTGTGTTTTCCTTTATAGTTAATAATCAGGGGAGTGTGTATGAAGGACTATCATAAAAGGATTCAATTCTACCTTAGAATCTAAAACTAAAAAAGGAAGAAAAGAATAAAAAAAGAACTGTAAGGACTCCGGATTATATATACCAATAAATCACATACTAGACTAAGATCCTAGAAGCTAAGTGATTGAGAAAGAAACCTAAAAGGGACTAAATCATTACATTACCCCCCCATCTGAAAAAAACTTGCCCTCAAACACTTATCCATCTCCTTATCTCCAATAATATTATTATATTCATCATCACCATCTTCATAGTGTTTCAGCCATTGAAATAATACCTTAAACAAGCCAGAAAGATCTTGATTAACTAGATAATACTCTTTGAGTTTGTAAAAAAAGTATTTGAAGTTATCAGTAACATATCAGGTAAGGTCAATATTGTAATTACGCCATTATACTCGATAGTAAATACTATTACGAATACTCTTCGAAACTATGATTTGTTCGATTTTCCATTCTTCTTTATTAATAATATTGATTAGAGGGTTAGAATCGTTTATTTGATTAGGAAAAAGGTTATTCACAGCTTTTCATAACTTTTCAGTTGGGAATGTATTGAAAATTTTCATTATATCTAATAGCACTAGTTTAAAGAAATGCCCTACCTTTTCGATAATAAGGAACTTGTTGTTTATTAGAAAATCTAGCTTTTTTAAAAAACGCTCAATTCAATAATATCGCATATCAAGCTATACAAAATCACCTACTTTGAAATCGATAGATCATCAATACACATTAATCTTAAGCTAAACTCTTTCTTAAATATCTATAAAGTGTTTTATAGCAAATTTCCATACATTATAATATTGTTGAGCTATAATACAGGCTTTATCTATATTAAACTTATCCTTAGTTTCGGTATTATAGAATTTCCAATCCCAAAAGATTTATAGGAAATAGCTATATACAACTTCAAATGAAGAAATATTATTAAGAGAATTATAAAGTAAGATAAACTGTATGTAATTTATCATTGGTAAGAGCTCTAATCAATTATCTTGATAATAGAAAATGAAGAATTGGAGTTTCTTTTGAAAATACTGATTATAAATCTCAGTTTATTTATCAATTTGAAAGTAATCTATAATTGAATAACTAATATTAGTATTTAGATTCTTTTGAAATTCTTTTCAAAAACTTAATATGAATTAGGATTTATAATTGGATATTATGAAAAAAAAAGAATTGAAATAGTAATAAATATAATAAATATATAATTTGACTATTATAATTAAATCAATTGTTTTTTTGTAAAGAATAAAAATAGTTTATTTGCTAAATTGATTAATAATAATAAATATATTATTATATTTATATTTATCTTTATTAAAGCTATAATAATTTATAATAATATATTCTCAGGATTGGCTTAATATTAGCAATGGGTGTAGTAAGCTAGGGGTTTTGTTTTGGGGGATATTTATTTTGTAATAAGTATTGTAATTTTGATAATATTGAATTACTATTTGAAAGATTTTTTGCTAGTAATAGCGATCGGTTAATAACTTTAGGGTTTTTTGGATACCTGGATATGTAATAGAGATATTATTATGGGCTTCTCGGATTAAGAGGATATAAAGGTTATTTATATTAGAAATCATTAGTTTGTTTTTATATAATAGCAGTTTATTTTCAAGACTAAAGTAATTATTGTCTTTCTATATTTATTTCTGTAAGGTTTTCAAAGAAGAAGTATAGCAATTAGCAAATAGAATATAATCGATAATCTATAAAACTAGAAAAATCGGAGCTAAGTTTAGGGTTCGAATAAAAGCTTTTTTAACAAGATCTAATCAAAACTCACAAGCTAGAATAAGAGAATTGATCTGATTGTCTTTTAGGAATTACTAACAGTATTGCTACTTTTTCTTTTGATTTTGGTTATCGAATTTGTTAGTGTGGTGGGTAAGAGTATTGACTAATAAATTGTTTTTTCCTAAACAATAGTATATTACAAAATTATAATCCATTAGAAGTTCGGTTTATTATACTTGCCGGAAGTTTAAGACTTTTGTAGTTATAAAAAAGACTAGTGCTTTATAATTAGTATAAATACGAATCTGATATAATATATTAATAAGTTCAATACACCAATATCCAAAGGACTTTATAATAAAAAGTATTTCTTTATTATGGATTTTATAATTAAGTTCAGCAGAAGTTATAGTTTTCGAATAGAATTCTATAGATAGCTAATCTTTACTATACTTTTATAAGAAAATATTTGCTATTATTCTATTTGAAACATCTATTTTCAATATATATTCAAGGTTTTATTAATAATATTATAAAACAAAAAAGAGATAAAAGAATTCTTAAAAGTATCAAAAGCATATATACAATTGTTATCAAATTGAAAGGAAACATTATTTTGATTAGTGTTGGTTCAATAATGAGATCAGGAATACGGGAGACGTGGTTCCCACTATCATTAGTAGGCCCCTAAATGTCTGTATTGTATTCTGTCTAAAGAGCTAGCTAATGAGGGGAAGTAGTAGGCCTTATATAGGCACTACTGAAAGAGCTAGTCTCCTTCGCATTCGCCTAAATACCTTTGATACAGTAGCCATTGTATTGAAGTCATTCTTTTGAAGTGAATTCCCTTGTTCACACAATTAGATTGATTAAAGGTTTAGCTAATATATCAAAATTATATATAAATCGATAATAGAAATTATAAAATCCTAAAAAAAACTGGATTCCTTTAATTGTAGTTGAATATACCCAATTGTGTATAACAGCAATTTTCTCAGAATCTATTTCAACTTTTTCTATAAAGATTATAAAGTTAAGATATTTAATATAAATAATATTAAATTCGTTTTTCTTTAGATTAACTTGAAGACTAATATTTCTTAAATGTTATAAGACCTTTATTATATAGATTTGATATTCTAAAGAATCTGAAAAGTAAATCAATTTTTTATTTATTTATTTATAGTGATTAACATCTAATATCTGACCTCCCAAGGGGTATTCTAGATGTACTAAGGAGCGGGCCTACAGGCCACTAGTGTTCTAGCTGCTCATAGTAGTGTAATGTTAACTAATCAGAGGCTTGTTGTCTCTGGTATTCCCCCGCTCAGTACCGCTTATAGCGATCCTGCGGCTGTTCTATCTAAGGGTTTGTGATTCTGTTTCAGAGGGTCTTGTTTCATATACTATCCAAGTGTTAGCGGATGATCAGGTCGATCGCTGTCGATCGGGAGAGTGCTTGAAGCGCTTATGACTGTTCAATACGGATCTTAAATTGATTGGAATAAAAAGCTTATCCTTGGGGTATTGGAATAGATTGGAATTTATATAGTTTTGTATAATTTGAGTATATCCTAATATAGAATCTGGATCTAGCAAAAAGGTCAATAAAGCTATATTGTATTTACAGGATATAATTGATATATGCTATTACATTCCATTCGGATCGAAGTCGATTTAGTGTAAGTGGCCAGTCGCTGTGTGTTTGATTATTGATTGAATATTGAAAGAAATGTAATAGGCTTTTCTCAATTCTGTATATATAGGTATTTATACTATTTTTATAATTGAATCTAATATAATAGACTGTAAAGTCACCATATTCGATCCGCATTGCTATAAGTCTGTATAATACCCCGCGAAGAAGCTTGAGGCTTTCCGGCTCCAAGATATTATATACCGATTTCCATGTATTGTATATTTTGGAGATCAGACTCCTTTTTTCCTTTTACTATCTGCTCTCGGAACACTAATATTTGGTATGTAGGATAGAGTAGGAGCTGTTAACTATAGGGAGATAGGATAGGCTAGGATCAAGCAGTCCAGCTGTGCCCTAATCAGTAAAGCGATTGGCTGTCTTGTTGCTCTCAATCTTAATATACTTAGGGGATTATTTGATTATAATATTGTAATGTTATATTGCTTGATAGCACTTATGGTATATCTATTGAGAGGAGGTAGCAATGTTTCCTTGCATTCTCTAGATTACTGAGGTGCTATCAATATATAACCATATTTGTCCCTGGTAGAAGCAATCAATGATACTCAGAAAGCATTCTAATCCCTGTTACACACTGATTGCTTTAGTATTAAAAATATACGATTGTTTATATATATAGCTGTAGCCGCTATCGATTTATTGCTTATTATAGTAGATTGCAAAATTGTATTCTATACAGTAACTGTATTCGTTATATTATTCAGATCTATTTGAAAATACAAAGTAATCTTCTTAGAGGATTAAGTTCTACTATTCCTTAAATACTTTCGCAGTGTCCTCTTTATCCATACCATTCGTTGGATCGGTATAGCACTCGAAAGAGAAGTGAGGCTGTAAGAGTTTGGGGCACTTGATGGCAAGAATCGCCTATCCCATTCTTTGCAGTTTTGTATTGGGATCTTTTAGAGTACTTATACCTTATCCTTTCTTTTTGATATACAGCTTCAATCGGTTTACAAGTAGGTGTTGTACATTCACTATCTAAAGTCGAAATGCGAACCTCAATCTGACTTGCTTTAGTATAATAATTCCAGTTAGAAGACCAGCTTTTATAAGGAATACAATCATTGGGATTGTTTTGTAGATGGATAAAGCTCCCCGTGCTATATTGTAAATCGTCTTGCTAATTAGATTGATATGTTTTTTGATTCTAATGTCGATTGGAATATAACCTGTATTTGAGTATTGTTTATATAGCTTATCGAATTATACTTTAAAGCTGAAAAGGGTAACAGAGAGTATACAGATAATAATCGCTTTTTGCAAGCAGGCTGTAAATAGTCCGTGGGCTGTATGAGCTATTGATTGGATATAGGATACAATACGCATAGCTTTCATAATGCACATTTTAATATATTATAAGAATATTAGGTGTTAATCAAAAAAGACACCAAGCTAGTGTAAGATCGATTATACTCTGTTAATAAGCTCTAAAGAAGTTGGTATGATGATTAGATCCTGACTTATCTTTATAGCCAGGTTTGCAATTTTATATTTCCTCGATATATGAAGTAGTTCAAACTTTTCTAAAACAAAAAAGACCTTATTCTAATTTCTCTATTGTAGGATACATCGAATAGTTCGGCGGAGTATACATATATTTGTAGATAGATTCTTAAATATATAATATATAGCTATATCATCAGCATATCCAAAGCACTATGCTCTATTTTGATTGAAAAGCTCAACAAGGTAAAGGGTATACAGGATAGGGGAGAGTAATAATCCCTGGGGGATACCGCATATAACCAGGAAATCCTGTATTGTGATCCTCTTAAGCTTTACATATATATATCTCCTAGTCAGAAATGAATTAACAAGTCGTAAAAGCGCTATAAGCCAACTTTGCTTTTTTATATATTGTAGAAGCCATCTTTTAAGAAATATATTATAGACATCTTGTACATCCATTGTTACTAGTGTGACCACTTTGCCAGCTGCTAAAGCAAGTTTAGCATTATAAGTAAAAGTAGCTGTAAGATTAATACCGGCTCTTTTCAGTAGCGTTTCATAATACTAAGGGCTAATAACGTTGTATCTCATAGCCGTCCATACAATTTGATTAGTGATATACCTTTCTAGTTCTTTTCCAATATACAATATTAATACAATCAGCCTCCACAATCTTGAAGATATTCTATCCTTTTTATTAACCTTGGGCAATATGACTACTTCAGCGAATTTCCACTTGTTAGGGTAATAACTGAGCTTGAGGCAAACCGCGAAAATCTTATATATTACACTCTTCATACTAGGCCAGCACACCTTGAGGAGGCGAACAGTTACCCGATCGACTCCGGGTGACGTGCTCTTAACTCTTATTACATGTTTTTCCATTTCTTTTGTAATAATCATTCTTTTTATGGTAAGATTATCTAGCAGTTTTGTTTCTATAGAGGATTGTGTTGTAGATTATTCAATACTTTGAAACAATCGAGTACCGTTATAAAAAGTGCTTCGGCTTTTTCCCTAATATTAATAATCTCCTAGCCTTTGATCACCAGAAGAAAGACCTTGAGGCCTGCTTCTGGGATCAGCTTGTATCAGTTTATAACTTTGTATAGTTCCTGATCGTTCTATATATTGTCCAAGCGTTTAGTTCAATAGGCTTATTTCGATACTTGCATAACCCTCTATAGGTCCTGCTAAGCAATTGCTATTCTGTTAGCAGTTCCAGTTCTCCTGGCTTGTATATATATTCGATATGCCTCCTTATACTCATCGGTCCATCACGGGGATGATCAATAGAATTTGCAGCCTTTCTGCCTCACAGCTACTACAAAGGCGCTCAATGCGCTTGTGAGTCTGGCGATCAGTCTGTCGATATTGTAGATAGATCGGAAATCCGGGTTCTGGAGGTTCACTAAGCGATTGGCTATTATACCTACCAGACAAGATAAATCTGAATCGCGTATCCGGATGTGCACTTACTTGTATTCAGAGGTTCCTCTGTCCGAGATGATAATAACTTGAATGACGTAATCAGAGCCGCTATGCAGATTGTCATCGATCACTATCGTAACGGTGATCAGGTTGGAAAAGGTTAGGTTTAGAATGTGTCCCCTTGTATACGTAGGGGTACCAGGAGTCCCGATATACTCCATTCCCTATTCGGCAGCTCATTATGCAAGCGTGTTACCTTGATTGGCAGTTGTTATTCCAGATTCCCATAGATTATACTTAGCATTAAAGTTACCTCCGATGACCATACCAGTTCCTGAGGCGATCTCTAGTCCGAATATATATTCTATTGTTAGCAGATTAAACAGAACGCAGTAGGTATTGAGAATCGAATACCCATTAACATTGATCCAAAGTAGGTTCTTGCTTTTGGTCTGCTTTATTTATCTGACCTTCAAATTGCCTCCTTTTCGTATGTAGGTGATCACTTGTAGCTTATGCTCAGGGCTATCAGCCATTCCCCAGGTGTTGATCAACTGATATCGGTTATATGCGGTATGATTTTGGATTGCCGAGTTATTGTACAATCGGGGTTTTTGGATACAGATAATATCCATATCAGCCTCTCCAGCAACCTGTAGAAGGGTAATATGATTAGAGTGTCCGCACCCCACATTCGCCTATACGATCGTGAGCCCTCTTCCCCCTGTTGAGTTTATACTGGTTATACAACTTATACAGAGGTGGTAACGGCTTTATTAGTATTTGACTCACTCCCCTTGCTCATTTTAGAATCGGAAGATGAGAAGGCTTTTTCAGCTATAACTGCTATATTATAGTTTACCCCTTTGTTAGCACAGCGTGGAGGGTTACGGCTCGGGATATGAATCGGATTGTTGGAGAGGCCCTCCCCTGATCAAACCTGTTTGGATAATCGGTCCACCAATTGCCATTCGTTCTTGTAGATAATAATATAAACTTCTGATACAGAGGGTCTGAGGATAACTACTTGAAGCTATTTGACTGGCATTGAAGCAGGTACCTTTCCCTTGCATATTTCCTGAGTTTCTCTTCAACTAGCGGTTCTGACTTCTCTTATTTGTTGATAGATAAGCCTGATTAGTTTTCTATTAATTAATTATAGTGCCACAGAGTAATTACTATATACAGATCGAAAAGGTTCTAGGTATTCCGCATATTGAATATCGTTTTTGGTATTGCTTATAAATCTTTCTATTAGTATGTTTAACAATTAGTTTACTATATTTAGAATAATGAGCCGGGTGATAATATACATATAGATTACAGTATAGCTGGTATCCGTTAAAGTACTGTTATAATTGAGAGTATTGCAATTTATTAAAAGGCTTCAAATATTCACTGATATTAAATAAACCGGAATGGTTTTACTATCTTCTTGAAATTAATAATCCAATTAGCTCTTTCTATAAAAGGATTCATTCTATACTTAGAAATTTTATATTATATTGATTCCTTTTCTACCTACACCTTAATCTCTTCTCGAATAATTATATCTGGGAATGTTGTAAGTATACCTAGTATATTGTAAGGGATCTAAGGTACAATATAGTTATACCAAATCTCCATAGCTTAAGTATTATTCGTATTAAGCATAATAATTAACTGTATACGATTTTCGTTTTACAAGAGGTTTTTTGTATTCCTTTAGCATTTTGTATCCCAGAGTTCACCCCATCCTATTACAATAGAGCAAAAGGATCAATTCGAGCCTTAATCCAGAAACTGCTTTTATAATCTTAGTTACAATTCAAAGGGATTATTAGCAATTATTTATTACCCACTTTCTATCTTTATAAAGATTGTATAACTATATCGCTCTCATTATTCGCATTTTTATATTATTTCTATTGTTTTAAGTATACTCGTTTTAGTACTTTTTGATATCTGAGATGCCCCTTTAGTCTTGAGTATATCAATATAGGATTTAGCAATTCCCTTTAAGATTATTTTTATAATTGATATAGAGATTTTCTATATAAACCCGGCTTATCTTATAGTCTTAATTATATTATCAATATATATAAATCTCAATGTATCGGTATAGTTTAATTCCATTTTACTCAAGATTTTAATATACATATTAATCATACTTGTAATCTTTAGAATTACTTATTACTTTCTATTCTTCTTATAAAATTGATTGGTTATTATTTTATAAATAAATTATATATCATTATCTTTATTTGCTTTAATTATCAATGTGATCGTCGTCGTTATTGTTGGAGCAATTGGGTCGCAATCCGACACACTCGGCAATGCGACAGATCGCTTATAATCACATATTGACAGTATTATGATATTGTAAGATTCCTTTAATATGATTTGTTATAATATAGCTAGTATCCGTTGTTGTGAAAAGTAAATCAAGATATTGTTCAAATAAATTATACAAAAGTTATTAAAATAATTAAAGAGAATGTTATTTATATAACATTAATAGGTAATAGGATTATTAATTAGGCCAAAAGAAAGAATATAGTATTTATAAACTCTATAATATATATAGAAAGTTGTATATTCTTTGGATTAAGGATTTATTCTAATTCGATAAAATACTTGATGGATATCGAGTTTGGTGAAAATCTTAGTGTTAGTAAGGTGACCAAAGATTTTGTTAATCAAAGGGAAAGGATATTAATCCTTTTGAATAAATGAGTTTAGTATACAAAAATCAATACAGAGTTGAAGATTTCTATCCGCTTTTCTTATAAAAAGGATAGGGGCTATAAATAGGACTTGACTAGGTCAATAAAATCTTTATAAAGATTATTAGTAATATACTTCTTAATTGTTTCGAACTTTTCAAGAGATATTTTATAAAGAAGACTGTATTTGAGAGCTTTTTTATTATTATTTTTAAAAGTAATTTTATAATTATATAATCGATATAGTAATAGTATATTCGATTTGGCTTTCGAGAATATTTATTTTTTATTTATTATAGTAATTAACGTCTAATATCTGACCTCCCAAGGGGTATTCTAGACGTACTAAGAAGCGAGCCTACAGGCCGTTAGCGTTCCAGCTGCTCATAGTAGTGTAATGTTAGCTAATCAGGGACTTGTTGCCTTTGGTGTTCCTTTATTCAGTATCGCTTATAGCAATCCTGCGGCTGTTCTGTCTAAAGGTTTGTATCCTGTTTTAGAGAGCCTTGTTTCGTATACTATCCGGATATCAACAAATAATCAGATCGATCATTATTGATTAGGAAAACGTTCGGAGTGTTTATGGCTAGTCAATACAAATCTTAGATTGATTGGGGTAGAAAGCTTATCCTCGGGGTATTAGAGTAGATTGGAATTTGTATAGTTTCGTATAGTTTGAGTATATTCTAATATAGAATTCAAATCTAGTAAGAAGGTTAATAAAGCTATATTGTATTTGCAGGATACGGTTGATATATACTATCGTATTCTATTCGGATCGAAGTCGATTTGATATAAGCGGCTAGTTGTTGCGTATCTGATTATTAATTAAACATTGAAAGAAATACAGTAGGCTTTTTTCAATCCCGTATATACAGATGTTTGTATTATTTTCATAATTAAATTTGATATGATAAATTACAAAGTCATTATGTCCAATCCACATCACTATAAGTCTGTATAATGCCCTGCAAGAGAGCTTGAAGCTTTCGGCTCTGAGATATTATATATCGGTTTCCATATTTATACGTTTCGGAGATCAGGCCTTTTTTTTTCCTTTTACTATTTATTCTTAGAGCGCCGATATTTGGTATATAGGATAAAGTGGGAGCTGTTGATTGTAGGGAGGCAGAATAGGCCAGAGTCAAGCAGCCCAGCTGTACTCTGATCAGCGAGGCAATCGGCTGTCTCGTTACCCTCAATTTTAGTATGCCCAGGGGATTATTTGATTACAATATCATAATGTTGCATTGCTTGATAGCATTTGTGATATGCTTATTGAAAAAAGGCAGTGGTGCTTTTTGTATTCCCTAGATTATTAAAATACTATTAATGTATAACCATATTTTGTCCCTAATAGAGACAATCAATAATACTCAGAAGGCATTCTAGTCCCCGCTATACGCTAATTGCCTCAATATCAAAAACATACGATTATTCGTGTACACAGCTATAACCACTATCGATCTGTTGCTTGCTACAATAAATTGCAAAGCTGTACCCCACGCGATAACCATATTCGTTGTATTGTTTAGATCCATCTGAAAACACAGAGTAATCTTCTTGAAGGATTAAATCCCATTATTTCTTAAATGCTTTCACAGTATTCTCTTTGTTTATACTATTTATTAGATCGGTACAATATTCAGAAAAGAAGTGAAGCTATAAAAGTCTGGGGTGTTCGATAGCAAGGATCACTTATTCTATTCTTTACAGTTTTGTATTGAAACCTTTCAGAATACCTGTATTTCGTTCTCTCTTTCTGATGCACAGCTTTAATCGGTTTACAAATAGATATTGTATATTCACTATCTAAAGCTAAAACATAAACCTCAGTCTGGCTTGCTTTAATGCAACAATTCCAGTTGGGAGACCAGCTTCTACAAGGAGTATGGTCGTCGGGGTTGTCTTGTAGACAGATAAAGCTCCCCATACCGTATTGTGAATCATCTTATTGATTAGATCAATATGTTTCTTGATCCCGATACCGACCAGAATATGGCCTGCATTTGGATATTATTTGTATAGCCCATCAAACCATACTTTGAAGCTGAAGAGGGCAACAAGGAGTATACAGGTAATAATCGTTTTTTGCAGGCAGGCTGCAGATAGTCCGTAAACTGTATAAGCTATTGATCGGATGTGGGATACAACACGCATAGCTTTCACGATACGCGTTTTGATATACTATAGAAACATTAGGCACTGATCAAAAAAGACGCCAAGCTAGTATAAGGTTGGTTATACTTCGTTGGTGAGCTCTAAAAAGGTTGGCATGATGATTCAATTCCGACTTATCCTTATAGCCGGGTTTGCAATTTCATGTTTCCTTGATATATAAAATAACTCAAACTTTTTCAAAGCGAAAAAGACTTTATTCTGATTTCCCTATTGTAGGATATATCGAATGGTTCAACGGAGCATACATGTATTCGTAAATAGGTTCTTAGATGTGTGATATATAACTATATCATCAACATATCCGAAGCGCTATGCTTTATCTTGATTGAAAAGCTCAACAAGATAGAGGGTATACAGGATAAAGAAGAGTAGCAATCCCTAGGGGGTACTGCATACAATCGGGAAATCCTGTATTGTAATCCCTTCAAGCTTTACACGCATACATTTCTCAGTTAGAAATAAATCAACAAGTTGTAAAAGCATTATAAGCCAATCCTGCTTCTTCATATATTGTAGGAGCTGTCTTTTAAGGAATATATCATAAACGCCTTGTACATCTATTGTTATTAATATAACCACTTTGCTAGCTGCTAAAACAAGCTCAGTATTATAGGTAAAGACAGCTATAAGATCAATACCAGCTTTTTTCAGCAGCGCTTTGTAATGCTGAGGGCTGATAACATTGTATCTTATAGCCGTCCATACAATTTGACTAACAATATACCTTTCTAATCCTTTTCCAATATACAATATCAATATAATCAGCCTCTACAATCTCGAGGATGTCCTATCCTTCTTACCAACCTTGGGCAGTATAACTACTTCAACAAGTTTCCACTCGTTAGAATAATAGCTGAGTCTAAGGCAGGCCACGAAAATCTTATATATTACACTCTTCATACTAAACCAGCATACCTTGAGAAAACAAACAATTACCCGATCGACTCCGAATAACATGCTTCTGACTCCTATTACATATTTTTCCATTTTCTTTATAATGATCATTCTTTTCTATAGTAAAATCGTCTAGCAGCCCTGTTCCTATAGAGAGTTGTGCTGTAGATCGTCCGATGCTTTGAAGCGGTCGAATACCGTTATAAAGAGTGCTTCAGCTTTTTCCCTGGTATCAGTAATCTCCTGGCCTTCAATTACCAAAGAAAGGGCCTTGAGGCCTGCTTCTGGGGTTAGCTTGTGCCAGTTCATGACTTTGTATAATTCCTGATCGTCCTATACATTGTCCAAGCGTTTAGTCCAATAAGCTCGTTTCGATACTTGCACGACCCTCTATAGATCCTACTGGGCAGTTGCTATTTTGTCAGTAATTCCAGTTCTCCTGGCTTGTATATATGTTCGGTGTACCTCTTTACACTCATCGGTCCACCACGAGAATGATCGATAAGGTTTGCAGCCTTTCTGCCCTACAGCTACTACAAAAACGCTCAGTGCACTTATAAGTTTAGCGATCAGTCTATCGATATCGTAAATAGACCGGAGATCCAGGTTCTAGAGGTTTGCTAAGTAGTTAGCTATTATACCTACCAGGCAAAATAAATCTGAATCGCATATCCGGATATACGCTTACTCATATTTAGAGATTCCTCTATCCGAGATGATAATAACTTGAATAACATAATTGAAGTCGCTATACAGATCATTATCAATCACCATCATAACAATAATCAGATTGGAAAAGGTCAGGTCCAGAACATATCCCCTCATATACATAAGGACACCAGGAGTTCTGATATACTCTATTCCCTATTCAACAACCCATTATACAAGCATATCACCTTAATTAACAATTGCTACTCCAGGTTCCCACAGATCATACTTAGCATTGAAATCACCTCCGATAACCGTACTAGTCCCTAGGGCAATCTCTAGTCCGCAGAAATGAATTATATTATAACTACTTTCTAGAATATATTATAATACAAAGTAGATTCGCTATACCTACAGACACTTTCCCGGTTCACTTGTAATAAAGCTATTAGTACTAGACTTCTGTAGAATCTTTTAACTACATTAAACTACTTATTATATGATTACCTTTGAAAGTTCTGGTCAGGATTAAAATCATTCCTTCACACCTCTATTCCTGTTTGCTCCTTAAACTTATCTGATATCTCTATTATGTTCTTTACCCTATAATATCTGATTATAGACCGATATACGCATTCATCCTCTTGAGTTATATAGACAATATCACTATCACTATTATTATATACTATATCTTACAGCTAATAACCATTTCGCGTTACCTTACCAAATCTTTTCTATATAACAAGACTGATTATGTCTTGTAGGTTTGCTATTTTAGATCTCTAGTTAGGTAGCCTTTTTATAGTGTTTTCAATCTATTAATTAAAGCTTTACTTATAAAATCCATTTTCCTAATGTATAGTTTATAATCGAAAATAAAGTACTAGGAGTACATTATATATGTATATCGTAGGATTGGTCTTTATCTGAGATCCTCTGTCGCTATAATATCAATCGAGCATTGTCAAGTATAGCTTATTAAAAATATCCTTCTTATATCGAAACTCCTTTGTCGTTATACCGTTCCCATATACTCAAAGATAAGATACTAAAACATCCCTCCTTCTACTCTATATATACTCCTGCCGGTCCTAGTAAATATTATTCTAGCCTTTATATACTTTCTATTACTCCCTTCACCATTTATAAATATCTGATTCAGTATATCTGTAGATCGTATATATTGTTAGGTTGTGAAAACTCTGCATACTAGCACTCCAAAAGTGTTCTATCGATTTTCATTTATTAAGTTAAGGATATCGGCCCTGCTCCCAACATAGGCTTCAGTTAAACTCAACTATATTATAAAAGCTTTATTATCCGCTATTTCAAAGACTAATTCCATTTCGCAAATACTTTACTGCGATATACTCTGGCTCTACTCCCCATACAGATTCGTAAAAATATAATTCCATATCAATCCCACTCTTATCTTTCTTCTACTATCGAATAATTTTTATTTCCATTTACTGGTAGTCCTCTATTCCAAGCATCTTCGCGATCACCTTCTGATAATCAGTTATGTATACCTTCACTCCCAGTACAGTCTCTGATTAATGTACAACTATCACCTGGTTCCAGCTGACTTTACTTAGCTCTCCGATCGCATGATCGAAGGTTTGTAGGATACACCACGTACAGGTGAGAGTCATCGTATCCCGCTTTCGAGAATACATTGATATAGTTTTTATATTCTAATAGAATAAAAGGTTTTGTATTTAGTGTAAATAATGAGGCTAATAATAAGTGTACAGCTATATAATATTATAATAAACTAGAACAAAGGTTTTATAATATAATATCAATTAATTTAATTGATCTTTTCTTTTTAAAACATCAATCAATTAATTTACTAATTTTATAGAAAAAGCTAATAAATAATTTATTGTTTTATTAGTATATACAGATTAAATGAAATACAGGATTTGTAATGAGAATAATTCAATTAGATACTTTAAAGTTATCTAAAGAATATGAAATAGAAAAGTGTCTTTTACAAAGTATAGATATAAATAAATTATTCTTTAAGATTTTGTATAATAAATTCTTCAGAATTTCGTTTATTCGCTTAATACTTCTGATTATTGATTTCTTAAAAATGTTACCAGTAATAATCAAAATCGAGGATATCTTTTTTGAGATTTTTTCGAAATTCTCTTTTAAAGATTTCAAGATTTAAAGTTTTTTTAAGGAGGAATTTCTAATATTTGGATATCAGAGAATATATTGGATTCTATTGAATTATTCAAAAAAGTAATTTCATAATTAGAATTAACTTGTGAAATTAGATTCGAAGAATAATATATATTATTAAGAATAGGGGATTTTCGTTTTTTTTAATATTGATCTAACTTTCGATCTCTTGCTCAGTGTTTAATTGTATTACTGAATTTAGAGGCTTAGATTTGAGGTTTTTCTAAAAGAGAATACGATTGGAAGTGAAAGAAAGAATTGGAGGATAAGAATGGGGCTAAAGCAGTTTCTGTTTTTTATAATCAAGAAAGAGGGAATGCTTAACTAGTTATTATTATCCTAAAATAAACATTATTATTTTGAAAAATAATAATCAGAAAAGGAATATATAATTGAATATATTTATCAATCATAAATATAAAACAAGTATAATAAATAATTTATTTATTTGTAATGTTATTATATCTTTTAATAGGTATCGGAATGAGTAGTTTAATAATAAAGATAGTAAATATCGAGGAGATTTATTATAAAAAAGCTTTATTAATAAATACATAGCTATTAGCTTTGGAATCAATAAGGACTTGAACTTGAAAAGCAGTTTCTTACTTCGAAATTATATAAGGAATAGTTATATAAAGATCTCCCATTAGCTTTTGTAGATTAAGGTATTTTATATTTCTCAGATACTCTAAAAGAAAGACTTTTCCTAGAATTTGTTTTTTGAAGGCTTTGTATTTATTATTTCTTTTTTCTGGGCGAAATCCATTAAATGTTGGATATTGGAAGGGTTACTGATAGGTATATCAAAAAGTTTATTAGTATTGATAATCTTTTGAATTCGGAAATCAAATTGAACTGAAATCGAATTTCTTGCTGAATCATTAAATTTCCAAGATTGGGAATTATAATAAGGATTATTCAAAATGGAAATTATATTGAATTGATAATTCGATAATAAGCGGGGTAGAACAATATTCGCGAAATATTGTACGATTTTTTGATTAGTTTTAAACATAAAGTATAACTGTTGTAAAGCAATCGTATAATTATTAACAGGATTCAATCAGATAGCCAATGCAATTATATATTCCCTAGTTTTAATAGATTAGTAATTCATATTATAAATTTGAAAAAAAGCTGTATAATTATTAACATTTCAAAAACTAGTGAACTCTGTAATGTAAATATATACTAATCTTATTAGAATATTGGGTGGAAGAGGCCTCTATATTGACTATATTGTTACGCGTGTAAGCATATTGATCTCCCCGTAGTATTATATGAGGGGATCAATATGCCTGTCTATGGTTCGTCTAATCTAGCCCGTTTAGGTAGCCGTATTACTAATCACTACACATGCTTAGCATTGGTAACTTCTATTTCTTTTAATATTCCCCTATAGGAGTTACCACCTTTAATCTCCCTGATCTTTTGTACCTCTATTATCTCAATCCCAGTATGTTTTTGAACCTTTCGAATATTACTCTCGCTAAGGGTTTAATTATTTTATTTGTTATTATATTTAATGTATTGATATAATTAGTTATTATCTTTTCTTTTTCAATAAAATTCCTGATGAAATGGTAGTATATATCGATATGCTTTGATTGTTTATATAAATGCGGGTTTTTGGTTAAAGCAATTACTTTTTGATTATTGTCTAATAGTTGAATAATATTTCTGTGTATAGATATATATTCAGCCTTTCCAAGATCTTTGAGTACTTAAGTTAACTATCTTCTTTGCTTGGTGAATATCGTTATTGATATATATTCGGATTCAGTATTTGATGTTATTATTGAATTCTGCTTTTTATTAGCTCACAATATTGATCTGCTATAGAATATAGTAATTCCTCTAGAAATACTTTTTTAATTATATTGATTATTTGCTTAGTTTGTATTAGTGAAGACTTTTATAATATTTATTAATAGATTATATTCCTTTACAATTTGATATTGTATTCTCTCAGGCCTGTATTTGAGTTTCTAAGTAATTATAGCTCTCAGATATTATATTAAGTTCTTTACTTTTATTCCATAGCATTTCGCTAGCTTTACTATGTACTGTAACAATCGGTCTAACACAAAGGAGATATCTGGTCTTATATATACTATTGAATGAATAAAATTACCTATAACTTATTAGTATTCAATAACATTAATTAGTTCGTTGTTTTTTGTAATAGGTTATAGATATAAGTAATCAATAATAGATATCTTTTTAGTATAATACTGAATATATTTATTTATTTATTTATTTATTATTTTACATCCGGGGGGCAAGCCACAGGGGCTCGCCACGACCTCCCAGGGGGTACTAGGGATGGACTAAACTAACAATTCTATGTACATACAATTGCTGGTATAGCCAAGCGTTCCGTTCTTCTACGGCTGTGATGCTAGTGGCGAGCGGGGCGGCCGCGCTACGAGCGCTCTTGCTGCTCCACTCCAACTTGCAAGTTCGGGCTGTCCAACTCACTTCATGCTGAGGAGTCCAGGGGTTGTTCGGGGCCTTTATGAAAAGGCAGGGGTTGTCAGCCGGTAAGGGCTGGGGTGATCATAGGCTGGTAAAGGCCGGAGTGATCGGACTGTTGAAGACCAAGGCGATCGTAGGCTGCTGTAAGCAGGCGATCATTATTGTCGAGAGAGGGAGGTATGTTGTGACCGCTCGAGTGCGGGTGGAACCACTTTTTCCAGTGGGGAGGTGGGGTAGCGGTGGAGCGGAGGCTCCTCCATGTCGGGGCTAGAGGATCGGGAAGGGGGCACGACGCCCTTCTTTGATCGTATGCGGATGATGAGCTGTGGTTTCGTAGGTGACTAGGCTTCGAAAGACAGATATCGATCGGGATATGGCTCTGAGCAGAAGTGGGCACCAATCACTTTACCACTGAGCCAGCCACTCCTTACGGAGAACAATGGTCTTTTTGTTAATACTGAATATATGAGATTCCGAATTTTGTAAGCATAGCTTCTAGATATTCTTTTAATTTAATATAAGAGATCTGTTTGCTCGATTTCTTATAACCCTAATACCTAGAATCTTGCTAATCTCCCCTAGATTCTTGATATTGAAATACAATAAGAGTATTATAGAAAATCAATTGAATTGATCTTTTGAGGTCAAAAAAGCAATTATATTATCAATATATATTAATAGATTGAGTTGATAAACAGTATACATATAAAAACACGGATCAACAAAACTTTAGATAAAGTTTCAATTAATCAATTGAGATTTTAGAAGTTGATTCCAATCTTATCCAGCTTGTTTAAGGCTATACAAGCTTCTCAATACATATAAGACACATCCATTTAATATTTTGAATCCCTAAGGTAATATAAGATATATTTCTTTCTTGAAATGGGATTCTATAAAAACATTCTTTATATCAAGTATTAGTATTCCGAGTTCTCTTTTACAATAATCACTAAGAATAAATAGAGCATATCGAGTTATACTATAAAAGCAAAGATTTCATTATAATCTTTTTCGAGAATTTGATTAAAACCTCTTACTATTAATCGTACCTTGAACCTCTCAATCTCATTATCCTTTGTCTTTATTATAAATACCCATTTTGTTGAAACAAGATTCCTTTTTTTCAATAAAATATACTCTTCTCAGGTGCTATTTGTAATTAATAAATTAATCTTTTTTTTAATAGCTTGCTTTCATTTTTCTCTATATTTAGGGTCCGAGATTGCTTAATGATATATAATAGGAATAGGAATTCCTAGAATCTATTCTGTAGGGAAGACTGTGTCCTTGTCTGTAGGGTTTCCTAAGATTACTTGTAGGTTTTCGAATAGTTTTGTCTTAATATTTATATCAATCCTTAGTATAAACAATATAGAAATTATAATATATTCGATAGCATTTTTATCTGGGTTTACTATAAGTATTACTATTATTGCTCTGATTAGTTTCTGGATATACTCATCTGATCCATCGTTATCTCGCTTACATTTTCGAAAAGAGTATCTTTTAGAAATATCTATATCTATAAGTATGATCGGGGTTTCGGTTGAGGGTTGAGTTATAGATACAGTATCTGATATCTCTGCCTCCATTGTTCCTGGAGATAGTATTAAATCCTTAAATGGATTAATCTTGATAATATTCCCTTCACTATCTTTATTGAATTCCTGAATATTGTTTATCTTAAATATACTAAGGATTATTACCTTTAGAATCTCAGAGATAACAGCATCTTATAATAAATCAGATGGATATTCTGGTTTCTCTTGCACTTTATAAGATCTACCTCTAGATCTCTTATTAAGAATAATATTCTTTATACCTTGAAGACCTGATACTAAATTCCTTATTCTCAAATCTAGATCTCCTTTCTTTTTGGATTTGTTTATAATTATTCGGCTTGTTTATATAATATAGTCTAATTCCAATGAATACATTCTAATATATCTATTGATTATAGCCAAGTATTCTATAAAAATGCCTTTTTGAGCTATATCTTATAACTTGTTGTATTGTTAATCCTTTGGGATTGTTTTTGGATTAATATATACATAGTATTTACTTTCTTATATTCTATAATAACTAATATCCGAATTAATCTTGTAAACACTTTGATTGAGCTGATTATACTATCATAATGATCGATTCAGTATTCGTTTTGTTTCTGTAATATATATTATATTCAACAGCTTTGTTTTAGAATTTCAATAATAATTCGGATTCTTTTAGTATAACTCTATATCAGCTTCGGTAATACTAATATTTCTTTCAGCAATTTCATTCTAATAAGATAATACTATAATTGTTAATTCTAATCGGATCCCAGAATTCTATTCTTTAATAGCTTGAATTAATTCTGATATATTATTAATTCGAGTAGCTATTATCTTATTATTAATATTAAATTCAATTCGGTTTTCCATTTCTTCAATCTTGGTATAACTTTATCTTTGTTTTTAGGATCAAAATTCAATTCATTTTTATTTAGCTATTTATAATCAATAAGAAATAGCAGTTTTCTTATAATGATTTTAAAAATAGATTAGTAATATTAAAGTAAATAAACTTTAGTCTTTTTGTTTTATAAGAACTGAATTGTTTTGAAATTAGATTTTTTATTTTAATAATATACAAACTTTATATACAAGGATCTTGAATAGAACTTTAATTGGCTTTCCTAATATAATAACTTTATAAAGATTCTATATTTTCTCTAAATTAAAATAATTAAATCGTTTATATTATAATAAATAAGTTTCTAAATTCTTTTTGGTTTTATTTAAAAAGGTATTTAAAATAATCTCATTTGACTCAATATTATTAATAATCTCTGTGCTTAGTAAAGCGATATCTTTATATCCTTTTACAATATTTGAGATTATATAAATTCCTTTATTCATTTTTGCTTTAATAATATTTATTTTATTCTTTTGAAAATATATATAATCTGAATTGAATTTGTTTTTGAGTTCAGCTTTACAAATCTTCTTATCAAAAGAAGATTAATTCTTAATCCCAATATATACAACATTTTTGAGAATAAAATCATACTTTCATTTTCCAGCTCTATTACAGCAATACCTATTCGATTATAGTATATAACTTCCCTATTGACTTTTATTATCTTTTTTTTATCTTTTTAATATTTCTAAAAAAAGAAAGTTGATTAAATATGTATAAAGAAATATTAATATCTATATTTATTTATTTATTTATTTATAGTGATTAACGTTTAATATCTGACCTCCCAAGGGGTATTCTAGACGTACTAAGGAGCGGGCCTACAGGCCGCTAGCGTTCCAGCCGCTCATAATAGTGTAATATTAGCTAATCAGAGGCTTGTTGCCTCTAGTGTTTCCCTGCTCAATACCGCTCATGGCGATCCTGCGGCTATTCTGTCTAAGGATTTGTGGTTCTGTTCTAAAGGGCCTTGTTTTGTATATCGTTTGGGTATCGGCGGATGATCGAATCGATTGCTATCAATCGGAAGAGTGCTCAGAGTGCTTATAGCTAGTCGGTGCGGGTTTTAGGTTAATTGGAATGGAAAGCTTGTTTTTAGGGTACTGGAGTAGGTTGATATCTGTATGATTATATATGGTTTGGGCATATTCTAATATAGAATCTGGATTTGGTGAGAAGGTTAGTAAAGCTATATTATAATTGCAGGATACGGTTGATATATGCTATTGCGTTTTATTTGGATTGTAATCGGTTTGGTATAAGCAGTCAATTGTTGTGCATCTGATTATTGATTGGATATCAAAAGAAGTGTAATAGGCTTTTCTCGATTTTATATATATAAATGTTTTTACTATTTTTATAATTGAATCTAATATAATAAACTGCAAAATTACTATATCCGGTTCGCATCGCTATAAGTCTGTATAATACTTTGTGGGGAAGCTTGAGGCTTCCCAGCTCCGAGATATTATATACTGGCTTTCATGTATTATATATTTCGGAGATTAGATCTCTTTTTATATTTCACTACTTATTCTCTGAATGCTGATATTTGGTATATAGAACAGAGCAAAAATTGCTGACAATGGGAAGGCATGATAAATCAGGATTAAGTAATCTAGTTATACCCTGATTGGCAAGACAATCGGCTGCCTCATTACTCTTTATCTCAATATGCTTAGGGAACCACTTAATTATAATATTATAATATTACATTGCTTAATAGCATTTATAATAAACCCATTAAAAGAAATCAGCAGCACTCCCTTGTATTCCCCAGATTACTGAAATACTATTAATACATAGCCATATTCAGCCTTGATAGAAACATTTGATAATATTCAGAAGGCACTCCAATCCCCATCATATGCTAATCGCCTTAGCATCAAAGATATATGATTGTTCATATATACAGCCATAGCTACTATCAACCTATTGCTTACCACAATAAATTGTAAAACTATATTCTACGCGGTGACCGTATTCATTATATTGTTTAAATCCATTTGAAAATACAGAATAATCTTCTTAGGGAATTAGATTCCATTAATCTTTAAACATTTCTATAATATCCTCTTTGCTTATACTATTAATTAGATTAATACGGTACTCAAAGAAAAAGTATAGCCATAGAAATCTGGGATACTCGATCGCAGGGATTGCTTGTCCCATTCTCTACAATCTAGTAATAGAATCTTTCAGTATACCTATACCTTATCCTCTTTTCCTGATACACGACTTCAATCAGTTTACAAGTAGGTGTTATATATCTACTGTCTAAAGCCAAAACGCAAACCTCACCTAGCTTGCTCTAATGTAATAATTCCAGTCAGGAGATCAGCTTTTGCGAGAAATGCGGTTATTAGGGTTGTTTTGTAAACAGATAAAGCTCCCCGTACTGTATTATAAATCGTTTTGCTAACTAGATCGATATGTTTCTTAATTTCGATATCGATTGAAACATAACCTGCATTGGATATTATTTGTATAGCCCATCAAACCATACTTCGGAACCAAAGAGAACAATGGGGATACACAAATAATAATCGCTTTTCGCAGGTAGACTATAATAGTCCATAGGCTATATAAACTATTAATCGAATATAGAACACAACACGCATAGCTTTTGCAATGTGCGTTTTGACATATTATAAGAACATTAAATATTAATCAAAAAAGGACGCCAAGTTAATGTAAAGTTGATTATACTCCGTTAATAAGTTCTAAAGAGATTAGTATAATGATTAGATCCCAATTTATTCTTATAGCCGGATTTGTAATTTCATATTTTCTTGATATATAAAGAAGCTCAAACTTTTTCAAGCGAAAAAGATCTTATTCTGATTTTCTTATTATAGGATATATCGAATAGTCCAGCGAAGCATATATATATTTATGGATAGATCCTTAAATATATGATATATAGTTATATTGTTAATATATTCAAAGCGCTATACTCTATTTTGATTGAAAAGCTTAGTAAGGTAAAGGATATATAGAATTGGGGAAAGTAGCGATTCCTGGGGAATGCTGCATGCAATCAGAAAGTCCTATATTGTGATCCCCTCAAGCTTTATATATACACATCTTTCAGTTAGGAATGAATCAACAAATTACAAAAGCGTTATAGACTAACTCTGCTTCTTTATATATTATAGAAGTCATCTTTTAAGGAGTATATTATAAACACCTTGTATATTCATTATTATTAATATAACTATTTTGTTAGTTATCAATACAAGCTTAGTATTATGGGTAAAGGCAGTTATAAGATCAATACCGGCTCTTTTCGATAACATTCCATAATACTAAGGGCTGATAATATTATATCTCATAGCTATCCATGCAATTTAACTAGCGATATATCTTTCTAATCCTTTTCTAATATACAATATCAATGTAATCAGCCTTTATAATCTTGGGGATATCCTATCCTTCTTATTAACCTTAGGTAGCATAATTACTTTAATAAGTTTCCACTTATTGGGATAATAGCTAAGCCTGAGGCAGGCTGCGAAAATCTTATATATTATACTTTTTATATTAGATCAATATATCTTAAGAAGATAAATAGTTACCTAATCAATTCCGGGTAATATGCTTCTGACTCTTATTATATGTTTTTCCATTTCCTTTGTAGTAATTATTCTTTTTTATGGTAAGATTATCTAGCTATTCTGTTTTTGTAAAGAATTGTGCTATAGATTATTCGATACTTTAAAGTGGTTGAGTATTGTTATAAAGAGTGCTTTGGCTTTTTCTTTAGTATTAGTGATCTCTTGGCCTTCGATTATTAGAGGAGGGATCTTGAGGTCTGCTTTAAGATCAGCTTATATCAGTTTATAACTTTGTATAGTTTTAATCGTTTTATATATTATCCAGGCGCTTAGTTTAATAAACTTGTTTCGATGCTTGTACAACCCTCTGTAGATTCTATTGAGCAATTGCTATTCCATTAGTAGTTCTAATTCTTCTAACTTATATATATTCGATGTGTCTCCTTACACTCATCAGTTCATCACAAGAATAATCGATAGGGTTTACAGCCTTTTTGTTTTATAGTTTTTATAGAGGTATTCAGTATACTTATGAATCTAGCAATCAGTCTATTGACATTATAGGTAGACCGGGAATCCGGATTCTAGAGATTCGCTAAGTAATTAATCATTATACCTATCAGGCAGAATAAATCTAAATCGTATATCCGGATATACACTTACTTGTATTCAGAGGTTCCTTTATCCGAAATGGTAATGATTTGAGTGGCGTAATTAGAGCTGTTGTATAGATTGTCATCGATTATTATTGTAGTGGTAGTTAGATTGAAAAAGGTTAGATTTAGAATGTGTTCCTTTATATATATAGGGGCATCGGGAGTCCTGATATATTCCATTCCCTATTCAATAATCTATTATACAAGTGTATTATTTTGATTAACAATTATTACTCCAAATTCTCATAGATTATATTTAGTATTGAAATTACCTTCAATAATTATATTAGTTTTTAGGACGATTTCTAATTCGAGTATGTATTTTATTGTTAGTAGATCAAGCGGGGTGTAATAGGTATTGAGGATTGAGTATTTGTTAATATTGATTTAAAGTAGATTTTTGCTTTTGATTTGTTTTATTTATTTGATCTTCAAGTTGTCTTCTTTTTATATATAGATAATCACTTATAGCTCATGCTCAAAGCTATTAACCGCCCCCTAGGTATTGATCGGCTAGTATTGGTTGTATGCAGTATGATTTTGGGTTACCGAATTGTTATACAATCAGGGTTCTTGGATACAAATAATATTCATATTAGTTTTTATCGTAGGTCATGAGCTAGTATATGAGTATATAGTATATAAGAGGGAATAGACTAATATTAGTCTATTATGGGAAGCTGGCTCGTATTAACAACTAAATAGCTATGAAACACGTGATTTTCATGAAACAGTATATGATATTCTTATTTTCTTTTTCTATATTCGAGGGGAAAAGGCCTTATTTTATGCTTTTTCCTATTAATCTAGCTTTCCACTTTCGTTTATTTCTCGTAGATCTCTTCCTAATCCGGCCATTCCATCAAATAAAGCTTTTCTTTCTTATTCCTTATTCGATTTCGCTAGTACTATGTCGATCTTACTACGAATGGATTGAAAGAACTAATAAAGAGCTAATAAAGAATTGATTTTCAGGCCGTTCTAGGCTAAGAGCTCTCTTAAGCGACGATCATGTGATCTGATCATGTGATATTGTGATTTGCTCTTAGTATACTATATGAATATAGAACTATATATATATATAAAAAGATATATTATTATATTATTTTTTATATAAAAACAATAGTTTTTTCTAGTAATCTATAGGAGAATAATATAATTAGAGTGTCCACATTTCATATTCGCTTATGCGATTGTAAGCCCCCTCCCCCCTATTGAATTCGCATTAGTTATACAACTTATATAGAGGTAATAGCAGCTTTGTCGATATTTGACTCACTCCCCTCGCTCATTTCAGAATTGGGAAATGAAAAGGCTTTTTTAATTATAGCTGCTATATTATAGTTTATCCCTTTATTAGCACAGCGTGAGGAATTACGGCTCGGGGTATAAATCGGATTGTTAAAAGGGCCCTTCCTTGATTAAGCCTGTTTAAATAATCGGTTCACCAATTGCCATTCATTCTTGTAGGTAGTAATACAGGCTTCTAGTACAGGAGGTCAGGGGATAATCACTTGAGATTATTTATCTAGTGTTATAACAGGTACTTTTTTCTTATATATTTCCTGGATTTCTCTTTGGCTAGTAATTCTGATTTCTCTCACTTATTAATGTATAAGCCTGATCAGTTTTCTATTGACTAATCGCAATATTGCTGAATAATTGCTGTATATAAATCGGAAGAGTCCAAGGCATTCCGTATATTAAGTATCGTTTTAGCATTACTCATAGATCTTTTTGTCAATATATTTAACAGCCAGTTCATTGTACTTTGAGCAGCGCACCAGGCAATAGTATATATACAAATTGCAGTATAACTAGCATCTGTTAGAATACTATTGTAATTAGAAATGTTGCGTCCTATCAAGAGACTTTGAGTATTCGCTGATATTAAATAATTGGAATAGTTTTATTAACTTTCTGAAATTAATAATCCAATTAGCCTTTCCTATAAAAGGATTCACTCTGTACTTAGAGATTCTATATTAAACCGAATCCTCTTCTATTTATATCTTGATTTCTTCTCAAATAATTATATCAGAGAGTATTATGAGTGTACTTAATATATTATAAGAAACCTGAGATATAATATAATTATACCAGGTTTCCGTGGCTTGAGCATTATCCACATCAAATATAATAATCAGCTTTATACAATTATCATCTTACAAAAGATTCTTACAATCCTTTAACACCTTATATCCCAGGGTCTATTCCGTTTTATTATAATGAAATAAGAGGATCAGTTTAAGCCTTAACCCAGGAATTGCTTCTTTTATTTTCAATTATAATTCAAAAGGATTATTAGTAATTATTTATTACCCACTTTCTATTTTTATAAGGATTATATAATTATTTCATTTTTGTTATTCACACTCCTATAATATCTCTATCGTTTTAAGCATATTTATTTTAATGTCCTTTAATACCTAAGATACTTTTCTAGCCTTAAGTATATTAATATAGAATTTAGTAAATCTCTTTATAATTATTCTTATGGTTAATATAAAGACTTTTTATAAAGATTTGGTTTATCCTGTAGTCTTGATCATATTATCGATACATACAGATCTTAATTTGTTAGCATAGCTCAATTTCATTTTGCTTAAGGTTTTAATATATATATTAATTACACTTGCAATTTTTAAGATTACTTATTGCTTTTTATCCTCTTTATAGAATTGATTGATTATTGCTTTATAAATAGATTGTATATCATCATTTCTCTCTGCATTAATTATTGCTATGATTGTTGTTGTTGTTATGAGAGTGATCGGATTGCGATCCGGTATGCTTAGCAACGCGACAGGACGCTTATGACTGTATATTGATGGTATCATAGTAAGCTCTTTGGGCTATTTCTCAGAAATGAATTATATTATAACTATTCTCGCGAAGTAATAGCATATATCAATATGCTTTTGTATTCCTTTTGAATACGGATAATATATATAGAATATATAAAATTGTATTGATTAATATCTATATATTAATAAGAAAGGATGATCTTATGGATAAGTTTTTTGGATATATAATACTTTTTGTTATCAGATTCTTCTTTGCTTTTTGATAAATCGAGATTAACTAGAAGGCTTTTGTTATCTATAAAGTAAACTTGGTTATTCTTTTTAAAGAATAACATTTTGATTGTTTTTTTAAGTATTACTCTCCATTACTAAGCTTTATAATATTTGTGAATTAGAGCTTATATAAATAAGAGATCTTTGCAATTACATAAAAAGTATTCTTCTTGTTTATATAGATAACAAGCAGAGGATTTTATATTATTATTTTATTCTTGCTTTCCAAATAGGCTTAATCCTCTGTATTCTTTTTGTCAATCCGGAATTATATATTTTTTATTAGCGATATAAGCTTGTTTATTTCTTTAATACTGAATTCTTTAGTTATAAGATATTTGATCTTGTTTTTGATTATTAGTATGTTTTAAATATTTATAGCATCAATTATTATTTAATAATTAATTAATAAGCTTTTTGTAAAAACTAAAAAGAGAGTTTGATCTTTATATGAATTTTTGAATATAGGATTAACTATATCGAGCTTATATTGATATTCCTTGAGCTTGTTTTAGACTTCAATAATGATTATCTTTAGTTGATTTGAGGGTTTGAAGGTAAATATCTGGATTATTATTAGGTATAAGTTTGCTATAATATTATTTGTTCTCGAGTATTTAGATTTCAGATAATTCTATAATATATATACTATATTGTATTTGTCGGTTAATACTTTATTGTTATCGCTAAGCAATCTATATATATATAAAAATATATTAATTTTGTTCTTTAAATATATAGTTTTTTTTTTCAATATTGAATTTGATATATATTGTTGTAACACTTTTAGTAATCGAGAAAACCTCAATGCTATCGATCTCTATTCTAAGTTCTCCGATCCTTGTATAATCCTGAAACATAAATTCAATTATATAAAACTAATCCTTTCCTTTTAATTGTATTTTCATTTATTGAAACTATCTTTTATAAATCTCTTGGGTAAAAGTTGGGATATACTTAGCTTACTCCTTGATATCATTCATTTTAGTATCTATACAGAGAATTTGCAGAGTTTTTCCTTTTCCTTCCCTTTTTCTGTATAGATAATGTTATACAGATTTGTGATTATAAATATATAAGTATAGATAGCACCACGTGCTCTTCAACTCCGCGAGTTAGTAATAATGATCGATCATAATATCACATACTAATCGTAAGGTAATGCCGCGCACTTTTCAACTTTGCAAACTGGATATAAGGTAGTATCGCGCATTCTTCAGCTCCGCGAGCTGGATGTAATATTGATTACATCAATTCTATCCAAAGGCCATGCTAACCGGGTCTCATAACCTATTAGAATATTGGGTGGAAGAGGCCTCTATATTGACTATATTGTTACGCGTGTAAGCATATTGATCTCCCCGTAGTATTATATGAGGGGATCAATATGCCTGTCTATGGTTCGTCTAATCTAGCCCGTTTAGGTAGCCGTATTACTAATCACTACACGTGCTTAGCACCGGTAACTTCTATTCCTTTTAACAAATCTGATATTAATTCGATTTTGAAGGTTATTGAGAAAAGTAAAGCTATCTTGAATTCCAGCAATATTAGTTAATTATCGAAATTTTTGATAGAATTCCCAAAATAACTGATTTGCATCTTGTCTCAATGTTTCGTATTGATTTAATATTACTTGTTACTCGGTTGGATCAGTAGTAACTTGTACAGCAGCTTCAATTAATCCTTATGCATCATATTCGGAAAATGGATCAAGGAGTAGAGGCTACAAGTGATTATGAGCTATGCCTTTGGTATTAGTAATAATATAAATCCTGTATTGCTTTTTATTAATAAAAGTATATACATATTATTCTAGGTTATATTCAATTAAATATTTCTATAGTTTAGACTTCAAGGCTTTGTTATTCAAAAACTTTTCCATAAAATAAAGGATTTTCTTTATTCTATAAGAAGTGGAGAAAGTTGTACCTTACTTATCAAATATAAATTGTCAAGAAAAGATCAAATTAGGAATAAAATAAATATCCTTTTTATATAAAGGGTATATAGTAACTTCTATAAAATCTATAAATTCAATTATATCAAGAACTAACTGATATAAAGCTTTTTAAAAAACAGGGGATCGATTTTAAGAATTATTCTTAAAAAAATAAAAAATACAAATATTGTTAATTTCCAATCTCAATTCAGCAATAATAGCATTTTGCTAAATAATAAGATTAAAAAGATTATTAATCCAAACAAAGAGCTTTTCTTTATCTGATTTTTTGCCTTTTTGTAACATAATCATTCCAGAAATGAGAGAATCCGAATCTTTTTCGTTATCATTAAAAACAATAAATTGATTTGAGATTGAAATAGAAGGACTAGCTTCCACTTGAAAAGGAAAAGTACACAATAATCCTTTGCTTTGAAAAACTATAATTGTATTGGATTTTTCGGAATCATGAAAAGAAGTTTGGGTATGTTTTTTTGTAATTCTTTTCGATTTTTTTGAAGAATTGATATGAGAATTAGGGGATTATTATTGATTAACTATCCTTCAAAAACATTTTCTTATTTTTTGGTATAGGTTTTTTTAGTTTATATAATATCAATACTTGAGTGGTCTAGGAAAAGGTGAGATATTATTTGATATACTGTTACCGACAGAGGTTTATATAGATGAGTTTTAGATAATATAAAGGACTGTTATAAAAGGATTCAATTCTACCTTAGAATCTAAAACTAAAAAAAGAAAAAAAGAATAAGAAGAGAATTGTAAGGGCTTCGAACTATATACATTAATAAGTTATGTGTTAGGCTAAGGTCCTAAAAGCTAAGTGATTGAGAAAGGAATCTGAAAGGGACTGAATCGTCACAGTGTGGTTGAATATTATTTGAATAACTAGGTATTAGTATTTGTATGTATTTTGATAAAACAAATAGAGCCAGCCTTTTGGGATCTAAAAGCTTTCTTCTATTAGGCAAGCTGATCTCTTTTCTGTTATGCAATATCCTATTGTAATAGTATTGTTGTTGTAAGGGATATAGAGCTTAATTACTCTAATCATCGTTCGTAGGAATAGGGAGTGAGTTTAGTGGGGGGATGAGATGCTTTACTTTTGCGAAAAGCTTTTTATCTTTTATTCTAATTAAGTGAAAGAAAAGTGGATTGTGTGGTGAAAATTCAGATATTCAGAAAAGTATGAATTTATCGAAAATGTGAAGAGTGTGTTATAAGTACTAGCGAGTATTCTTTTAAAATCTTTTTTCTTCTAATTGCTATCAACTCAGTTTTCTATTCAACTAGATTGATCCAAAGTATTTCCTTGCTCATTATTTACTATATATCACCCAACATATAATGCCCTATACAATCTGTATTTCCTTTATATCAAAATCTCCTAGAGAGCACTTAATAAGTAAACCACTTATTGTTCTTCTTGTTACAGCGCCAACTACATGATCTGTAGTTGCCTTCGTGCCTCAGGCACAGAATACTAGCGCGCCCTACTTTCTATAAGTAGGGCTTCATTTTTTTATAGCTCTTCTATCTTTATGATACAATATAAGTCTTTACCTGTACTATAATAGTTTATATCATTATCAAATAAGTTATTACAACTTTATTTCCCATTTTATTTCCAAAGCCTTACTGATACCTTATCCCGATCACGCTGATCACACTTACTGTTAATTCATTATATATCCTGTTATTGATATTTTGAATCTCAAAAAGTATTAAAGATGGGTGAATAAGCATCTACATTAGAAGTGTCTACATCTAGCCTACCTCTATAGTTCCTTTTCTTGAATTATATTCTCAACTCTGCCGAAACTAATATCTCTCTCTTTACAGATTTATTCAATAATCCAAATACTACACACTTCGCTGTTGCTTAAGTTATATTTGAATTGATCGAATCAATCGCGGGCTTATTACAAGCTTAAACTGCTATTGCTTAGGCCTAAATCATTGATACTTAATCAAAGATTGTTGAATTGAAAAACACAATTGAGATATTAAAGATTGCTGTTTATAATAATTTGTAAGCTTTACTTTATTGTAAATATCTCGTTGTCTCCAAAAAGTTCAATGGTAATAAGCAAGATATTGTAAAGTGTTAAAATCAGTATACAACTTTTCGTAGTGTAATCAATTACTGTTTGACTACAGATTACAAAAATAAATCAGAATTTCAGAAAATCATATTTCTTGTTAGCCTACTTTCTAGCTCTGTTTATACAAACAATTAGATATATTTTGATACAATCACAGATAATATGTATAATTCCAACCTTTGGCTTTTGGATGGTATACTGTAGTAGGTATTTAGTGTAAATTAAACAAGCAATATCAGACTCTAGATCTCTTATACAAAGCTTTTATAAATTATAATAAATATAAAATGAAAAAGACCCCATTTAGTAACTTTATTACCAAATTCAAATAGCTTGTTATCAAATGCAAGAAGATTGCTGAATAACAAGTCGCTGATTTTAAATTCAAAGTTTTATAAAAACTAATCGATATTTCAGTTAACTATTTTAATAAACCTTCTATTGCCGATATCAATATGTAGATAGTCTGGTAACAAGGTATCTACAATAACTTAGAGGAGAAGATTCATCTTGATAATCAATACAAAAACTAAAGTACTAATTTCAGTGATCAGAAAAAACCCAATGAAAAGAAGCCTGTTATCGTTACTATAATACCTATGCCTAATCCCTCTGGAGATTCTATATAACTAGATACTACTCGCCAAAGCCAGCGATTCTTATTATATTACAATAGAAAACAATATCTAGATCTTGGCCTTTACCTTTATTACAAAAAGCCTGGTTATATCAAATTCAATTGTGAAGAAAAGCGATATAATGATATAAAATATAATATCAATTCAGGAATCATATAATATCTCGATCGTTCTTCTACTATAAACCAATACACTTCGAATATCCACTGTTTTCCTATTACCAATTATTATTACAACCCCGAACTCTATTGCAATATTTATAGCTCTATTTACCAGAATATATTCCCGTCTATTAATCGTTTTCCAATTGCCGCAGCACTATTTCGATATACCTCTCCAATCCCCACTGGTAGTAGAGATCTGGGCGGATTCGTCAAAAGCTTTGTATATTCGGATAATAGTGGAAATTCAATTCCCCAACCAAATATATTAAAAGACTAATCTTGATTCATAATCACAAATCAAAGTTCTTTATAGAAAGTTTGTCTTTATAGATTAAGAGATTGATTATATCTAGAAATCCTTTATATTTTAAAACAATAAATAGCAAATCTCTTAAAATCTCAACGGAAATTTTCCTTGCACCTAATGTGATCATTCCATTTATTGGCTTAGTAAATAATAGAGTCATAGGATATAGGTTTATAAATAGAACCCTTATATCCAAGCTTGGTATTCTTATACATCCCCTTTCTATTACCCGCAACCTATTACTTACAGACGGAAGGACTTCTGATATCCTATTTCAGTATATACTATTAGATCTACGGATTAATAATTATAAAGAAATTGGCTTATTTTATATTATCAATCTTTCCAATACAAACCCTATAATCCTCGGTCTTCTATAGCTTCAATATCATAACCCTACTATTAATTGGGCAATAATAACTCTTAAGTTTATGTTTATATATTACTTCAGATATTGCTGTTTAATTAATTCTACTACAATTGTCGTCTCTAATCGTAACGATATACCAATCCCAATAAATACAATACTCAATCTAATATTATGTACACCTATTAGAAAGTCTATTTTGAAATCTACTTTGAAGAAATCTATCTTAACCCTATATTATACCTTTGCCGAAAAAGTTATTGACAAAAGTTTCCAGACTCCCTTCTTTTTATTTCAAGATTAATCAATACTTTTAGAATATGATCCTCCGATTTCAGTTGTAGAGAAGAATACTAATAGAAATCTCTATAATATAGATCCTATTGATCCAATGTTACCTGATTCAAACTATTATTATACTTATCGAATCAATAGAAAAACAGAGATCCATATCAAGATAATACTAAACCAGCTAATCCTAAAACCAATCTCAGTGTAGATTATTGCAGACTTTAGAATATACAAAAGATTATCACAAAACCAAAACGTTTTATCTTCATTGAACCCCCTATCGCTATAAAAGCTTTTTGAGGAATCGATTAATATTTTATAAAATATCCGATAGAAAATGAATAATATAAAGTTTCTTATAGCTAATAGCTTTATTCAATTTTATAAAGATTAGGAAGCTTATATTACAAAAGTAATCTGGGATGAATTAGATAGAGCTTGTGAGTTATATTGTATAATAATAAATGATTCTATTCAACTATATCACAATATTATGGAAAGCAATATCAAGAAGTTTATGGAAAAGATCGATCAACCTATACCATCTATAACAGAAATTCAGAGCAAGCTATTATTCTGGCTTTACAATTTGTTTGCTGGGTTTTTACCCTCCCTTGCCAACAAGCTCTTGCCACAATGCTCTTGGGATTACAAGATCGAGATTATACTAGGCAAAGAGTCTTTGTATAATAAAGGTTGCCCAATATCCCCAGTCGAGCTCTAAGTTGTTTGTAAATGGCTCGATGATAACCTAAATAAAGAATTCATTCGCGAATCCCGTTCTCGATCGGCTGCTCCATTCCTCCTAGCTACAAAGCCTGGGGGGGGTGTTCAAATCTGTCAGGACTATTATGAACTAAATAATATTATTATTAAGAATTGTTATTTATTGTTACTAATTAAAGAAACTCTTGATGCCTTATACTATACTAAAGTTTATATCAAATTGAATATTATCACTATATTCAATAAACTATAAATTGCGGAAGGTTATAAATGAAAGATTGTTTTTACAATTTGTTTTGGCTTATTCGAATCCCTGGTGATATCTTTCGGCCTTTGTAATACTTCTATCTCGTTTCAGAATTATATTAATCATATTCTTTTTGATTTTTTAAATAAGAATTGTATAATATACTTAAACAATATTTTAATTTACTCTAAGAATATTATAGATTATTGAAAGCAAGTTTGCGAAATTATTCAGAAACTCATTAATATTGAATTACAAATTGATATTGACAAATGCAAATTCAAAATAAGAAGAACAAAGTACTTCAATTTGATTATTATTTTTAATAATATTGAAATGGATTCCGATAAGATTAAAACTATTCTCGAATAAAAGTTGTTAATTAAGCTAAAAGATTTCCAATACTTTTTAGAATTTGCCAATTTCTATTAATACTTTATTTATAACTTTTCTAAAATTATAAAATCTTTAAATTACTTATTGAAAAAAGAGAATATATAAAATTAGATTACTAATTAAGAAAATGCCTTTGAAAACCTGAAGTATACCTTTGTCTTTGCTTTAGTTCTTATAATATTTGATTATCATTATTGTATAGTTATTAAAACAGATGCTTCAGACTGGACTGTGGGCGGAGTATTCTTTTAATATAATGATAAAGACTGACTATATCCGATTACATACTTTTTCTCGAAATATAGTATAACCGAGTATAACTATAAGATTTACAATAAGGAATTACTAACTATCATTAAGTCTTTAGAAGAATGGAAATCTAAATTATATAAAATCCAAAAGCTATTCAAAATTATTATTGATTATAAGAATTTAGAGTACTTTATATTAATAAAGATACTAAATCAAAGACAAACTAAATAAACTAAATTTCTATCTGACTTCAACTTTTATATCATATATTGTTCTAGCTATAAAACAGTTTGTCCTGATATACTGAGCCGAAAGATAGAAGATTGTTTTGCTTACACTAATCCTAATAACAACCGGATCAAAAATCGTCTATAGATAGTTTTCCTAGAAAAAGTATTTAATAATATTATATTCAAAGACCTTATCCAATAAGTTAATAATAATATTGATCTCATTGCAGCCTCTATGGATATAATTATTCCCGATATCGAGAAGCTGATCAATAATTTTATTGATATAGTATACAAATCATCTGAATTGATTACTATTATACACAAAATCCTTTGGAACTCAGTTGTTCGCTATTAGCTACTATCTATTCGAAAAGATCTCTGAATTATCCTTCAAGATTGTAGATTGATTAATAATAAAATCTTTTATCGCAATTACCTTTTCATTCCTTTTTTCATTAAACTCCATACCCAGATCATATACCAAACACATTTCACCAAATCCATCAGGCACCCTGGCCAAATTAAGATTATTGATCTTATCTTCTGTATATACTAGTAGCTCAATATATCGAGAGAAATCGAAACTTATATACAAGCCTATCAACTCTGTTTCCGAACCAAAGCCTCCCGTTTTGCCGCATTCAGATTCCTAGAACCTCTGCTTATATCATTTTGCTTCTAATCCGATATCTCTATTAACTATATTATACTGCTATTAATTAGCAAACACTATAATAAGAAGTATTAATATATTATCATAGTTGTTTGTTGTTTAATAAAAATACATCATTTCATTTCGGTTATAGGACTTTCTGTAAAGAAGCTTGCTGATTGGTTTGTTGAAAAAGTCTATTGTTTATATAGCTCACCTAATAACATTATATCCAATAGAAATTCGCAATTTATATCAGAATTTTGGAAACACCTATCCAAGCGCCTATCGATCACTTTGAAACAATCCTTCTTGTTTCATCCTAAGTTCAATAAACAAATAGAGAGAATAAATGCTATAATAGAATAATACCTTCAAGCTTTTATAAACTTTCATCAAGACAATTAATATAATTAGCTTCTACTTGTAAAGTTTGCGCTTAATAATACAATCTCAAAGATTATTGATATATCCTTATTCTTTGCTAACTATAGTTTTCATCTATGCCTTGGTATTAAGCCCTTCTCACCTGTTCTTCCGAATTTGTTATATCAATGCAAACACGAGTTCCTGAAGGCTAATGAGATTACGAATTGATTTGATATTATTCTAACAAAATTGAAAGCCCTAGCTATTTAATCCATTTAGAAATATAAAGATTATATTAATAAGATTTGTATCAATACTTCTTTGTATAAAGAGGGTAATAGAATATAAGTTAGTATTAAGAATATGAAGACTAATCGATTGATAAAGAAAGATGATAATAAATGAAATGATTTTTATAAGATTATTAAAGTTTACAAATAAGCCTATCTATTTCAGCTTTCTATTAGTTTTAAAATCTTTTTAGTATTCTACAACTTATTATTCCAATTACTCTATTGCTTATTCGGATTAGCTCTGACGGATCAGAACAAACCATTGATCGCAAACATTGTGTTGGCTACGGATATGCAATATATCGCAATGGCACTCAAATAGCCTCCGGATTTAAGCAGATTCGAAGCGACTCACATATATTCGATACAGAAGCGATAGGAGTATGGTGTGGATTGGAGTATCTAATCACTATGCTTGAAGATCCCTTGAATAGCTGGATCTGGATATATATTGATAGTATATTGGTTATTTGGGGTATACACAGAAACACACCGCCCACAACACAATAAGCCTTCCACAAGTGTTATAAAGCAATAAAACAATTCGATGTTAGGATAAAATGGTTACCTGGATATATAAAGATCGAAGGCAATAAGGAAACAGATCACTTAACAAACACAAACACAATTGGGTTTATAGACTAGGCAATCAACAAGCTATCAATAATCAATGGGGTCCAAACGATTGTTTGTCAGAAGCACCTACACACAGAATCTACTTGGTGGGAAGAAATGAACTCCTCTTTCTTTGCTGGCTACAAGGAGTGGTTTCCTAGATATAGTATAAAGAAACCAAAGGAACTAATTCTATTAAGAGCAATCTTATATCGATTGATAGCTATAAAAACAGGCCACAGCGACTATACCACTTATCATCAGCGATTTGGTTATCAAAACAACAAACTAGACTACTTATGCGGTAGCGTTAAGGAATCATATCACTTCTTTAAATACACTATAAACAATCTAAAGCGTTCAGATTGGCCCCTTGCCTCTATAGAAATGCAATCTAACAAGTAGGCGATTATATATATCAAGAAACTCTTATACATACCTAACAAACTCACTCAGCTAATCACCGACTCAGAGTTCTACACTCAGATCTGTCCTAATTATTAAAGGACCCTTAGAAAGCAACAATCTTTTTAATAAAGCTTACTGCCTATCCTTTATAAACTTATCACTCAACTAATCACTCAAATATACTACACCTCTAAAAATTGCAAACCCAATATATAACACAAAAGCCCTACTACTCGATTAAACAAATAGCAACCTACTCTCGCTTTTTCTCCTCTACCATAGGGATCGAAGCCTACAACAAGCCTATCCACCCAGAAACCAAGCTTTGCCTCAACAACAATCCGAATCAAATATTTCCTTCTGGAAATAGAAGCGGATCACACCTGTAGAGGAGCGAATAGCTCTTGGCATTGAAGTTAAATTGCTAAATTCGGTTGTGACGATCATGTTGCTCAAATAGTTCCTTATCTTAGCACGTCTAAATACCCTTAGGGAGGTCCAAAACAGACGTTAATTAATATAAATAAATAAAAAAATAAAAATAAATATTCGAATTAGCTGGTCAAGAAACAATTAATAATACTAAATTCTATCAGAACCAAGAATATATTCTAGAAAGAGATAATAAAACAAATGAAAAAATCAAGTAATAGGAATTCAATAAACTACTTGATTGTTATAATAAGAATGGATTTCATTATCAGATTAAATGAAAACATTATTTAATATTCTAACAATCTATTGAAGATCTTTGTAATTAGGAAAACACAATTATTGCTTTCCATTTAATAAATCTAGATAAGCCAGAATCGCCCGCTTAAATAAATTTCAAAAGATTTATTATTCCTGATCCCCTACTAATATTTATACTAAGCATACTCCCGAATCGAGACTGAGATAGATTTAAAAAACTCTATCAATTGATTACTATTCCTAAAAAAGTTCATTTTAATCCAATAATAGAAATTAAAATATTTTAATATTATTTTGTGTTCTAAAAGATTAATTAGTATTGCGATTATAAACCAATTGCTTTGAACAGAGAATACTATTACAACGCCAACTATATGATCTGTAGTTGCCTTTATGCCTCAGGTATAAAATACTAACGCGCTTTACTTCCTATAAGTAGAGCTTCACTCTTCCATAGCTCTTCTACCCTTATAGTATAATATAAGTCTTTACCCGTACCATGACACTTCTACATATTCAGCTCGGCGATTTATCCTAAAATATATATATCGTGATCGTTTATTTGCTTACTCATAGCCGTTATATACGTTTTCGTATACTTCGCAAAACTATTTCATTCATCCACTTTGAGGCGTTCCGTTGTCGTGCGAATCCTGTTGGCTCTGAGTACTCTCACTCTATCCGATCGAGGTGCACAACTCCTCTTTCTTTAGTAGTAATACCCTCAGATTCGTAGCCGGCACTGCGTACAGGTAGAACTTCGTCTTCGCCGACCTTATAAGATTATAGAATTAGAAGAAAAGGTGATTGTTCAATATATATTTGATATAGATTTAAAAGGATTTCTATTTAAATTAAAGAATATAGAAAATATAATGAATGATATTTTCGAATTAAGAAATGCGAAATATATTGAAAAGCTTTGGGTATATTGATTTATAAAGTGTTGAATCGAATTAAAGATATATTTTAGTTGTGTTTATGACTTTCAAAAAGCTTTCTATAAAGATTCTAAGTTTATTAAAGAGTGATTTTGATTAATTACAAATATATAAGCAAAATATAGTATTTTGAATAGAGATTTCTATAATTTCAATAAAATAGATTTTATAATGGGAATTATATATAACGTGGTTTATCAGTAAGTGGGTTATATCAGTGAATAAATCACTTTCATCTCAATTCACTTTCTTTTTTTCAATATGCGTTTTTTCAATAATCTATAATAAATTCGAATAATTAAAAAGCCTGTATATTCCTTACTATTGAAGTTATTCGAAAAGATAAAAAAATGAGCATTCGAAAAGCTGCGAAGATATATAATATCTTGAATATGATATTATAATATAAAATAAAAGATTTAATCTTTCATTCCGAATATCGATCTAAATCTTATAATCTTTTAGAATTAAAAGAAAATATTATTTCTGAATATATACTCGATATGAATTCGAGAGGTTTTTCACCTAAACTTAAGAATATAAAAAATATAACAAATCATATTTTCAAATCGAGGGGTGCAAAGTATATTGGAAAGCTTTGGATATATTGATTTGTAAAGTATCGAATCAAATTAAAAATACATTTTAATTGTATTTATAACTTTCAAAAAACTCTTTACAAGAATCCTAAGCTTTTTGAAAAGTGGTTTTAATTAATTGTGAATATATAAGCGAAATATAGCATTTTGGATAGAGATTTCTATAATTTTGATGAAACAAGCTTTATAATAAGAATTATATATATAATAATGGTTGTTACTAGTATTGAGAAATATAGTAAAAGCAAATCAATACAACCAGACAATCGAAAATGGGCTATAGCAATAATATACGAAAATAAAGAGAGTGAAATTATTCCCTTATTTCTAATAATTCAAAAACAAATTCATCTTTCCAATTGATACATCGAAACCGATTTTCCTGCGAATTAGACTATTAAACCTATATCTAATGGATAAACAAATAATAAGATAGATTTAGAATAATTGAAACATTTCAATAAGTATACTAAGAATCGAAGAAAAAAAATATTAATCTGATTTTAATTCAGGAATCTTGGATTCAAAAAAATGGAATCAATTTCTCTAATTGCAGATTGACTATACACTCCAATTTTATACAAATTCTCCCCAACTTCAACCCCAATCTCAAATCCTGAATCCTTTTATATATTTCCAAAGATCTTTGAGTTACAGTTAATCTAACCCCTCATTCGCTAATAGACCTGGATATATAGATAATAAACTGCTAAAATGAAAGCGAAACCTTTCAAATTATCAATATATATAACAAAGCAGATCAAGTATAGGAAAAAGAATATATAATTGATCGGTCCCTTTACAATCTATTGATTAATCAACAAATAATAGTATTAGGCGACTTCAATTCTTATCATTTATTATAGAATCCCTTTTCAAACAAAAGCGCTAATGCTGATCAATTAGTAGAGTGGATTGAAAATCAAAATCTAAGTCTATTGAATGAGTCTGGAGCTATTATTTTCTTTCGAATTAATTTGACAAATCCAAGTATATTCGATTTCACATTAGTTTCTCAAAGTATCTTTTCAAGGATATAAGATTGGCAAACACTTTCTAATACTGGATCTGATCATTCAGGGATTCTATTTGAATTAAAAGGAAAAGAGAATCCAAATACCCCTCTTCAAAAGCCAATAATCAGATATCATACAAAGCTAGCCAATTGGGAGCTATTCGAATCTATTTTACAATTCAAAGCCAAACACTCGCCCACTCTAGCCGAACTAAGTATGTTTACAACAACTATACAAGATTCAATTGATTTCCTTTAAGAAAACAATATATATTGTTCCAAATTGGATCAAGCTACTAGCAAACTTATAAGGATTATCCAAAAGGCAATGGAAAGCTGTACTCCGAAGGTTATAACAAACAAAAGAGCTAAGCCATAGTGGTCTCCTGAATTGAAAGCCCTTCGAAAAGAACTAGGAAAAGCAAAACAACAAGTTGAATCCAATCTCGAAAATATTAGTTTAAAAGAAGCTTATCGAATTATCAGAAACAAATACTTTCAAGCTATTAAAACAGCAAAAAGAATCATTAGAACGATTTCCTAGAAAAAGAGAATACTCAAACTATTTTCAAAGCAATGGCCTATACAAAGGATTATCAAAATCAAAGGATCCCTGATATTGCTTCAGAAACCTCTTTTGAAGGAAAATGCTTTGCTTTTCGAACTACCCTGTTCTCTCAACCTCTTATCATAGCTGAACCTGAATGGGAAGGATATCAACAATTCAATGAATGGGAATGGCCTGATTTCTCTAAAAATGAATTAAAGAACGCTTGTTCGGCTAAAATTCAAGGGAAAACTCCTGGTCCAGATGGTATTACTTAAGAAATCATTACAAGAGTGTATAAAGCTATTCCACAAACCTTCTTTATTTTATATAGCAAGCTTCTCAATATTGGATACCACCTACAATGCTGAAAACAAGCCACTGGAGCAATCCTAAAAAAAGCTTCGAAACCAGATTATTCGATACCAAAAGCGTATAGGGTTATTGTATTTCTCAATTGCTTAGGAAAAGTAAGCGAAAGGATTCTAGCTCAACGATTAGGATATCTAGCGGAAACTACCTATCTCTTATATTATAGCCAAATGGGAGGACGACAAAAGAAATCGGCAATCGATACAGCTCTCCTTTTGAATACAGAGATTGAAAGCAACAAGCGAGCTAATAGTAAGACTTCGGTTTTATTTATGGATATAAAAGGAGCATTCGATCATGTTTCAAAAAATCGATTATTGGATATCTGCAAGAAGCTGAGACTACCAACCAATCTTATCTCCTGGATAGCTTCATTTCTTCAACAAAGACAACTAAAACTATCTTTTAATAATCAAATCGAATCTTTCAAGCCAATTTCGACCGGAATACCACAAGGCAGCCCTATCTCGCCAATCCTCTTCTTGATTTATATTAGAGATCTTTTCCAAAACAATTCAATCAAATTCCTTTCATATATTGACGATATCGCTCTTATCACTAAGTCATCTACTTGGAGAAAGAATATTAATTCGTTAGAAAGAGCTACAAAACAATTATACGAATTCAGCTCAAAGAATGTAATCCAATTCGATTTAGTTAAAACAGAGCTAATGCATTTTTCCTCTTCCAAATTAACAGCTCAATATCCTATTACTTTACCCAATTCGGAAACAGTAATACCCCAATCTCTAATTAGATGGCTTGATATCTGGTTCGAATCCGAATTTCAAATTCGATTAACACATCAATATCAGAGTAACACAAGCGAAAAGAGCTTTTCAACGAATGGCTCGCTTAGCTAATATAGAAAAAGGCTTTAGTCCTAAGGCTATGAGACAGTTATATATAGCTTGTATAACTAGTATTACTGATTACAGATCGGAAGTTTAATAAAAAGGCTAGATCAAATTCAAGGACACACTTCAATCACTTCAAAATCTAGCTCTTCGAAAGATACTTGAAATCTTCAAAACCGCCCCAATCCTTCCATGGAAATCGAAGCAGAACTAAAACCAGCAAAAATCTGTTTAGACTCAAATATAAAATGATATGCCTTTCGATTAGTGAAACTATCACCAAATCATCCAATCAATATCGAAAAAGAAGTATTATTTCAATATAAATCGGATTTAGAAGCAATAGCTACCCCTCGAAGAAAACAATACAAGCCACTTCAATTAGATAAAATAAGAGAATCCATAGAACAAGATTTCGATCCATCTACTCTCGAAAAGATTACCTATTTCAATTTCCCTCCCTGGAAAGAGATATACCTTACAAAGTCAATATTAATAAAACCTCAAAAGAAGATACAGCTACTCTTCACAATATTATATTTAAACACAAAGATCAAAATACAGTTTATATATATACTGATACATCTTCTACCAAAAAAGGAATTGGAATAGAAGTAGGGATAATTGCAATACAATCAAATGGATCAATCTCTTATCGAAAACGTTCGAATATTGGTATTAATCAATTAGTATATAATGGAGAATTATTGGGAGTTACAAAAGCTATCGAATATGCTAGCACTGTAGCATATGAAGGACAGAAATTCAAGATCTATTCGGATAACCAAGCTGGACTCTATCGTCTAAAACCCCCTCCGATCACCCCGGGCAAGCCTACCAAATACGAGCAATCAAGGCAGCAGAGGATATTAGAGCAAAAGGAGCTGAAGTCCTCTTTAAATTGGGTTCCAGGTCACACTTCGATACAAGGAAATGAAATAGCTGATAAATTAGCAAAAGAAGCAACTTCAATACAGGCCACTTCAAGCGAAACCAGTATAGGGCTACTTAGTATGATAATAAAGGAATACGATTCCAATCATAGCTAGAGACTTTCAATCAATACAAATCCAGATCAATCAATCAGATACAACCTATTCGAAACGCTTCCCATGGAAAATCAGCTCCAAAATCAAGCTACCAGAAGGTACTAAGCGAAATACTGCTAGCGCCTTCTTTCAACTCAAAATCGGCCACAATTATATTAAGTCTTATTTACAATCGATACAAACTTTCAAACAATAAGTGTATCTGCAACAATATCGAAACAACTACACATCTCCTTATTGGTTGCCCAATATATAAAAAAGAAAGAAAGGAAATCTTCAAAGAAATACCAATCTCTAAAATCAACCTACAATTTCTGCTACATACGAAATAGATATCGAACTAGCAATCAAATTCATCAATACTACCAAAATCGCTACTCGAACTTGGCACCTATCAAAAGCCGAGATACAAAACGAAATTGTGGAAGAAGAAGAGACAATAAGAGAAGGAGAGAGAGCCATTTTGGAAATGGAAAGAAAAGGAGGAGGATGAGAGAAAAGATAGAAAAGAAAGGGTTAACCCTCTCTACTCTATATCTTACTATACGCACTTCGTATAGTAAGCGGGAACGAGTCCCCAGTATTAGTTTTCACTTACCCTATTGTTAAAATTCCTAATTTGGTACTTTAAAAGTTATCCGCTAGACCATTTGGCCTAGCCGTCCTATATAGTCATAGACTGAAGGTGGACGTTAATTAAATCAATCAATCAATCAATCAATCGAAGAAAAAGCAAATATCGAATATTGGTATTAGATGGTATAAAAGCTATAAATCAATAGCTTTTGCAAGTATATTAATAAAGAAAACGATATTATATATGTACATTTACCATTACATTCAAATCATTAATTCAACCACTTAATATTGACTGTTTAGCAATCTGAAACATTCATATAATAATCAAATTGATGGATTTATTAAGGTATATATCAATTAATATTTCGAAGATTGAATTCTTTATAACTTTCAAAACTGTATATAAAGAATCAATTATCTCCATACACCAAATTTCGAAGGAAACTTTTTCTTCGAAATACGACCTTCTCACGATCGCTCTAGATCATAGTTATCAATACAATTCCATTACAATTATTTCCAAGTGATTCTAGCCAGTAGTTGTTTGTGATACTGCTGTCGACACTTCGAAATATAAAACACACACGAAAAAACGTGTGGAAAAACTTTGTCCCAAGATTTCAGAATAGACAACCCAATCTCAATATCAATATGAAACACTCCGATTATATAGTTGTAGAGGTTCCAAATACTAATCTGAATATTCTTTCAGATATAGATATGAGAAAAGCATCTCAGATTAATTTATAATACCAAATATCTATCCAGCAATCACTTTCAGCTTCCTACAACCCCAAATTTGCCTATTTATTCCAGAAGAACCCCAATCGATTAATTAAGCCTTACTTCATCAATCAATCAAATAACTAATTCTGAAATCAGAATACAAGATTTCAGTATATCTAGCGATCCTTTTATTACTCAAAAGCCAAACAACATCAATTCAAATCTTCAATCAAAACAAAAAGCGAAACTCTACTACACTACTTATCAATTCAAACAAGCAATTCAAAATCCAAAACGATCCAATCACTCCTAAAAAGCTATTCTAAAAGCTAAAGATCTTATAGTTCTAGCTTTTACTCTCTCTCAATTATATAACGAACAATCTAAGCTATTAGATCTTTTAGAAATCTTTAAAGAATATACTAAAAAAGGAAATCTCACTATAGCTTCCAAATCATCACATCCCAAATCAATCACTTGGAAACAGCTATACAGAAAATCGAATCTCAAACCAAAGCTTTAACCAAATCGGCTCCCATTAGTATCACAATATCAATATCAAAACCTTCTTATGCTAATATTACAAAAAAAGAGGAATGGAATCTAATTACTAAAAGAAAAAGTAACAAATCTATTCCAATAAAGAAAAAGACTAATATTATCCAAAACGATTACTCTTAATCAAACCAGAAATCCCTAACTCCAAAACCTTCTCGTCTTAACGATTCGAAACAAGATTAATAAAGCCTTCTAGGAAATTGGAATCAAAGGATCAATAATTGCTACAGCAATACTTTTTCTCAATAACAATATCATTATTATTACTAATAATCCCTTTACAATACAATTCCTAATTGAAAAGAAAACCATCTGGAAAAATGTTATCAAATTCGAAAGGATTCAAAAGATCAAGAATGGCATAAAGTTATTATTCACAATATCCCTATAAAAAAGTTCTCTAGGCCTAAAGGAATGGATTTGATTACAATTGAAATCAAAACCTTCAATACAGATTTCAAGCCAATAGGAACTCCCTTCTGACTTATTCCAATAGCCAAAAGAGCCCACCAAAAAGACGGCGTTATCGTTATAGCTTTTGCCTCAAAATCAGAAGCCGAACTAGCTATTCGAAAGCGGTTGTATATTGCAGGCACTAATATCAGAGTAGAACAATTCTATAAATCCAAACCTACTACACAATATCAAAAATGCTAGGGCTTTGGGTATCAAAACTTGTATTACAAAAAAAGACCCTTCTTACAGATTATGTGAAGGCAAATATATTACAGCAATATACCTCTGTATGATCTGCAACTTAAAAGGAAATCTCTGCTCTTATATTATCACCAAATACTCTAATTATCAAGGAAATCATATAGCTAGCTCTAAAAGCTATGAAATCTTCAAAGCTATTCAACAAAAAAAGTCAATAATACTAATCAATGTGTTTACAATAATATCAGATTTCTTCAAATAAACCTCAACAAAAGCTTCCAAACCACAGAGAACATTCTACAGCTTGCTTTTGAGCTCAATATTGATCTGATTTTAATTCAGGAATCTTGGATTCAAAAAAATAGAATCAATTTCTCTAATTGCAGATCGACTATACACTCCAATTTTATACAAATTCTCCTCAACTTCAATTCCGATCTCAAACCCCGAACCCTTTTATATATTTCTAAAGACCTTTGAGCTACAGTTAATCTAGCCCCTCATTCGCTAATAGACTTGGATATACAGATAATAAACTACCAAAATGGAAGCGAAACCTTCCAAATTATCAATATATATAACAAAGCAGATCAAGTATAGAAAAAAGGATATATAATTGATCAATCCCTTTACAATTTATCGATTAATCAACAAACAATAGTATTAAGCGATTTCAATTTTTATTATTCATTATGGAATCCCTTTTCAAATAAAAGTGCTAATACTGATCAACTAGTAGAGTGGATTGAAGATCAAAATCTAAATCTATTGAATGAGCTTGGAGCTATTACTTTCTTTGAACTAATCTAACAAATCCAAGTATACTCAACCTTACATTAGCTTCTCAAAGTATTTCTTTAAGGATATAAGATTGGCAAATATTTTTTAATATTGAATTCGATTATTCAGGGATTTTATTTGAATTAAAAGGAAAAGAGAATCCAAATATTTCTTTTCAAGAGCCAATAATCAGATATCATATAAAGCTAGCTAATTGGGAGCTATTCGAATCTATTTTATAATTCAAAGCCAAACACTTACTTACTTTAGCCGAACTAAATATATTTACAATAACTATACAAGATTCAATTGATTTCCTTTAAGAAAACAATATATATTGTTCCAAATTGGATCAAGCTACTAGCAAACTTATAAGGATTATCCAAAAAACAATGGAAGCTGTATTCCGAAGGTTATAACAAATAAAAGAGCTAAGCCATAGTGATCTTCTGAATTGAAAACCCTTCGAAAAGAATTAGGAAAAGCAAAACAACAAGTTGAATCCAATCTCGAAAATATTAATTCAAAAGAAGCTTATCGAATTATTAGAAATAGATACTTTCAAGCTATTAAAATAGCAAAGAAGAATCATTAAAACGATTTTCTAGAAAAAAAAAACACTCAAACTATTTCAAGTAATAGCCTATACAAAGGATTATCAAAATCAAAGGATCCCTGATATTGCTTCAGAAACCTCTTTTAAAGGAAATGCTCTGCTTTTTGAACTATTCTATTCCCTCAACCTCCTATTACAGCCAAACCTGAATGGGAAGATATCAACAATCCAACAAATAGGAATGGCCTGATCTCTCTAAAAACGAACTAAAGAATACCTGTTCGACTAAAATTCAAGGGAAAACTCCTAATCTAAATAGTATTACTCAAGAAATCATTATAAAAGCGTATAAAGCTATTCCACAAACCTTTTTTATTTTATATAGCAAGCTTCTCAATATTGAATACTATCTATAATACTGAAAACAAGCCACTAGAGCAATCCTTAAAAAAGCTTCGAAATCAGATTATTCGATATCAAAAGCGTATAGGGTTATTGTATTTCTCAATTGCTTAGGAAAAGTAAGTGAAAGGATTTTAGTTTACGATTAGGATATTTAGCGGAAACTACTTATCTTTTATATTATAATCAAATAGGAGAACGACAAAAGAAATCGGTAATCGATATAGCTTTCCTTTTGAATATAGAAATTGAAAACAACAAATAAGTTAATAATAAGACTTCGATTTTATTTATAGATATAAAAAAAGTATTTGATTATATTTTAAAAAATCGATTATTGGATATCTACAAAAGTTGAGATTATCAATTAATTTTATTTTCTGGATAGCTTTATTTCTTTAATAAAGATAATTAAAATTATTTTTTAATAATTAAATCGAATTTTTTAAGTCAATTTCGATTGGAATATTATAAGGCAGCTCTATTTATCAATCCTTTTCTTGATTTATATTAGAAATCTTTTTCAAAACATTCAATCAAATTCCTTTTATATATTAACAATATCGCTCTTATTACTAATTTATTTATTTGGAGAAAGAATATTATTCGTTAGAAAGAGCTACAAAATAATTATACAAACTCAATTCAAAGAATACAATTCAATTCGATTTAGCTAAAATAGAGTTAATGTATTTTTCCTTTTCTAAATTAATAGTTCAATATTCTATTACTTTATTCAATTCGGAAATAATAATACCTTAATCTCTAATTAGATAACTTGATATCTGGTTCGATTCGAATTTTAAATTCGATTAATATATCAATATCAAAGTAGTACAAGCGAAAAGAGCCTTTCAACGAATAGCTCGTTTAACTAATACAAAAAAAGGCTTTAGTTCTAAAGCTATGAGATAGTTATATATAACTTGTATAATTAGTATTGCTGACTACGAATTAGAAGTTTGATGAAAAGGTTAAATCAAATTCAAGGACACACTTCAATCATTTCAAAATCTAATTCTTCGAAGATATTTGGAGTCTTTAAAACCGCTCTAATCCTTTTAATGGAAATCGAAGCAGGACTAAAGTTAGCAAAAATCTGTTTAGATTCAAATATAAAACGATATACCTTTCGATTAATAAAACTATTATCAAATCATTTAATTAATATCGAAAAAGAAGTGCTATTTCAATATAAATCGGATCTAGAAGTAATGGCTACTCCTCGAAGGAAATGATATAAGTCACTTCAATTAGATAAAATAAAAGAATCCATAGAACAAGATTTCGATTTATCTATTTTCGAAAAGATTACCCATTTCAACTTCCCTTCCTGAAAAAGAGATATATCTTATAAAGTCAATATTAGTAAAGCCTCGAAAGAAGATACAGCTACTTTTCACAATATTATATTTAAACATAAAGATCAAAATACAGTTTATATATATATTGATGTATCTTCCACCAAAAAAGGAATTGGAATAGGAGTAGGGATAGTTGTAATACAATCAAATGGATTAATTTCTTATCGAAAATGTTCGAATATTGATATTAATCAATTAGTATATAATAGAGAATTATTGAGAGTTACAAAAGCTATCGAATATACTAGTACTGTAGCATATGAAGGACAGAAATTCAAGATTTATTTGGATAATCAAGCTGGACTCTATCGTCTAAAAACCCCTTTCGATTATTCTGGACAAGTCTATCAAATATAAGTAATCAAAACAACAGAGGATATTAGAGCAAAAGGAGCTGAAATCTCTTTAAATTGGGTTTCAGGTTATACTTTAATATAAGAAAATGAAATAACTAATAAATTAGCAAAAGAAATAACTTCAATATAGGTTACTTCAAGCGAAACCAATATAGGGCTACTTGATATAATAATAAAGGAATACAATTCCGATTAATGACTAAAGATTCTCAATCAATACAAATTCAGATCAAATTAATTAAATATAATCTATTCGAAACTTTTCCCATAGAAAATCAGTTTTAAAATCAAGCTATTAGAAGATACTAAACGAAATACTGCTAGTGCCTTCTTTCAACTCAAAATCGGCTATGATTATATTAAGTCTTATTTATATCAATTCAAATTTTCAAACAATAAGTGTATTTACAACAATATCGAAACAGTTATACATCTCCTTATTGATTGCCTAATATATAAAAAAAAAAGAAAGGAAATTTTCAAAAAAATATCAATCTCTAAAATCAACCTACAATTTCTACTACATACGAAAATAGATATCGAACTAACAATCAAATTTATTAATACTACCAAAATCGCTACTCGAACTTAATATCTATTAAAAGCCAAGATACAAAACGAAATTATGAAAAAAGAAGAAATAATAAGAAAAGGAGAAAGAGTTATTCTGGAAATAGAAAGAAAAGAAGGAGAATAAGAGAAAAAATAGAATAGAAAGAATTCAACCCTCTCTATTTTATATTTTATTATATACATTTCGTATAGTAAACGGGAATAAATCCCCAGTATTAGTTTCACTTACCTTATTGTTAAAATTCCTAATTTTATACTTTAAAAGTTATCCGCTAGACCATTTGGCCTAGCCGTCCTATATAGTTATAGACTGAAGATAGATGTTAATTAAATCAATCAATCAATCAATTAATTATCTCTCAGAATATAAAATCAGGGTTTCAAGGAATAGGTTTAATACTATTTAATCCTAAAGCTGTACTTTCGAAATTAGATATTCGAATTTGTATACTTATCCTTTCCTCTTTCAACCTAAAACAATAGATCTCTCAAACCCCTCACAATCCAACTAAAATTCTTTCTCAATCAATATTAATTAAATCTCAAATAACTCATTATCAATCAAGCTCCCAATATTTATATTTGAAATTATATTAGTTTTAGTTAAGGGTATAAAGAGATTAGCTTATAAAAACATACTTTTGAATATAAAGATTTATATACTTTAAAAAGCAAATAAAGCATTAAGCAAACATCGATATATCAAGTCACCATTCCTGCATAATAAACACCTTTGTATATTCTCCTTATTTATTTCCCCTGCCCCAGCAGACTTAATCCTATCAAACCTTATACTCACAGAAGGCTCCCATCACACCAATAGCGATATACACCTCTAACACACCAAGCAATTCCTCAATCCAAAGAGTGTTCCCCCCCCAAGTAATTACTAATATCTCAAGGGCTGGTATATAGTTCCTATCAATTATAAGATTGCTTATAGGCTTTATTCTTAATATAATTAAGGAACGATTCAAAAGGATTGATAAGATAGAAAGGAAAAGATAGGAGATAATCGAGATATTTATAATACTAATAGATAAGCTTATATAAGGGTTCCAAGATTAACAATACAAACTCGCTATGAAATTTAAGAGTATAATTATCTCTGCTTTACTAGAAGTAACAAAAACTATCCTTGATTAAAGGAGAAAGCTTGTAATAAAGCAATTACAGTCAAAAAGCAATATACAGAAAACCTATACTGATATACTAAAAACTCAAATAAGGCCTAAGACAATAAGCCCTACTATAGGCTCTATTAATATAATACACTCTGCTCCTAATAAAAGTACGAATACTGAATACTCAAAAGTATATAGACTCAAAAAGGAGAATGATTGGATCGAGAAAATAATCCTTATAATAGCTAGCGGGGAAGCTTTATTCTCAGAGACTAGCCTCTTTTTATTAAGACTCAGAATAAAAAAGGTAATTATTGGGATTATATTAGTAGAGATTCCCTTTCTTTAGAGAAACAATATAGACTGGATATTAAAATACAGTTTTGATGCTAGTTGGGAGGAAATCATGAAAACAGAAAATATCGAGTGGATACTTAAAACCCTTTATGTAATAAATATATATAGATTAGAAAAATGGTTTATGTATATAGTCCCACAAGTACTACACGATTTTTATTATATCAAAAATATTTCTGTTTCTATATTTACTAAGCTTATTAAGGAGGAGATTATAGTTCAAATCGGTAAGTAGTCAATCAATTACAAATTGGTATATAACAAGGTCAATCTGATTACTAAAAGAGCTACCTGGATTATTAGCTTTAATACTGCAGTACTATGATTCCGATTGTTCAATAACAACTCCTATTCAATTCTCCTAAACAAACCCCAGGAAATTCAACTTCACAGTACTGGTTGTCTAGGGTACTGTAACCCCTTTACTTATAATAGAGTCTCAAAATGCTCGATATATAGTAAACTAAACACTGAGTATAAGAATATACTTGTATATTAGCAATACACTAGAGCAGTTCAATACACTAATTGTTATAGGCCCTTCCACGCTAGCCATTCTAATTACTCAGTTGCTTTTAGGGTCTACACTAAACAACAAATTGTTTTAACCACAAAAAAACTAATTATAATTAGAGCTGTTGATAGAAAAAACTATAAGATATTGTATAAAGTAGATACAGATGAAGCAGATTACACCCCTGAATTATTTCTATCTTTTAGAGTAACAATTACAGAAACCCTGATTACTCTAAAAGCAAGAATTATAATATATGAAAATAAATACCTCAACAAACATTTATACAGATTTAATATAAATCTACTGATTGTACCAACTATGTTATACATATACCCAGCTTATAACCAAAGCTAATGGAATCTCAATATAAAAGTCTTAATAAAAAAAGCCTTTATTTTAATAGATCTAAAGATAAACAATATAGAGATCTTTATAATGATAGATATTATATCTAAATCCTCTCTATAAATAATATAATTAACAAGTATATTCAAAGGAATAAAGATCTTATTATTACTTGGATAAATGTAGGCTGGGGATATATGAATTATATTACATTATTATAGCTAGCAATTAAAGCTTAACTGAATATGATCTGTTTATAGGAGCTAAGACTATACTGGAATTCAATTATGCAAAATCATAATGTATATGATCAATATCAGCCGATTGATAATTGAAATCTTTAGGGAGACTTGAAGGAAAACAAATAAGACCCTTGGGTTATAATATATATACAAAAAGGTGTACACTTGAAAATAAAGTAAATGGGTTGATTCGAAAATAAAGATCTACTTTGGATATAAATCAATGGATATTTGATCCTGAATATCTATAGAGTTCTGTGCATTTTGGATATTATTAATTATATTATATACTTAATCCCAAATAAGTATATGATTATAGAAAGGGACTTTAATACAAAATATGAGCTATAGGAACCGGGGGTGATTGCAGTCAATCAAGAGATACAGCTCGCAATATGGGTAAACGAGCAGGGCATAGAGTTTATAGGTACCTCAGGTATACCCACCCATACAAGAGAGTATGTGCTAGATCTAATCTTTTTCAATATACTATTCGCTTATACAAAGGTATTGGAAAAATTTTACTATGGATCTGATTATATTATTCAGGTTATCAATCTAGTAAACTGTAGAATAACAGAGTGGGACCAGTACTATTATTGAATAAAGGAAGTGGATCTGCTGAGATTAAATGGATTAATGGCTAATCAATTAGCCTATCTCAATAATATAGATATCCAGATTATAACCGAGATTGAGACCTATATTAGTAAGCTTGTAAAAACGCTAGACAAATCGATCCGAATAATTGGTAAGATTAATTGAAAGATAGGGAAAGTCTTGTTATAGTGGATGGATAAGTATAGAAAAGCTTATTGAGTATATATAAAAGCACAAAAGGAAATGGATTTGAAAAGAAAGACTTATACTATACACTTTTTACAAAAAGTAGTATGACAAGCTAAGAGATTCTATTAGATTATGTATCTAGATGGGGTTAAGGATAATAAAGAATTCTATTGAATTATAGAATAGCATAAATTGATTTTCGAAAGTAATACGAAATCCCCTTCCCTAATAATCGGTGAGTGGAAGATCTGCAATACAAGAGAGAAAGCGGATACTCTATTTATAACAATTCTGAATCGATTTAAGGTGAATAATAATCTTCCAAATTATTCATTATATAATCAAATATATAAAGAGACTTTCAATTATACTAACTGATCAGTATCACCATACAACATATTCTCCTTATTTATTTCCCCTGCCCCGGCAGGCTTAATCCTATCAAACCTTGTACTCACAGGAGGCTCCCATCACGCCAATAGCGATACACGCCCCTAGCGCGCCGAGCGGTTCCTTAACCCAAAGGGCGCTCCCCCCCCAAGCAGTCACCAATACCTCAGGGGCTAGTATACAGCCCCCACCAATTATAAGATCGCTCACAGGCTCTGCCCTTGGTATAATCAAGGAACGATTCGAAAGGATCAATAAGATAGAGGGGGAGAGACAGGAGGTGATCGAGGCATTTGCAGTGCTAGCAGATAAGCTTGCATAAGGGTTCCAAGGCCAACAACACAAACTCGCCGCGAAGTTTAAGAGCACGATCATCTCTGCTTTGCTAGGAGTAACGGAGACTACCCTTGATCAAGGGAGAAAGCCTGCAACGGAGCAACTACAGCCAGAAAGCAATACACAAAAAACCTATATTGATGTACTGAAAACTCAGATGAGGCCTGAGGCAGCAAGCCCTATCACAGGCTCTACTAATACAATGCGCTCTGCTCCTAGTGGAAGTACGAACACTGAACGCTCAGAAGCATACAGACTCAAAAGGGAGAATGATCGGATCGAGAAAACGATCCTTATAATAGCTGGCGGGGAAGCTCTGCTCTCAGAGACTAGCCCCTTCCTGCTAAGACTCAGAATAAAAGAGGCAGTTGCTGGGATCACACTAGCAGAGATCCCCTTTCTTCAGAGGAACAATACAGACTGGACATTAAGGTGCAGCTCTGGTGCTAGTCGGGAGGAGATTATGAAAACAGAAAATGTCGAGCGGGTACTTAAAACCCTTCATGCAACAAGTATGCATAGATTAGAAAAATGGTTTATGTATACAGTCCCACAAGTACCACACGATTTCTATTACATCGAAAGTACTCCTGCTCCTATACCTACTAAGCTTATCAAGAAAAAGATTACAGCTCAAACCGGCAAGCAGCTAATCAACTACAGATTGGTATGTAGCGAGGTCAACCCGATTACTAAAAGAGCCACCTGGATTATTGGCTTCAATACTGCAGTACCGCGGTTCCGACTGTTCAATAACAGCTCCTACTCGGTTCTTCTAGATAAATCCCGGGAAATTCAACTTCACAGTATTGGTTATCTAGAGTACTGTAACCCCTTCACCTACAATAGAGCCCCAAGATGCTCGATATACAATAAACTAAATATTAAGCATAAGAACACACTTGTACATCAACAATACACTAGAGCAGTTCAATGCGCTAATTATTATAAGCCCTTCCGCACTGGTTATTTCAACTACCCAGTTACTCCTAGGGTCTATACTAAACAACAAATCGTTCTGACTGTAAAGAAACTAGTTACAGTCAAAGCTATTGACAGAAAAGATTATAAAACGCTACACAGAACAGATGCAGACAAAGCAGATTACACCCCTGAACCACCTCTGCCTCCTAGAGTAACAATCACAGAAACCCCGGTCACTCCAGAGGCGAGGATTACAGTGTATAAGAATGAACACCTCAGCAAATGTTTGCGCAGGCTCAGTACAAGTCTGCCGATCGCGCCAACCATACTACGCATACACCCAGCTTGTAGCCAAAGCTAGCGGAATCTCAATATAGAAGCCTTAGCAGAAAAAGCCTTCATTCTAATAGATCTAGAAATGAACAATGTAGAGACCTCTATAACGGTAGACACTGTATCTAGATTCTCTCTATGAGTAGCACAATCGACAAGTACATTCAGAAAAACAAAAGTCTCACTATCGCTTAGGCAAATATAAGCCAGGGACACACAAATCATATCACACTATTACAACTAACAGCTGAAGCTCAGCTGGATATGATCTGTTTACAAGAGCTAAGATTATACTGGAATTCAACCATACAAAATCACAATACATACAATCGATATCAGCCGATCGATAACTGGAACCTCCAGGGAGACTTGGAGGAGAACGAACAAGGCCCTTGGGTTATGATATATATACGAAAAGATACGCACTTGAAAATAAAGCAAATGAATCAATTCGAAAACAGAGACCTACTCTGAATACAAGTCAATGAATACTTGATCCTGAATATCTACAAAGCTTTGTGCATTTTGGATATTATTAATTATATTATACACTTGATCCCAAATAAGTGTATGATTATAGAAGGGGACTTTAATGCAAAGCATAAGCTATGGGAATCAAGGGTGATCGCAGCCAATCAAGGGGCACAGCTTGCAACATAGGCAAACGAGCAGGGTATGGAGTTTATAGGTACCCCAGGCATACCCACCTATACAAGAGGGCATATACTAGACCTAACCTTCTCTAATGTACCATTTGCTTATACAGAGATGCTAAAAGAACTCTACTGCGGATCTAATTATACTACTCAGGTTACCAACCTAGCGAACCGCGGAATAACAGAGTGGGATCAGTACTACTACTGGATAAAGGAGGCGGATCTGCCGAGATTGGATGGACTGATGGTCAATTAGTTAGCCTACCTTAGTAATGTAGATATCCAGACCACAATCGAGATCGAGATCTATGTTAATGAGCTTGCAAAAGTGCTAAACAAATCGATCCAAGTAGTTGGCAAGATTGATTGAAAGATAGGGAAAGTCTTGTCATAATGAATGGATGAGTGTAGAGAAGCTTATCGAGCACATATAGAAGTACGAAGAGGAATGGATTTGGAAAAGAAGATTCATGCTATACACTTTTTATAAAAAGTAGTACGATAAGCCAAAAGATCCTATTGAGCTATGTGTTTAGATGGGGTTAAGAATGATAAAGAACTTTATCGAATCATGGAATAGTATAAGTTGACTTCTGAAAGTAATACGAAATCCCCCTCCCTAATAATTAATAAACAGAAGATCTACAACACAAGAAAAAAAGCGGATACCCTATTTACAACGATTCTGGATTGATTCAAGGCGGATAATAATCTTCCAAACGATCCACTACACAATTAAACACATAAGAGGACCTTCCTCTAGAAAAGAACAATCTCGGCTGAAAAGGTAGAAAAGCACGTTATAGGAGCTTCGTATACTACACCAGAAGTAGATCGAGCCACTGTACGCCTCCTTAAGGCATGCTGGCCGAGTGTCAAGTCACTGATCCGGGAGATATTTGCATCATGCCTAGCTTTAAACTACTACCCAAAAGGATAGAAGCTAACAGAGATAGTAATGATTCCTAAGATAAACAAGAAAGACAAAACGTCACCGCAGTCGTAACGATTAATAGCCCTGATCTCCTGTATCGAAAAGGGTCTCGAACGATATATAGCCAGCTAAATATCTTGAATAGCTCTGAGATATAAAGTAATCAGCCCACAACACTACAGAGCACTTTCTAGAAGATCAGGGACAGATCTAGCAGCTACCTTCACTCACAATGCGGAGCTTACATTAACAACTAGCAATGTAATTTCGATTATTACTATGGATATACAGAAAGCTTTTGATACTCTCTTGAAACATCGACTCTTAAGCCGAATAATCAAACAAAGATGGCCAACTTCGCTGCTCAAGCTGATAAACTTATTCCTTACAAACAGAAAAGTCAGAGTGAGACTCGAAGACATTACAACTGAGGAGTATCTAGTAACATACAGTACCCCTCAGAGATCCCCACTATCACCTATACTCTATATACTCTATCTTGCTGAGCTCCTCAATCGAAATACGAAATTCCGTTTCAGCTATACAAATGATATTGCGATCTATCACTCTTCCAAGCATCTCTCTATGAATGCTAGGATCCTGCAACAACGAGTACAGCAGATCATCAAATAGAACAAGGAGAACAGAATCCTATTCGCCCCTGAGAAATTCAAACTACTTCATATTACCAGACAACATGATACCACTAATCCACTATTGGTAGTGAATCCATATCTGATAATCACTCCAATACCAATTACAACAAGTGGAAGCGCTCAGCCTACTCTGAGGTGGCTGGGCGTCTTCTTCGATCGCCAGCTCTCGTTCTTACAATATATTAAAACACATATAGCGAAAGCTATGAAAGTAACCTTACATATCAGATCGATCGCTCGCACTATACATAGGCCGCCAGCTTCCTCTCTAAGAAAAGCAGTGATTACCTGCGTTCTCCTAGTAGCACTATTCGGCACGGAAGTATAGTACGCTGGTAAATATAAGCCTGGTCTAGGCCAAAGCGATCCAAGTATAAATACAGGCATAAAAGGTTATTTCCGTTGTATCAATAGAGTGATCAATACTGCTGCAAAAAGAGTAATCCCAGTATACAAGACGATACTGATCGCAGCTCTTATCAAAAAAGCAGGCCTGCTATTAGGGATAATCGTGCTAGAATATGCCAAGCTGCGATTCGCATTTCGGTTAAAAACAATCGACAATCAATACTTGCTAATAAATCGTTTGAAACTAGTAATACGAAAACGCAGATGAGGAGTAAGTACAGCAAAAGGGTTTCTTATAAGAATCCAGCAGCTCAGCCATCTCATCCCAAAGACATAATACTCGAAGCTATTTCATTTACACTTTTCGATTAGTTATAGAATGGATTCAATAAAAGGATTAATCAAAAAAGAAACAGTTCAAGTCTTTAAAGAATAATAGTAATAACTCCTACCCAAAGATTATACAATCTTTTTTGATAAATCAGAATAAATTATTAATTGCAAATATTATATTGACTATGGATATGCAATATATCACAATAGCATTCAAATAGCCTTCGGATTTAAGCAGATCCGAAGCGACTCACATATATTCGATGCAGAAGCAATAAAAGCATAGCGCGGATTGAAGCATCTAATCACTATGCTTGAAGATCCCTTGAATAGCTGGATCTGGATATGTATTGACAGTACATTGGTCATCTGGGGTATACGCGGAAATGCATTGCCTATAATACAATAGGCTTTTCACAAGTATTACAAAACAATAAAACAACTCGACGTCAGAATAAAATGATCACCTAGATATATAGAGATCAAAGGTAATGAGGAAGCAGATCGCTTAGCAAATGCAGGCACAATTGGGCCTATGGACTAGGCAATCGACAAGCTATCAATAATCAGTGGGGTCCAAATGATTGTTTGTTAAAAGTGTTTATATATAGAATCTGTCTAATGGGAAGAGATGAACTTTTCTTTTTCTGCTAACTACAAGGAGTGGTCTCCTAGATATAGTATAAAGGAATCAAAGGAACTAACTCTACCAAAAGCAGTCTTATATCGATTAATAGCTATGAAAACAGGCCATAGCAACTACACCACTTACCATCAGCGATTTGATTATCAAAACAACAAGTTGGACTGTTTATACAGCAATGCTAAAAAACTATATCACTTCTTTAAATACACTATAAATAATCTAAAGCGTTTAGACTGGCCCCTTGTCCCTATAGAAATGCAATCTAATAAGCAGGCGATTACATATATCAAGAAACTCTTACACACATCTAGCAAGCTCACTCAGCTGATTACCGACTCAGAGTTCTATATTCAGATCTGTTCTAACTACTAAAGGACCCTTAGAAAGCGATAATCTTTTTAATAAAGCTTGCTGCCTATCCCTTATAAACTCACCATTCAACTAATCACTTGAATATATTATATCTCTAAAAACCGTAAACTCAATATATAATACAAAAGCCCTATTGCTCGGCTAAACAAATAGTAACCCATTCTTATTTCTTCTTCTCTATCATAAAAATCGAAGCCCACAACAAGCCTATCCATTTGGAAACCAAGCTCTGCCTCAACAACAACCCGGATCAGATATTCCCTTCTGGAAACAAAAGCGGATCGCACCCGCAGAGGAGCGAATAGCCCCTGGCATTGAAGTTAAATTGCTAAATTCGGCCACGACGATCACGCCGCTCAAATAGTTCCTTATCTTAGCACGTCTAAATACCCTTAGGGAGGTCCAAAACAGACGTTAATTAATATAAATAAATAAAATAAATAAATATAAAGAGACTTTCCTCTGGAAAAGAATAATCTTGATTGAAGAGGTAGAAAAGTATGTTATAGGAGCTTTATATACTATATCAGGAATGGATTGAGCTATTATACGTCTCCTTAAGGTATACTAATCGAATATCAAGTTATTGATTTGGGAGATATTTGTATTATACCTAATTCTAAATTATTATTCAGAAGAATGGAAGTTAGTGGAGGTAGTAATGATTTTCAAGATAGGTAAGAAAAACAAAATGTTATTGTGATTGTAGTGATTAATAGCCCTAATCTTCTATATTGAAAAGGGTTTTGAATAATATATAGCTAGTCAAATATCTTGAATAGCTTTAAGATATAAAGTAATCAGTCTATAACACTATAAAGCATTTCCCAGAAGATTAGGGATAAATCTAGTAGCTGTTTTTATTTATAATATAGAGCTTGTATTAGTAATTAGCAATATAGTTTTGATTATTATTATAAATGTATAGAGAGTTTTTGATATTCTTTTGAAGTGTTGATTCTTAAGCTGAATAATTAAATAAGGATAGTTAACTTTGTTATTTAAATTAATAGACTTATTTCTTACAAACAGAAAAGTCAGAATAAAATTCAAAGGTATTATAACTAAGAAATATCTAATAGTATATAATACTTCTCAGGGATTCTTATTATTATTTATATTTTATATACTCTATCTTGCTAAGCTTTTTAATCGAGATACGAAATTCTATTTTAGTTATATAGATGATATTATAATCTATTATTCTTTCAAATATCTTTTTATAAATGCTAGGATTCTGTAATAACAAGTATAGCAAATTATTAGATAGGGTAAAAAGAATAGAATTCTATTTGTTCTTAAAAAATTCGAACTATTTTATATTATTAGATAATATGATATTACTAATTTATTATTAATAGTAAATCCAGATCTAATAATCACTCTAATACTGATTACAACAAATAAAAGCACTTAGTCTATTTTAAGGTGGCTGGGTGTCTTCTTTGATCGCCGGCTCTTGTTCTTATAACACATCAAAACACATATAGCAAAAGCTATAAAAATAGCTTTGCATATCAAATCGATCGCTTGCACTATACATGGGCTGCTAGTTTTTTTTCTAAGAAAAGTAATAATCATCTGTATTCTTCTAGTAGTATTATTTAGCATAAAAGTATAATACGCTAATAAATATAAGTCTGGTTTAGGTTAAAGTGATTTAAATATAAATATAGATATAAAAGGTTATCTTTATTATATCAATAAAATAATCAATATTATTACAAGAAAAGTGATTCTAGTATATAAGATGATATCAATTGCAGCTTTTATTAAAGAAGCGGGTTTGCTATCAGGGATAGTTGTATTAGAACATACCAAGCTATAATTCGTATTTCAATTAAAAACAATCGATAATCAATATTTACTAGTAAATCGTTTAAAGCTAATAATACGAAAACGCGGACGAGGAGTAGGTATAGTAAGAGGGCCTCTTATAAGAATCCAGTGGCTCAGTTATCTTATTCTAGAGACGCAATGTTCAAAGCTATTTCGTTTGTACTTTTCGATTAGCTGTAGAATGGATTCAATGGAAGGATTAATTAAAGAAGAAGTAGTTCAAGTCTTCAAAAAGTGGTGGTAACAATTTCTATTTAAAGATTATATAATCTTTTCTAACAAATTAGAATAAATTATTAATTGTAAATATTGTATTGGCTATGGATATATAATATATCGCAATAATATTCAAATAGTCTTTGGATTTAAGCAGATCCAAAGCGATTCATATATATTTGATGTAGAAGCAATAGGAGTATAACACAAATTGAAATATCTAATTATTATACTTGAAGATCCCTTGAATAGCCGGATCTGAATATATATTGATAGTATATTAATCATCTAGGATATACACAGAAATGTATTGTTTACAATACAATAAGCCTTTCACAAGTATTACAAAGCAATAAAACAATTCAATATCAGGATAAAATGGTTATCTAGATATATAAAGATTGAAGATAATAAGGAAGCAGATTGTTTAACAAACACAAGCATAATTGGGCTTATAGATTAGATAATCAACAAGCTATTAATAATTAATAGGGTTTGAATAATTGTTTATTAGAAGCGTTTATATATAGAATTTACCTGATAGAAAGAAATGAACTTTTTTCTTTTCGCTGACTACAAGAAGTAGTCTCCTAGATACAATACAAAGGAGCCAAAGGAACTAATTCTACCAAAAGTAATTTTATATTAATTGATAACTATAAAAACAGGCCACGGCGATTATACTACTTATTATCAGTAATTTGGTTATCAAAATAATAAGCTGGATTGCTTATATAACAGTATTAAGGAACTATATTACTTCTTTAAATATACTATAAACAATCTAAAACATTCAGACTAACCCTTTACTTCTATAGAAATACAATTTAATAAACAAACGATTACATATATCAAGAAACTCTTATATACATTTAGCAAACTTATTTAACTAATCACCAACTCAAAGTTCTATACTCAGATTTGTTCTAATTACTAAAGAACCCTTAGAAAACAATAATCTTTTCAATAAAGCTTACTATTCATCTTTTATAAACTCATTACTCAATTGATTACTCAAATACACTATACCTTTAAAAACCGCAAACTCAATATATAATACAAGAGCCCTATTGCTCGACTAAATAAATAACAATTCACTTTTGCTTCTTCTCCTCTACCATAAGAATCGAAGCCTACAACAAGCCTATCCACCCAAAAACCAAGCTCTACCTCAACAACAACCTGGATCAGATATTCCCTTCTAGAAACAAAAGCAGATCACACCCGCAGAGGAGCGAATAGCCCCTAGCATTAAAGTTAAATTACTAAATTCGGTTGCAATGATTATACTGCTCAAATAGTTCCTTATCTTAGCACATCTAAATACCCTTAGGGAGGTCCAAAACAGATGTTAATTAATATAAATAAATAAATAAATAAAAAACATCGATATATGAAAAAAACTCAATTACAATAAAAAAAAATACTTACTAAACAAAAAGCTCTTGATATATTATTTCAATAAAAGGTTGATATTTAGATTCAATATAATGAGTATCAAAAAGAGAAGAATTCTAATACTACAGTATCTTCTAATAAATGTTATAATAAATGTGGGAAGACAGGATATAATACAAGAACTTGTCAAAATAATATAATAGATTCTAGATTATTAGATTCTTTATAGTTCTAATCAATTGATTCAATTGTTGTTGAATAATATAGGATTGAAAGTGTAAATTGAGGTGAAAGTGACCCATTCACTGATATGACCCACTCACTGATAAACCACGTTATAGCAATGATAGTAATTAGTATTGAACGAAATAGTAGAAATAAAATAGTACAATTAGACAATCAAGAATAGATTACAACAATAATATACGGAAATGAAAAGGGTAAAACTATTCCCCTATTTCTAGTAATTCAAGAACAAATTCATTTTTTCAATTAGTATACCGAAATGAATCTTCCTATAGAATAAGCTATTAAATCTATATCTAATAGGTAAACGAATAATAAAACAGATTTAGAATAATTGAAACACTTCGATAAATATACTAAGAATCAAAAAAAGAGTAAATATTGAATATTGATATTAGATAAGTATAAAAGCTACAAATCAATAGCTTTTCAAGTATATTATAAAGAGAATGATATTATATACTTATATTTACTATCTCATTCAAATTATTTAATTCAGCCACTTAATATTAACTGTTTTAGTAATCTGAAATATTTATATAATAATCAAATTAATAGATTTATCAAGATATATATTAATTATATTTCGAAGATTGAATTCTTTATAACTTTTAAAATTGTATATAAAGAATCAATCATTTCTTAGAATATAAAAGCAGGGTTTTGAGGAATAGGTTTAATTCTATTTAATCCTGAAGCTGTACTCTCGAAATTAGATATTCGAATTTGTATACCTACCTCTCTCTTTTTCAATCTAAATCAATGGATCTCTCAAACCCCTTGCAATTCAATAGAAGCTCTTTTATAATTAATTTTAGTAAAATCTCGAATAACTCATTATCAATCAAGCTTCTCTATATCTATATTCGAAACTATACTAGCTCTAGCTAAAAATATAAAGAGATTAGCTTATGAAAATATACTTTTAAGTACAGAAAATCATACACTTCGAAAAGCAAATAAAGCATTAAATAAACATCGATATATAAAAAAAACTCAATTATATCAAAAAGAAATACTTATTAAACAAAAAACTCTTGATATATTATCTCAGCAAAAAGTTGATATTCAGATTCAATACAATAAACATCAAAAAGGGGGGAATTCTAATAAAAAAGCATTTTCTAATCGATATTATAGTGAATATAGAAAAACAGATTATAATACAAGAACTTATCAAAATAATATAATAGATTCTAGATTATTAGATTCTTAATAGTTTTAATCAATTGATTCAGGGATGCGAAGACTCAACACCTGTACGCGGTGCATCCTACGAACCTCCAGCTCTCTCTTGAGAGTCTGCAGAGCTAAGATTGAGTCGCAGATGGAATTGGAAGAATTGGAAGGAGAGAGGTTCAGAGATATAGCGAAGGATTATATTACAATTTTACAACAGCAATACCTACGAAGAGTTGAATACCAGCTTTAGACACAGATACAAAGGTTATGGAAACCCCAGTTAGATTCAACATCTACCATCAATTATTATTTCAAATATAGAAATATGATACGCAGTAAATCTCTTCTTTTAGAAGAGTCTTTTCGATATAGAGCTTACCGCCGCTCTATTCGTACTACAACCCTTTTTTATACCCTTTGGCTTTCAGCTACTCGAATACTACAACGACATAATATAGAGAATGCCATCGCCTTCAAATTAATACCATGCTCTGGGCATCGATACAATACAACGTTTTTCTTTTAATTTTCGAATTTTCGAATTTTCCGAATTGATTTGTGTATGGGCAATAGGGCTTAGGATTCGGCCCTGCCCCACTATTTTCAACAGTTTCGACTATACACATTTAATAAGAGCTGGAGGATATCAAGCTTATGAAGATATACAAAGGGCTAGTTTAAAAGAGATAAAGATAGAGAAGAGTGGTGCCTTCTTCTGCTACCTCACTAGCAAGAGGACCCTTTGCTATATTGGAGGCAACTCGGGAGGGGATAACTCTTGCCTTTTATAGAAAAGGAGGGATAGCAAATTGGATTTAGGATTTTAAAAAAAGAAATTGGATATTGGGATGCTTTAATTGGATTAGGGGTAGGGGAAGAGTGAGAAAGGAAGTATCTCAGAGAATGAAGACTATTTAATCTCTATTTGCACTCCGAATAGAGATCGAGCATAGCACCCCAGCATTCGTTTTTACTCCCCCAAATTGAATATATCTACTATAGATATCCACTAGCAATTGTTAGGTTCTTAAAGCCTAGCCGTCCTAAATAGTCTTGGACTGAGAAAAGGACGTTAATTAAATCAATCAATCAATCAATCAATCAATCAATCAATTGATTCAATTATTGTTGAATAATATAAGGTTGAAAGTGTAAATTGAGATAAAAGTAGTGCATTTGGTGATATGGTGCACTCGGTGTTAAACCACGTTAATAATGAATTCCAACTTTTCATATGAAATAACATCTTCGTTGGAAATGATTGTAGAACAAACAATCAACTTAAACCAGAACCATCAATCACGAGATTTATCACGGGATTGGCCAAACTATTTTTCTTGTATATTTATAATATTCTTAATCTTGATTCTTGATTCTTCACGTAAAACAATCTCGAAGAAAGGGAGTCCAGAATCCATCATCCGAAATCCCCTGTCCGTATACAGACATCAATAAACATTTCTTCTAGATTTCCACATACCCTATACAATGACGCCCTCACGCAGTAAAGCAGAAATAGGAAACCCAAAAAGCCAAAAAGCCCAATTGCACAACAATGTTAAGTTTTCAATACACTCGTCCTACCACCGACATTTTTAATACTCGTCGCCTCATAGCTAACATTAAACTCTGTCGTTTTTCTCACCCCCTTTCCCATCTCCTCCAAGATAAACTCTTCGTCACTATCCCTAGGCGTATTCGTTGTCGTCTTCCCAGTGATACTCTTGATCCTACTGCCCCTTACACTACCATCATGACTTGGGAGTGCGTTCTTGGTTCCATAATTATCTTTCGAGAAGTTCACACCATATGCTGACGTTGTCGTTTTGTTGCGCATCAACCAGGGACAAAACTTTATTATGGGAGCTTTTAAGATTGGTAAAGAAGCGCAAATTATGGAAACATTGACTTCGAGAAAGGTCCATGAGTTTGACGTCGCTTGATAATACATTGTGTCCGTCGCAGTAATGGCTGGTCCGACTGTGGCCATTCGAACGACGGTGCATGCAATGACACTATTGGACCTATTAGTTGATGGTGTACAGTCGGCAATTTAGCTGTGAGATGACTTGGTGCTTACAAAAATCCAAGACTAAACATTAACACCAATCCAAACTTTTGACTTAACGGAAGTTGAAGTCGTCGAATTTGATAAATTGGTAAGACAATAATTATCAAATCAGTTACTATCGCCATTACAGATGTGCTATACCAAACTTTTCCAATTTGTATACACGAACCAGGAAGAGCTTTATTCCACGATTTTTCGATGGGACTATACAGTTTGATTAGAGAACATTCCACAAGATTGGAGTCAGATAAGAAGAGACGGTCACTTACTTGCATGACCAAATGGTGGCACTGACTGCTGCAATGCTGTATACAATGACTATTCCAATAGTGGCAAAAGTTGCGATTCTGAAATTCTTCGAGGGAAATATCCGTAGGTAAAAAAGACACATACTGATTTTCGTGAAGCATGAAGCGATTTTGTACAAAAGTTGAGCAGCAAAGAACCACTTCAGAATATTAGTTTGGTGCTGGATTAATTGAGAATGGATATGAAAAGAAATAAATTGAACTAAATTTAAGGGCCTCGATCTTATGTTCTTTTGATACTTGCTAAGGAATGTCAGTTATGAAAGTCGTCGGAGATTCGGGGATGTATAGATTCATACCGAGGTGTGCAGACCGAAACCATTTTTGGCTTCCATATTGAACGTCACTGCCATGGCAAGTGCCATTAGCTATACACGATTAGGCTCCGTCATCATTGCTACTTCGCGCTGTTGATATCTCCTGGTAATCCCAAGCTAAAATGGCCGTAAAAGACCTATGTCATGACTCTCGCTTTCCAAAGCAGCGAAGAGCAGAAATCTGTACATACCAATGCCGGCACAATGAACCAATCATCTATCTCCAACTTCTGCATAAACACTCTCGTCCCTAACCTCGCGCTGACAAAAAAGAGACTTAGACAAGCAAAGGCAATCGCCAAATTCGCAAGGTTTTTTCCCCTAGGATTTGGGAATCCATCGTCGATTGCATCTCTAGCTAATAGGGTATTGAGATCGAGCTGAAGATGTGAAAGAAGCATCGTCGAAGGGCTAGTCAGATCTGTGGGAGGCATGATTTGACAAATGTTGACCGTGTCAAGATCCTTTTTCCTTAGCCAAACAATGAACACGCAGAAGACGAGCGTATGAGAGAGGGCAATGATAAACGAATATCGGCAAGATAGTCTGGGCGATTTGAAATTTACAGTGCAACACCTAAAAGCACTGTCTATCTATCCCTCCTTCAATCCAAAATCTGCTACGAACTTTCACATTAAAAAGTGGGCACAAGAGAAAGGAAAGCTTGATGATTACGAATAAGCAGCTCGACCATTCACTAAAGAGGTCCAGTGTGCCACTTTACAGACTACTGCAGGCACCTACCTATATGAGTACCTGCATAATGATTTCTACGCACATTCATATCCACATTACCCCCTCAAACATGCCCCGGGGCAAAAAATCACCTTTCACGGAGTATACGGAGTATCTTCAAAACCTTCCTCGGGAGTCATCCGAATCAGTCATTTGCGCTTGAAGATCAGAGCTCGATCTACTCTTGCAAGGCTTGCTTGCACTCCCTGTTTGCCAAGTCGATGCTTCCAAACCACCTTACAACAGTGGGATCTCTTGCTCCCAGTGTTTTCGATCCAAATCAGTATCTTAGGGCCGGCACTTTGAAGCATCCTTATTTATAATGGGCACTTTGTTAAACTCGTCTACCTTTAGAGTTTCGTGGGGGATTGAATGGAAGGAAAAAGATTCAATTAGGATCCTGCAAGGAAATAAGTTAAAGCAATCTACTACCTGCCCCCATGTCCATATCCATGCTTCCCCGTCCAAGGACATTATTAAGGCAAGAACCGTCCCTTGCAGGTAGTTCAATACTCCAGCAAAAACTTCGCATTTCCCCTCGATATAGAAAAGCTTGGTTAAATAAACTTCTCTTCTCAGGCTCGCTTGGAGGTGTCAGACTAATTGGTACTAAGTAGTGGGTCCGCTGAAGAATAAGACATGACAGGGCAAGGACTATCTGGCGGGGTTATCCCGACAAATTGCTTATTAAATGAGAATTACCGAGGAGGTGGAAGACTGGGAAAAGTATGTTGAAAATTTGAAAAGGAGTCTTGATAGAAATGAGAGGTCTTTGAGTGGCTCTGGCATGCGTGGTTCATTGTGCGCGTTTCCCTCTTGCGTAGTAAAATGTGATTCAGAATTGGAATTTGTACTTTTCATTCACATATACTTTTGAAATGGTCACTTCGGTAGTCAATCAGCAACCGAGGTTGTCGATCATTGGGCAGCAAAGATAAGATGGAAACCTTATTATGACATTGGATGAGGACTGATAGTTTTCGAGGTTGAATCCCAAAACGTAAAGCATTCTCAACTTGAAGGTAATTCTATAATCAATACAATACTGGTACTGACATGGAAAGATACCATCCACGTTAAGCCGCACGCTAAATCAAGCTTTGTTTCACGGCCTGGAAGCACTTCCGAGCTTCCAGGGTTAAATACACGGTATATAAGATGAATGAACAACGCACATGATATATATTACGCTTATATTCTTACCCAACACGGTCTCTAAGGATTCTGATATCTAGAATATCTTTCTCTACAAATCTAACAAGTGGTTTCTAAAAGATGCGTCTTCAGCGCTGCAACTGCCGCATCTCTAATGGTGTAATCAATCAATTTTCCAGTTCCCGGAGCAACAGCATCCATGAAATCATACGATGACGATAAGCTACTGAACCCGCCAAACTCTTGTCTGACGTCGATTACATTGATAAGACCTGTAGAACTAACAGTGAAGTTACTGCCAACACTTATTTCTCCCGAGCTCGATGATGTTGCTGATGTATATTCAAGCGCAGCAACTTCGGTCGTGACGCCCAGCTGATTTGCGATGGCACATGTGACGCAAGCTTGGTTGGTAGAGTTGAGAAGATATAGATTAGCGGCGTACATAGCGCTAATAAATCGAGTCAATTTATCGACTTGAGTAGGATCTGAGAGTGCGGCTTGACTGGTGGTGAAAGCAGAGGAAGAGACAGGATTTACAAACTCGCTAACGGTTGCCAGAATGTTGGGCTTCTCGGAGGGGTCGAGAACTTTTCCTTCGGCTGTGAATGGATATAGGAGCATTGTTGCATACACTTCTGTTCCGTTGGGAAGGACCCCGGCGATGAGGTCTGCGTATCTGAGAGGGGTACCTCCAACGGTCTAAATTCGTAATTTTAGCTAACATTTCACAAACACGAGCAAAGAGAATGTACCATGAAGTAGTAATCGCCATTAGATAAGTAGAGACCATATTCGCTCAAAACTTTTTGTAGTAGGTATGCATATCCACTAACTGGTGAATCGACAATCAATGGCTTCCCTTTCAAATCTTTTACAGATGTGATATTTGGAACGGAAGCAAGAACCAAGTCAGGACCCTCATCTAATTGACCTAGAACCGTAAGCTCTTCGCCTGAGTTCAATCTCAAATTAACGGCATTGTCGATGGTTCCGGTCAAGATATCGAAAGCGCCATTGAGAGTTTGTGCATAAGCATAGGTAGAGTTAGGAACCTGAGTGTAAACGACATTCAAACCATAAGCCGCAAAAAAACCTAGTTGTTGGGCGACAGAGTAAGTAGCGGTTGGCACAAATGCACCATAATTTATGGTAGTCAAAGCTGTACTGGCGTTTCTGTATCCTTGGATCTTTAAGGCCGCTGCAGCCCCAAAATAAAGTGAGATTGGTCTGAACAACATCCTGAGATACTTGGGAAGGGATCAGATGCCGATGACTAGATGTGAAGATGCCTTGTGATTCTGTAGCGCGGAGATTAAATGATCTTGCACAAACACAGAACAAAGACTTGCAGACGGAAAACAGATTGGTACAGAAAGCAGTGAAGGACGAGCAAGGAGTGTTGCAATCAAAACTATGTGAGATCTTGAGTTGCGATCTTATTGCATTTATCCAGTCCCACTTTCGGCGGTGAGCTTCAGTAGGATGTGATCGCTAGTTTTTGAATATCCATCTTACGAAAATTGTATGGAGTAGGAATGATAAGAAGCTTGAGAACTCTCTACAAGCTCTATAGTTTGAATTCCATACTTGGATCGTTTTCCGGATTCACACGCGGAATCTCATATCTCACACCTATAGATTATTCCCTGTTGACTGATCGCATAGACCAGAAATCAGGGAACGTTCACACGATTCTGGCATTTTCTCGATAATGAACGCCGAGGTAATACTATTAAGATATTGAAGAGATGAAGAAAGTGGATATCGAAATGAGGGAATTGTTGGTTTGAACTTTGAAGATTGTTAGGCTCGGGAAGTCAAGCCTTGCTAGTGCCGAATCTTAGCAAATTTTTCCCCCTGACATCTCCAAGCGGGTGGCACCCCCTGCTTCGGTAGTCTACTTCCGATACTTCTTGAGCTTGCCTTGCGTCCCCCCCAATTTCCTCTCAATTTGCGACAAACGCGCCTGCGGAGAAGAAGCTTCAGCTGATCATTGTTGACTACCTTTCTCTCAAATGGACATTTATCAGCGTAAGTAAATGTACAAAACAACATGGATAACCACGGCGTGTAGATTGAGGACGAAGATCAACCAAGAAAATCTCAGTCTCATGAAAAAGAAGTCTTCCCGGAAATCTTTTTCTGATGTGTAGTTTAGACTATAACAATCGGTCCCAGGCTCTGTATATTTTTCAATATCAGCGGGATCCTTGCACCTTGCACCAAATCGTTCGTTGAGATCAGAACGATCCAGAACAATTGCACCACGGACCTCTCTCTTGACTGGAAAAGGCGAGAAAGGGACTCAAAATAGTGTATGTGGGGAAGTAAGGTTACCCGCTGTCAGTTGGATTTTAATGCGAGCAGACCGTTGGATATGAACTTATGATACCACCAGCACCTACCTAGTAGGAAATTTATTCATCATCACACGGGACATGGAATTTCCTATTTAATTACTCCAGTTTCTTTGACGAAATTTCGATCTGATCACTTTTCTTGATGTAACAGCGATCGAATTTTGGTGACTGTAGTTCCAATCAATGGCTCCCCTTTCTGTCTAAACTATTGTTGGGTCGTTCATCCTGGTAATAAATTCCCTACCGTGCTTTTCTCAATAGTCCCAAAGATCATTTTCCATCCATTACAATCTCTATTTGCCTGCAGTCTTGCTTCTTGCCTTCACCTTTTCGAGTATTTCTTTACCACTTTGACTTTCATAGCATTCGACACCCCCATTTAGACTCTGTGCTATTTCTCTCCCGCAGCCAGTTTTCAATTTCTTGCCTTTTTTCTGCCTTATTTTTGACCGTTTCCGTCAGCTCATGTCCATCTGCTCTCTCTTTCTCTCCAATTATTCGTCTTCCCTCGTCAATACTTCTAGTCGAGGTCATGATGATTTAAATACCTCCCCTGTAACTTCCCCACTCTTGACATTCCAAGATGAAACACGTATAACTTGTCGAGAGATCATTTCACATCATTGTTATTGCATTTTCGCCATTACAAATTAATTATGCTAAAGGGCACCTTGGAAATGCAGCTCAGTCTTTATTCTCTACATTCACAAAAAAGTATCGACATCTTTTTGATCATACTTCCTACATGCCACACCAAGTCTTCATTGAGCTCAAAATTCTGACTTGCAATCCACCTTGTATTTGACTTCTCTTCTCATTTAGAACAACGATTCACAAGACCAACTCTCTGGGGCATCTACATTGCCGTTCCATCGTACTTTGCCTAGTTGGAAATGCACAAATGGGACGCTGTTTTGCAACCGTCAAATCGTCATTGAACTTAGTTGCGATGATGCTGTCAGGCGCAGTACCATTCTCAACCCATGTCATAAGAGCAAGAAGAACATCATGGCGGGGATCAGAATAACCGGGTGTACTGTGAGCTGAAGTACTAAGAGTAGCGGCCTGATTGGGGCCTGCAAAGTACCAGGGAGCATTCATTGTAGAAGAAGTTTCAGTGCAATGTCTGTGAATGAGAGGTTAGTCTTTTGCAAACTGAAGTACATAAGAATGGGGACAAACTTACTCCAGACCAGGCACTAAGAAGAATCGGTAGAAATTATCAACTTCTATACCCATCGGGGCCAAATTTCTCGTAACATGATCGTGGAAATACACACTCGCGCCAGGAGCAACAGTTCCGTCAGCCAATCCATGATAATGGAGTAGTTTCCACCACGATTATAAAAGGGCGAAAGATCGAAGTTGTTGGCTGACGAATTTCCAGGATCTGTAGCATCGGCGTACTCGACGGTCTCGTAAGAAAGATCGGCGGCGGTAAAGTTGGTAAGTCCCAAATGTTTTGCATGTAACATAATTGATTCGCGGAATTTGATGCACTACCATCTCCAATGTTACCACTGGCCCAGGTCTCCTCACTCCCGTAGAGGACATGACTGAAAACGTATGTTTGATTGACGTCGACCCAGTCATTGTAAATAGACAGAAGGGTGTCAAGTTGTGGACTAGTAAGGCAGAAAGTAGTCTTCTTTGCCGTGCAAACCAGGGTCAAAGGATTGAAATTGTAGCCAAGAGGATCAGATATGATCGAATCAGTCAAGCCGTCCTGAGGATCGCATTGACGAAGTACCTCCTCACCTATAACACTGAACATTGATGTTGGAATAGTATGCGAGGATTTAGCTGGTGATTGATAGAGAGTTTGCTTCAAATTCCAAAGCTGGTTATGAGTAGTCCACCAAGCTGGGCAACCAGCAGCAACTCCGTCATAATCTTCTGGGAACATTTCTAATTCCTTTAAAGATTGGCGACCTCCTGTTGAGCATCCGGTGTAGTAGCTATACAATGGAGCACTTCCATACCACTTTTCTGTGAGCATCTTACCAATCACAGTCATTTCATGGTTTGCCCGCCATGCCCAGTCAGTGATAGACTCAGGGTTTCCAGTCCATGAACTACTCATATCAGAGTCAGTGTGACCAGTATCAGTTCCTACAGCTGCAAAGCCATATCTCATACCAGTGGCCTAATATCAGAATGTACTAGTTGTTGAACCTTAATGCCTTGTATTTAAGGTTACTAGGAATGAGGGGTAATCAGGATCGACAGAGGCTTATAGAAGATTCTAGTCTTGTAGCGACGACGACATTGATTAGAAATACAAGAGATAAAACAGAAGGTTCTAGATAGTCCTGAAAGGCCTATATATACAGGTCCTCTATCATTGTAAATAAATAATCAAGTTGAAATCAATATTCAAGAAAGGACAATATTAAATCTGAGTCACCACTCGCGTATATATTATATATCACTTATATATATATATATGATAAACCTCTGAACAAGACTAGTCAGTGGAAGGAGGGAAGAGGGAGGGATGCAGGAATGGCTTAAGCTTAACTTACCACATCGATGTAATTGATTCCCTGACCACTCTGAGCAGCTCCAAAAAATCTACTATTCCACTTGGTAGGTAACATCAATATGAAACTAAAATGAGTATTGACCTCAGTAGTGATGTTTAGTTGAACGGCACAGTTTGCAGGCATGCCAGTTGGGATTTGGCGGCTGGAACTTGGTGGAATAAATGTGGAATTTTCCAAGTAAGCTACTGCAGATAATACTTGTCCAGAAGTTTCATTAGCAGCCAAAAACGACTGGAAAGTTGAAATAGAACAATTCGACGTCGAAGCCATGCTTGTTGCAGCAAATGGTAGCATAGCTACGACCTGGTGTAGGAACTTCATGATCGAGAGAAGTCTCCGCTTAAACCTCGCTGAAATTTTGTAAATGCAAAGAAGGCGTGAATTTTTCAAGAATCAATGTTGTTCTGCATACTTTATATAGATAATTCCATTCTCCTTGCTAGAGTCGACCAAGAGAATAAATTACACTCAAGAGGGTCTGTCAGACCACGAAACACGGGTACTTTGAGATAAGATACCATCATTGGACCGTTATTGGGTTCCCAAGCTCCTCTAGACCTTATATAAGTAAGATCTATGCTTGATCAGTTGGTACCTGCATAGACGACCGCTTTGAGAAAAGCTTGACAGTTCCTTATTCTGATTGATATTACGGAGGTAAAATACAATTCTAGGGCAAATGATTCATAAATTCAGATTAACCTGCAGATATGCAGTTATATGTTGTGAACATCTTGGTGTTTTAATTATTCAACTGATTTCATTAGCCAATCCGAACACAGTAACTCAGTCAAATCAAGCAACTACTCCCCGCATTTCAGCTCCCGTTCATTGCTAATCTCGATTGCCGATCCCTTTTTGTCAATTACCGCGCAATAAATCTGATACTTCAGTCCGAGAACATTAGTTTATTACCTTAAAAGGTCAATTTTATGAATTAAGCAAGGTGACGCGCGGGTTTCTCTGAGGAAGGTGATGTTCTGATACATCCAGATTGTGCACTCGAGAATGAGAGAAAACGAAGGCTGGTGCGGTGATCATATGGGCGGCGAAGCTTTGATAATTAATATGTCCACGGAATTAACAAAGCCAACGATAATACAGCCAAGCCTACCTATGCCCTGAAGACCATTTCCAAAATTTCAATCATAAAAAGAACATTCTTTTTCACGCTCCAATAATACAGCCCTCTCTTAAACCCGACACAATGTCCCTGTATCAAGATCATAATCCCACTCATCACTTCTTACACCCGCCAATATATACAAACTCCCAGTAGGATCATACTTCTTCTTAATTTCCGCCAATCGATCGTAGCTTGTGCCAAAGAAATCGTGTTTTCCACTCAGTGTTATAAGGATTACCCTCATTAATATATGCACCCATATCTGGTGCCCATTCTCTCCATAACGCTTCTTTATTCTGCTCCATCCATTCTGCTGCCTGAGAAAGCGATTTCTTAGGTGTCAAAGTGTCATCAATCGTAGCACCGAGTGTGATAACATGTAAATATGTCTCTCTCCAGTCATTGGAGTAGTGTAAGTTAGTATTATGGTGGCTGATATAGACGTCACTGATACTACACTAATGCGTATAAAAAGTGATATTGCTCACTACCGTGCGTATGATAGGCTGTACGTATTAATGGATATATACTGAAATACAGCTTAGAAACTGAAACATTTCAATTAACCAAGCAGGTAGACAAAATCTAGTATTAATTTAGATTAATTAACATTCCAATATGATTTGAAATAAGCAAAAACTAATATAAGAAAAAACTCGATAAAAGACTTAAAACCACTCAAAATATTGCTATCTCTTTATTATTATCAAATTAGAATCTTATTAATATTATCTTCTACAACTCACTGCTCTAAATCAAGCTAAGACTTCAAACACTCCAACCTTTCAATGGATTCAATTGATAAACGTCCTCATCTATCAATACAAATGATTTTTACCCCACTAAAAACTCTTTCAGCCACTACCGATGAACTAATATTGATAAAAATTCAAGTGCCATTTTGCTGAGGTTAGAGTATAGATTCTGTTGAGTTTTTTCAAGCCATCATTTTCTAATATTATTAATTTTATCAAAAGCTGGGCTTGATAAGTATTTTGACATATTCATTAACAGGTTATCAATTTACACATTTTAATTCTAAGTGTGTAATTAAAGCATTATCATTTTTATTAAAACTCAATATTGATAAAAACGATAATAGGGGTACAAAAGCTTTAACTCGATATTGTGTTTGCTAGTAAGCTTTTATACAAGCTTTTGCTCGAATAATCCAATATGGATAATCCTATTGATATTTATTTATTTATTTATTTATAGTAATTAACATCTAATATCTAACCTCCCAAGGGGTATTCTAAACATACTAAGGAGCGGGCCTACAGGCCACTAGTGTTCTAGCCGCTTATAGTAGTATAATGTTAGCTAGTCAGGGGCTTGTTGCCTCTGGTATTCTCCTGCTCAGTATTGCTTATGGCGATTCTGCGGCTATTTTATCTAAGGGTTTGTGGTTTTGTTTTAAAGGGCTTGTTTCATATATCATTTGGGTATTGGCGGATGATTAGGTTGATTACTATCATCGGGAAAGTGTTCGGAGCGTTTATAGTTATTCGGTGTGGGTCTTAGATTAATTGGGGTGGAGAGCTTATCTTTGGGGTATTAGAGTAGGTTGGAATTCGTGTAGTTTCGTGTAGTTTGAGTATATCCTAGTATAAAATCTGGATCTAGCGAGAAGGTTAATAAAGTTATATTATATTTGCAGAACGCAATTGATATATGCTATTGTATTTTATTCGGATCGAAATCGATTTGGTTGTAAGCGGCCAGTCGTTGCGTGTTTGATTATTGATTGAATATTGAAAGAAATGTAGTAGGCTTTTCTCAATTCTATATATATAGATGTTTGTGCTATTTTTGTGATTGAATCTAATATGATAAGCTGTAAAGTCACCGTATTCAATCTGCATCGTTATAAGTCTGTATAGTATCCCACAAAAAAGCTTGAGGCTTTCCAGTTTCGAGGTATTATATATCGGTTTCTATACATTATATATTTTGGAGATCAAATCTCTTTTTTTTTCTTTTATTATCTATTCTTGGAGTGCTAATATTTGGCATGTAGAACAGAGCGGAAACTGTTGACTGTAGGGAAACAGGATGGGCTAGGGTCAAGCGATCTAGCTGTGTTTGACAGCACACAACAAATTTCGAAGGAAACTTTTTCTTCGAAATACGATCTTCTCACGATCGCTCTAGATTATAGTTATCAATACAATTCCATTGCAATTATCTCCAAGTGATTCTGGCCAGTAGTTGTTGTGATACTGCCGCCAACACTTCGAAACACAAAACGCACGCGAAAAAACGCGTGAAAAACTCTGTTTCAAGACTTCAGAACAGATAACCCAATCTTAATATCAATATGGAACACTCCGATTGTATAGTTGTAAAGATTCCAAACTACTAATCTGAATACTCTTTCAAATATAGATATAAGAAAAGCCACCCCAGACCAATCTATAATACCAAATACCTATCCAGCAATTACTTCCAGCCCGCCTAGTAATTCCAAATTTGCCTACTTATTCCAGAAGAACCCTAATCGAATTAGCAAGGCCTTACTTTATCAAATCACTCAAATAACCAATCCTGAAATCAGAATACAAGATTTCAGTATACCGAGCAATCCTTTTATTACTCAAAAGCCAAACAATATCACTCAAATTTTCAACCAAAACAAAAAGCAAAACTCTACTATATTATTCCACCAATCTAAATAAGCAATTCAAAATCCAAAACAATTCAATTACTCCTAAAAAAACTATTCTAAAAGCTAAGATCTCATAATTCTAGCTTCCACTCTCTCTCAATCACGTGACAAACAATCTAAGCTATTAGATCTTTTAGAAATCTTTAAAAAATACACTGAAAAGGAAATCTCATTACAGCTTTCAAAATCATTACATCCCAAATCAATCATTTGGAACAGCTACACGGAAAATCGAATCTCAAACCAAAGCTTTAACCAAATCGACTCCCATCAGTATTACAATATCAACATCAAAACCTTTTTATACTAATATTACAAAAGAAGGGGAAATAAAATCTAATTATTAAAGAAAAAAGTAATAAATCTATTCTAATAAAGAAAAAGACTAGTATTATTTAAAAACGATTATTTTTAATCAAATCAGAAATCCCTAACTTCAAAACCTTCTCGCTCTTAACGATTCGAAATAGATTAATAAAGCCTTCCAGGAAATTGGAATCAAAGGACTAATAGTTACTATAGTAATACTTTTTTTCAATAATAATATTATTATTACTATTAATGATCCCTTTACAACACAATTCCTAATTGAAAAGAAAGCTATCTGGAAAAATGTTATTAAATTCGAAAGGATTCAAAAAGATCAAAAATGATATAGGATTATTATCACAATATTCCTATAAAAAAGTTCTCTGAGCCCAAAAAAATAGATTTGATTATAATTGAATCAAAACCTTCAATATAGATTTCAAGCTAATAGGAATTCTCTTTTGGCTCACTCCAATAGCCAAAAAAGCCCATCAAAAGATGGCATTATCGTTATAGCTTTTGCCTCAAAATCAGAAGTCGAATTAGCTATTCAAAAGCGATTGTATATTGCAGGTACTAGTATCAGAGTAGAATAATTCTATGAATCCAAACCTACTATACAATGCCAAAAATGCTAGGGCTTTGGGTATTAAAGCTTGTATTGTAAAAAAGACTCTTTTTGCGGATTGTACGGAGACAAATATATTATAATAATACACCTCTATATGGTCTGTAATTTAAAAGGAAAACTCTACTCTCATATTATTACCAAATGCTTTAATTGTTAAGGAAATCATATAGCTAGCTTTAAAAGCTATGAAATCTTCAAAGCTATTCAATAAAAAAGCTAATAGTATTAATCAATGTATTATAATAATATCAGATTTCTTCAAATAAACCTCAATAAAAGCTTTCAATCATAGAGAATGTTTTATAGCTTGTTCTTGAACTCAATATTAATCTGATTTTAATTTAGAAACCTTGAATTCAAAAAAATGGAATCAATTTCTCTAATTGCAGATCGATTATACACTCCAATTTTTATACAAATTCTCCCCAACTTCAATTTTGATCTCAAATTCTGAACCCTTCTATATATTTCCAAAAACCTCCGAACTATAGTTAATCTAACCCTTATTCGCCAATAGACCCGGATATACAGATAATAAACTACCAAAATGAAAGCGAAAACCTTTCAAATTATCAATATATATAACAAAGCAGATCAAGTATAAGAAAAAGGATATATAATTAATCGGTCCCTTTACAATCTATCGATTAATTAATAAACAATAATATTAGGCGACTTCAATTCCCATTATCCATTATAGAATCCCTTTTCAAATAAAAACACTAATACTGATCAACTAGTAAAGTGATTGAAGATCAAAATCTAAGTCTATTGAATGAGCCTGAAGCTATTACTTTCTTTCAAACTAATCTGATAAATCTAAGTATACTCGATCTCATATTAACTTCTCAAAGTATCTCTTCAAGGATATAAGATTGGCAAATACTTTCTAATATTAGATTTGATCATTCAAGGAATTCTATTTGAATTAAAAAGGAAAAGAGATTTCAAATATCTCTTTCAAGAGCAATAATCAGATATTATATAAAACTAGCTAATTGGGAGCTATTCGAATCTATTCTACAATTCAAAGTCAAATACTCGCCCACTCTAACCAACTAAGTATATTTATAATAATTATATAAGATTTGATTGATTTCCTTCAAGAAAACAATATATATCATTCCAAATTGGATCAAGCTGTTAACAAATTTACAAGGATTATCCAAAAGGCAATAAAAAGCTGTATTTCGAAGGTTATAATAAATAAAAAAGCTAAACCATAATAATCTCTTGAATTGAAAGTTTTTGAAAAGAACTAGAAAAAGTAAAACAACAAGTTGAATTTAATCTCGAAAATATTAGTTCAAAAAAAGCTTATCGAATTATCAGAAACAAATACTTTCAAGCTATTAAAACAGCAAAGAAGAATCATTGGAACGATTTTCTAGAAAAAGAGAATATTCAAACTATTTTCAAAGCAATAGCTTATACAAAGGATTATTAAATCAAAGGATCCTAATATTACTTCAGAAACCTCTTTTGAAAGAAAATGCTCTGTTTTTTTCGAATTATTCTATTCCCTTAACCTTTTATTACAATCAAATCTGAATGAAAAGGATATTAATAATCCAATAAATGAGAATAGCCTGATCTCTTTAAAAATGAATTAAAGAATACCTATTCGGCTAAAAATTCAAGGGAAAACTTCTAATCCAAATAATATTACTCAAGAAATCATTACAAGAGTGTATAAAGCTATTCCACAAACCTCTTTATTTTATATAGTAAGCTTCTCAATATTGAATATCATTTATAATACTGGAAACAAGTTATTAAAGCAATTCTAAAAAAGCTTCGAAATCAGATTATTCGATACCAAAAGCATATAAAATTATTACACTTTTCAATTGCTTAGAAAAAATAAGCAAAAGGATTTTAGCTTAACAATTAGGATATCTAGCGGAAACTATCTATCTCTTATATTATAATCAAATGGGAGGACGATAAAAGAAATCGGCAATCGATATAGCTCTTTTTTTGAATACAGAGATTGAAAGCAATAAGCGAGCTAATAGTAAGACTTTAGTTTTATTTATAAATATAAAAGGAGTATTCGATTATATTTCAAAAAATCGATTATTGGATATCTACAAGAAGCTGAGATTATCAACCAATCTTATCTCCTGGATAGCTTTATTTCTTCAATAAAGATAATTAAACTATCTTTTAATAATCAAATCGAATCTTTCAAACCAATTTCGATTGGAATACCACAAAGCAGCCCTATTTTGTTAATCCTTTTCTTAATTTATATTAGAGATCTTTTTCAAAACAATTTAATCAAATTCCTTTTATATATTAACAATATCGCTTTATCACTAAATTATCTATTTGGAGAAAGAATATTAATTCGTTAGAAAAAAGCTATAAAACAATTATACGAATTTAGCTCAAAGAATACAATCCAATTCGATTTAGTTAAAACAAAGCTAATGTATTTTTCCTCTTTCAAATTAATAGCTCAATATTCTATTACTTATTCAATTCGAAAACAGTAATACTCTAATCTCTAATTAGATGGCTTGATATCTGATTTAATCCGAATCTCAAATTCGATTAATATATCAATATCAGAGCAGCATAAGTGAAAAGAGCCTTTTAATAAATAGCTTGTTTAGCTAATACAGAAAAAGGCCTTAGTTCTAAGGCTATAAAACAGTTATATATAACTTATATAACTAGTATTGCTGATTACAAATCGGAAGTTTAATAGAAAGGCTAGATCAAATTCAAGGATAACACTTCAATTACTTTAAAATCTAGCTTTTCGAAAAATACTTGGAGTCTTCAAAACCGCCCCAATCCTTCCAATAGAAATCGAAGCAGAACTAAACCAGCAAAAATCCGTTTAGACTCAAATATAAAACGATATGCCTTTCGATTAATGAAACTATTACCAAATCACCCAATCAATATCGAAAAAGAAGTGTTATCTCAATATAAATCGGATCTAGAAGCAATAGCTACTCTTTAAAGGAAATATTATAAGCATTTCAATTAGATAAAATAAGAGAATCTATAAAACAAGATTTCAATCCATCTATTCTCGAAAAGATTATCTATTTCAATTTTTTTCCCTAAAAAAGAGATATACCTTACAAAATCAATATTAGTAAAGCCTCAAAAGAAAATACAGCTATTCTTTACAATATTATATTTAAACATAGAGATCAAAATACAGTTTATATATATACTGATATATCTTCTACCAAAAAAGAAATTGGAATAGGAGTAGGGATAGTTGTAATACAATCAAATGAATCAATCTCTTATTGAAAACATTCGAATATTAATATCAATCAATTAGTATATAATAGAGAATTATTGGGAGTTATAAAAACTATTGAATATACTAGTACTGTAACATATAAAGAATAGAAATTCAAGATTTATTTGGATAACCCAAACTAACTCTATCATCTAAAAACCCCCTCCGATCACCCTGAACAAGCTTATTAAATACAAGCAATCAAGACAACAAAGGATATTAGAGCAAAAGGAACTAAAATCTCTTTAAATTGGATTCCAGATTATATTTTGATATAAGAAAATGAAATAACTAATAAATTAGCGAAAGAAGCAATTTCAATACAAGCCACTTTAAGTGAAACCAGTATAGAACTACTTAATATATAATAAAGAAATACGATTCCAATCAATAACTAAAGATTCTCAATCAATACAAATCCAGATCAAATCAATCAAATATAACCTATTCGAAACTCTTTTTATAGAAAATCAGTTTCAAAATCAAACTATCAAAAGATACTAAACGAAATACTATTAGTGCCTTCTTTCAACTCAAAATCGGCTATGGTTATATTAAGTCTTATTTACATCGATTCAAACTTTTAAATAATAAATATATCTATAATAATATCAAAACAACTATACACCTCCTTATTGATTACTCAATATATAAAAAAGAAAAAAAGGAAATCTTCAAGAAATATCAATCTTGAAAATCAATCTATAATTTCTGCTATATACAAAAATAGATATCGAATTAGCAATCAAATTCATCAATACTACCAAAATCACTATTCGAACTTAACACCTATCAAAAACCGAGATACAAAACGAAATTGTAAAAGAAGAAGAGACAATAAGAGAAGAAGAGAAAGCCATTTTGGAAATGGAAAGAGAAAAAGGAGGATAAAAGAAAAGATAAAAAAGAAAGGGTTTAACCCTCTCTACTCTATATCTTACTATATGCACTTCATATAGTAAGCAGGAACGAGTCCCCAGTATTAGTTTTCACTTACCCTATTATTAAAATTCCTAATTTTGTACTTTAAAAGTTATCCGCTAGACCATTTGGCCTAGCCGTCCTATATAGTCATAGACTAAAGGTGGACATTAATTAAATCAATCAATCAATCAATAGCTGTGTTTTGATTAGCAAGGCGATTGGCTGTTTTGTTACCTTTAATTTTAGTATGCTTAGGGGATTACTTGATTACAATATTGTAGTGTTGTAATTGCTTGATGGTATTTGTGGTATACCTATTGAGAGGAGGTAGCGGTGCTTCCTTGCATTTCTCAGATTATTGAGGTGCTATCAATGTATAACCATATTCGTTTCTGGTAGGGGCGATTAATGATGCTCAGGAAGCATTCTAGTTCCTGTTATGCACCAATCGCCTCAGCATCAAAAATATGCAACTGTTCGTGTATACGGTTGTAGTCGTTATCAATCTGTTGCTTGCTGTGGTAGATTACAAAGCTGTACTCTATACGGTGACTGTGTTTATCGTATTGTTCAGATCCATCTAAAAACACAGAGTAGTCTTTTTGAGGGGATTAAGTCTCACCATTCCTTGAATACTTTTGTAGTATCCTTTTTATCCATACCATTCGTTAAATCGATATAGTACTCGGAAAAGAAATGAGGCTGTAAGAGTCTAGGGTGTTCAGTGACAGGGATTGTCCGTTCTATTCTTTGCAGTTTTGTTGATTGATTGATTGATTGATTTCATTTACGTCCACCTTCAGTCTAAGACTATATAGGACGGCTAGGCCTCTAGAGGCTCTAGCGGATAACTTTTTATTCTACAAAAATGGATATATACGATTTAGGGAAGTGAAAACAAATGCTGGGGAACAGTGCCCGCTCATTATACGCATTGCATATAATAAGAAAATTGTGAAAATCAAGAAATTGTAAGGAGATCAAAGCCCTCTCTTATTTCCCTAATTACTTCTTCTTCATTCTCTTCTTCTCTCTCCTCTTCTACCACTATTCCTTCCTCTATCTCGTCTTGTATGAGAGCCCTGGCCAGGTGCCATGCTCTTGTGGCGATTTTGGTGATATTGATGAATTTAATGGCTAATTCAATACCTACTTTTGTATGAAGTAGGAACTGTATAGTGATCTTAGATAGTGGTATATTCTTGAATATTTCTTTTCTCTCTGCTTTGTATATGGGACAACTAATAAGGAGGTGTTGTGGAGCCTCAATATTACCACATATACATTTGTTATCAGAGAGTTTGAATCGATGTAAATAAGATTTGATATATCCATGACCTAATTTGAGTTGAAAATATGCGCTAGCAGTGTTTCGCTTGGTTTCGCTTGGTAGCTTGATTTTCGATCCTATCTTCCATGGAAATAGCTTTGAATAGGTCAAAGGGGATTGATTTGATCTGAGTTTGTATTGATTGAGAGTAGAAAAGCCATGGATCTGAATCGTACTCTTTGATCATCATACCTAGAAGTCCAAAACTTGTTTCGTTTGAGATAGAACGTATTGTGGTTGCTTCCTTTGCTAGTTTATCTGCTAGCTCATTTCCTTCTACTAAAGTATGTCCTGGAACCCAATTTAGAGATACTTCAGCTCCTTTTGCTTTGATGATTTCCGCTGCTTTGATTGCTCGAATCTGATAGGCCTGTCCAGGGTGGTCTGATGGTGTTTTTAAGCGATATAGACCAGCTTGGTTGTCCGAATATATCTTGAATTTGTTGCCAATACAGGCAATTGTGCTAGCATATTCAATAGCTCTAGTAACCCCGTAAAGCTCTCCATTATACACTAGTTGATTGCTACCAATATTCAATTGTTGTTGATATGAAATTCGATTGTTTGGTTGTATTGCGATTATACCTACACCTATACCTATTCCTTTTTCAGTAGAAGAGGCATCAGTATAAATGTAGGTAGTATCCTTATCTCTGTGATTGAAAACGATATTGTGAAGAATAGCAGTATCTTCTTTTGATGAATTGCTAATATTAACTCTGAAGGGAATTTCCTTTTTCCATGGAGGGAAGTTGAAGTGAATAATCTTTTCAAGTGAAATAGGATTGAGATCCTGATTTATTGATCCTCTAATTCTATCAATTTGGATTGATTTATATCGTTTTCTTTGAGGAGTAAGGATTACTTCCAAATCGGTTTGATATTGAGCTGATATTTCTTTTTCGATATTGATTGGATGGTTTGGCGAGAGTTTTAGCTAGACGAAACGCGTATTGCCTAACATTTGAATCTAATCGAATTTTTGGGGGCTTTAGGCCTGCTTCTACTTCCATTGGAAGGATTGGGGCTGTTTTGAAGACTCCTAATATCTTTCGGAGAGCTAGGTTTTGAAGCGATTGCATCATATTCTTGAAATGAGTTTGACCTCTCCACCAAATCACTGATCCGTAATCAGCTATACTGGTTACACATGCTATATATAATTGTCTAAGGGCTTTAGGATTAAGGCCCTTTTCGGTATTAGCTAATCGAGCCATTCGATGGAAGGCACTTTCGCTTGTGTGATTCAAATATTAACATGTTGATCGAATTTGAGGTTCGGGTCGAACCATATTCCCAGCCATCTAATGAGAGATTGGGGTACAATTATTTCCGAATTGGGTAGCGTGATTGGATATTTTTTCGTTAATATGGATGATGAAAAGTGCATTAGCTCTGTTTTTGCCAAATCGAATTGGATTGCATTTCTAGAACTGAGTTCATAGATTTGTTTTGTAACTCTCTCTAGAGTTTTGATATTCTTTTTCCATGTAGATGAATGTGTGATTAAAGCAATATCATTTATATAGGAAAGAAACTTGATCGAATTGGGTAAAAAGAGCTTCCTGATATATATAAGGAAGAGAATTGGAGAAATCGGGCTGCCTTGTGATATTCTGGTCGAAATTGGCTTGAAAGATTCGATTTGATTATTAAAAAATAGTTTCAATTATCTTTATTGAAAAAATAAAACTATCCAGGCTATCAGATTTATAGGTAGTTTTAGTTTCTTATAAATATTTAATAGTCGATTTCTCAAAACGTAATCGAATGTTTTCTTTATATCTATAAATAATATTGAGATCTTTTTATTGGCTTGTTTGTTTCTTTCGATTTCTGTAGTCAGTAAAAGTGCAGTATCGATTGCTGATTTCTTTTAGCATTTTTCCATTTGACTCTTGTGAAGGAGATGGGTTGTTTTTACTAAATATCCTAATTGTTGAGTTAGAATCCTTTTGTTTATTTTACCCAAGCAATTTAAGAGTACAATTACTCTATATGCTTTTGGAAGGAAATAATCTGGTTTGGAAGCTTTCTTCAGAATAGCTTTTATAGCTTGTTTCCAACATTTCGAATAATATCCTAAATTAATAAGTTTACTAAAGAGAGTAAAAAAGGTATATAGAATTGCTTTGTAAGCCTTTATAATAATCTCTTGAATGATTCTATCTGGGCTAGGGGTTTTTCCTTGGATTTTAACTGAACAAGTATTACTTAATTCGATTTGAATAAAATTAGGTTATTCTCATTTCTTGGATTGTTTATACTCTTCCTATTATAGTTTTGGGGTAATAGGAGGGGGTGGGAACAGAGTTAATCTGAAAGTAAAGCATTTTCCTTCGAAAGAGTTTTCTATTACAATATCCGGTATCCTTTTAATCTTGAAAGTCTTTAGTATAGGCCATTGCTTTGAAAATTATCTTTGTATCCTCCTTTTCTAGAAATTTATTCTAATAATCCTTCTTTGTTGTTTTAATAGCTTGAAAGTATTTGTTTCTAGCAATTCGATATCTTTTTTTAGAGCTATGATTTTCCAAATCTAATTTAATTCTTTGCTTTGCTTTTTTTAGTTCTTTTCGGAAATCTTTCAATTCAGATATCCATTATGGTTTGGCCTTTTGATTGAAACAATTTTAGATATATATCTTTCTATTGCTTTTGAATAATTCTAGTAAATTCGCTTACTACTTGATCTAAAGTTAAATAATAATTGTCTTTGTTTTTCAAAAGATTTAAGGAATTCTTTTTAATTAGAATAATTAATTCTAAATTAGACAGAATAGGGGAATATAAGGATTCCGATTTGAATATTAATTCGAACTTTTCCTAATTTGCTAGTTTAGTATTGTATCTAGCTATCGATCCAATATTAGAAGTATTTAGATCTTCTTTTCCTTTTAATTCGAATAATATTCCTATATAATCAGATCCTATATCTGAAAGCGTTTTGCCAATTGTGAATTTGAGGAGAGATTCCCTTTAATACTAGCATTAGATCAAGAATACTTGGATTAAGGAGATTAGTTCGATAGAAAGTGCTAATTCCGGGCTCATTTAAAAGAATGAGATTCTGATCTTCAAACCATTCAGCTAATTGATCAGCGTTTCCACTTTTCTTCAAAAAAGGATCCCACCATAAGTGATGGGCATTGAAGTCGCCTAAAAGGATAGTTTCTTATGTGATAAATATATTATACAAGCATCTTTCGATTGTGAAACCTTTCTTTTTAGCTTGATTAGCTTTATTATATATATTGATGATTTGAAAGGTTTTGTTTCCATTTTGACAATTGAAAATCTGTATATCAAAATCTATTGGAGAATCGGAAGCTAGATTGATTGTAGCTTGAAGAGTTTTTGATATATATAGTAGTATACATGGCCAGTAATTAGAATTAAGTCTTGATAATGTTTATATAAAATTGAAGTGTATAATAAATCTTGAATTTGAATAATCAATTCCGTTTTTAATAATCCAAGGTTCTTGAATCATAATAAGATCGATATTAAGTTCTATTATAAGCTATAGAACGTTCTCTATAGCTTATAAACTCCGATTGAGATTTATTTAAAGGATTCGAATATTAGTATGACTTATTAATGAGTAGTATTCGATTTTTATTGAATAGTCTGATAGGTTTTGTATATTTTCGAATTTGCTATATAATTCCCTTGGCAATTCAAGCATTTTACTTTTAAGTGTTGATAGAACTTTCCTTTGATATTATATACCATATACAAGTATATTAATGTAATGTGCTTGTCTCCATATAATCCACAAAAAGGGTTCCTTTTACAATGGGTATCCTGATACCCAAATCCTTGACATTTCTGATATTGTGTAGTTGGTTTTGATTTGTAGAATTGTTTTATTCTTATACTACTTCCAGCAATATATAATCGCTTTCAAATAACTAATTCTGCTTTTGATTTTATAGCAAAAGCAATAACAATAGTACCCTTTTGTTGATAAGCTTTTCTGGAGGCGGGTATAAACCAAAAGGGGATTTCTATAAACTTGAAGTCTGGATTGAAGGTTTTGATTTCGTTGAGTATAAGATCCATTCCTTTTGTATCTGAGAATTCTTTAATTGGGATTTGTGAATAATAACTTTGTGCTATTCTTAATCCTTTTGGATTCTTTCGAATTTGATAATATTATTCCAAATCGCTTTCTTCTTTAATAAGAATTGTGATATAAAGGGATCATTTATTATAATAATGATATTATTATTGAAGGATATAGTTGCTGCTACAATGACTGGCCCTTTGATTCCGATCTTTTGAAAGGTTTTATTTATTTTATTTCGGATAATTAGGGGAGAAAAGGAGATAGGGTTTGGAAAATCTGGCTTGATTAAGATAATTCGTTTTTGAATAAGATTAGATTTCTTTTCTACATTAATAGATATAATGTTTTTCTCTTTAAGAACTAAATTCTATTCTCCTTTTTTTTGAAATATCAGCATATATTGATTTCAATATAATAATAATAACAGTAATAAGTAAAAAAGGTTTAATTAATACTTTCACTTGTAATTCGATTTTGGTGTATAACGGTTTTCAAATAAATAATTTAAAAGGTAATAATATTCGAAACTGTAATAAGCTTCCCCTTTTCAATATATTCTCTAAAAATCTCTAGGAAATCTAAAAGCTTGGATTGTTCTTCGCATAATTGGAAGAGAGAGGAAGCTAGCACTATAAGGTCTCTAGCTTTCAAATAGCTCCTTGGGTGTATTTGGGTTGTTTTGGATTCTAGGTTGTTTGTTCTGATTGCTAAGGGGTATTGTAGGGCCCCGTTTCTTATTCTGATTGAATATATAGATAGTATTGGTTGTATCTTGAGTAATAAAGGGGTCACTAAATAGATTGAATTCTTCAAATCTTCTTCCAGTACTAACTAGCTGGTTAATTAATAGAATAGGGCTAGAGATTTCGAATTGAGGGTTTTCAGAAGGCGGGGGAGGGCTTAAAGGTATTGGGATACCTAGAACAACAGTAGGATAAGTGATTGATATAATGAAGGCTTCAGAAGGAGCCTCCATCATAGCCATATCCCTAAGTGTTAATGAATTATTAAGAGAGCTCATATTGAGGATCTTATTCTTATTCTGGTAATTCGAAGTGAGAAAATTTTACGCGAATTTTCGTGTATGTTTCGTGTTCGGAGCGCCGACGACAATAGCACAACAACTACTGGTCAGAATCACTGGGGGGCAATTGCAATCAATTTGGTTTAATAACTATGATCTAAATCGATCGCGAACGGGTCGTATTTCGAAGAAAAAGTTTCCTTCGAAATTTGTTGTGGCGTTTGCAGTTTTGTATTGGGACCTTTCAGAGTACCTATACCTCATCCTTTCTTCTTGATACATAGCTTTAATCGATTTATAAGTAGATATTGTGTATCTACTATCTGAAGCCGAAACGCGAAACCTCAGTCTGGCTTGCTTTAGTACAACAATTCCAGCTGGGAGACCAGCTTTTACGAGGAGTGCGGTTGTCGGGGTCGTCTTGTAGACGGGTAAAGCTCCCCGAATCCTATTGATATTATTAATATGATTCTAATAATAAATCATTAAAAGATCTATACATACTATCCAAAATAATTCAAAATAAAACCACTTTTGTAAAGAATCTAAGATAATTACAGTTATATAAAGGGGTGAATTATTTGTCAAAATGTAATATTTCTTAATTTTTGATCATCTATTATTACAACTCGGACCCATCCATGTGTTATTTGTATACTCTTCTGAAATTGAACTAATTAGCCTCTAATATAAGGAATGCTAGATGAATCTAGTAAGGAAGGGAAGATAGAATGTGAATATTTAAAATTTATTTTTGCTTTCTCAAGTGTTCTAATAAGTATTCTAGTATAGGTAAAACACGATTAAAAATAATATTATTACCTTCAAAAAATTGTATTGTATTTTTTCAATATAACAAACATCTTTGAAACTTATTAAAAGTATCAAAATCTTTATTAAATAGCTTAATAGCTCTTAAAATATTATTAGGATATAATTACCATTATTGTTTATATACATTCTTGATTTTAGAGTTTTTAAAAACACTACACATCTTCTCCCAAGAGTTTCATTAAGTGTTGTTGTCTATAGGGATTCGTTTTTTTATAAGGTAAATAAAGTTTTGTATTTTGTATAAACTCTTTTGAAGTAATGTTGCAAAACAATGATATTTCTCAATTACATTCTTTTTTTTTTATTTATCCTATTATTCTTTATCTACAACCTCAATCCCAACTGCAAGAGCTTTGATATTAACATCGTCTTCAAAAATATCATCAGCTTGTTGATCCATAGGTTTATCAATAAACATTGCAGCTTTTTGTGACTAAATTGATGAAATATATAAGACAGCGTATACAAGATTCGATTAAATACCACTCCATATCAAATTTATCAATAATACTAAAAATGATTAGTAGGAATACTAAAAGAATAAAATAGTTTACTAGAAAATAATACTTGTGTGCAGGTATTATTATTTGATCTATTGTTTATCACTATTGCCCCCAATTTAGTTGCAATTTTATATCTTTCAATCTCTTTTGCAAGAACTTTTACAATATTTTCCTTGGTGTATTGATCTACAACCTTTTTGAAAGCAAGAGTAAGAGTTTTAAGCATACCATTTTAATCAATAAACTATACAATTAAGCCAAGAATACTATATTCGTTAGGGGAGGTCCAAAGGTCCTGAATAAAATGAATATTCGATTGAGATATATGTAAAACCTGTCTAATGTGAAGTTGATTCTCTTCATAAATTCAATCAACCCAAAAAATTAAGGTTTTTTGAGAATCTGGAATCCATATAGCTATTTATTTATTGAGATAATAAAGAATAGCTCGAAACTCATTACATTCAATAAACTTTGCTAATAAAAAACAACATGCAAATAAGTATATAACAGAAGCTCTAAAACGTGGGGATCTAAAACATACTCATCGGGAAGATTTTCAAGAGTTTCTTCATCTTTTATCATTCTATAACACTTGAATCCAACGGATTTGCTAGCATTTTGCATAGCTTGCTGTATAGTAGCTTAGACACGCTCTCGACACTCTTCTCGAGGGGATGCCTCACTAATTGAATAGTAAATACACAAATGTACTACAATAATACATATACCACCAGATTCGAGGTACTTTTGTTTGCAATAATGACATCTCCATTGAACTTTACCTCGATTGTCGAGATAAATAGTGTTGGAATCAGTATCAGGCATATGTTTCCAGATCCAAGAATATCGACGTCGTGCATTGAGAGCTGTAGAATGTGTTTCAGCTTGAGGTCCTTCAATATTGAATGTTTGTAGATATAGATATAGGAGTAGATGTAAGTCCAAGTATTTGAGAGTTTTCTTGAGAGTTGCATAGAGTAGGTGTAGGGCTGGATGGAGAGGGGATATCAATATTATCAAAAAGCTAAGGTTGATCAATAAAACGATCAGGATCGACAACACTAAGAGTATCTGAAGGATAAGTGGTTAAACCATTATCTTCGATAATAATAACTGACATATTGATAATGAAATGATTGAAGTGTAATAGAATAAATAGAATTTGATAGTTTTTGAATATAAAATGAGGGGTTTGATTTCATATTAAATATTCTGATCTAAGAAAGTGATTATCGTTATATAATATCAAAAATCTCCTTTGGGAATTGAAAAAATTGTATCATGATAACTCTCTTGTCATAAGATATGAGATAAATCGAAAAATTCAATGTATTCTATTGAATTTCGCTTTTATTGTCGTAATCAATATAGTTGGAAGTAGTGATATTCTTGAAGAATCAAATATTAGAACCTCAAAAAAGGTGTATGCACGTGCCAGCCACTCGTTTCAGCCAATCAATTATCAATATTTCCGTATCCTACCAGTGGTATGCAATATTAGGTAACAACCTCAATAATTCCAGTGATATGGCATTCAATAATACATATTGAAATACGTAGTAGAGAATGTATACGCATCACTAGAGTGGGGCGTATGGAAAATACGTCGTATACTATGTCAATGACTGTCTCTCTCCAAATCGGGTTCAGCGAACCACGCATTTCTTTCGGAACATTAAACGGGCCAGGTCCTCCTTGTAAGCCAACTATCATCTGAGATCCACCTCCGCCCTGACTTGCTAGCGCGCGTTGTAAATATGCAGCTACTGTCTCCATTGGGAGATCAGAGAGTTGCGCGCGCCCAAGTAAACGAGTAGAAAGAAGAGAACCTGTCCAGCTGGATCTTCGCCAGGATCACCAGCATAGAAAAAGTCGAGATAAGTAGGGTATACATCTGTGACTGTGTAATTAAGAGAGAGCGATCCATTAGAAATATCCTTCATTTTCTCAATTACAGGGGAGATGACAGTGTCCATTTCAGAGGTACTGATGTTGTATCCGTAGAATGCTTGTGAGAAGTAAACACCCGGGGGTGTGGATTCTGAACCGGAAAGACCTCGCGCTGAGGAGCCAGTAGCAGCAGTCATTGCGCCTGCTAGACCAGTGTCCATTAGGTCTGGGATACTTTGAAATAGGATTGCCAGGGCACTCCAAGCTGCTGTTGCAGTGGTAGTATCGTTTTCGGAGCCGAGAGGAATCACCTCGAGATTTACGGCTACAACAGAAGAGACTGCAGGATGTGCTTGTAGAACGAATTCAGTCACGAGACCATATTTACCAGGACCGCCTCCTCGGATGGCCCAGAGAAGGTCAGGATTTTGCTCCGCGTTCGCCGTCAAGATTTCGCCCCGAGGCTGTAATAACAGTAGCTTGATGGATTTGATCGGCACCAAGCCCGTATTGGCTTGAGAGAGGGCCGTGGCCACCTCCTTGGAGATACCCCCCTAGACCGACAGTTTTGGCATCACCCCCAACGATCGTTTTTTCCAGCCTCATGTGCGGCTGTGTAAATAAGTTCTAGATTGTTTCCGCTCCCGGCAATGAGGACGTCAGCTGTAGAATTGGAGCCGGGGATGGGCCAAGAAGAATTGAATTCCCGTTTGAGAAAGTTATGGGTCCATATTGAGAGGGAGTTGGCGGCCGCTTGATCTGTGAGTTTAGACATGGTTAGATATTTTCTTTATTTTCTACTTGCTGTTTACTTTTTTAAAAGGTCAAATAAATCGGAAGATGGAGGAATCAGACCTTCCATTTAGATCGTGACCAGTTCCTTTGATTACAATTCGAATATTTCTTTCCGTAGCCCATTTCATCGCTGTAGCGATTTGATCCTCGGTAGTGGCATTGACAACATAAATCGGACAACCGCCTATCTCACAGCTTTTACCAGCTTGATACCCCGTTGCATCGGTAGGAAGACAGGAATTATTGGCATAGATGGGATAATCGATCCCTTCTGGTGTATTGGCTTGCCATGAGGCCAGAGCCCAATTAGTCTGGACGGAAGAACAATTTTTGAGTTGAGTTAAACGGGTTTCCAGTGTAGCAAGAAGAGGTCGGCGGAAGAGTCTTGACGAGGGTTCCGGAGATGGATGTGTTGAGTGCTGCCCAATCGGCGGAGGAAGGCCACGAGGCGTCTGCAGGTGTGATTTTGCATGTCTGGGTAGAACTGGAATTGGTGGCGAGTATGAGGGTTGGGAGAAGTGAGAAAGTAAGAGTTATGAGTTGAGACGAGTGAGAGGGTAACATCTTGAATGATGCGTGATGATGGGTGAATAGTATGGGCAAGAAAACGACGAAAGAAAGGAATTGAGAAGCATATATAACACAGAAGTCATCGCACTTGCCAAGATGGAACGATACAAATTGTTCATTCGTCGCTTTGCATAAGAGATCTGATTGGACCAGAAAATCGAGAAACATACTACCAGGCCATGCATATCAACAATGTTCATCTCTATTTCCTTGAAATGAGTCGGTCCTGCTTTCATACAGATAAAAAGAGATCTATACATAGGTGAACAGACCATCGCCATTGATTTTAGCATTTTCTTCTCCCAAGAATTCGAGACAGGATGCTTTTTTATGGATCTTGTGGATGGTGCCAAGGGCGTTTATACTTCCCTCAACGAGGATGTAACCGATATCCCTACATCGTGCACGTCCCTATATCTTGCACACTTTATTTCTTTCAAAAATGATATTTTAAAATAATATATAATTAATTAATCATTAGATTTTATTGAAAATTAAAATGGGAATATAGTAATATTATTGTTTTTATAAAAAATAATAAAATTACAATAATAATCAATAATCAAATAGAAATCTTAATATTAAAAATATTAATATTAAAATATTATATATTAATTTATTTAATAATAGAAATGATAAAAGTTTTTTTTAGAATACTTTTTATAAATTTGAAGATTTTTTTGGTTTAAAGGAATCAAAAAAGCTAGTTTTTGTATTAGAAATTCGAAATTATAGTAATATATATAAAAGTTTTAATAATAATTTATTTTAAAATAAAAAACTTTTATAAATTAAATATTAATAATTTTCAAATAAAATTTAATTATGATGTATTATTTATATATTAATATTGATAATAAAATAATAAAATGTTAAACTTTATTATATATTTATATATATTATTAATTATTTAAAACCTTTTAATATTTAAATATTAAAATTATATAAATTAAATATGTAAAGGACTATCATAAAAGGATTCAATTCTATCTTAGAATCTAAAACTAAGAAGAAAGAAAAGAATAAAAAAGAACTATAAGAACTCCGGACTATATATATCAATGAATCACATACTAAACTAAGATTCTAGAAGCTAAATAATTGAGAAAGAAACCTGAAAGGAATTGAATTATTACATTTACCCCCCCCGTCTGAAAAAAGCTTACCCTCAAGCACTTATCTATTTCCTTATTTTTAATAATATTATTATATTTATAATTATTATCTTTATAATATTTCAGCCATTGAGATAATGCCTTAAGTAGGCCGGGAAGGTTTTGATTGGCCAGATAATACTCTTTGAATTTATAAAAAAAGTATTTGAAATTATTAATAATGTATCAGATAAGATTAATATCGTAATTACGTTATTATATGCAATAATAAATATTATTATGAGTATTCTTCGAAACTATGATTTGTTTGATTTTCTATTCTTTTTATCAATAATATTAATTAAAGAATCAGAATTATTCACTTGATCAGAAAGAGAATCATTCGCAGTTTTTCATAGCTTTTTAGTTAGGAATGTATCGAAAATTTTTATTATATTTGATAGCGTTAATTTAAAGGATACCCTACCTTTTCGATAATAAGGAATTTACCATTTATTAGAAAATCTAGTTTTTTTGAAGGGCACTCGATTCGGTAGTATTGTATATCAAGTTATACAAAATCGCCTACTTTGAAATCAATAAATCATCAATACACATTAGTCTTGAACTAGGCTTTTTCTTGAGTGTTTGTAAGATATTTTATAACAAGTTTCTATGTGTTATAATATTGTTAAGTTATAATACAGGCTTTATTCATATTAAGCTTATTCTTGATTTCAATATTATAGAATTTCCAATTCCAAAAGGTTGTGGGGAATAGTTGTATATAATTTCAAATAGAGAAATATTACCAAAAGAATTGTAAAATAAAATAAGTTGTATATAATCTATTATTGATAAGAGCTTTAATTAATTATCTTGATAATAGAAAATAAAGGGTTAGAGTTTCTTTTGGAGATATTAATTATAGATCTCAGTTTGTTTATTAATTTGAAAGTAATCCATAATTGAATAGCTAATATTAATATCTAAAATCTTTTGAAATTCTTTTCAAAAATTTAATATAAATTGGGATCCATGATTAAATATTATGGAAAGAGAAGAATCGAAATAGTGATAAATATAATAAATATATAATTTGATTATTATAATTGAATCGATTGTTTTTTTGTAAGGGATAAAAATAGCTTATTTACTAATCAATTGATAATAACAAATACATTATTATATCCATATTGTTTTTTATTGAAACTACAATAATCTATAGTAATATATTCCCAGAATCGCTTGGTATTGGCAATAAGTATAGCAAGCTAGGGGTTTTGTTTTAGGGGATATTTATTCTACAATAAGTATTGTAATTTCGATAGTATTAAACTATTATTTAAGAGATTCCTTATCAATAATAGTAATCGATTAATAATTTTAGGGTTTTTTTGGATGTCTGGATATACAATAAAAATATTATTGTGGGCTTCTTGAATTAAGAGGGTGCGAAGATTATTTGTATTAGGAATTACTAGTTTGTTTTTATATAATAATAATCTATCTTCGAGGCTAAAGTGATTATTGTCTTTCTGTGTTTATTTCTATAAAGCTTCCAAAAAAGGAGTATAGCGATTAGCAAGTAGAATATAATCGATAATCCATAGAACTGGGAAAATCGATATTAGATCTAGAATTCAGATAAAAGCTTTTTTGATAGAATTTGATTAAAGCTTATAAATCAAAATAAAAGGATCGATTTGATTATCTTTTAGGAGTTATTAACAATATTATAACTTTTTTTTTTGATTTTGATTATCAAGTTTATTAATGTCGTGGATAAAAGTATTGGTTAATGGATTGTCTTTTCCTGGATGATAGTATATTACAAAATTATAGTCCATTAGGAGTTCGATCTATTATACTTGCTGGAAATTTAAGGCTTTTATAGTTATAAAATAGATTAGTGCTTTATAATTGATATAGATATGAATCTGATATAGTATACTAATAAGTTTAGTATATTATATTTAAAGGACTTTATAATAAAGAGTATCTCTTTATTATAACTTTATAATTAAGCTTCGCAAGAGCTATAATTTTTGAATAGAATCCTATAAATAGCCAGTCTTCGTTATGCTTTTGTAAAAAAACATTTATCACTACTTTATTTAAGGTATTTATTTTCAGTATATATTCAAGATCTTATTGATAATATTATAAAATAGAAGAGGAGATAAAGAGTTTTTGAAATATTAAAAATATATATATAATTATTATCGATCAAAAGGGAACATTATTTTTAAATCACATTAATCAAAGGTTTGGCTAATATACTAAAGTTGTATATAAATCAGTAATAGAAATTACAAAATCCTAAAAAGAATTAGATTCCTTTAATTGTAATTGAATATACTTAATTATATATAATAATAACTTTTTTAAAATCTATTTCAACTCCTTCTATAAAGATTATAAAGTTAGATATTTAATATAAATAATACTAAATTCGCTTTTCTTTAGATTAACTTGAAGATTAATGTCTTTTAAATATTATAAAAACCTTTTTATATAAATCTGATATTCCAAAGGATTTGAAAAATAAATCAAGATATTATTCAAATAGGCTATATAAAAGTTATTAAGATAATCAAAAAGAATATTATTTATATAATATTGATAGATAATAGAATTATTGATTAGACCAAAGAAAGAATATAATACTTATAAATTTCATAGTGTATACAGAAAGTTATATATTCTTCAAATTGAAGGTCCATTCTAATTCGATAGAATATTTAATAATATCGAGTTTAATGAAAATCTTAGCATTAATAAAACAATCAAGGATTTTGTTAATCAAAGAAAAAAGGTATTGATTCTTTTAGATAAATAAATTCAGTATATAAAAAATCGATATAGAATCGAAGATTTCCATCTGCTTTTCTTATAAAAAAGATAGGAATTGCAAATAGGGCTTAACTAGATTTAATAAAGTCTTTATAAAGGTTATTAGTAATATACTTCTTAATTATTTTGAGCTCTTCAAGAGACATCTTATAAAAAAAAACTATATTTGAAAACTTTTTCATTATCACCTTTAAGGATAGTTTTCTAGTTATATAATCGATATAATAATAGTATATTCAATTTGGCTTTCAAGAATACATCAATATAGTCTTTATATTTTAATAAAATAAAAGGTTTTTACATCCAGTATAAATAATAAGGCTAGTAATAAATATACAGCTATATAACATTACAATAAACTAAAACGAAAATCTTGCAATACAATATTAATTAATTTGATTGATCTTTTTTTTTTCAAAGTATTAATCAATTAATTCGCTAATTTTGTAAAAAGAGTTAATGAATAATTCATTATTTTGTTAATATATATATTTATTTATTTATTTATTTATAGTGATTAACATCTAATATCTGACCTCCCAAGGGGTATTCTAGACGTACTAAGGAGCGGGCCTACGGGCCGCTAGCGTTCCAGCCGCTTATAGTAATGTAATATTAGCTAATCAGGGGCTTGTTGCCTCTGGTATTCCCCCGCTCAATACCGCTCATAGCAATCCTGCAGCTGTTCTGTCTAAGGGTTTGTGGTTCTGTTCTAGAGAGCCTTGTTTTGTATATCGTCCGGATGTCGGCGGATGATCGGGTCGACCGCTATCGATCAGGAAAACGCTCAGGGCGCTTATAGCTAGTCAGTACGGGTCTTAGGTTGATTGGAGTGGAGAGCTCGTCCTCAGGATACTAGAGCAAATTGGTATCTGTATGATTACATATAGTTTGGACATATCCTAATGTAGAATCTGGATTTAGTGAAAAGATCAGTAAAGCTATATTGTAATTACAGAATGCGGTTGATATATACTATCACATCCTATTTGGATTGTAATCGATTTAATGCAAACAGCCAGTTACCGCACGTCTGATTATTAATTGAATATCGAAAAAAGTGTAATAGGCTTTTCTCGATCCCATATATACAAATATTTTTATTATTTTTGTGATTAAATCTGATATAATAAACTGTAAAGTTACCATATCCGATCCACATCGCTATAAGTCTATATAATACTTTATAAAGAAGCTTGAGGCTCCCCGGCTCCAAGATATTATATACCGGCTTTTATATATTATATATTTCAAAAATCAGATCTCTTTTCGTATTCCACCACTTACTCTGATTGATTGATTGATTGATTGATTGATTGAATTTACGTCCACCTTCAGTCTAAGACTATATAGGACGGCTGGGCCCGATGGGCCCAACAGGTAACTTTTTGATTTACAATATTGGTTATGATCTTATTAGGGAAGTGAAAACAAATGCTGGGGAACAGTGCCCGCTCATTATAACGCATTGCATATAATAAGAAAATTCTGACAATCAAGAAATTGTGAGGAGATCAAGCCCCCTCTTATTTCCTCAACTACTTCTTCTTCATTCTCTTCTTCTCTCTCCTCTTCCACTATTACTCCTTCCTCTATTACTTTTGTTCAAGAGTCCTTGCTAGATGCCATGCCCTTGTAGCGATTTTGGTGATATTGATAAATTTGATAGCTAATTCGATACCTATTTTGGTATGCAATAGGAATTGTATAGTGATTTTCGATAATGGTATATTCTGGAATATCTCTTTTCTTTCTGTTTTGTATATAGGACAGCTAATCAGGAGGTGTTTGCGGTGTCTCAATATTACTGCATATACATCTATTATTAGAGTGATTGAATCGATATAGATATGATTTGATATATCCGTGACCTAATTTCAATTGGAAGAGTGCACTAGCAGTATTTCGACTGATTCCAATTGGTAGCTTAATTTTCGATCCGATTTTCCATGGAAATAGCTTTGAATAGGTTAATGCCGATTGATTGGATCTGAGTTTATATTGATTGAGAGTTGAACTTCATTGATCGAGAGAGGATTTTTTGATTATTATTCCTAGCAATCCAAAACTGGTTTTCATTCGAGGTGGATTGTATTGTAGTAGTCTCTTTTGCTAGCTTATCTGCTAGTTCGTTCTCTTTAACTGATGTGTGCCCTGGTACCCAATTCAAGGATATTTCAGATCCTTTAGTTATAATGGCTTTTGGCTGCCTTGATTGTTCGAATTTGGTATGCTTGCCCTGGGTGATCTGAGGGTATTTTCAATCGAAGAAGGCCTGCTTGATTATTTGAATAAACCTTAAACTTCTTTTTACTATTAGTGATTGAGCTAGTATATTCGATGGCTCGGGTGACTCCATATAGCTCTTCATTATAGATTAGTTGATTGCTTCCAATATTGACTTGTTCTTGATATGAAATCTGATCATTCGATTGTATTGATATTATCCCTACACCAATACCTATTCTCTTTTCAGTGGAAGAGGCATCTGTATAAATGTAAATAGTATTTTGATCTCTGTGTTTAAGAATGATATTGTGGAGTATTGCTGCATTTTCTTTTGAAGCCTGGCTAATATTAACTTTGAAAGGGATTTCCTTTTTCTATAAAGAGAAATGAAAATGGATAATCTTTTCGAGAGAGAATGAATCAAATTTTTTATCAATTGATTCCCTAATTCTATCGAGTTGAATTGATTTGTATAGTTTTCTTTGAGGAGTGTTGATTGCTTCCCGATTAGCGTATTGGTATGCTAGAGTAGCTTTTTTGATGTTGATTGGATGTTTGGGTAAGAGTTTTGTTAATCGAAAAGCGTATTGCTTGATATTTGAATCTAATCGGATATTTGCTGGTTTTAATCCCAATTCGATTTCCATTAAAAGAATTGAAACAGTTTTGAAAACTCCTAGTATCTTTCGGAAAGCTAGGTTTTGAAGAGCTTGCATTTTATCCTTGAAATGGACTTGTCCTCTCCACCAAATCACTGATCCGTAATCAGCTATACTAGTCACACAAGCTATATATAATTATCAAAGAGCTTTAGGACTCAGACCTTTTTCAATATTTACTAGCCGAGTCATTCGATAAAAGGCTCCTTTTGCTTGTGTAATTCGGATATTGATATGTTGATTGAATTTGAGATTTGGATCGAACCATATACCTAATCATCTAATTAAAGATTGAGGTTTAATAATATCCGAATTGGGTAATGTGATTGGGAAGTTTTTGGTTAGCTTGGATGCTGAGAAGTGTATTAATTCTGTTTTTACTAAGTCGAATTGAATTGCACTTTTCGAGCTGAGTTTGTAGATTTGCTTTGTAGCTTTCTCAAGAAATCTAATATTCTTTTTCTATGAGGATGAGTTTGTGATTAAAGTAATGTCGTCAATATAGGAGAGAAATTTAATCGATTTTGAAAAGAATAATTCTCTAATATATATTAGGAAAAGGATTGGAGAAATTGGACTGTCTTGTGGTATTCCGGTCGAAATAGGCTTGAAGGATTCGATTTGATTATTGAAAGAAAGTTTTAGCTATCTTTGTTATAGAAAAGAGGCTATCCAGAAGATGAGATTCGTTGGCAGTTTCAATTTCTTACAAATATCTAGTAATCGATTTCTTGAAACATGATCGAAGGCTCCCTTTATATCTATAAATAGAACTGAGATCTTTTTGTGGATTTGCTTGTTTCTTTCGATTTCGGTGGTTAGAAGAAGGGCTGCATCAATTGCTGATTCTTTTGTCGGCCTCCAATTTAACTCTTGTGTAATAGATTAGTAGTTTCTGCTAAATAGCCTAATCTTTGAGCTAAAATCCTTTCGCTAATCTTTCCAAGGCAGTTTAGAAGTGCAATGACTCTATATGCTTTTGGGGCTGAGTAATCGGGTTTTGAAGGTTTCTTTAGAATCGCTTCAATGGCTTGTTTCCAGCATTGTGGGTGGTATCCTAAATTGATTAGGTTGCTGAATAGATTGAAAAAGATCTGTGGAATTGCTTTGTATGCTTTCATAATGATCTCCTGAGTGATTCCATTTGGGCCAGGGGTTTTTTCCTTGGATTTTGGCTGAGCAAGCATTACTTAATTCGATTTGTGAAAGACTAAGCCATTCCCATTTCTTGGATTGCTTGTATCCTTCCCATTGTGGTTTTGGAGTGATAGGAGGAGGTGAGAATAGAGTTGATCTAAAAGCAGAGCATTTTCCTTCAAAAGAGCTTTCTGTTGAAATGTCCGGTATCCTTTGGTCTTGATAATCCTTCGTATAAGCCATTGCTTTGAATATTGTCCTGTGTATCCTCTTTTTCTAGGAATTCATTCCAATGATTCTTTTTAGCTGTTTTAATAGCCTGAAAATACTTGTTTCTAGCAATTCGATATTCTTCTTTGAGGCTTGAGTTCTCCAGATCCAATTCAATTGATTGTTTTACTCTTCCTAGCTCTTTTCGAAGATCTATTAATTCGGGGGTCCACCATGGCTTCGCTCTTCTAGTCGACGAAGCTTTAGGTATGGAATTTTCAGTAGCTTTTGGATAATCCTTGTAAATTCGCTTGCTGCTTAATCCAGATTAGAATAATTATTTCTTTCTTTCAAACCGTTTAGCGAATCCTCTTCAGATAAGACTGTTGATACCAGAGTAGAGAGAATAAGGGAATATAATAATTCTGATTTTAATATCGATTCGAATTTATCCCAATTAACTAGCTTTATATTGTATCTAGCTAGCGATGTTGTGTTAAGGGGACTTACTTCTTTTTCCTTTAGCTTGAATAATATTCCTGTATGATTGGATCCTATATCTGAAAGTGTTTGTTAGTTTTGGATTTGAAAGGCGATTCTTTTTGAGGCTAATGTAAGGTTAATAATACTTAGATTGAGGAGATTAGTACAATAAAAGGTACTGAAACCAGGCTTGTTAAGAAAAGTAAGGTTCTGGTCTTCAAACCATTCGATTAATTGATCAGCATTTCCACTCTTCTCCAAAAAGGATCCCACCATGAATAATGAGAATTGAAATCGCCTAGGAAAATGGTTTCTTGTATAATCATTGAATTGTATAAGCATCTTTCAATTGTAAAGCCCTTTTCTTTAGCTTGATCAGCTTCATTGTAAATATTAACTATTTGGAAGGTTTTATTTCCATTTCAACAATCGAAGATCTGAATATCAGGATCTCTTGGAGAATCGGGAGAAAGGTTGATTGTAAATTGAAGGGTTTTTGAGGTGTATAATAGTGTTCGTAGTCGATATTTGGGATCGAATCTCGGAAGTGTTTGTGTGAAATTAGAGTGTATAGTCGATCTTGCATTTGAATAATCATTTCCATTTTTGATAATCCAAGGTTCTTGAATAATAATAAGATCGATATTGAGTTCTATTGCAAGCTGTAGAACGTTCTCTGTAGCTTGTGAACTCCGATTAAGATTTATTTGAATGATTCGAATATTGGTGTAATTCATTAATAAGTATTGTTCGATTTTTGTTGAATAGCCTGATAGGTTTCGCATGTTTTTGAATTTGCTGCATGGTTCCCTTGGCAGTTCGAGCATTTCGCTACTAAGTGTTGACAGAACTTTCCTCTGATGTTACATATCATACACAAATATACTGATATAATATACTTGCCTCCACATAAACCACAAGAAGGGTTTCTTCTACAATAAGCATCTTGATATCCAAACCCTTAACACTTTTGGCATTGTATAGTTGGTTTCGATTCATAAAAGTTTTCTACTCTTATACTACTTCCAGCAATATATATCGCTTTTGAATAGCTAATTCTGCTTCTGATTTGTAGCAAAAGCAATAACTATAGCTCCCTCTCGTTGATGAGCTCTTTTGGAAGCTGGTATAAGCCAAAAGGGGATTCCGATTGATTTGAAATCTGAATTAAAGGTTTTGATTTCCTCTAAAATAAGATCCATTCCTTTCGATCCTGAGAATTCTCTTATTAGGATTTTGTGGATAATAACTTTATACCATTCTTGATCCTTTTGAATCCTCTCGAATTTAATAATATTATTCCAAATAGTTTTTCTTTTCTAAAAGGAATTGTAATGTAAAGGGATCGTTTGCTGTAATAATGATATTGTTATTAAAGGATAGAATAGCTGCTGCAATAACTGGCCCTTTAATTCCACTCTTTTGAAAGGCTTCGTTTATTTTGTTTCGAATAATTAAGGAGGAGAAGGAAGTAGAGTTTGGGATTTCTGGTTTGATTAGGATTAGGCGTCTTTGAATGATTTCAATCTTTTTGTTTATTGGAATAGACTTAATAGCTTTTCCTTTACTGACTAGGTTCCATTCTCCTTCTTTTGCTATAGTTGCAAAAGTTGATTTAATTGGTATTGTAGTAATTGGGATTGGATTTTTGGCTAGTGTTTTAGCTTGAGATTCGATTTTCCGTATAGCTGATTCGAGGTGAGTGATTTGGGATACGATAATATTGGAGGCTATAGTAAACTTTCCTTTTTCGGTATATTCTCTAAAGATCTCTAGGAGATCTAATAGCTTCGATTGCTCATCACGTGATTGAGAAAGAGTTGAGGCTAGTACTATAAGATCTCTTGCTTTTAGGATCGCTTCCTTTAGTGTAATTGCCTTGTTTTGTATTCTAGGTTGTTTGTTTTGATTACTAAAGGGTATTGTGGGGCACCATTTCTTATTCTGATTAAATATATAGATAGTATTGGTTGTATCTTGAGTAATGAAGGGGGTCACTAAATAGATTAAACTCTTTAACTCTTCTTCCAGAACTGGTTGGCTAGTTGGTTAGTAGAATAGGACTAGAGATTTCGAATTGAGGTTTTCAGAAGGCGGGGGAGGGCTTGAAGGTATTGGAGTACCTAGGATAATAGTGGGATAAGTGTTTGGTATGATGAAGGCTTTAGAAGAAGCCTCCATTATAACTATATCCCGAAGTATTGATGGATTATTGCAACAAGCCATATTGGGAGTTATATTCTTATTTTGGAGGTTTGGAGTGAAAATTTTACGCGAATTTTCGTGTGAGTTTCGTGTTTAGAGCGCCGACAACAGTATCACAACAACTACTGGTCAGAATCACTTGGGGGCAATTGCAATCAATTTGGTTTAATAAATATGATCTAAATCGATCGCGAAAGGGTCGTATTTCGAAGAAAAGTTTCCTTCGAAATTTGTTGTGGTGTGCGCACCACTTACTCTCTGAGTACCAACATTTGACATATAGAACAGAGCGAGAATTGCTAATAATAAGAAGGCACAATAGGCCAGGATCAAGTGATCCAGTTGTATTTTGATCAATAAAACAATCGACTACCTCATTACCCTCTATCTCAGTATGCCCAGGGGACCACTTGACTACGATATTGTAGTATCGCATTACTTAATAGTATTTATAATAGGCTTATTAGAAAGAATCAGCAACGCTCCCTCACATTCCCTAGATCATTAAAGTACTATTAATATATAACCATATTCAGCCTTGATACAAGCATTTTGATAGTGTTTAGGAGATGCTCTAATCCCTGTTATGCGCTGATTGCCTTGGTATTAAAGATTTGTGACTATTTATATATGCAGCCATAGCCACTGTCAACCTATTGCTTATCGCAATAGATCACAAAATCGTATTCTATACAATAACCGCATTCATCATATTGTTCAAATCCATCTAAGAATATAAAGTAATTTTCTTAAGGATTAGATTCCATCAGTCTTTAAATACTTCTACAATATTCTCTTTACTTATATCATTAATTGGATCAATACAACACTTAAAGGAGAAATGCAACTGTAGAAGTCTGGAGCGCTCGGTTGTAGGGATTGCTTGTCCTATTCTCTGCAATCTGATAATAGGATCTTTTAGTATACCTATGCCTTGTCCTCTTTTCCTGATATACAGCTTCAATCGGTTTACAAATAGGTATCGTACATTATTATCTGAAGCCGAAACGCAAACCTCAATCTGGCTTACTCTAATATAATAATTCCAGCTAGAAGATCAGCTTTTGCAAGAAGTGCGATTATTGGGATCGTCTTATAAACAAATAAAGCTTCCCGTACTATATTGTGAATTGTCTTACTAACTAGATCGATATATTTCTTAATCCCGATGCCGACTGGAATATAGCCTGCATTTAGATATTGTTTGTATAGCCCATCGAATCATATTTCGAAACTGAAGAGAGCAATAAGGAGTATATAGATAATAATTGCTTTTCGCAGGCAGGCTACAAATAGTCCATAGGCTGTATAAGCTATTAATCGGATATAGGATATAATGCGTATAGTTTTCGCAATGTGCGTTTTGATATACTGTAAGAATATTAAACACCGATCGAAAAAGACACTAAGCTAATATAAGGTTGGTTATGCTTTATTGATAAGTTTTAAAAGGGTTAATATAATAACTAGATCCCGACTTATTCTTATAGCCGGGTTTACAGTTTTATGCTTTCTCGATATATAAAGAAACTCAAACTTTTCCCAAAGCAAAAAGACCTTATTCTGATCTTCCCATTGTAGAATACATCGAATAATTCAACAGAGCATATATATATTCGTAAATAGGTCCTTAGATATGTAATATATAATTATATCATTAGTATATCCAAAGGCACTATGCTTTATCTTAATTGAAAAGCTTAGCAAGATAGAGAGTATATAGAATCAGGGAGAATGACGATTCCTGAGGGGTGCTATATGCAACCAGAAAGTCCTGTATTGTAATCCCCTCAAGCCTTACACACATATATCTTTCAGTTAGGAATGAATCAATAAGTCATAAGAACACTATAGGACCAATTCTGCTTCTTCATATATTATAAAAGCCGTCTTTTAAGGAGTGCATTATAAATACCTTGTACATCTATTATTATCAATATAACTACTTTGCCAATTGTCAACACAAGTTCAGTATTATAGGTAAAGGCAATTGTAAGATCAATACCGGCTCTTTTCGGCAACGCCTCACAATGCTGAAGACTGATAATATTATATCTCATAGCCGTCCATGCAATTTGACTAGCAATATATCTTTCTAGTCCTTTTTCGATACACAATATCAATACAATTAGTCTCCATAATCTTGGAGATATTCTATCCTTTTTATCACCTTAAGCATATAACTATTTCAGCGAGTTTCTATTTGTTGGGGTAGTAGCTAAACCTAAGGTAGACTGCGAAAATCTTATATATTATATTCTTTATACTAGGCCAGCATACTTTGAGAAGGCGAATAGTTACCTGATTGACTCTGGATAATGTACTCCTAACTCTTATTATATGTTTTTTCTATTTTCTTTGTAATAATCATTCTTTTTTATAATAAGATTATCTGACTACCCTATTTCTATAAAGGGTTATATTATAAATCGTTCAATACTTTAAAGTAGTCAAGTATCGTTTGTAAAGAGTACTTCGGCTTTTTTCCTGGTATTAGTGATTTCTTAGCCTTCGATCACTAGAAAAGGGGCCTTGAGGTCTGCTTCTGGGGTTAGCTTGTACCAGTTTATAACTTTGTATAGTTTCTGATTGTTTTGTATATTATCTAGGCACTTAATCCAATAGGCTTGTTTCAATGCTTGCACAACTCTCTATAAGTTCTGCTAGATAATTGTTATTCCATTAGCAGTTCCAGTTCTCCTGATTTATATATATATTCGATATATCTCCTTACATTTGTTAGTCTATTATAGGGATAATCGATAGGGTTTGCGGTCTTTCTGTTTTATAATTTCTATAAAGATACTCAGTACACTTGTAAATCTGGCGATCAGTTTATCAATATCGTGGGTAAATCGGAAATTCGGGTTTTGAAGGTTTGCTAAGCGGTTAGCTATTATACCTATCAGGTAGAGTAAATCTGAATCGCATATCCGGATATGCGCTTGTTTGTATTCAGAGATTCCTCTATCCAAATAATAGTGACTTGAGTGATATAATTAGAGCTGCTGTGCAGATTGTCATCAATCATTGTTATAGCAATAGCCAGATTGGAAAAGGTCAGATTCAGAATGTATCTTCTTGTATATATAGGGGCACCAGAAGTCCTAATATACTCCATTCCTTGTTCGACAATTTATTATATAAGTGTATCGCCTTAGTTGGCAGTTGCTACTTCGGGTTCCTATAGATTATATTTAGTATTAAAGTTATCTCTAATAATTGTACCAATTCCTAAAAGCGATTTCTAATCTAAATATATATTCTATTATTAACAGATTAAGCAGAGTGTAATAAGTATTAAAAATCGAATATCCATTAATATTAATCTAAAGTAGATCTCTGCTTCTAATCTGCTTTATTTATCTGATTTTCAAGTTACCTTCTTTTTGTATATAGGTGATCACTTGTGGTCTACACTCAGGGCCATTAGCTACTCCCCAGGTATCGATCGGCTGGTATCGATATATGCAGTATGATTTTGGGTTGCTGAGTTGTTATACAATCGGGGTTCTTGGATATAGATAATATTTATATTAATCTTTCCAGCGACCTATAGGAGGGTGATATAATTGGAGTGTTTGTATTCTATATTCGCTTATACAATTGTAAGTCCCCTTTTCTCTGTTGAGTTTGTACTAGTTGTATAACTTATACAAAGGTGGTAACAACTTTGTTAATGTTTGACTCACTCCCCTTGCTCATTTTAGAATCGGAAGGTAAAAAGGCTTTTTTTAGCTATAGCTGCTATATTATAGTTTACCCCTTTGTTAGCACAGCATGGAAGGTTACGGCCCGGGGTGTAAATCAGACTGTTGAAGGGGCCCTCCCCTGGTTGGGCCCGTTTGAATCGGTCCACCAGTTGCCATTCGTTCTCGTAGGCAGTGATACAGGCTTTCGGTGCAGGAGGTCTGGGGATAATCACTTGAGGCTGTTTGTCTGGCGTTGTAGCAGGCACCTTTCCCTTGTATACTTCCTAGATCTTTCTTCGGCTAGTAATTCTGACTTCTCTCATTTATCGGTATGTAAGCCTAATCAGTTTTCTATTGACTGATCGCGGTATCGCTGGGTAGTTGCTGTGTGTGGATTGGAAGGGTTCAAGGCACTCTGCATATTGAGCATTGTTTTGGTATTACTTATGGATCTTTCCGTTGATGTGTTTAATAGTTAGTTCGTTGTACCTTGAGTAGTATACTAAGCGATAGTATATATATGGGTTGTAGTATAGCTGGCACTCATTAGAGTACTATTGTGATTGAAGGCATTGTATTCTGTTAAGAGACTTTGAGTATTTGCTGATATTAAATAGTCGGAATGGTTTTACTAGCTTCCTAAAGCTAATAATCCAGTTGGCTTTCCTTATAAAAGAATTCACTCTGTACTTAGAGGTTCTATATTGAACCGGATCCTCTTCTGCTTGTGCTTTGATTTCTTTTCGGATGATCGTATCAGGGAGTATTGTGAGTGTGCCTAATGTATTATAAGGAACCTAGGGTACAATATAGTTGTACCAGGTTTCCATAGCTTGAGTATTATCCGTGTCGAGTGCAGTAATTAGCTTTATGCAATTGTTGTTTTGCAAGAGATTCTTGTAATCTTTTAGTACTTTGCATTCTAGGGTCTATTCTGTTTTATTGTGATAGAGCGAGGGAATTAGTTCAAGCCTTAGCTCAGGAATTGCTTTTTTTATTTTTAATTGTAGTTTGAAGAGATTGTTAACGATTATTTATTGTTCATTTCCTATTTTTATAAGGATTGTACAGCTATTTCGCTTTTATTGCTTATATTCCTATAATATCTCTGTCGTTTTGGGTGTGCTTGTTTTGATGTCCTTCGGTGTCTGAAGTACTTCCTTAGTCTTGAGCACATCAGTATAGGATTTAATAGATTTTTCTATAGTTATTCTTGTAGATGGTGTAAAGGCCTTCTGTGAAGGTTCGGCTTGTTCTATAGTCTTAATTATACTGTTGATATATGCAGATCTTAGCTTGTTGGCATAGCTCAATTCCGTTTTGCTTAAGGTTTTAATATATGTATTGATCGTGTTTGTGATTTTTAAGATTATTTATTACTTTTCGTTTTCCTTATAGAATTAATTGATTATTACTTTGTAAATAGATTATGTATTGTCATCTCCCCTTGCATTGATTATTGCTGTGGTTGTTGTTGTTGTTGTGGGAGCGATCGGGTTGCGACCCGGCGTGTTCGGCGGTGCGACAGGATGCTCATGACCGCACATTGACGGTATTATGGTGAGCCCTCTTTATATAATAATGAGAAGGGTATTATGAGATTTCTTTTCTATATTAATAGATATAATGTTTTTTTTTGTTAATATATATAGGTCAAATAAAATATAGGGTTTATAATAAAAGTAATCCGATTAAACGCTTTAAAGCTATCTAAAGAATGCAGAATAGAAAAGTGCCTTTTACAAAATGTAGATATAAATGAATTATCTTTTAAAACTTTGTATAATAAATTCTTCAGAATTTCGTTTATTCGCTTGATATTTTTGATTATTGATTTCTTAAAAATATTACCAATAATAATCAGAATCGAAAATATCTCCTTTAAAATCTTTTTGAAATTCTCTTTTAAAAGTTTCAAGACTTTGAAGCTTTCTTAAAAAGGAACTTTTAATATTTGAATATTAGGGGATATATTAGATTCTATTGAATTATTCGAAAAGGTGATTTCATAATTAGAATTAATTTATAAAATTAGGTTTGAAGAATAATATATATTATTAAAAATAGGGGATTTTTGTTTTTTTTCAATATTGATCTAACTTTCGATTTCTTCGCTTAGTGTTTAATTGCATTACTGAATCTAGAGGCTTAGGTTTGAGATTTTTTTAAGAGAGAATATAATTAAAAACAAAAAAAAAAGTTGAAGGATAAGAATGGGGTTAAAGTAGTTTTTATTTCTTACAATCAAAAAGGAGGAAATACTCAGTTAGCTATTGTTATCCTAAAATAACATTATTGTTTTAAAGAATAATAATTAGAAAAAGAATATATAATTGAATATGTTTATTAATTGTAAGTATAAAACAAGTATAATGGGTAATTTGTTTATCTGTAGTTATTAGAAGATTGGGTGGAAGAGGCCTCTATATTGACTATGTAGTTACGCGTGTAAGCATATTGATCTCCCCGTAGTATTATATGAGGAGATCAATATGCCTGTCTATGGTTCGTCTAATCTAGCCCGTTTAGGTAGCCGTATTACTAATCACTATATGTGCTTAGTACCGGTAACTTCTATTCCTTTTAACACTTCCCTATAGGAGTTACCACCTTTAATCTCCCTGATCTTTTGTACCTCTATTATCTCAATCCCAGTATGTTTTTGAACCTTTCGAATGCTATTCTCGCTAAGGGTTTAGTCATCCTATCTACTATCATATTCGATGTATTGATATAACTAGTTATTATCTTTTCTTTTTTAGTAAGATCCCTGATGAAGTGGTAGTATATATCGATATGTTTTGATTGTTTATATAAATGCGGGTTTTTGGTTAAAGCAATTACTTCTTGGTTATCGCCTAACAATTGAACAGTATCTCTATATACAGATACATATTCAGCCTTTTCAAGATCTTTGAGTATTTAAACTAACTATTTTTTTTGCTTAATGAATATCGCTATTGATATATATTCGGATTTAGTATTTGATATTGCTATTGAATTCTGTTTTTTATTAGCTTACAATATTGGTTTGTTATAGAATATAACAATTCTCTTAGAAATACTTTTTTAATTATATTGATTATTTGCCTAGTTTGTATTAATGAAGACTTTTATAATATCTACTGATAAGTTATATTCCTTTGTAATTTGATATTGTATTCCCTCGGGCCTATATTTGAGTTTCTGAGTGATTGTAGCTTTCAGATATCATATTAAGTTCTTTACTCCTATTCCATGGTATTTCGCTGGCTTTGCCATATATTGTAATAGTCAGTCTAATACAAAGGAGATATCTAGTCTTGTGTATACCATTAAATGAATAAGACTATCTATAGCTTATTGATATTCAATAACATCAATCAGTTCGTTGTTTTCTATAGCAGATTATAGATATGAGTAATCAATAGCAGATATCTTTTTAGTATAATACTAAGCATATAAGATTCCGAATTTTGTAAGCATAGCTTTCAGATATTCTTTTTAATTTAATGTAAAAGATCTATTTACTCGATCTCTTATAATTCTAATATTTAGAATCTTGTTAATCTCTTTTAGGTTTTTGATATTGAAATGTAATAAAATTGATTGATTGATTGATTTAATTAACGTCTACCTTCAGTCTATGACTATATAGGACGGCTAGGCCAAATGGTTTAGCGGATAACTTTTAAAGTACAAAATTAGGAATTTTAATAATAGGGTAAGTGAAAACTAATACTGGGGACTCGTTTCTGTTTACTATATGAAGTACGTATAGTAAGATATAGAGTAGAGAGGGTTAAACCCTTTCTTTTTTATCTTTTCTTTTATTCTCCTTTTTCTCTTTCTATTTCCAAAATGGCTCTCTCTCCTTCTTTTATTGTTTTTCTTCTTCCACAATTTTGTTTTGTATCTCGGCTTTTGATAGGTGTTAAGTTCGAGTAACGATTTTGGTAGTATTGATAAATTTGATTGCTAATTCGATACCTATTTTCGTATATAGCAGAAATTGTAGGTTGATTTTCGAGATTGATATTTCTTTGAAGATTTCCTTTCTTTCTTTTCTATATATTGGGCAACCAATAAGGAGGTGTGTAGCTGTTTCAATATTGTTGTAGATATACTTATTATTTGAAAGTTTGAATCGATGTAAATAAGATTTAATATAATTGTGGCCGATTTTGAGTTGAAAGAAGGCACTAGCAGTATTTCGCTTAGTACCTTCTGGTAGCTTGATTTTGGAGCTGATTTTCTATGGGAAGAGTTTCGAATAGGTTGTATCTGATTGATTTGATTTGGATTTGTATTGATTGAGAGTTTCTAGCCATTGATCGGAGTCGTGTTTCTTTACTATCATATCAAGTAGCCCTATACTGGTTTCGCTTGAAGTGGTTTGTATTGAAGTTGCTTCTTTCGCTAATTTATCAGCCATTTCATTTCCTTGTATCGAAGTGTAACCTGGAATCCAATTTAAAGAGACTTCAGCTCCTTTTGCTCTAATATCCTCTGCTGCCTTGATTACTTGTATTTGATAGACTTGCCTGGGGTGATCGGAGGGGGTTTTTAAACGATAGAGTCCAGCTTGGTTGTCCGAATAGATCTTGAATTTCTGTCCTTTATATGCTACAGTGCTAGCATATTCAATAGCTTTTGTAACTCCCAATAATTCTCCATTGTATACTAATTGATTGATACCAATATTCGAACGTTTTCGATAAGAGATTAATCTATTTGATTGTATTGCAACTATCCCTACTCCTATTCCAATTCCTTTTTTGGTAGAAGATGTATCAGTATATATATAAACTGTATTTTGATCTCTGTATTTAAATATAATATTGTGAAGAGTAGCTGTATCTTTTTTCGAGGCTTTACTAATATTGACTTTGTAAGGTGTATCTCTTTTCCAGGGAGGGAAGTTGAAATAGGTAATCTTTTCGAGAGTAGATGGATTGAAATCTTGTTCTATGGATTCTCTTATTTTATCTAATTGAAGTGGCTTGTAACGTTTCCTTCGAGGGGTAGCCATTGCTTCTAGGTCCGATTTGTGTTGAGATAGCACTTCTTTTTCGATATTGATTGGGTGATTTGGTGATAGTTTCACTAATCGAAAGGCATATCGTTTTATATTTGAGTCTAAACGGATTTTTGCTGGCTTTAATCCTGCTTCGATTTCCATTGGAAGGATTGGGGCGGTTTTGAAAACTTCAAGTATCTTTCGAAGAGCTAGATTTTGAAGTGATTGAAGCATGTCCTTGAATTTGATCTAGCCTTTCCACCAAACTTTCGATCCGTAGTCAGCAATACTAGTTATACAAGCTATGTATAGCTATCTCATAGCCTTAGGACTAAGGCCTTTTTCTGTATTAGCTAAGCGAGCCATTCGTTGAAAGGCTCTTTTCGCTTGTGCTGCTCTGATATTGACGTGTTGATCGAATTTGAGATTCGGATCGAACCAGATACCAAGCCATCTAATTAGAGATTGGGGTATTACTGTTTCCGAATTGGGTAAAGTAATAGGATATTGAGCTGTTAATTTGGAAGAGGAAAAATGCATTAGCTCTGTTTTAGCTAAATCGAATTGGATTGCATTCTTTGAGCTGAGTTCGTATAATTGTTTTGTAGCTCTTTCTAACGAATTAACATTCTTTCTTCAAGTAGATGATTTAGTGATAAGAGCGATATCGTCAATATATGAAAGGAATTTGATTGAATTGTTTTGGAAAAGATCTCTAATATAAATCAAGAAGAGGATTGGCGAGATAGGGCTGCCTTGTGGTATTCCGGTCGAAATTGGCTTGAAAGATTCGATTTGATTATTAAAAGATAGTTTTAGTTATCTTTATTGAAGAAATGAAGCTATCCAGGAGATAAGATTGGTTGGTAGTCTCAGCTTCTTGCAGATATCCAATAATCGATTTTTTGAAACATAATCGAATGCTCCTTTTATATCCATAAATAAAACCGAAATTTTATTATTAGCTCATTTATTGCTTTCAATCTTTATATTCAAAAGGAAAGCTATATCGATTGCTGATTTCTTTTATTGTTCTTTTATTTGGCTATAATATAAGAGATAGATAGTTTCCACTAGATATCCTAATCGTTGAGCTAGAATCCTTTTGCTTACTTTTCCTAAGCAATTGAGAAATGCAATAACCCTATACACTTTTAATATCAAATAATCTGATTTCAAAGCTTTTTTTAGGATTACTCCAATAACTTGTTTCCAGCATTATAGGTGGTATCCAATATTGAGAAGCTTGCTATATAAAATAAAAAAGGTTTGTGGAATAGCTTTATACGCTCTTGTAATGATTTCTTGAATAATACCATCTGGACCAGGAGTTTTCCCTTGAATTTTAGCCGAACAGGCATTCTTTAATTCATTTTTAGAAAGATCAGGCCATTCCCATTCGTTGGATTGTTGATATCCTTCCCATTCAGGTTTGGCTGTGATAGAAGATTAAGAAAACAGAATAGTTCGAAAAGCAGAGCATTTTCTTTCAAAAGAGGTTTCTGAAATAATATCAGGGATCCTTTGATTTTGATAATCCTTTGTATAGGCCATTGCTTTGAAAATAGTTTGAGTGTTCTCTTTTTTTAGGAAATCGTTTCAATGATTCTTCTTTGCTATTTTAATAGCTTGAAAGTATTTGTTTCTGATAATTCAATAAGCTTCTTTTGAATTAATATTTTCGAGATTGGATTTAATTTGTTGTTTTGTTTTTCCTAGTTCTTTTCGAAGGGCTTTCAATTCAGGAGATTACTATGGCTTAGCTTTTTTGTTTGTTATAACCTTCGGAGTATAGTTTTCCATTGCCTTTTGGATAATCCTTGTAAGTTTGCTAGTAGCTTGATTCAATTTGGAACGATATATATCGTTTTCTTGAAGGAAATCAATCGAATCTTGTGTAGTTGTTGTAAACATATTTAGTTCGGCTAGAGTGGGCGAGTGTTTGGCTTTGAATTGTAGAATAGATTCGAATAGTTTTCAATTGGCTAGCTTTGTATAATATCTGATTATTGGCTCTTGAAGAGGGGTATTTGAAATCTCTTTTCCTTTTAATTTAAATAGAATCCCTAAATGATTGGATCCAATATTAAAAAGTGTTTACCAATCTTGTATCCTTGAAGAGATGCTTTGAGAAGTTAGTGTGAGGTCGAGTATACTTGGATTTGTTAGATTAGTTTGAAAGAAAGTAGTAGCTTCAGGTTCATTCAATAGACTTAGATTTTGATTTTCAATCTACTCTGCTAGTTGATCGGCATTAGCGTTTTTGTTTGAAAAGGGATTCTATAATGGATGATGGAAATTGAAGTTGTCTAATATTATTGTTTGTTGATTAATCGATAGATTGTAAAGGGATTGATTAATTGTATATCCTTTTTCTTATACTTGATCTGCTTTGTTATATATATTGATAATTTGAAAGGTTTCGCTTTTATTTTGGTAGTTTATTATCTATATATCCAGATCTATTAGCGAATGAGGGGCTAGATTAATTATAGCTCGGAGATTTTTGGAAATATATAGGAGGGTTCGGGGTTTGAGATCGGGATTAAAGTTGGGGAGAATTTGTATAAAATTGGAGTGTATAGTCGATCTGCAATTAGAGAAATTGGTTCCATTTTTTTGAATCCAAGGTTCCTGAATTAAAATCAGATCAATATTGAGCTCAAGAGCAAGCTGTAGAACGTTCTCTGTGGCTTGGGAGCTTTTGTTGAGGTTTATTTGAAGAAATCTGATATTATTGTAACACATTGATTAGTGCTGTTGGCTTTTTTGTTGAATAGCTTTGAAGATTTCACAGCTTTTAGAGCTAGCTGTATGATTTCCTTGACAATTAGAGCATTTGGTGATAATATGAGAGCAGAGTTTTCCTCTTAAGTTGCAGACCATACAGAGGTGTATTGCTGTAATGTGTTTGCCTCCGCACAATCCGCAAGAAGGGTCTTTTTTGCAATACGAGCTTTGATGCCCAAAGCCCTGGCATTTTTGGCATTGTGTAGTAGGTTTGGATTCGTAGAATTGTTCTACTCTGACATTAGTGCCTGCAATATACAACCGCTTTCGAATAGCTAGTTCGGCTTCTGATTTTGAGGCAAAAGCTATAACGATAGCGCCGTCTTTTTGGTGGGCTCTTTTGGCTATTGGAGAAATGTAATAAAAGTATTATAGAAAATCAATTGAATTAATCTTTTAAGGTTAAGAAAATAATTATATTATCGATATATATTAGTAAATTGAATTGATGAGCAGTGTATATAGAGATACGGATTAGCGAGATTTTAAATGAAGTCTTAATTAATCAATTAAGATTTTAAAAGTTGATTTTAATCTTATTCAGTTTGTTTAAGGCTATATAAGTTTCTTAATACACATAAAACACATTCATCTGATATCTTGAATCCCTGAGATAGTATAAGATATATCTCTTCCTTAAAATAGGATTTTGTAAAAGTATTCTTTATATTGAAATACCAGCATTCCGAGTTCTCTTTCACAATAATCGCTAAGAATAAATAAAATATATCGAATCATATTATAGAAATAAAGGTTTTGTTATAGTTTTTTCTAAGAATTTAATTAAAACCTCTTATTACTAATTATATCTTGAATTTTTGATTTTATTATTCTTTATCTTTATTATAAATATCTATTTTGTTGAAATAAGATTTTTTTCTTTTAATAGAATATACTTTTTCCAGATACTATTTATAATTAATAAATTAATCTCTTCTTTAATAACTTGTTTTCATTTTTTTCTATATTTGAGGTCTGAGATTGTTTGATAATATATAATAGGAATAGAGATTCCTAGAATTTATTCTACAGAAAAGACTGTATCCTCGTTTATAAGGTTTCCTAAAATTATTTATAGATTTTTAGATAGTTTTATTTTAATATTTATATCAATCCTTGATATAAGCAATATAGAAATCATAATATATTCAATAACATTTCTATCTAAATCTACTATAAGTATTGCTATCATTGCTCTAATTAGTTTCTGGATATACTTATCTGATCTATTGTTATCTCGCTTGTGTTTTCGAAAAGAATATTTTTCAGGAATATCTATATCTATAAATGTAATCAGGGTTTTGGTTGAGGGTTGAATTGTAGATATATTTATTTTTTATTTATTTATTTATATTAATTAACGTCTGTTTTGGACCTCCCTAAGGGTATTTAGACGTGCTAAGATAAGGAACTATTTGAGCGGCGTGATCGTCGCGACCGAATTTAGCAATTTAACTTCAATGCCAGGGGCTATTCGCTCCTCTGCAGGTGCCGAATTGTAGATATAGTATCTGATATCTCTGCCTTTATTGTTCCTGAAAGTAGTATTGGGTTTTCAGATAGATTGATCTTAATGATATTCCTTTCACTATCTTCATTGAATTCCTGAATATTATCTATCTTAAATGTACTGAGGATTATTACCTTTGGGGTCTCGGAGATAGCAATATCTTATAATAAATTAAATGGACATTCTGATTTTTCTTGTATTTTGTAAAGTCTACCTCTAGGTTTCCTATCAGGAACAACATTCTCTATACCTTGAGAATCTAATACTGAATTCCTTATTCTCAAATCTAGATCTCCTCCCTTTTTGGATTCATCTATAATCACTCGGCTTGCTTATACAATATAGCCTAGTTTCAGTAAATATACTCTAATATATTTATTAGTCGTAGCCAAATATTCTACAAAAATACCTTCTCGAGTTATATCTCATAACTTGTTGTATTATTGATTCTTTAGAATTATCTTTAGATTGATATATACATAATACTTACTTCCCCATATTTTACAATAACTGATATTCGGGATTGATTCTATAAACATTTCGATCAGACTGATCATACTATCATCAATAATCAATCTAATATTCGTTCTGTTTTTGTAATGTATATTATATTCAATAGCTTCGTTCCAGAATTCCAATGACAATTCGGACTCCTTTAACATAACTCTTATATCGGCTTCAACAATATCAATATTTCTTTCAGCAACTCTATTCTAATAAGATAATACTATAATTATTAATTCTAATCGAATCCCAGAATTCTATTCTTTAATAGTTTAAATTAATTCTAATACATTATCAGTCCGAGCAGCTATTATCTTATTATTAATACCGAATTCCAATTCGATTTTCTATTTCTTTAATCTTGGTATGGCTTTATCTTTTGTTTTTAGGGTCAAAATCCAATTTACTTTTATCCAGTTGTCTATGATCAATAGAAAATAGTAGTTTCCTTATAATAATCTTAGAAATGGATTAGCGATATCAAAATAAATAAGCTCTAGTCTTTTTGTCTTATAGGAACTGAATTATTTCGAGATTAGATTCTTCATCTTGATAAATATACAAACTTCACATACAAGAATCTTGAATAGAACTTTAATTAGCTTTCCCAATATAATAACTTTATAAAGATTTTGTATTTTTTCTAAACTAAAATAATTAAATCATTTGTATTATAATAAATAAATTTCTAGATCCTTTTTGGTTTTATTTGAAAAGATATTTAGAGTAATCTTATTTGACTCAATATCACTAATAATCTTTGTACTCGATAAAGCGATATCTTTATATCCTTTTGCAATATCCAAGATTATATAAATTCCTTTATTCATTTTTGCTTTAATAATATTTATTCTATTCTTTCAAAATATATATAATCTGAATTGAATCTGTCCTTGAGTCCAGCTTCACAGATCTTCTTGTCAAAAAGAAGATTAACTCCTAATCTCGATATATACAACATTTTTGAAAATAAAACTATACCCCCATTTTCCAGTTCTATTACAATAATATCTATCCAATCACAATATATAACTCCCCTACCAACTTTTATCATTTTTCTTTTTATTTTCTTGATATTTCTAAAAAAAGAAAGTTAATCAAATATATATAAAGAAATATCAATATCTGTATACTAATAAAAAGGGATAATTTATAAATAAGCTTTTTGAATATATAACACTCTTTGTTATCAAATTCTTCTTTACTTTCTAATAAATCGAAATTAACTAAAAGGCTCTTGCCATCTACAAAATAAACTTAATTACTCTTCTTAAAGAATAACACTTTGATTATCTTTTTAAATATTACTTTCTATTACTAAACTCTATAATATTTATAAATCAGAACTTATATAAATGAAAAATCTTTATAATCACATAAAAAGTATCCTTCTTACTCATATAAATAACAAGCAAAGGATTTTACATTATCATTTTGTTTTTGCTTTCCAAATAAACTTGATTCTCTATATTCTCTTTATTAATCTAGAATTACATATTTTCTATTAGTAATATAAGCTTATTCTATCTTTTTAATACTGAGTTCTTTAGTTATGAAATACTTGATTTTGTCTCCAACTACTAATATGCTTTGAATACTTATAGTATTGATCATTATTTAATAATCAATTAATAGACTTTTTGTAAAAACTAAAAAAAAAGCTTAATCTTTATATAAATCTTTAAATACAGGATTGGCTGTATCAAGCTTGTATCAATATTCCTTGAGCTTGTTCCAAACTTCAATAATAATCATCTCCAATTGATTTAAAGATTTGAAAATAAATATCTGGATTATTATCAAATACAAGTTTACTATAATATCACTTATTCTCGAGTATTTGGATTTCAAGTAATTCTATAATATATATACTATATCGTATTCGTTGACTAACGCTTTATCATCATTATTAAGCGATCTATATATATATAAAAATACACTAGCTTTATCCTTTAAATATACAGTTTTTCTTTTCAATATTGAATCTGATACATATTATTATAACACCTTCAATAATCAAGAAGACCTCAATACCATCAATCTCCATCCCAAGTTCTCCGATCCTCACATAATCCTAAAGCATAAATTCAATTATATAAAACCAATCCTTTCCTCTCAATTGTATTTTCATTTACCGAAACCATCTCTCATAAATCTCTTAAATAAGAATTGGAATACACTTGGCTTGCTCCTTGATATCATCCATTTTGATATCTATACAAAGAATTTGCAGAGTTTTTCCTTTCCTCCCCTTTTTCTGTATAAACAATATCACACAGATTTGTGATTGTAAATATATAAATATAGATAGCACCACATACTCTTCAACTCCACAAATTAGTAATGATAATCAATCGTAATACTATATACTAATCATAAGGTAATGCCACACACTCTTCAACTTCACAAACTAGATATAAAATAATACCACACACTCTTCAGCTCCGCGAACTGAATATAATATTGATCACATCAATTCTATCCAGAGGCCATACTAACCGGATCTCATAACCTATTAGAAGATTGAATAGAAGAGGCCTCTATATTGACTATATAGTTATACGTGTAAGCATATTGATCTCCCCGTAGTATTATATGAGGAGATCAATATGCCTGTCTATGGTTCGTCTAATCTAGCCCGTTTAGGTAGCCGTATTACTAATCACTACACGTGCTTAGCACCGGTAACTTCTATTCCTTTTAACAGCAGTGTTATTATATCTTTTGATAGGTATTGGAGCGAGTATTTTAATAACAAAGATAATAAATATCGAGGAGATTTGTTATAAAAGGGTTTTATCAATAATATATAGTTATTAGCTTTGGAGTCAATAAGGGCTTGAATTTGAAAAGCAGTTTCTTGTTTCGAAATCGTGTAGGAATAGTTATATAAGGATCTCTCATTAGTTTTTATAGATTAAGGTATTTTATATCTTTCAGATACTCTAAAAGGGAGACTTTTTCTAGAGTTTGTTTTTTGGGGGCTTTGTATTTATTACTTCTTCTTCCTAAACGAAATCCATTAAATATTGAATATCAGAAAGATTACTGGTAAATTCACCAAAAAGTTTATTAGCACCGATAATCTCTTGAATTCAGAAATCGAATTGAACTGGAATCGAATTTCTCACTAAACCATTAGATTTTTAAAATTAAGAATTATGATAAGGATTATTCGAAATAGGAATTATATTAAATCGGTAATTCAATAATAAACAGGGTAGAACGATATTTGCAGAATATTGTGAGATCTCTTGACTAATCTTAGGCATAGAGTATAACTGTTATAGAACAGTCGTACAATTACTAGTAAGGTTTAATCAGATGACCAACATAATTATATATTCCCTAGCTTTAATAGATCGATAATTTATATTATAAATTTGAAGGAAAGCTACATAATTATTAATACTTCAAAAACTAACGAACTCCGTAACACAAGTATATACTAATCTAATATTAATTTGATTTTAAAAGCCATTGAAAAGAGTAGAGCTATTTTAAATTTCGATAGTATTAACTAATTATCGAAATTTCTAATAGAATTCCCAAAATAACTGATTTACGTTTTATCTCAATATTTCATATTAATCTAATACCACTTATTACTTAGCCAAATCAATAATAATTTGTATAACAACTTCAATTAATCCTTATACATTATATTCAGAAAATAGATTAAAGAGCAGGAACTACAAGTAATTACAAGCTATACCTTCAATATTAACGATAATATAAATCCTGTATTGCCTTTTACTAATAAAAAACATATATATATTATTCCAGATTATATTCAATCAGATATTTCTATAGTTTAGATTTTAAAACTTTACCATCCAAAGTTTTCTATAAAATAAGGAATCTTTTTATTTTATAGAAAGTGGAGAAAGTTATATCTTACTTATTAAATATAGATTATCAAAAAGAGATTGAATTAGAAATAAGATAAATATCCTTTTTATATAAAGAATATATAATAGCTTTTATAGGATTTATAGGTTCAATTATATCAAAAACTGATTGATATAAAGCTTTCTAAGGAGTAGAGGATTGATTCCGAGAATTATTTTTAAAAGAATGAGAGGTATAAATATTATTGATTTCTAATTTTAATTCAATAATAATAGTATTTTGTTAAATAATAAGATTAAAAAGATTATTGGTTTAAACAAAAAGCTCTTTTTTATCTGGTTTTTTGTCTTTTTGTGGTATAATCATTCCAGAAATAAAAGAATCCGAATCTTTTTTGTTATTATTAAAAATAGCAAACTGATTTGAGGTTGAAATGGAAGGGCTAGTTTTTGTTTGAGGAAGAGGAGTATGTAATAGTCCTTTGCTTTGAAAGATTGTAATTATATTGGATTTTTTGAAATTATAAGAAAAAGTTTAAATATACTTTTTTGTAACTCTTTTTGATCTTTTTGAAGAATTGATATAAGAATTAGGGGATTGTTGTTGGTTAATTATCCTTCAAAAATGTTTCCTTATTTTTTGGTATAGATTCTTTTAGTTTATGTAATGTTGATGTTTGGGTGGTCTAGGAAAAGGTGAGATATTATTTGATATGCTGTCATTAGTAGAGACTGATATAAATGAGTTTTAGATAATATAAAGAATTGTTATAAAAGGATTCAATTCTATTTTAGAATCTAAAACTAAAAAAGAAAAAAAGAATAAGAAGAGAATTGTAAGGGCTCCGGACTATATATACCAATAAATCACATGCTAGGCTAAGATCCTAAAAGCTAAGTGATTGAGAAAGGAACCTGAAAGGGACTGAATCGTCACACAATAATACATATACAGTAGTACAACATACATATTACTTTAGAGCTTTATAATTCACTTCATTATAATATATTTTAGAAATAGCTCAAAGGGCTTACCATGATACTATCAATATGTGGTTATAAGCATCCTATCTGTTACAACGGATTAGTAACAGGCTGTAGAATCACTGACTTATAGGCTATAATGGTATTATAGACCTCAGTGATTCAGTTGCAGTATATTGGGGGACACTAGGTACCCAAGGAAAGCCTCAGGCATGTATATAATATTAGTCATAGAATACCCTAGAAACCTAGAACATAGTTCCTAGGATAGTAGGTTCTAGAAAAGATAGAATACAATAAGCAAGAAGGTTTTATTAGGATTAATAATATCCTAAAGGATTAGCCCCAGAACAAAAAAATAAATTAGGATATTAAGAGTTACGGGATTAGTATTCCGTAATGAACAGCTTAGGAACAACAGCGCTTCAAAAGCGATCGGCTATTCTAGTTGTTTAAGTAAAACAAAGATCTATATAAGGGAATGGGTTTCATTATAATGTAAAACTTTATGCTTAAAAACAATCATTAGTTTCATCATTATAGTTACAAGAATTGCAATTAGTTATAATCTTATTGAATTCCTACTTGAAGTTTAATTTAAACCACTTCAAGAGATCTCTAACCATTTCCACATAACCCTAGAGGCAGCTCCCGTAACAAATGAGTAATTAAATCGTCATGTAATATTTGTTACAATGGCGGGGGAAGAACTGGGGAAATGTAAGGACTATCTAGCAAATGAGGAATATCTTGCCAATCATAGGGAATCTTCTACCGCAGCTATAATTCGTCACAGACAGACATCGCAATCTGGATTATCCCGGAGATGATATGAGGGCTGCCAGAGAATCCAAAGTTCGGGAACTAGCAAGACTTTACTCTAAATTCAAAGGACTCCGCGTTTGACCCCGATTTTATCTTTCATCGCCTTTTATAAGTAAATCGAAGAGGGAAAGGAAGTATAGGCGTATGCCGTAGTAACGGTGATACGACCATTGAGGCGCAAGTTGTGCAAGTTCGTGTAACCGTTATTCGACCGGTCGCTGCGCTAAAGCTGATGATAAAAGAGGTTTGCGAGTTGGAACTATTGGCTGGAATGTGATAATATCGTAAACTGACCTCTCAAAATTGTTTATGGAGGCTGTATTGAAGCTGATCTGACGGTTGACTTGGTCAGGGAAGTGTCGCTTTGCTATTACCATCAGCTAACCATATTAGGTTAGGTTATCGCGTGGATTCTCGATAAGGAGGGCCTCGGAGTCGACCAGTGATAAATATTTGATGCAACGTGACCAATTAGTCGTAAACAGCCGTCATAGTGCTTGGCTGGGGAGGCGCCCTTCTCATGGCCGGCTGTTGATGCTCAAACAACGCATCATGCATTTGCTAGCAGCATTCAATTCGACAGAATTATTTACAACTTTATGATCATGCATGCTTTTCAGTAGCAAGCCGTTTATGGCGTCAAAACTATTCTCAGATGAGTTGGGAGACTGATGGAGCATCTCAAATCATTTCCCCGCAGATAAATTCTTGATATGCTATTTTCTATATACCACTATTCAATCATTTGAGTTTCTATTTTGTTCTTCCCTCTATGTGCTTCAATCATAGGATTCATACATGGCAACTCGTAACTAATAGCAACATTGCTTGCCATCCTCGTCTCTTAAAGTCTTTAGTCAATCATCAAATAAACCTCCCAAAATGCCGTAGGTACTCAACGCTCTCTTTATTTCCTATGAGAACAACCACTAACTTCAGAACACTATAGACCAGGACCCTGTTATGACTTCCAAAGCGGCCGTTGCCGTCGAGGCGCCTGTTGTCGATTTAACCATGATACATCGTCAAGCATCCCAAATTCACCAAGCACCACAATTCAACAGTTTCGCGAGGATACTGGACTCGAAGCGGCTTGCCGACAATGGACATACATGATTCCCAGAGCAAACACAACTTCCTCACGTTTTACAGCTACAGCTGTGGACACCAAAAAGTTCTTCCAGACGGGCTGGAATCTAATTGAGAGCGATGATGCAGGAATACGCCAGCACGTCATCACAAAACTCGGTGCAGAGACAGGACTTGCAATCATCAAGACTCTGACGGAACTTATGAATGTAAGCCAAAATGATGAAATCGTCATCTCAATATTTAGGGATAGGGCTCTTCCTTTCTACAGAATCATTTCACACCCTGATGTACTATCCTCTTTAATTCTAGAAACTGCTGTTGATACTGTGTACACCTTTCTCTTCGGTCCCAGTGGTAGGCGAGGTCTCCAAGTGTTCCGATTTACAGCAACTGCCCTTAGCGGAATGGTTTTGGAGCATTCTTTAAGCGACGAGAAAGTCTCTATCGCTGCTATAACATCAAGTCTCGCAGTCTTAGACCGGCTGGTCGAGACTAACCAGAGTGCCCAAGTCATCGAAGGCTTTACTGCTGTTATAGAGACAATATCTGCCTGCATTCCTAAGAATCTTATGGTGCCGAGTGCGCAACAGTGCCTCACTCGAATAAGACAACGTCTCAACATCGGCTCTTCTTTGCCCCTCGTAGTAACTCAATCGACTCCACAATTTTTCCTGTCTCCATCTTTCGAGTTGGCTCAAGACTTGCCCGGAAATCTTTCCAACCAGGGCGCTAGACACGATAATGACCATGCGAGTATTGGCGATATCCAAATACTCCCCACAGTGCAAGAGATAGCTTCCGCACGGCAAGAATATCTCCCATTAACCGGCTCGACTCAAAATCACCTGTCAGGTCTTGCCGGACTCTTGGACAAACAATTTCGGCTTCTCCGTGAAGATACAGTGGGCCAACTACGAGACGCAGTGCGCGAAGAGGCTACGAGATTAGAACATCCTAACGGTAAGGTATCAAAAACACACCAAGGTCAGCAAGGCGTTCGAAAAATTATCTATCACAATGCCCGCTTCTCCCGTATGAGTGTAGATCGCAGAAAAGGTCTGCAAGTCGTAGCAGAATTTGACCAACCTTCCCAACTCAACGGCAAATCCATTAAGCAGCGAGAAGAATGGTGGAAAGGAAGCAAGCTTCTGCAAGTCGATTCACTAGTTTGCTTCCTCTCTTCAGATGGCAAAATCATTTTCCTCTGCGTCTGCGATCCAATATTGCCGTCTCGTGCAAGGAAGGACTCTGATTCCAATGTCAACCCAAGACTTTGTGATATTACAAGCCTTTTCAAAGAAAGGAAGCGTGCGTCTGTGCTGCTAAGCATGGGTGAATATAAAGTGGAAGATGCAGTTTGGATCAGCACTCATATCTCAGCTTCCAAGAATCGGCAATCACTCGTTGAATTTCCGGGAGTGCTTTTACCTTCTTTTCAACCTACTCTACAAGCGTTGCAGGGAATGAGTCGGAAGCTGAGTCTTCCATTCACAGAGATCGTAGCGCCAGACTTGCAAGATTCTGCTGCCTCCGTAAAGCCTCCAGCATATGCTACTAGAAGAGGATTCAGTTTTTAACCTTGAAGTTCTCGCCGGCGTACCACTAACCCTGAAACCTGGACAACCATTTGATTTTACACAACTGGATACAGGATCTACACTTGATAGAGCGCAACAGTTCGCCGTTGTTCAAGCTCTTAGTACAGGATTAGCTCTAATCCAAGGCCCACCTGGTACTGGGAAAAGTTATACCGGTGTGGCAATAATCAAGACTTTACTCCACAACCGAGAGGCTGCTGACTTGGGTCCAATCATCTGCGTATGCTACACAAATCATGCTCTCGATCAGTTGCTAGAGCATCTGGTGAAAGATGGTGTAAGTCAAATCATCCGTGTAGGCTCACGATCAAAATCCGATTTACTTCAAAATCTCACTCTCCATCATGTACGAGGAGAAAGCAGACCCACGAAGACAGAAAAACATGACATATGGGAACACAATCGCGATATCGATCAAACACTACGACAGATAGAAGACATATTGCCTTGGTTGAATAATCCAAAGTCTTGGAAAAATATTCAAGCCCATCTTATGAGGACACATGATCGGCATTTTAAGGAATTGTTTGGGAAGGGGGTAGATGACGAGGGGTTCCAGGAAGTAGAAGGGAGAAAATACAGGTTGTGGAGAGTTGGCTTAGAGGAGCGTCAAAAAAAACCACTTCGAATCGCTCTGTAACTCAGCTTTCGGCCATTCCTCTTAGAGCAATGTCGGAGTCGGAGCGTAGTGTTCTTCACAAGAATTGGATCGAGCAAAGAAGTGCACAACTCACCAACGACCTTATTCATGCAATAGATTCCTACCATGGTTCCAAGTCCGCGCTGGATAAATGTCACAGCGAATTAGATCTTCGGTGTCTTCGAGAAGCCCATGTTATAGGCGTGACGACTTCTGGACTGGCAAGGAACATCGAGTTGCTCCAGCGCGTACGAGCAAAAGTCATGCTTTGCGAAGAAGCTGGAGAAGTTCTCGAAGCACATACTCTCACTGCATTACTACCCGGGGTCGAACATGCGATATTGATTGGCGATCATGAACAACTACGGCCCCAAATTAACAGCTACGAGCTTCAACATGACAGTCCCCGAGGCAAGAGATATTCCCTTGACATCTCACTATTTGAGCGTCTTGTCAAGCCACAGATGGGCAATTTCCAAGTACCATTGAGTACATTGAAGACTCAGCGACGAATGCACCCTTCTATCTCAGAACTAGTGAGAGTCCCGCTCTATCCGGACTTACAAGATCATCCCTTGGTATCAGAATATCCGCAAGTCGATGGAATGCGAGATCGCCTATACTGGCTTGATCACCAAGAGAGAGAAGATCCGCGGCCTGCCAATGCTGTTTCCTTATCTAGAACCAATACTTTTGAAGTTGATATGATCGCTGCTCTTGTCTCACATCTTGTGAGGCAAGGAACGTATGGGTGTGGAGATATTGCAGTCATTACTCCATATCTGGGACAGTTGCAGAAAATCAAGAAGCGACTATCGAATTCTTTCGAGATAGTTGTTGGAGATCGAGATCAAGAAGATTGGAAGTTCACGGACTTCAAGACGACCCGGAAACTTCTATAGATGGCCAAGTCCAAGTCCAGAAGACGACACTCCTCAATGCTTTGAGGATTGCTACCGTTGACAATTTTCAAGGAGAAGAGGCAAAAGTTATTGTCATCTCCTTAGTTCGGAGCAACGATGAGCGGAAATGTGGATTTCTGAAAACCTCAAATCGCATTAACGTGCTGCTAAGTCGTGCACGACATGGAATGTTCATCATCGGTAACTCCGATACCTCAAGGCCTGTTCCTATGTGGGCTAAAGTGCTCTCTATTCTAGAGCGCTCAAACAACATTGGCCCAAAACTTGCACTATGCTGTCCTCGACATATAGAAACATCCATCGAAGTCTCAGTGCCGGATGATTTCGCTCGGCTGGCCCCTGAAGGCGGTTGTGCTAAGAGATGTTCTTCGAGACTACTCTGTGGGCATTCATGCCCTAATATGTGCCACTCTAAATCCTTGCACACTGCAGTCCGCTGCCTCGAACGCTGCCCAAGAACAAAGGAAGGTTGTGAGCATGAGTGTCCGAGACCTTGCGGAGATCTATGCGAACCAAAATGCCAAGTCATATTGTTTGATATCTCTTTACCATGTGGGCACGTCGCTAAGCAACTAAGATGTCACGAGGCGCAGACACCAGCAGAAGTTCGTTGTCAATTCCAGATGGAACAAGTCATGGAGCATTGCAAACATAAAATACGAGTTCGTTGTCACGAACTGCCTTTACATTTTGATTACCCCTGTTCAGGCATCTGCCGAGCAGCACTGGCTTGCGGACACAATTGCATGTATGCTTGCAAAGATTGTAATACCAGGACTGACGGTGTGATCACTCAGAAGATACATGAAGTTTGCAAGACCCAGTGTGGAAGACCATACACAACCTGCAGTCATAGCTGCAAATCTCAATGCCATGGCGACATGCCCTGTCCTCTGTGTACAGAGCCCTGTGAAGTCAGTTGCAATCATTCAAAATGCAGCAAGCTTTGTAACGAGCCTTGTGCGCCATGTGCTCAGGATTGTTCTTGGTCTTGTCCACATCGTGGACGGTGCCTATTACCGTGTGCAGTACCCTGTGATCTGCTCCCATGCTCACAGCGCTGCGCAAATGTTTTGGCTTGCGGGCATAGATGTCCGTCAGTTTGTGGGGATAGCTGCCCAGGTGTTGCATATTGTCAGAAATGTGCGCACCCAGCAATCAAAGAAATGGTCGTTGACTTCATTTTATCATCCACTTTCGAGGAGGTCGATCTTGATGAGAATCCTTGCATCGTGCCTTCATGTGGACATATTCTCACCCTAGAGAGTATGGATGGACATATGAGCATGTCGGATTTCTATACTATGAATGGCGAGGGCTCAATCGTTGACTTGAAGAATAGTGCCGAACCATTCTCTGCCTCCGGAATGAAAAGCTGCCCAACTTGCCGTGGCCCTTTGAGAAACCTCAACCGTTACAGTCGTATTGTTCGTCGAGCATTGATCGACGAGGCGACAAAGAAATTTATCGTCTGGGCTAACATAGAGTTTATCCCTCTAGTCACCAGGATGCATGCAATTGAAGCAGAGCTCCGCGAGACTATTGGAGGCAGCAGGAAGGATTCCGAGACGGCATCGCCATTAACTCCTTTTTCAGAACCTCTTCAGTTGAAGGGAACTCTTGACCAACAAATCTCCCTGATTGGGAACCGTATGCAGAAAGAGAGCCGATATATAAAGATCATTGGACTTCGAAGAGAGATCAAAAAATTTCTTCAACAGGTCAATGAAAAAGAACAGCCCTTCGGTCGCATCTACGACCTCGTCCAAGATGCCCGTAGACATCGTGGAATCAATATCAATCTACAATCCAAAGTCGACGTGCTTCAGGTGCGCAGCCGAATTCTAACTAGGGTGTTGCTTATTAGATGCGACTACACCATCCTCCTAACTTTCCTCAATGATCAGAAAGGCGAGACTGGCGCAATTTCTCCCAGCACTCAGGTCGATTTTACTATCAACAGGAAGGAATGTGAACAGCTGATAGAAGAATCTGATACAAGACATCAACCAGGAAACTACGTTGAGGGCCTTCTATACTGGGCACGGTTCTTCGCCCTCGAGCGGAGCTTCGTAAAGCCTGGATCGGAGCTCACACAGCTTTTTCACAAAGCCATAGAATATCTTCAACTCGCACCCGATATTTGTGATGAATATCCCGGTCAAACTGCGGGAATGAAGAATGAAGTTGAGGGAGTTGAGAAGATGTTGCGAGATTCGACATTTTATATGCCTGTAAGCAACGAGGAAAAAGCTGCTGTGTATGCGGCTATGGCACATGACTTTAGGGGCACTGGGCATTGGTATTACTGTGAGAATGGCCACCCATTTACGATTGGCGAGTGTGGTATGCCAATGGAAACTTCTCAATGCCCACAATGTGGTTCCCCGGTTGGTGGTCATAATCATCAAGCTATTAGTAGTGTCAGACCTGCGACAGACCTGGAGCTTCAATTCGGCGGAGTTAGGATCTGATCTAAGAGACGTAGAGAAGGAGAGCTACAAGGATGATGAGACACACAGAAATGTTGTCGAGACCGTAATTTTCTGTTTGGATGTTACAAATTACAACGACAATCAACATTAGTATAATGCTTCGGTCCCTTTCTGAGGCCCTTTCGGATTCTCTTCTGAGCTGCCCTCAGCATATGACTTTTCAAAATATATAATCCCGAACTCTTATTGTTCTCTTTCTTTTCTTTTCTTTTCTTTTCTTTTCTTTTCTTTTCTTTTCTTTTCTTTTCTTTTCTTTTCTTTTCTTTTCTTTTCTTTTCTTTTCTTTTCTTTTCTTTTCTTTTCTTTTCTTTTCTTTTCTTTTCTTTTCTTTTCTTTCTTTCTTTCTTAGCTTTAGATTCTATAATGGAATTAAATGCATTTATAATAGTTCTTTGTAATTAATAGCTTTTTTTACCTAATACATATTATGAATATTAATATAGGATTAGTATTGAGTCAATTATTATTCTAATAAAAAAACTTATAGTGAACCGGGTCAGGTACCTTTATATTAAAATTCGAGTATAAAGATACCTAACTATTATTCCAAGGATTTTTTTTGGTGGTTAGCAATAATAGTAATCCATTTCAATAGAGAAATAATGATTTAGTTAAAAAGTTATCATTTCGTTATTACTCTTTTTGACTTCAATTTTAAACTTTTCAAAAATCTAAAAAAAAAAGATCTTCAAAATTTCAATTGAATTATATTTATTTGAAATCTAATTTCGATTATTTTTCGAATTGATTGATATATATAGATTATATCAAATTTTGATTTTAATAAGATTAAAGAAAAATTAGTGAAATAAAAAAAGATAAATTTTTAAAAAAAGAGATTTAATTATCATTTTTTATATTTCAATTTTATATTTTTTGAAAATTTGAAAAGAGGGATTTTTAAAGATTTAATTAAATTATATTTATTTGAAATTTGATATTGATTATTTTTTAAACTGATTGATTTATATAGATTATATTAAATCTCAATTTTGATAAGATTAAAGAGAGTTATAATGATTTGTAAAAAAAGGAGAATGATAATTTATAAAATAAATTTGTCGGGACTGGGATCACATGACTGCGCTAGCGCACGCGCTAGTGCCTCGGCACTACAATAGATAGGTTTCATAGTCTTAGCTTTTAGATCCTTAAGTAATATCACAATAATATGAGAATTATTAGTATTATATTGATTTCACTATTCTTATAGTAATATTAACATTGATTAGTAATATTATAGATTAAAAGCCTAACATCTTAAATTTAATTATGTTAGGTGTTTATAACTCTTGGAGGTTAGCTTTTATAATAATAAGGAATAGTATTATTATAATGATAGTGGAAGATCTAGTCAGTTTAAGCTTGAGGGATAAATCGAATATATAGAATAAGAGTTGAATTGAAGTCAATTTAGAAGAGCTAGGCTGAGTTGAGATGAATTGCTTGCTTTTTCCTAGATTTTCTTTAAAGATTGATTGATTGATTGATTGATTGATTGATTTAATTAACGTCCTTTTCTTAGTCCAAAACTATTTAGGATGGCTAGGCTTTAAGAACCTAACAACTGCTAGTGGATATCTACAATAGATATATTCAATTTGGGGGAGTAAAAACGAATGCTGGGGTGCTATACCCGATCTCTATTTGGAGTGCAAATAGAGATTAAATAATCTTCATCCTCTAAGACACTTTTTTTCTCACTCTTCCCCTACCCCTAATCCAATTAAAGTATTCCAATATCCAATTTCTCTTTTTAAAATCCTAAATCCAATTTGCTATTCCTTCCTTTCTATAAAAGACAAGAGTTATCCCCTTCCGAGTTGCCTCCAATATAGCAAAGGGTCCTCTTGTTAATAAGGTAGTAGAAAAAGGCATCACTCTTCTTTATCTTTATCTCTTTTAAACTAGCCTTTTGTATATCTTCATAAGTTTAATATCCTCCAGCTCTTATTAAATGTGTATAATCGAAATTGTTAAAAATAATAAGGCAGAACCGAATCCTAAGCCCTATTGCCTACATACAAATCAATTTGGAAAATTCGAAAATTCGAAAATTAAAAGAAAAACATTGTATTATATCGATGCCTAAAACATGATATTAATTTGAAGGCGATGGCATTCTCTGTATTATATCGTTGTAATATTTAAGTAGCTAAAAGCCAAAGAATATAAAAAAGGATTGTAGTATGAGTAGAGTGGTGGTAAGCTCTATATCGAAAAGACTCTTCTAAAGAAGAGACCTACTGCATATCATATTTCTATATTTGAAATAATAATCGATAATAGATATTGAATCTAACCAGAACTTCCATAACCTTCGTATCCACATCTAAAACTAATATTCAACTCTTCGTAGGTATTGTTGTTGTAAAATCGTAATATAATCCTTTGCTATATCTCTGAACCTCTCTTCTTTCAATTCTTCCAATTCCATCTGCAACTCAATCTTAGCTCTGCAGACTCTCAAGAGAGAGCTGGAGGTTCGTAGGATGCACCGCGTACAGGTGTTGAGTCTTCGCATCCCTTTCTTTAAAGAATATTCTAGGTTTATATAGTTTATAATGAAATTCCAGTATATTCTATGCTTATAAATAAGATCGATTTAAATCGTATCTTATAGAATCATTTTAGATAATAAAAAGAAAGTACAACCAATCAATTTAGCGATATTTCCTGTATACTTCCATCTAGTTCCATTTCATTCTATTCCATTATAAATCAATTTGATAAGAGATACTATTATACAACTATATGATAATATGATTTTATAATATAAGATCATATTATATGTGTATTAGTCATCAAGATATCTCTTATTTAGTAAGATATTAATAAGTGATTTAGTGGACTTATTATGAATCCTCACAATAACGATCCGGTTCCTTTCAGATTCTCTTCTTAGTTATTTAGCTTCTAGAACCTTAGTTATTATGTGATTTATTAGTATATATAGTTCGGAGCTCTTATAGTTCTCTTTTTGTTCTTTTCTTTTTTATTTAATTTTAAATTTTAAGATAGAATTGAATTCTTTTATAATAGTTTTTTATATTATTTAAAATTCACTAATATCAATTTCTATTAATAATGGTATACTAAATAATATCTTATCTTTTTTAGGTTATTTAAGTATCAATATTATATAAAGTAAAAGAATTTATATTGAAAGAGAAAAAAATATTTCTAAAAAATAATAAATAACAGTCTTTTAATCTTTATATTAATTTTTTAAGAAAATTAAAAGATTTATAAAAAACTTTTTTTAAATTTCTCCTCATAATTCTAAAAATTTAATATAATTATAGTTTTTCAAAATAAAGAATTACTATATATTTTGCTTATTTAAGTATTTATTTTATTTATTTATAGTAATTAACGTCTAATATCTGACCTCCCAAAGGGTATTCTAGACGTACTAAGGAGCGGGCCTACGGGCCGCTAGTGTTTCAGCCGCTTATAGTAGTGTAATGTTAGCTAATCAGGGACTTGTTGCCTCTAGTATTCCCCCACTCAATACCGCTCATGGCGATTCTACGGTTGTTCTGTTTAAGGGTTTGTAGTCCTATTTCAGAAAGCTTTATTTCGTATACCATCCAGATATCAACGGATAATCAGGTCGATCGTTATCGATCGGGAAAGCGCTCGGAGCGCTTATAGCTGATCAGTACAGATCTTAGGTTGATTGAGATAAAGAGCTTATCCTCGAAGTATTAGAACAAATTGGAATTCGCATAGTTTCACATAGTTTAAATATATCCTAATATAGAATCTGGATTTAGCGAAAAGGTTGGTAAAACTATATTGTATTTGTAGAATACGATTAATATATACTATTGCGTTTTATTCGGATCGAAGTCGATTTGATGCAAGCGGTCAGTCGCCGCGTATTTGATTATTGATTAAACATTGAAAGAAATACAGTAAGCTTTTCTCAATCCTGTATATACAGGTGTTTCGTGCTATTTTCGTGATTGAATCTGATGTGATAGGCTGCTGCTTATTTAGTAAAAAACTAGTTCTTTAATTTTAATTTCAAATTAATTTATTATTCTCAATAATAATAGAAAAGATTTGAATTCTTCTATTCCTGAAACAATTATTGTAAAGAAATAGAAGGTGATAGGGTGTGATGATTCAGTTCCTTTTGTCACGGGATCACCTCTGGGAGTATTCAGAAGCTTTACCGCTGAGCTAAACGCCCAAAAGACTAGGAGGTAGAACTGGAAGTTCTACCTTACTCTCATATATATAGCAGGACAGAACAGAACAGAAAGAGCTTAGTGTCACCCCGTGACACCACCCCCCTCCTTAAGGTATGATCTCCATACCATTATCTACTAGGAGGTTTCAGGATTCTGGATTCTAATGCCTCAGGCATTCAGACAGGCAGACAGGATCTATATATGCTAGCCCCCAAACCAATGAAGGCTTATAAGCTATAAATAGGCCCCCCACACAGCTCCACTTATAATCAAGGGTAGTTCTATCTAATGTCACGGGATCACTTCTGGGAATATTCAGAAGCTTTACCGCTGAGCTAAACGCCCAGAAGACTAGAAGGTAGAACTTCCAGTTCTACCTTACTCTCACATATATAGCAGGACAGGACAGGACAGAAAGGGCTTAGTGTCACCCCGTGACAAATAATAGCATTTTGTTAAGTAATAAGATTGAGAAGATTATTAGTCTAGATAGGAAGCTTTTCTTTATCTGGTTCTTTGCCTTTTTATAATATAATCGTTTCAGGAATAAGGAAATCCGAATCTTCTTTGTTATTATCAAGGACAATAAACTAATTTGAGATTAAAATGAAAGAGCTAGCTTTTATTTAAAGAAAAAGAGTACATGATAGTCCTTTGCTTTGAAAGATATGATTATATTGAATTCTTCAGAATTATAAAAAGAAGCTTAGATATATTTCTTTATAATTTTTTTCAATCTTTTTAAAGAATTAATATAAGAATTAAAGGATTATTGTTAATTAATTATTCTTTAAAAATGTTTCCTTATTTTCTGATATAGATTCTTCTAGTCCACGCAATATTGATATTTAAATAGTGTGACGATCTGGCCTCAGGCCTAGATTAGTCATCTATTTGCCCCACCTGGCAGGTCAAATCTCGCTTCGCTTTTGATTCCCTTCTGGTCCCCTCCGGATCTATAAAAGCCTCTTATAGGTTTACCCTTTATATAATAGTTTGTTATTCTCTAATATCGATAATTGATTCATTTTATTATTATATCGTGAACCTGTTGTCGTTACATTATAACAAACTCTTAGCATCTTTATGAAGGATAGAATATCTCCCTGAGAAGATCAAAATATCTACCTATAGTTATACTCTTTGAGTCACTGAACTACCTATAAAGGATAGAATATCCGTTTTACATTACACTCTTTTGAATCCTTAAACAAAAATAAATACTATACTCAAATTATACTTTTGAAATCATTAAACAAAGAAGCAAAAGACCCTATTATCCTATTATTATTAAATTCATAATACCTTCTCACTATATACCAACATATCAACAATCTGAAGAAAACCAAAATCCAAATTAGCAGTTCCATTAAAAACAGGAGATTAATACAGGAAATGCATTGCATAAGAATAACAAAAGAATAGAATCCAATTATTCCGACCTATCACGGGGGCAGGCGGGCGGGATAGGGTTCTAATAACTTTACCCTAATCTGGCAAAGTTATACTGATTCGGGTAATAGGTTCAGATTGAGGATTAAGACGTAGCTCAAAGAACTACAATACAGAATCTTCTAAATTGAAGATATACGGAATTTTCATAGTAAGCTAGCCCGATCGGGCCCTAACTCGCTTGCGCTCCGGTGCGAGCGCTCCTTTCGGTCCTCTCCGATAAGACCAGCATATCACATAAACTCACACCGTAACATTACCCTCCTCCTAAGGGTCGAGCTCCATCGAGACGGCACATCACGGTTTACAATCTACAGGCAAACAGGGTCTGGTTAAGCGGAACCGGATTTGTCAGGATATCTACAGTAAAAGTTGCGGATCAGTTTTTGTGTGTCTTTTAGGTAGCTTGTAGGTTTTTTGGTTGGTGTATCGTAGCCAATCTAACGGATAGTATATTTCAGGCAAGATCCTTCACAACCTCTTCTTTCCCAGCGGGAGTTCAGGATTTCGGTAACCTCAAAACACTTGAGGCTGTCTACTTTTATAGGGGGTGGTGGCAGATTACACTACCCAGAAATAGGATCATCGTGTGCAGGATATAGTAGGTTAATATAGAAAACAGGATAAATCTTTATTGAGGCCGGGAGTTCTAGTTTATAGGTATAAAGACCTACCGGATTCAAGATTTTGAAAAACCCAAAGTTCTTCCAATCAAGCTTCTTTTGTGGGCGCAGGGTCTTGATATTTCTGGCGTTCAACCAAACCAGGTTGCCGGGCAGGTATCTACAGGCAGGGGAACGGTGGGTGTTGGTATTCTTCGAATATCGAGCTTGACTAGCAGTCAGTTCGGTCTGTAAGTGCAAGGAGATGGTTTCCATTTTAGCAACGAATTCTTCGGCGTCTCGTACGGCAGGACGGTTACTCTGGGACGGTGCGGGCTCGAAGCCCAGGCGGGGGTGGAACCCGTAGTTCGAGAAGAACGGGGTCATCCGGGTGCTTTCGGACCAGGCGTTGTTGATGGAGAATTCGGCAAGTGGGAGCCACTCTGCTCAATCATTCTGTAGATATGCTATGTACGATCGGAGGTACTGCTCTAGCATCGCATTAGCCCTCTCGGTTTGTCCATCAGTTTCGGGGTGGTAAGCGGTCGAGAGCTTAACAGCTACGCCCAAGTGCTTGCAGATATGTTTCCAGAATTCAGAGATAAATTGAGCTCCGCAATCAGATATAATAGATAGGGGTAAGCCATGGAGCTTCCAGATATTCTTCCGGAACAGGCAGGCGACCTTTTCGAAGTTGCAGGTACCATAGCAGGGCAAGAAATGTTTTATTTTTGTTAATCGGTTGACTACTACTATAATAGTATCGAAACCGGTATTTTCGGGCAAATGTGTAATAAAATCTATTGAGATATTTTGCCAAGCTCTCTATAGGATCGGGAACAGATAGAGAACTCCCTCCTAGCCTTTACGATTTAGGATAGCGCGGTGGCAATTATAGCAGTTACAGACCCATTGCGTAATATAATTGTAGTATTCAGGCCAATAGTAGTTTCGGGACAGTAATTCGAAGGTTCGGGTATAGTGCAGGTGACCGGCAACGGGCGATTCGTGGTACAAACAGAGCAGGTAGATTTTCAGGGGGTCATAATCGGGAATGTATAGTTTCCCTTGGTAATATAGCAGGTTGTTGTTTTCGGTACACTCGGTAAAAGTGATTTTCGAGTGTTTCGGGGATCCCTCTCGTAGGGATTTCAGGATAGATTCGGGTACAGGGTTGGCTTGGTAGCCTTTGTGGAATAGGGTAAACAGATTGGCAGAAAGGTTTAGAAGGGTTTCTGAGTCTTCTAGTCGTATTGCGGGGTTAGGTACAGATATAGTAAGTGGAATTGCAGGCTTTATAACTTTATCATTTTCTGGCAAAGTTATGGTGTTGTCGGAATCTAAATGGTTGGTGGTATTGGTAGGGTCGGGGTTTCTCTGGCTGCGGGTGGTTACAGCGAAGTGTACTTTCTTGGCAATCTTGGGTTCGGTTAGAGTAACAGCGGCGGGAAACAGGTCGGGATCCAGGTTTTCTCGTTTCAGGATAGTATGGTTTTGATGTAGAAGGTATTCATCTTTTTTTTTTAGGGAGATCTTTTAATCTCCTGGTTAGTGTGTTGGATTTGGTACCTAGCTTTCCAGGGCGATAGGTGATTTGAAATTAAATTGAGATAGAAATTCGGATTAGCGGGCTTAACAACGGTTCAGTAATTTTGTAGTGATGAAATACTCCAGATTCGGTGGTCGGTGATAACTTGAATTGGGGAAGCAGCGCCTTCCAGTTCCGGGCATTACTTTTTGAAATAGCGAATAATAGTTAATAGTTCTTTATCATAAATCTTGTAGTTATATTTAGTTACCGAATATTTTTTTTGAGAAAAACGCAATAAGTCTCAGTACTCCCTCATCGTTGTATTAGGAGAGTACTCTGGCAGATATATAGTCGGAGGCATCAGTTTCTAAGATAACTTCCTTTTCCTAATCGAAGGAAGCCAGGACAGAGGCCTCGATGAATGTTCGCTTCAATCGGTCGAATACTTTTTGATAGGCAGGATTCTATAGGAATGGGATATTCTTTTTAGTCAGGTCTACTATTAGACTGATAATCTTCGAGAAATCTCTAATAAATCATTAATAGAAGTTCGCAAATCTGATGAACATTTGGACGTTAGTTATAGTAGCAGGCGGTTTCCAATCTATGATGGTTCTGATTTTCTCTGGGTTCATTCGGATATCATCCCTTTCTACAATAAGGTCTAGGAACTTGGTTTCGGATTTCAGGAATTCACACTTTTCGAATTTAGCGAACAAACCAGCTTCCCGCAGTGCTTACAGGACCTTCTGGACATAACGAACATATTCCTCTCGGGTTCGGTTGTATATCAGAATGTTATCCAGGTAAGCGATGCAAAATATATTCAAATATCCTTGCAGAGAATCGTTGATAAACCTCTAAAAGATTGTGGGTACTCCTGTTAACCCGAACGGCATAACTAGGGATTCAAATAGTCCAAATCGGATACGGAATGCGATCAGATACTTCTGCCCTTCTTTCACTCTTATATTGTTGAAGGCAGAGATAATATCAATCTTACTGAAATACTTCATTCCCTTCAGGTTATTCAGAGATTCCTTTATTAACAGCAAAAGATATCGGTCCTTAACCGAAAGGTTGTTTAGAGCGTGGTAATCTATACAAAACCGGAGGCCTCCATTGGCTTTCTTGATAAACAGAATAGGGGAAGCGGTAGGGGAAAAACTTGGCCGAATAAACCCTTTTCTAAGATTCTCTTCCAGCTATTCTTTTAGGACTTTTAATTCGGGGTGGGATATGGAGTACAAGATGTTGAAAAAAGGAACAGCTTCTTCTTTAAAACGGATCTCATGATTGTACAGTCAATGAGGGGTAGCTTCTCTGTGTTTTTTGGGGAGAAGATATCTTTCCAATTTCGGAACTCGGGTAATAGGTCTTTAGAATCGAATACCTTCTTCTTCTTATTTAGAATATCATCGATTTGTTCGATCGATATCTGGAACATTTCATATTTCCGGCGGGCGTAAGCCGAACAGGCTCTCAGGGAGATCGCGGCTATATCCTTATTCTTTAACCCTTCGAGGCGGGCAGGCAGGTGTACAGGTCGGGCTTTTGGAGGAACATCTGGCAGAGCTTTTATGCGGGACGGGCGGGATGGAGTGTTACAAAATTCGTAGCAAAACGAGCTATCGAACTAGAACGAGTTTGTTGCGAAGTCGATACGGGGGTTGTGTTTCTTAAGCCAAGCTATCCCCAGTATAATAGGATAGTGGGCTAGCTCGGTTACATACAAAACGATCTTCTTCTCGATATGATCGTTGATTCTGAGTTTTACTCGGATATAGAAGATAACTCGATTGTTGAACAGGGTGTTTCCATCAAATCCTATAATTTCGAATGCTATAGACAGTTGGTGTACTAGTATTTTCTGGGAAGACACCCAGCTTCGATCTGTGAAGGCAATTCCTTCGCATTCACTATCGACCATAGCATATATCAGGAGGGTGTCTTTTTCCAAGAGCAGGGTGACGAATAGAATCATCAGATCCGCATAATTGTTTAGTTCATCTTCTAAAGGAAGGCTATAAGTAACAGCAGCAAATAAGCGGAGGGTATATGGAGGATTGTCCTGATCGCGGTTTAGGTTAGGCGTATCCCGTTTCCCAAATTGACTGAGCTGGTCGGCGAGCAGGGAGGAGAGCGAGGTAGGGAACGGATAGGGACTCAGCCCCTCGAAGAACTGTTCGGTACAGGGCTGGTTCTCATAGGGCTAATTGTAATAATAATAACTCGAAGTTGAACAGAACAGGTATCGGGGTGCGGGCAGTCTCGTATCAGATGGCTGGCAGAGCTGTAGCGATAGCATTCGCCGCGTTCCCGCCGCGAACCCAGGTTCCTAGCAGTGTATTCCTTTTTTCCTAAACTCAGATCCATTGGGTCTCCAGGAGTAGACTTCGGGCTAGCGAGTCGTAGAGGCGGAACAGCGATTATTCTCTGGGGTAAAGTTTCGAAAGCGACAGGACGAATACAGTGGACTTGTTGTTGGTATTAACGGAATCGGTTATCGAATTGTTATAGGTGGTTAGCGTATTAACGAAATTCACAGGTCGGAGCAGGGTTATGCAACAGCATGTCTTGTAGTTCGCGAGAGATTCCTTGAAAAAGGAACAGGGTTAGAGCATCATCAGGCATCTCTCCTTCTAGAGCGAGTCTCTGGAATTCCACGAAGAAAGTGCTAAAATCGAGGTGTCTTTGCTTCAGTACATATAGTTTATTCTATACGTTTTATATTCGATCAGAATCCCCAAAGACGTTTTCGAGATATTCGAGGAGTGTGGTATAATCAATGAACTGAGGAATTCCACAGAAGATCTTAGGTAGTATAAGCTTGTATGCCTTTCTAGTAAGTCTTCCAGCAGTGTAAATCAAGCGGGCAGAAGTTGTTGGGAATCTATTATTATTCGCATTCAATTTTCCATATATCTGTTGAATGAATTTACACAGATCGAAGCGGATGCCATCAAACTCTTTCGGATCGGGAATACACTTACTCAATCGAGTGGTTGGAGTAGATACAATAAGTTCGGGGACAGAGTTAGCGGGGAGTTTTCAAGAAATATGGTTTCCAACGAGTAGGTATAGTAAACGTGGATTCGGTAAGGTGATCGAGTAGACAGATGTTTTGAATAGCAACCTGCTTGTGTAGAATGGTTTGAATATGTTTGTAGACTAGGGATTCGGAAATTTCGCGTTCGAGCGATCTATTGGTCTCCTCCAGCTCGGCATAATACGCAGATGCCGACTAGAGGTATTGGTACCAAACCTGGGGGTCCTTTAATACAGAAGTACCAAATTCTGAGGAGTCCCCAGGCCGGCCAGGCGGGTGCGGAGCAGTCATCGCAAAAGCAATATTTTAATGGGTAGAAGCTACGTAGTATCACGGGGGCAGACGGGCGGGATAGGGTTTTAATAACTTTACCCTAATCTAGCAAAGTTATACTGATTCGGGTAATAGGTTCAGATTGAGGATTAAGACATAGCTCAAAGAGCTACAATACAGGATCTTCTGAGTTGAAGATATACGGAATTTTCACAGCGAGCTAGCCCGATCGGGCCCTAGCTCGCTTGCGCTCCGGTGCGAGCGCTCCTTTCGGTCCTCTCCGATAGGACCAGCATATCACGTGAGCTCACACCGTGACACGACCCTCCTTTTCTAGATCTATCAAAATAGAACCTTTTGAATCTCCTCAACACCAACACAACAATAATAGCTAGACTTCAAAAGCTATTTTCGGAATAATTATTAGAATAAGGAATGTACAGCAGAAACTATTATTACTCAAAAGCAGTTGAACAAACCACAGCATCGAACTCATTGGATTTCTATTTACAGCACAAGAATGCCTCCGAAAATTCTGTAGGAATTTTTTCTTTAATTGAAATACATAATAGCTCCATAACCTCCCTTACTTCCAAAACAAGATTGAATACTAGGATAAAAGACTCAGAACCCTTGAATAACAAGATTAACCCTACATTCGAAGTATGGAGATTGCTTATTAAAGATAAATTCTTGAATAATACCAATTATTATTTGGATAAAGACTTATAAATAAAAGCAATTTTTAAATGAACTATTAATGAGGCATAAAGATATTTAAAGCCTAAAATGCTATGTAAAGATTTCCGAACCTTTAAAGATACTTTAAACTATCTTGAAGGCATATATCTAATATCCAACCACTTGGAACTAGTAATTAAGGAATTTAGGAACTTGAGAATGGGACCCTCTATATTCCATCAATTCTATACTCAGTTCCTAGAACTGACTGCAGAATCAGATCAGTCTGAAGAGAATCTTCATAGAAAACTAACTGTAAAGATATTTCTACCATTAAAAAATGCAACTGTTGCTATTATAAATAGTTATTCTGAATTTCAAAGATATGTTTTTCATCTAATTAATATAAATACAAGAATACAAACTAGCTATCTAAGGAGTTTAATAATATTAAAACAAATATCCGAGGGTATATACCACAATTACTTTCCGCCAGAACGTGCATTAAACTGACCGCCTGCCATTCGCAGAAGGCGGTGAAGCATGAGGGCAGATAAGTGTTCTGTTGATTTAGTATTTTGTTTACCAATCAAAGCAATCTCCTAGGTGATATTGTATACATTGGAACTATTTTGAGTCAGAACTTGAAATCTGCAATCAGAATGAAATCATCTTTTGGCTTGAGGGATTTGTACAGATTTTGGGGATTTGTAGTTTTCATAAGGAAAGCTCTTCAAGCTTTGGTAATCTTATCTAGGGTCAGTTTCCCTTTACCCAATTCTATATCGATCCAATCAATCAATCATTCTGTCGATCAGGGTCAGGTATTGCATAATGCGTTTTCGTGATTGCTATCATTGTTATTCGATCATTTATTTTATTATTTTATATCACTCTCTATCAATTTTCTCCTATATCAAGAACAAACTTACACAATGGATTTTCTTCATTTTGATTTAATCTTCAATGTCTTAATTTGTATTAGTTGTAAGTATGCTTTTCACTCTATTAGTATTGCGTGTTATCTGTATGATTATTATAAATCCGTAGTACTGCTAGGCAAGATTCAAGAGTATATTTGCCTTTTTACTCCAGAGTCTTTCCTATCTCTATATAAATAAAGCAATTATATATTCCAATAAATATATTGCTTATTCGGTATTTACGAATCTATAATGATGCTTATTGTTGTAAAATGTGTTATCTTAATTAGTCATTCGTTATTCGAATTCACAAGCTTATGGTTAATTACTTAAGAGAGGTTCATCAATAGAATAAGAATTAAGAGATCAGAGGTACTAAAGCGTATATTTTATTTAAGGATTTAATCTATTTCCCTATTGTTTATTAAACCTTCTATATAACAAGTTTATATAACAATACTTCCTTATTAATAACGGTAGATCTAGTTGTAATACGGAATCGATAAATACTATAAATATTTATATACAATCTCCTTTAATAATTATTATTAGACTGCTTTCTGCAATTCTTCGAAAACAAGTAAAATAGACCTTAATTTAGAAGCTTCAAGTATCTAAATCCATTATTACTTCACGCCACAAGACTGAAGTTTCTCCATAACTGGATTTAATCCAATAGGAGTAATATCTTCAAGATTATAACTTAAGTCAAGTTGTATATCTTTATGAGCTCCTGATATCTTATTCTCTATTTGATTTTGATTAGGCGGATAATTATCTTATCCTTATACTTAAATCCTTCGATCACTTTATCGACCAAGCTTGCGAATCCCTTTGAACTAATCGAATCAATATATTTGATTAGCAGCGTATCAGTAGCTTCCTTACTCAACAAGCAATCAATTTCTTTTTAGTTCATAAACTACAGGAAGGTATCTATATCAAGTATAAGAAGGTGTGGAAGCAATTGCTAAGCTTTGTCTATCAGCATGTTTAGCTTAATCAAGATTCTGATCTCTCCTATTATATAACCGATACTCAAGCAACCACTCTTAACCAAATAATATAGACAGTAATTAATCTTATATAGAAACAGCAGAGTACCGGAATAGCGCTAATATTATTTCAGCAAAACCTTGATTATACTATGAGTTTACTTGTGTATCTCATTATTAGATTATACTTTATTCGATACAATTTATAATAATATTATTATTGCCTTTATGGCAATTCTTGGTATTAGAGATTCTAAATTATCGAATGATCAGAACGCTATTTTTAGTGATTCTCTACATTATACTCCATATCTCTTTGCTTTTATCAAAATAGCTCAACTTCTTATTATTTAGAAAGTAGTAATTTTAATTGATTATAATGAGATCTTATATATCGCTGATATACTAAATATTATATAAAAGCGGTTTATAGTATATAGTATGTATTCCCCTATAAATTGGATATAAAAGCTGTATAGTTTTAGTAAGCAGATCAATAAGGTTATTATTTCTTTAGAATATATTATCTAAACTAACAACAACGAGTTTCTTAGTTACAAGAACTTGGAATTGAGAATGATTGATTTAAAAAAGTTTTTATCAATTCAAACAGCGATAGTATAATTGCTTTTAGAAAAACTACTATATGTGTATCTAGACAAAAAACAAAACAATATTATTCCACCAATCAATCTTTATAAGCTGAAAGATAATCCAGCTAATAGCAAGCCTGGTTGGAGTTTTTTAGATAATTCTCGAAATAAGCATTTCCAAAGGCATGATTGATAACTGCTTAACTATATTCTTAACGAGGGTTGGTTATAGCAAAAGTTTTTGATAAAAGGTATAAAGGCTGTATAATGATATAAAATTGTTGAGCAATATTTTCAAAAGGCAAACACTTTCCTTGAGCGGTTGCTGTCGGGATATCGATCATGTGATCTAAAGAGGGCACCGTATTGCACTAGCGCTAGCACTAGCGCTTGCACTTCTACTATATCAAGTACTAGCTTCCCATAGTTAATAATGATCAAGACGAATAATACAATCAATCATATTGATAAGACTGAAGTACTTTACACTTTAATCAACACCAAGTTGATACCTGTGACGATCTGGCCTCAGGCCTAGATTAGTCATCCATTTGCCCCACCTGGCAGGTCAAATCTCGCTTCGCTTTTGGTCCCCTCTTGGTCCCCTCCTGGTCCCCTCCGGACCTATAAAAGCCTCTTACAGGTTCACCCTTTGTATAGTAGTTTGTTATTCTCTAGTATCGATAATTGATTCATTTACTATCATGTCGTAAACCTGTTGTCGTTACATTATAACAAACTCTTAGCACCCCTGTAAAGAACAGAATATCTCCCTAAGAAGGTCAAAATATCTACCTATAGTTATACTCTTTGAGTTACTAAACTATCTATAAAGAATAAAATATCCGTCTATGTTATATTCTTTTGAATCCCTAAACGAAAATAGATACTACGCTCAAGTTATACTTTTGAAATCACTGAATAAAAAAGCAAAAGACCCCATTATTCTACCATTACCAAACTCACAATGCCTTCCTGTTGTATACCAATACATCAACAATCTAAGAAAAACCAAAATCCAAATTAGCAGCTCTATTAAGAATAGGAGATTAATACAGGAAATGTGTGTTATAAGGATAACAAAGAAATAGAACCCAATCATTCCGATCCTCCTCCTTTAGATCTGTCAAGACAGAACCTCTTGAATCTCCTTAGCGCTAATATAACAATGATAACTAGACTTTAAGAACTACTTTCGGAATAGCTATTGGAACAAGGAACACACAGCAGAAGCCGCCATCGCTCAAGAGCAGTTGGACGGGCCACAGCATCGAACTCACTGAATTCCTATCTATAGTACAGAAATGCCTCCGAAAATCCTGTAGGAATTTTTCTTTTAGTTGAGATACGTAATGGCTCCGTAGCCTCCCTTGCTTTCAAAACAAGATTGAGTGTTAGGGTGAAAGATCCGGAACCCTTGAATAACAAGATTAATCCTATATTCAAAGCATAGAGATTGTTTATTGAAAATAAACTCTTGAATAATACCAATCATTATCCGGATAAAGACTTGTAAGTAAAAGCAATTTTTAGATAACTATTGGCGAGATACAAAACATCTAAAGCCTAAAATGCTATACAAAGATTTCCGAACCTCTAAAGATACTCTAAACTATCTTAAAGGCATATACCTAGTATCCAACCGCTTGGAATTAGCAATTGAGGAATTTAGGAACTTGAGAATAGGACCCTCTATATTCCATCAATTCTATACTCAGTTCCTAGAACTGGCTGCAGAATCAGATTAACCTGAAGAGAATCTTCGTAAAGAACTAGCTGTGAAGATATTCTTATCATTAAAAAATGCAATTGTTGCTATTATAAATAGTTATTCTGAATTTCAAAGATACATTTCTCACCTAACCAATATAAACGTAAGGATATAAACTAGCTATCTAAGGAGCTCGACAATATCAAAACAGACATCCCGATACTCAGAGAAATTATTTTCAAATTCTTTACAATCTAGTGGGGTGCTAAGCTAAAAGAAAACCGCTTTTATCGGACTCATTAGAAAGAATTCTACAATTCCCGGAGTTTTATTTAATCGGAAATCTCACCCCCTGAAGCCCCAGGAAAATACTTCACGTGCGGTGTTTCTAATTGGAGTAAAGATTACAAGTGCTCAATAAAGATTAATAAGATTAACAAAATGAAAGAAAGCTTTCCCACCCAAAACGACTAATCAGATTCGAAACAAATCTCTGATTCTGACTTATACGAATCAGAAAAGATTAGTTCTTGAAAAAGTCTCTATTTAAGGATTTCAATATATAAAGAATATTGATCTTAGAAGCTTTATAAGAGATAACAGCTTTGCTATCACCTGCTATTTACAAACTTACAGCTTCCAAATCCGCTACTACGCCCTAACGGATATTGATACTAACGCTTACCTTCTTATCAACACTCGGTTTACATAACAAATTTCCAAACGCATAAGCATCCCCATACTTACCTTAAACCGCTATATTGACATTCAAGATTACAACAAACAGCCAGGGGCCTTTGTCACTTAAGCTATACGTTTAACTTTATAACTAGATAATAGAACCTTTCTTCAAGCACTATTCTTACTGATTAATATGAAAAGAGATGTAATTTTAGACAATGGATGGCTTCAATCTTACGATATTACCTCTCGATCCTACAACCACACCCTTATATGGCCTGCTAACCTGCCAGCTATATTCAGTTTCTCCGGTGAAATCAATATCCCCCGCAATTCTCTAAAAACCCTTGAAACCTGCAGTTATAAAAAATATCAAATAGACACTGATCAAAAAGATCAATTCTTCGATATCAATTCTATTGACCTCTCTTTTATACCTCAAGCCAAGTTCACTAATCAGTATAATTAAGATATTAAAGACAACCTTAGAAAGATAAAAAGATTGATTGAATAATATAAGAATGAAGAAATTTCGTCCCCTTCGAGGGCATTAAAACTAACACTTTAATCCCCTCCGCAAGCACCAAGATTGCTATTCTCAACTATATTCTTATCAATTCCAATCCTTTTGAATCTCCTCTATATAACTTAATGGATATCATTACTATCATTACCAAAGCCTTTAAGATATATACTTGTCATCATAACAATATGGTTTTTGGGACTAGTATATATAAATTCGATAGTATTTTTAAAAATCGCATAGGAAATATGAAATCTACCAAAATCGAAGAACTCCATTTTCGGATCCCCACTATCTACCATGACTGGATTGATATCTTCTCCAAAACATATCTAATAACTGCCTAAATACACTTCTTACAATCACCATATTGAAATACCAAAAGATATAACCTTAAAAACGAGTTCAATTTACAATATGTCGATTGAAAAAACTCTTAATTGTTAAAAAATATATTACAGATAACTTAAAAAAAGGTTTTATAAAAACCAGTTCCTCCCCATTCGCAACGCCAATTCTATTTGTAGCTAAGCCTAATGGAGGATTACGATTCTGTATAGATTACCGACATCTCAACACTATTACCAAAAAAGACGAATACCCTCTATCACTTATTAACAAGATATTAGCTCGTATCTCTAAAGCTAAGATCTTCATTAAATTCGATATCCACCAAGCCTTTTATCGAATCCGAATATACCCTGATTCAGAAAATCTTATTACATTTTATATATGGTATGGCATATATAAGTGTAAGGTCTTACCTTTCGATTTGATTAATAGTCCAGCCACTTAATTAAAGATATATGAATAACATCTTGTTCGATTTCCTTAATATTACCTATACCGCCTATTTAGACGATATCCTTATTATTCAGAAAACGAAAAGAAGCATAAGCAATATATTATCCAAGTTCTAGATTATTTACAAAAAGCTAGTCTTCAAGCTAATATAAATAAGTGTGAATTTGAGTTATTAGGATTAAATACCTAGATTTCATTATTAGTACCAATAGTATAGAAGTCGACCCTGAAAAGGTTGAGGTCATTAAGGAATGGAAGTTATCAATCAATATTTGAGGAATACCGTTCTTCCTCAGATTCTGCAACTTTTATTGTCGATTCATTCAAGGACTTCAATAGGATTACCAAACCTTTTGTTTAGTTAATTAAGAAAGACATAAGTTTTTATAGAATGCTAGTTGTAATATTAGCTTCGAGGAATTGAAAAAGATACCTAATGGATATCTCTGTTTTGAGATATTATTATGCAAAGAAGCAGATCATAATCGAAACTGATGCTTTTAATGAGTGGTCGGTGGAGTTCTCTCCCAATTTAAAAAGATGATTAATGGCATCTAATAGCCTTTTTCACTAAGATTATACTTCCAGTAAAAATGAATTATATTATCTTTGATAAAGAGATATTTGTTATTCTAAAAGCATCAAGATATAACATGCTTGAGTGTATCGCTTTACTCTATTATATTAAAATCTACACCGATTATAAGGTACTAGAATACTTTATGATAAAAGACCTGAATTAAAGGTAAGCTGGATAGGCTGAAATCTTATCGAATTTCTGATTTGAGATTATGTATCGATTAGGAGTTAATAATACTGCTATGGATGCCTTAAATGTAGAGAACAGGATACTGCAAATCAAGAGCTTAAATGCTTGGAACAATGTACTCAAACTCTCCTACCAAACACAGTTTCGACAAAGAATTGTTAACAAACTTAGTACAGAGGGGGAGGAGGTAATAGAATTATTAGTTTTCAATGCTGAGGATATGGATTTGATAGATAGAATTCTAATAGTCAACCGAAAACCACCCTTCTCTACAAACAGAATGTAATTTAGCAATATACTTGAAGAAAGGATACTCTATAAGAAACAATCTTGTTTTACACAAAGACTGTCTTGTTGTCCCTATGTAGATTATTTATGTACCAGTCTTATAGAAGAAGTTTATACCTCAAATCTCTTCAGTATACCCTGGAAAAACTAAAACTAAGCTGATTTTGCGGAAAAGATATTTCTGGAAAGGTATATCGAAATTCATTGACCAGTATATCGATAACTGTACTACTTGTTACAACTTCTATACTCCCAGAGATAAGATACCAGGATTCCTACAGCCATTGCCTATACTCTTAAGACTCTAGGTAGATGTATTTATGGATTTCAAAACATTCCCTATTGATAAGTTTGATTACGATAATGTCTTTGTGGTAGTAGATAGACTATCGAAATAGTCCATTTTTATATTATGCTATAAGACTACCAATGCCAGAGATATGGCAATAATGTATCTAAACAATATCTATCGATGGAAAGGTGCCTCAAAGACTATAACCTCCGATAGAGGCTTCCAATTCATATCTCTCTTTTGAAAGGAATTCACCCGAATCTTAGGAGTAAAGTTGAAACTCTTTACAGTGTATTATCCTCAAACGGATGGCCAAACAGAGATCATGAACCAGTATTTAGATCAACGCCTGCATCCTTATATCAATTACTACCAGGACAACTAATCTGAGCTCTTGTGTATTATGGATTATGCACAACTCACTTTTCTGTACAAAAGTCTGGGAATGTCCCCATTTGAGCTTCAAAACGGGTACGGACCTATTACCTTTTTCGATTGGGATAGATCCTCTACCACTTCTATTGTTTAAGAGAAACTTTCTCAAGAGAAAGTACAGAACTTTATCTTCAGGATATATAAAGCCTAGGAAATCGCTAAAGAAATTATTTTCAGATTTTAGAATAAGAAAAGAAGAGATATCAATAAGTATAGACAGATTATCAATTTTAAGGTTAATGATAAAGTTTTTGTTACTATAAAAAACTTTGCTATTAAGAGACCTAACCAAAAGCTTAATCTATAGATAGTGGTCCTTATACTATTCTTTTCAAGGAGGGTTATTCTTATTATTTTGACCTACCAGACAACATAAAAGTACACAAAATCTTCTCTTAGATAAACTTCGAAAAGTACTAGATAATTCTGTACCTAATCAAAAAGTCAATCCGCCACTCCCAATCGTAATCACTGCAGACACCGAATTCGAGGTTCAAGATATATTAGCCTCGAAGATTGTTCGAAAAAAGGTTTGTTACAGAATAAAGTGAGTAGGCTATAACAACGATCCCGTATAATACTACTGCAGAGATATAATATATACACCCCACAAAATTAAAAGATTCTATATGCAATACCTGTATACCGTAGGTCCTCCTGAGAATTTACCAAAGTGAATAAAGAACTGGGAAAATAGCATCGACGATTATGATAACCTGTTAAATGGAAACCCCATGGATATAGGTAAGAAATAGTCTTATCTAGCCAGTTTACTTCGAGAAGAGTAACCTGGTGTACAGGCCTTTTTCCATTATTACGAGAATTTGTTTGCTTTATATTTACTTTTTGTTGAATTTCTATACTTTTATCTTGCTTTTCATTTTATTTTTGTGAATCAATTTTACCTAAATCAAATCAAACTTTTCAATTCAACTCGGAAATAAAAATATTAGTAATATTTCAAGCTTTTGCAAAACGTCTTAGCTTCCCAATACATTCCCCCAAGCAACAAGCTTAGATAATATTATCACAATCCCTTTTGCCCTTAGCTTGTATCAATATTAGATTACAAAAAGCAAAATCTACTAGACTAACAATTACAGCTGTAACACCTACTCCACTATCTACAAACTCATCTATTCTTACTCTCACCTCAGCAATTCCATTCATTTCATCAACATTCTCATATACATCGATTATATCCAAACCTCCCAAAGCTTCAGCAAGCCGAAATAATTGAATTCAGCAAACACAAGTTGTAAAGCTTGGTATTGGTTTAAACAGCTTCACTGCTAGACTATAAGCCTATAAGTTAAAGAAGGAACTTTACAAAATATCTGAATATAATAAAAAAGGATTTACAAATCAAGTATATGGTTTTTATAGCTATAGCCATCTACAGTAAGTATTTATAAAAAGATATTAAACTTGCCACCAAGTGATTAAATAACCTTGTGAATGAGAGAAGCAAATGCCTGGGTCAGCTTGTTCAAAGCAGTACCAGATAGAAGGACAATATAACCGGAACTATGGCTTTCGCCCGATTTCTGAAAGCTGCTCTAGATGGTCTTATTGTTTGCTGTGTATTAAATATAGTAATTATTGAACGATTTAGAAAAATCGAAAATCACCAGCAAAGTAAACATTCACTTCCCAGAACTTATCACCGCCGATATCAAAAAAGTACAAGCTTTTTTGAAAAAGTTTTTTATTGTATTTCTCTCCATTTCTCTTGTAAATTCTCCTTGCTACAAAAGTATGGTATATATATACTACCCGAGAGCATCTGTGACAAATGGCAAGATAACAAACCACATTGAATAACCCGCTTTTGGTTCAACAAAGAAGAAAAAAAAGAAAATGGACAGTATACCTTAAAGATAATAAACGACATTCTGCATTACAACCGAACAACTCACGCAACTGTGGTAAACCCCCTACAACGAGCGTACAACACCCCAATCAATATCTCTAATAACAAGAAGAACGACGATGACGAGGAAGAGAAGAATGAGCCGCCGACTACACCTTCAAGAAAACGAAAAGTAACAAGGAAGGTGAAGGAAACAATAATGATAAAAAGGAATCTAAGTCTCCAGAAATAAAAAAGCAAAAAAAAGAATAAGAACAGACTTGAAGACAAACCGTTTCTCAAAAGGAAGGTGATATAACGATCTAGCCTCAGGCCTAGATTAATCATCCATTTACCCCACCTGACAGGTTAAATCTCACTTCGCTTTTGGTCCCCTCTTGATCCCCTCCTGATCCCCTCCGGACCTATAAAAGCCTCTTACAGGTTTACCCTTTGTATAGTAGTTTGTTATTCTCTAGTATCGATAATTGATTCATTTACTATCATGTCGTGAACCTGTTGTCGTCACAATACCAATACTAATTAGTGATATCACAAATTAGGGCCTTGGATTCTATTAGAAAGCACTAGGTGTTTAGAAGTAGTATTCAGGATTGGTAGAAATTCTGAAGAGACCATAAAGAAAGATATCATTATACTAAGTACGGTGTGCTTTCTCTCCTTGTTGTACTAAAGAATATGCTCTGGATAATTGTATTAGGAAAATATATTCAAAAGAATCGACTGGTTAAGTATAACGAATCGATTTTGTGTCCATTACGCATTCACCTTTGTACTGTATGTTGTACAAGGTAAACCCTTTATCTAAATACTTTCATATACCCTCTCATACCTCTTATATTTACAACATACCTACAACCTTCGAAATACCTATAACCTACCTATAATCTTTGAAATACCTATAATCTTTGAAATACCCCTATATACATTCTATTATATCGGATAGTGACAACACCCCAATCATCTCTAAGGTTATTGGTAAGGAATTATATATGGAAGAGGAAGAGGAGCATTGTGAAGAGTAATTAAGCCTATTGAAGGAATAATAGGCTAATAATGGAATTGTTGATTTTGACTTTAAGGAGTTTATCAAATATGTCAAATTTAAGTGTAAGCAATATGATTATAAGGATATCAATGATGACGAGCTAGTTGAGGTCTTTTATAATGACTTCAATATATTCACAAATAGGTAATTCGCAAAGATCCACCAATTGGATATATGAAAACTATAAATAGTATTATATGCCCAAAGGGTATGGATATCGAAATTAGGTATTAAAGTATCTACAGCTTTATACGACCAATTATGTAGATCTACTACAAACACGTGGACAAAAGATTAAGTTCAAGAAGTTCTGAAAGATCATAATCTTAAAAAACCTAAGTTTAAATCCGGAACAATCAATAGATTTATTGACAATAATTTCGAATATAATAAAGATAATCAAAAAGATGATAAGAAGGGTAATAAAGAAGGAGATTCTGATAATAATAATGATAATAATGGTGATAAGAAGGATAATAAAGGTCGATGTGATAGAGATAAGAAACCATCGATACATTCTAATATACAATCTCTTATTAATTTGTTGAAATTCTATACTAATAAGAAGAAATATAGTGGGGACAATGATAATTTCGATTTCAAACTCTCGATATTCTATAAAATCTTATGATGTGCGGAGGTGCCTATGGATATACAATATAAGGCATTCCCAATTATACTAAAAGATAGTGCGCTCGAGTTTTTTCATACCAACTACAAAGCACTACCACCTATATTTAGAGAGCTTTGCACTTATATACAGAGTAACTTTGAGGGAAAAGAGTATCAACGCAATATGCTATCTAAATGGAATAGTATTACTCTTAAATTGATTAAAAAGGAGTATAAAAATAAGCCATTTAGTGAGTGTCTTATTATTATGATCAAGCAGCTACGCATGCTATAGTATCGACTTGATCCCGCTATGCGGCAGATGTCACATTTACACAATAAGCTTATACTGATATATGAAGACGTTGAGGCATGCAATCTAGCTTGTTTCGACCCCAAAAAGAAGGTGTCTGGTTTAATCAACCAACTGCAACAATCCATTAATATGTGGGAGAAATCGCATAAGGAAGAAGATATAGTGTTATTCACTGACAAAAGATTTCGCAATAATAATGACCGGAATAGTTCAAATGGTTCTAAAGGTTTCAAAAGCGGTAATTTCAGAAGCAATAGCTTCAAGAGCAATACCAATAGGTTTCGATAATAATCTAATTCTTCGAATCAATGAAATCGTTACTGGATATACAAGAAAGAGGGATATCGATCAATAAAGTATTCCTAGGAGGAATAGAATAAAAACCAATGTGAATATTAGGAAAAAATCAAGAATGGTAGTAACAATACATTTAATAAATATTACGATTAATGATTAATCGAATACAAAGAAGAAGCTACTAATGCAGAATTTGATTCAGAAATTGAAATGAGATAGTTCTTTGTAGATCTTGATATTGATAATACTAAAAAAGAAGTATTTTTCATTAGTTCAGAACCTATAAATAGCTAAGAGATATTCAATCAGTTGTTAGTCAATACAATATTGCATATATTGATTAGAGACCCTGTTGAAGCTACTCTACCAGCAGAAAGTGTGATAAACATCTTTTACATAAGTTACACAAGCAAGGAGTTCTTCGGTATATATATCGATACAGTTTGTACAGGTAAATCTACAGTTGGGATTGGACAATATCATACATGGCAATAGGTATGCCCAGTGATGTATGATCTACAAACAGTGGGAGCGGCGAATGTACGCTTTGGGAAGGGGACTGCGATATTAATAGGTTCATTTCGTGTCGATACACCATTTGGATATATTGTTTTTTATATTGTGGATGCCGATATTCCATTTTTATTGGGACTTGAGGACATGGACCGGCTTAAAGCATTCTACAACAATATCACCAACAAATTCATCAATCCAATTGGTCAATATTCTGTCATTAGGAGATGCGGGCATGCATTTTTGATATGGAAGGTGAATATGAATCAGCTTATTCAAAAGTCTATTTGTTAGAATAACTACTATTTAACGATTACTAAGCTATAGTGTTTATATCAACAATTCGGCCACCCATTTGCACAATACTTTTATAATGTACTACAACGCGCAGGCTATAACAAGAGCAATAATACTATAAAACATCTCACCAAATACTGCAAGCACTATCAAATGTATAGCAAGTCATCTGGATGTTTTAGGTTTACTTTATTAGAGGATACTGAATTTAATTATACTATATATGTCGATGTCATATACATTGCAGGTAAACCAGTTTTGTATATTATCGATGAGGCAATACGCTATCAAGCAGCTTGATTCCTTGAAAACGTTTTAGCTAAGTATATATTCGATACTCTTCAAAAGTGCTGGATTGATGTATATATGGGATCACCAGATTATATTATTTATAATACAGGAAAGAACTTTGTAAATAAAGAATTCATTCAGAATGCAAAATCTATATCAATCATTACCAAAAGTGTATTAGTTGAAATACATAATTCTGTAGGTATAGTAGAGAGATATCATTATTTCTTATATTGTACATACAAAATCTTGACTAAAAAGCTTGAAAATAACAATTTAATGAAAGCAATGATTTTGCAAATGGTAGTGAAAGCTGTGAATGATATAATCAGACCGAATGGGCTTGTTTTCATATTGCTAATTTATGGGATATACCCTAGATTGAGTGATATTAACTCACTAATCCTGATAATTATTCAATACGTGAAAGCTACAAAGAAAATTATGGTAGAAATATGTTATATATAAACTAAGAGATAGGTTATAGAAGCGCTTAGACTAAGGAATGGATTATCCATGATATTAGTCCTTATTTTATTGCTTAATTTACAAATTTTAATATAAAGAAAAAAAAAAGGTGGCAATATGTCAGGCAAGTGGACTGGACTACACACTCTAATTGAAACAGATGGGGAAATATATAAAATGGAACTCACCAGTGAATCGACTAAATTTCGATCTATATCTATACGACCTTTTTATGAAAAACCTAAAGAAATCGAATCGAATGATGGTAATGATATGAATAGTAACGACGACAGTAATACTATAATAGTTGATATATCATGAATAGAAACATTACAATTGCAAACATTATCGCTAGTAATATAACCAGATATGCAACTATATTGTCGTATAAGAAGCAACTTGACTAATATAATCAATTTGATGGATATCGACATTAAACTACCATCATCGCAATTAACTATATTCTTGCAAGATAATACACCTACACGATATAAGGAATTACGATGCAAGGAAGTTGACGGTTTGATGGAGAATGGAGTCTTTAAAATTGTCTCAAAAGCTAGTATACTATCCGGAATACAACTATTTAAATCACGATTTGTTGACGAAATAAAAAAAAAAAATATTGATAAAGTATACACGAAATCACAACTAATGGTTTAGGTATATCAAGATGTAAGCAAAACCACTATTTTGATGCAATCACCAACTATTCAATATATTAGCCAATATATTATACTTGCATTTACTGCTATTTTGCAAATATCAAATAAGTATATTCAGATCTATTTACAGAATATCATATAGGCATATATCTAATCAACTACAACTTTAAACAGACCTATTTATATGGAAGTATTAAAAAAGGTTGGACTTGATTTTGGATATGTGTTATATGTTATAAAGCCCTTGTATGGTATACCAAAAGCAGGAAATCACTGGTTTGGAATCTATTATAATCACTATAGGGATAGGCTAAATATAACGCAATCTATATACAATCCCTATTTACTTTACTCCAATAACGACATCAGCATCGTAGAACTATAAACCAATGATACTCTTATAATTGCAGACAAAAGATTTGCACAATTAGAATAAGAGTAGTTGGAGAAAGCCGGATTTATAACTAAAAACAGAAAGCAACTTACCAAAGATCATCCACTTAAGTTTAATGGTAGTTTAATTACTCTTAAGGGTAATAGAATCTATCTGAATCAGGAGAAACAGTGCGATAATCTCCGAATGGTCATGCTAGGGAGTGTTGATATGCAGGAAACGAGGGGAAAAATTCGAAAGAATGTTATTTCGAAGAACCAATATGTCACTCAACGTGTGAGAGGTGTGTATATTGCAATAGTATGTCAATCAAAGGCATCATACTATTTTTCAATTACTACTTAGATAATAGATCCAAAGAAAAAAAATACTATTAAGCTCAATAAGATTATCAAATAGCAAATAAACAATCTAAGAAGAGAATTAATCTTTATACCTCTCGATATAGATTCTATCGAATTAGTTGTCTTTATCGATACATCCTTCACTAATAATACTAATCTATTTTCACAAATTGGCTATGTTATTGATTGATTGATTTAATTAACGTCCACCTTCAGTCTATGACTATATAGGACGGCTAGGCCAAATGGTCTAGCGGATAACTTTTAAAGTACAAAATTAGGAATTTTAACAATAGGGTAAGTGAAAACTAATACTGGGGACTCGTTCCCGCTTACTATACGAAGTGCGTATAGTAAGATATAGAGTAGAGAGGGTTAAACCCTTTCTTTTCTATCTTTTCTCTCATCCTCCTCCTTCTCTTTCCATTTCCAAAATGGCTCTCTCTCCTTCTCTTATTGTCTCTTCTTCTTCCACAATTTCGTTTTGTATCTCGGCTCTTGATAGGTGCCAAGTTCGAGTAGCGATTTTGGTAGTATTGATGAATTTGATTGCTAGTTCGATACCTATTTTCGTATGTAGCAGAAATTGTAGGTTGATTTTCGAGATTGGTATTTCTTTGAAGATTTCCTTTCTTTCTTTTCTATATATTGGGCAACCAATAAGGAGGTGTGCAGCTGTTTCGATATTGTTTTGGCTATGTTATATATTTAATAGATAAATACAGTAATACTAATATTATCCATTGGATATCAATTAAATGCAAGAGAATTACTAAAAGTATACTAGCTTTTGAGCTATATGCACTAGTTCTAGATTTCGATATAGGTGTTGCTATTAAGGGCATTATTAATATTATTCTCAAGTCTAAGAAGTAGATATTGTTAATATTATATATAGATTCTAAGTCACTATATAATTTATTAACTAAGCTCAGTATTAGCAAAAAAAAGCACCTTCTAATCGATATTATGGCTATATAACAATACTACGAGAATAGAGAAATCGGGGAGATTAAATGGATTGATGGGAAGTCGAATCCTGTGGATGCTATGATTAAAAACGGTGTATATCAAGCTTTAAAAGACTTGATTGATATTAATAAAATAATCATTAAAGTGATACATTGAATGGAAAGAGAATAGTAGAATGGGAGTTAAGGGAGCAGGAGTAGAATATTGTATTTAAGATTGAATAATAGGCTTAGGCATATAATCATATTCAATTTAAGAGTTGCCAATATCGGGATATCGATTATGTGATCTAAAGAGGGCATTGTATTGTTGATTGATTGATTGATTGATTGATTTAATTTAACGTCCCGCTTCAGTCCATGACTATATAAGACGGCTAGGCCATAAGGGCGCTAGCGGATAACTTTTGAAATACACAATGAGAATGAAATAATGGGGGAGGTGAAAACAAATACTGGGGTATAGCGCCCATTATTGTATGTAGTCCATACAATAGGTTTTGAAAGGGATTTTACCCCTCTCTTTCCTTTCTTTCGTCTCTCTCCTCTCTCCCCTCTCGTATCTCTCCTTCTAGCTCTCTAATTACTCTCTCTCCTTCGCTTATTGAATCTTCCTCTTCAATTATTTCGTTTTGAGTTTCGGCTCTGGCTAGATGCCAGGTCCTTGTAGCAATTTTGGTAGTATTGATGAACTTGGTTGCTAGTTCGATGCCTATTTTCGTATGTAGCAGGAATTGTAGGTTGGTTTGGGATATTGGTAGGTTCTTGAAAATTTCTTTCCTTTCTTTTCTGTATATCGGGCATCCAATCAGGAGATGAGCGGCAGTTTCGATATTGTTGCAAATACATTTATTATTAGAAAGCTTGAATCGATATAAATAGGATTTGATATATCCGTGGCCAATTTTGAGTTGAAAGAAGGCGCTAGCGGTATTTCGCTTGGTGCCTTTTGGTAGCTTGATTTTGGAGCCAATTTTCCATGGAAAGAGTTTCGAATAGGTTGTATCGGATTGATTCGATCTGGATTCGTATTGATTGAGTGTTTTTAGCCATTGATTGGAATCGTGTTCCTTTACTATCATACCAAGTAGCCCTATACTGGTTTCGCTTGAAATGGCCTGTATCGAAGTTGCCTCTTTTGCCAATTTATCCGCCATTTCGTTTCCTTGTATTGAGGTATGGCCTGGGACCCAATTTAAGGAGACTTCGGCTCCTTTTGCTCTGATAATCTCTGCCGCTTCGATTGCTCTTATTTGATAGACTTGCCCTAGGTAATCAGAGGGGGTTTTGAGGCGATAAAGTCCGGCTTGATTGTCCGAATAGATCTTAAATTTCTGGCCTTCATATGCTATAATGCTAGTATATTCGATAGCTTTTGTAATTCCAAAGAGTTCTCCATTATAAACTAATTGATTTAAGCCAATATTGATTTGTTTTCGATAAGAAGTTGATCTGTTGGATTGTATTGCGACTATCCCCACTCCTATTCCGATTCCTTTTATAGTAGAAGATGTATCGATATATATATAAACTGTATTGTTGTCTCTGTGTTTGAATATAATATTGTGAAGAGTAGTTGTATCTTCTTTCGAGGCTTTACTAATATTGACTTTGTAAGGTGTATCTCTTTTCCAGGGAGGGAAGTTGAAATGGGTAATCTTTTCGAGAGTAGATGGATTGAAGTCTTAATCTATTGATTCTCTAATTTTATCTAATTGGAGTGGCTTGTATCGTTTCCTTCGAGGAGTGGCTATTGCTTCTGAATCCAATTTGTATTGAGATAGCAATTCTTTTTCGATATTGATTGGATGATTAGGAGAAAGTTTTACTAATCGGAAGGCGTATTGTCTTATATTTGAATCTAAACGGATTTTTGCTGGCTTTAAACCTGCTTCGATTTCCATTGGAAAGATTGGAGCAGTTTTGAAGACTCCAAGTATCTTTCGAAGAGCTAGGTTTTGAAGTGATTGAAGGATATCCTTGAATTTGGCCTGTCCTTTCCACCAGATCTCCGATCCGTAATCCGCAATACTTGTTATACAGACTAAATATAGTTGTCTTATAGCTTTAGGGCTAAGGCCCTTTTTTGTATTAGCTAATCGGGCCATTTGTTGAAAGGCTCCCTTCGCTTGTACTGCTCTGATATTGACATATTGATCGAATTTGAGATTCGGATCGAATCAGATGCTAAGCCATCTAATTAAAGATTAGGGTATTATTATTTCTGAATTAGGTAGAGTGATTGGGTATTGGATTATTAATTTAAACAATAAGAAATACATTAACTCTGTTTTAGCTAAATCGAATTGGATTGTGTTCTTTGAGCTAAGTTCGTATAACTGTTTTGTAGCTCTTTCTAATGAATTGATATTCTTTCTTTAAGTATTTGAACTAGTAATAAGTGCAATATCATCAATATAGGAAAGGAATTTGATTGAATTATATTGAAAGAGATCTCGGATATATATCAAGAAGAGAATCGGCAAAATCGGACTACCTTGTAATATACCTATAGAGATCGGTTTGAAGGATTCGGTTTGATTATTAAAGGATAGATTTAGTTGTCTATATTGTAGAAATGAGGTTATCCAAGTAATGAGATTTGTAGGTAATTATAGTTTTTACAAATCTTTAAAAGCCGATTTTTCGAAATATAATCAAAGATATCTTTTATATCCATAAATAAGACTAAGGTCTTAATATTGGCTTGTTTATTACTTTCAATCTCTATATTCAAAAGGAAAGCTATATCGATTACCGATTTCTTTTATTATTCTTCCATTTAACTATAATATAAGAGATGAGTAGTTTCCGCTAGATATCCTAATCTTTGAACTAAAATCCTTTCGCTTACTTTTCCTAAACAATTAAGGAATACAATAACTCTATAAGCTTTTGATATCGAATAATCTGGTTTCAAAGCTTTTTTAAGAATTGTTTCAATAGTTTATTTTTAGTATTGTAAGTAATATCCGATATTAAGAAGCTTACTATATAGAATAAAGAAGGTTTGTAGAATAGCTTTATATACTTTTGTAATGATTTCCTGAATAATATTATCTGAATTAAAGGTTTTCCCTTGAATCTTAGCCGAACAGGTATTTTTTAGTTCGTTTTGAAAAAAGCAGGTCATTCCTATTCGTTAGATTATCAATATCCTTCTCATTTTGGTTTCAAGGTAATAAGGGATTGAGGGAAAAGGGTAATTCGGAAAATAGAGTATTTTTCTTCGAAAGAGGTTTCTGAAGCAATATCAGGGATCCTTTGATTTTGATAATCCTTTGTATAGACTATTGCTTGAAAATGGTTTGAGTACTTTCTTTTTCTAGGAAATCGTTTCAATGATTCTTCTTTGCTGTTTTAATAGCTTGAAAGTATTTGTTTCTAGTGATCCGAAGGGTTTCTTTTGAATCATTATTTTCGAGATCGGATTCAACTTGTTGTTTTGCTTTTCCTAACTCTTTTCGGAGAGCTTTTAGTTCTGGTGACTATCATGGCTTAGCTCTTTTATTTATTGTAACCTTTAGAGTACAGCTTTTCATTGTTTTTTGGATAATCCTTATAAGTTCGCTAGCAGCTTGATTTAATTTGGAACGATATATATCGTTTTCTTGAAGGAAATCAATTGAGTCTTGTATAGTTATTATAAACATACTTAGTTCGGTTAAAGTAGATAAATGGCTAGCTTTGAATTATAGAATGGATTCGAATAGCTCCCAGTTGGCTAGCTTTGTATGATATTTGATGATTGGTTCTTGAAAAGGAATATTTGGGTTGTCTTTTCCCTTAAGTTCGAATAGAATTCCTAAGTGATCGGATCCAATATTAGAAATTGTTTGCCAATCTTGTATCCTTAAAGAAATGCTTTCAGAAGCTAGTATCAAATCAAATATATTTGGATTTGTCAAATTAGTTCGAAAAAAGGTACTAGCTCCTGGTTCATTCAATAGAATTAGATTTTGATTTTCAAATCACTTTGCTAGCTGATTAGCATTTATACTTTTGTTTGAAAAAGGGTTCTATAATGGATGATGGGAGTTGAAGTCGCCTAGTAAAATAGTGTATTGACTTAAGGAAATATTGTATAAGGATCTTTCGATTATATATCCTTGAGCTTTTGCTTGATCTGCTTCGTTGTATATATTAATGATTTAAAAGATTTCACTTCCATTTTGGAGGTTTATTATCTGTATATCCAGATCTATTGACAAATAAAAGACTAAATTGACTATAGCTTGAAGATCTTTGAAGATATATAAAAAGGTTTGAGGTTTGAATTCAGGATTGAAATTGGGGAGGATTTGTATGAAATTGGAGTATATAATCGATCTACAATTAGAGAAGTTGGTTCTATTCTTTTGAATCCAAGGTTTCTGAATTAGAATCAGATCGATATTGAGTTCAAAAACAAGCTGTAGAGTATTTTCTGTGGCTTGAGAGCTTTTGTTAAGATTTATTTGGAGAAATCTGATCTTGTTGTAATACATTAATTAGTGCTATTAGCTTTTTGTTGAATTGCTTTAAAGATTTCATAGTTTTTAGAACTAGCTATGTGATTTCCTTGATAATTGGAGCATTTGGTAATGATATGGGAACAGGCTTTTCCTCTCAGATTGCAAACCATACAGAAGTGTATTGCTGTAATGTGTTTGCCTCCGCACAATCCACAAGAAGGATCTTTTTTGCAGTATAAGCTTTGATACCCAAAGCCCTGGCATTTTTGGTATTGAGTGGTTGGTCTGGATTCGTAGAATTGCTCTACTCTAATACTAGTGCCTGCAATATACAGCCGCTTTCGGATAACTAATTCAGCTTCTGATTTCGAGGCAAAGGCTATCACAATAGCACCATCTTTTTGGTAAACTCTTTTAGCTAATAGAATAAGCCAAAAGGGAGTTCCTATTAGCTTGAAGTCTGTATTGAAGGTTTCGATTTCGGTTGTAATCAAATCCATTCCTTTAGGTCCAGAAAATTCTTTTATAGGGATATTGTGAATAATAACCCTATGCCATTCTTGATCCTTTTGGATTCTTTCGAATTTGATGATATTCTTCCAGATAGCTTTCTTTTCAATTAGGAATTGTGATGTAAAGGGATCATTAGTGGTAATAATAATATTGTTATTGAGGGAAAGTGTTATTGCAGCAACTACTGGTCCTTTGATTTCGATTTCTTGAAAAGCCTCATTAATCTTGTTTCGTATTATGAGAGGCGAAAAGGTTTTGAGATTGAAGATTTCTGGTTTGATTAAGAAGAGTCTTTTTTGAGTAATTTTGGGCTTTTTATTTATTGGAATAGATTTGTTGTTTTTTCCTTTAGGAACTAGATTCCATTCTCCTTCTTTTGTGATATTGATATAAGAGGGTTTCGGGATTGGATTGGTATTAGTCGAAGAGGGTTTAATTAAAGCTTTTGCTTGTGATTCGATCTTTCGAGTTGCGGATTCAAGATGGGTAATCTGAGAAGTGATGATTTTGGAAGTTGTAGTGAGGTTGCCTTTTTCGGTATATTCTTGAAAGATTTCCAAAAGGTCTAGTAGTTTAGATTGCTCTTTGTGAGTTTGAGTAAAGGTAAAGGCTAAGAGAATAAGATCTTTTGCTTTTAGAATAGCTTCTTTTGGAATAATGGGTGTAGTTTGGGTTCGTAATTATTTGCTTGGATTGTAAAGGGGATTCAAGGGGCCTCTTTTTTTGTTTTGAGTAAATAGAGTTGATTTGATTGGGCTTTGAGTAATAAAAGGGTCGTTAAATAGATTGAGATCCTCCATTCTTACTGTAGAGTTGAATGTAATTGGGGAACTAGGGATTGATATTGGTAGCTTTTTAAGGGGACGGGGGGGTTTGCTGAAATAGAAATACCTAGAATGATTATAGAATAGGAGAATAATGGGTTAGAGACTTTGGGAATAGCTTTTTTTATTTCTATCTCATTAGATACTACAAAATCGTTTGAGCAATTCATATTGATATCGTATCTCTAGAGTATAAGATTTTTGGAGAAAATTTTTATGCGATTTTTCGTGTAACTTTCGTGTTTGGAACACCGACGACAGTATCACAATAACTACTGATTCGAATCAATTGGAGATAATTGCAATGGAATTGATTTGATAGCTATGATCTAAAACGATCGCGAAAGGGTCGTATTCCGAAGAAAATAATTCCTTCGAAATTTGTTGTATTGCGGCATTGTATTGTATTAGCGCTAGTATTAGCGCTTACACTTCTACTATATCAAGTACTAGCTTTTTATAGTTAATAATGATTAAGACGAATAATATAATCAATTATATTGATAAGACTGAAGTACTTTACACTTTAATCAACACCAAGTTGATACCAACAGTTGCTTTTTCTCATTCATATACTTGGAGGGTAGTTTGTATAAGGAACCGAGCTTCTTAGCCTTCAGTTGTATAATACTACTCACAGGCTACGGCAAAATATCTTTATAGAGAATGGCCTTGTTAGTTTTGTTATCTATTATTACAAGGGCTATAGTGTCTCAGGGTCAACCAAAATCATTTACCAATATTTGCCAGAAGTAATAAGTGAGCTCCTGGTTTACTATATTTGGTTGATTCAGTTATTCTGTAAGCAATTGTATATACTTGCTCTTAATAAAAGCCCAAGTATTTCAACCTTTCTTTGAGCAATCAAAAAGGGGACTCAAAGCTCACCATGGTTTAGCAGTCGCTTAACGAATATTCTAGTATAGCAATTCAAACAGCATTTCAATATAAATACAAATATTCTTCTTTAATAGCATATAGCGATTGCGATTTCTTGCCGGCACATTTGGCAAGCTAAATTTCGGAAAGATTATGATACAGATACAACTGAAAACTGGAGTGATACACAGGCTATATATATTGTTAATACAACTAATATAATCTATACAAAAGGAATGGAAGAAGTACCTAATCACATTGCCTCTACATATACAGAGTATCAACAGATCAACAGAGAATAACATACATATTTAGGATTTTCTAGATTTAAAAAAATAGCTCAAATATAACTCGTAAGACCACATCCACAAACACTCAATCCCAGACAATCTATCGATCTCTTGGTTAACCATCAAGTATCATTTAAATACAAAGCTTTTAATAAACTATTAATTTAAAATCAAATGAATAATATCAATCACCAACAAGAATAAAAACCAAAAAGAAAAAGAATAATTTTATTTCGAAAAATCAAGAAATCGATTTGATATAAAACGCTTTTATAATCATCACTTCAATCACCTCTCTTCACAATACTCTTGAAGATTTGATTAGATCAATACTAAAGGGGAAACTCTACAAGTATGCAAATTTGATAAAAGAGATTAAATACTATAATATATTATATATTGAAATTGTTATTAATCATAAGATATCTATCAAATAACCAATCCTAATTACGAAGAGAGCGAGTATCGATTTCCGAATATAGTGATTCCTATTTGCGTGGCGGTATATAAAAGGGTAAAGAAGATAGTATAGCTCGAGAGGTATTTTGAATAAATATGGGAAGATCTTTTTGAATATATGATTTGGCTTGAGGAAAGGATTGATTTGGAGGGGAATAAATGGATTTATAGGAATAAGATTATAGTTATTGTATTAAGGGAATTGTAATCTTGAATGTTCTCAAGGGTTAATAGAACAACTTCGAATGTGTTATGATTTGATTGTAGGGTTACTATATTTTTATAGTAAATTATTTAAATTCAATTGTGTGTGAATAGACCTTTAGCTTATCTGTTGTTGTACGAGGCTCTAAGCGAAATGGTCAATTTGGTCAATTTGGTTAATTTATAATGGTAAATCAATCAATTTAATGAATTTGAATAATTTTCGATGAATTTGATTGATCAGATGAACTTGATGAATCTAATGAGTCTGATGAAATTAGTCAATTTGGTTAATTTGGTCAATTTGGTCAATTTGGTCAATTTGGTTAATTTGGTTAATTTAATTAATTCATTTAGTCAATTCATTTGGTCAATTCATTTGATCAATTTGGTCAATTTGGTCAATTCATTTGATTAATTCATTTGGTTAATTTAAATCAATCAAATTAACTAAATCGAACAAAATAATTGATTGGATATAATGCTACCATCTCAAATGATTGATTTATTGTAAACCAGTAAGGGATTAAAGAAAGATAACCGCTAGAGATTTTTATAAAAGTTTTTAAAAAAAGAGAATAGAGAGAATAAATTTTTAGGGTTTAATAATATTTGAAGGAAAGGATGGAAATTGGTAATAAAAATTAGAAATAAAAATTAAATATAGTAAATTGATAATTGAAAGAAAAAAATTAATATTAAATATATTAAGATGATAATATAAAAAAGAAATTTTTAAAAGAAAAAGTTAATAAGAAATAAATTTAAGATTAAAAAGAATAAGTAAAAATTGAAAAAAAAAAAAAAAATGAAAGAGAATAAAAATGAAATAAAAATGAATATTGAAAGAATTAAAGAAAGTAAAAAAAAAAGAATGAAAAATGAAAAAAAAGAATAAGGAATTAAAAAAAAGTATTTAGAATTAAAATAAAAGTGAAATAGTTGTAAAAGAATTTAATAAGAAAGATTAATATAAAAAAGAATTGAGATTGTTAAAGAAAATGAATATATGATAAAAATTAATAAAAATAAAAAAAGGGATGAGGATTTTTTTTAAAAAAGGGTTAGGGTTATTAATAAAATGAGAGTTATTGAGTATTATAAAGATAAATTAATTATAATAAAATTTAAAAATAATAAGAGAATTGATAAATAAAATGGAAAAGGAGAATTAGGGTTATTAATGGATTTTAGGAATTGAAAATTATTATAAAAAAGAATGGAGAAGATTATTGATAAGATAGAGTTAAATATATTGTAAGAATAAATAAATTATAAGGATAAAATAGAATTGAATATATGATGTGAATAAATAAATTATAAGGATAAAAAATAAAAGGAAAATTAATAAAGAAAATTGAATAGAAAGATTTTAGGGAATTTTTAAAAAGGGATTAGAGTTATTATTAAAAAGGGGTTAGGGTTATTATTAAAAAAGGGGTTAGGGTTATTAAAGAAAGAGGGGATTAGGGTTATTATTGAAAAGGGAATTAGAATTATTATTGAAAAGAGGATTGAATTATTATTGAAAAGGGGATTAGGGTTATTATTGAAATTAGATTGAATAAATAGAATATATTGTATAGAAAAAGGGAATAAAATAAATTAAGAAATAAAAGTTGATATAAAATAAAGAAAAGAAAATTAATAAAAAAAGAATAGAAAAAAAGAATTATTTTAATTTTTAGAAAAGATTAAAAGTGATTATTAAAAAGAAAAATAGAATTAAATTAAATTTATTATATTAAAGTTATAAAGATAAATGAATTATAATAAGAAAGAGAAAAAAAAATATTATTAAAAAGAGGGTTATAGTTAATAATAAAATAAAATTTTGGATTTATTATATATATTATAAAAGAAATAAATTATAATAAAAAGGATTGAGAGATAAATTAATAAAAAAAGATTAAAAAAGAAGATTTTAGAAATAATTTTAAAAAAAGAATAGAATTATTATTGAAAAAAAAATTAGAATTTTAATTTTTAGAGGATTAAAGTTATAATTGAAAAAAGGGATTAGGGTTATAATTGATAAAAAAATAGAGATTAAAGATTTTAAAATGATTAATTAATAAAAAAGTTAAGATGAAATTATAATAAAATATTTTTATAAAAAGAAAATAAGAAAAAGTAAAGAAAATAAATAATATTGAAATTGAAATAGAATTTAAAAAAGAAAATTTTAGAAATAAGTTTTTTTTAAAAAATTAGAATTATTATTGAAAAGAGAAATTAGGAATATTTTTCAGGGGTTAGGGTTATTATTGAAAAGGGATTAGGGTTATTATTGATTAAATGATTAGGATTGAAATAAATTTATAATAAAATATTTATAAGAAAAAAGAATATAGAGTTTTAGAGTAAATTAAGATTGAAATTAATAGAAAATATTGAAAAGAAATTAATTATAAGAAAATAAAAAGAAGGAATAAGATTATTAAAATAAAAAATAAAGAAATCAAATAAATAAAAAGAAAATAAAAGAATAAAGATATTAGGGTTAATTAAAATTATAGAAATAAGGAATAATTGAAAGATTAGGGTTATAAATTGAAAAGAAAAGGAATTATAAATTAAATAAAAAATTAGGAATAAATTAAATAAAAGAATTAAAATATAAAATTGAAATGATTGAAAAAGGAAATAAAGATTTTAAAAGATAGAATAGAATAAAGAGTAGAGTTAATATATTTTAGACTTATTTAATTGATGAAGGATGAGATTATTAATTTATTAAAAGATTAGAGTAATTATTTAATTAGAGGATTAGGGTTATAAATTTGATAGGGGATTAGGGTATGAATTGTTAGAGGATTAGGGTTATAAATTTGTTAGAGGATTAGGGTTATGAATTTGTTAGAGGATTAGGGTTATGAATTGTTAGAGGATTAGAGTTATAAATTTGTTAGAGGATTAGGGTTATAAATTTGTTAGAGGATTAGGGTTATAAATTTGTTAGAGGATTAGGGTTATAAATTTGTTAGAGGATTAGGGTATAATTTTTTAGAGGATTAGGGTTATGATTTGTTAGAGGATTAGGGTTATAAATGAAGACTGAATATGGAGTAAAGATTAGCCTAAGGTGGGAAAATTGTTTTGATTTTTTTTTTGATACACTTCGATTCATCTTGACTTAAGGATTACAAATATAATAATCATTTTCTCTTCAAGATATTATAGAAAAAGTTATACTTAATCCAAAGGTAGGATTTGTAATATTGGAATCCCGATTTGGCAAAAAGCTAGATATTGCTGATTGATATATTGCCTTTCTCAATTAGAATTATTTCTGATATAAGCAATTATTATTTAAAACATTTATTCTGTATCCATTAAAAATATAGGAACCTGATATTTAGTATCCAATTATATAGAAATACTATTAAATTTAATTACAAAATCAAAAACCAATACTAAATGAAATTGTAGTTGATTCAAGTTAATTCTAAGAATTGGTAAAGGTTAATTGTTTCACCTTTCTGATTAGAATTATTTCTGATATAATCAATTATCACTCAAAACACTTATTCTATATATATTAAAATATAGAACCTGATATTTAATATCTAGTTATATAAAAATACGGGGGGAGCCCATCTCTATAGAGGAAGTGGAACGTAACACTATAGGGGTCTCGAGTAATCCCCGGGGACAGACCGGATCACAGTGAGACTACTGAAGGCTATCTGGACGGAAATAGGCCCAGTTCTACATACCATTTTCAACAAGTGTCTACAGCTCAATCACTTCCCTACAGCATGGAAGCAAGCAGAGGTAGTTATGCTACCAAAAGTAGGGAAGACAGACCGAACGTCCCCACGATCATGGCGGCCTATCGCCCTCCTCTCCTGTATTGGGAAGGGCCTTGAAAGGATCATAGCAAGACGTCTAGCGTGGATAGCCCTAACACAAGAAATACTCAGCCCACAACACTGCGGTGCCCTGCCGAAACGATCGGCTATGGACTTAGTAGCGTCGTTCGTTCACGATGCAGAAGTAGCGCTCAACAAAGGCCACGAGATCACAATGGTTACGCTAGATGTACAAGGAGCGTTCGATGCTCTACTTAAAAACAGACTCCTGAGACGAATGAGGGGACAGGGATTCCCACAAAACCTGATCGCTCTGATCGACTCCTTCTTAACCCAAAGGCAACTCAGGGTTAGACTTAACGAAGCAATAACTGGCTACAGCACAGTGGAATGCGGTACCCCACAAGGCTCACCCCTCTCGCCAGTCCTGTACATGCTTTATCTCGCAGAGCTACTCCAGCAAGACCCTAAACTCCGATTCGGGTATGCAGACGACATCTGTCTATACCGATCATCGGCAAGCGTTCAACAAAACGTCGCAATGCTAGCAAGAGATGTGAAAAGCATATTCCGCTGGGGAGCTAGGAACAAATAATCTTCGCACCCGAAAAGATGGAGATGATCCACATAACACGGCACAAGCATTCCATCAACCCGGCATGCGAAATAAACCGCGATTGCACCATCTCTCCGATCGCACCAGGATCGGCTCTACGATGGCTAGGCGTGTGGTTTGATCGCAAGCTCACATTCAAACAGCATATCGAAACGCGAGCAGCCAAAGGCCGGAAATTGGCTCATCACATCCAAGGGCTAGCCCGGATCACAAACGGACCCCCAGCAGCATCCTTACGGAAAGCAGTGATCACTTGCTTATACCCAGCCCTATTCTATGGGGCAGAGGTATGGTACGCAGGACAAACAAAAACCACTGGACAGCACCGAGACGGGACACCAGTAGTAGTGAGCGCCCGATTAGGAGGAGCGATTCTAACTATCAACAAGGTCCTACGAATAGCGATCAGAGGAGTCCCTCCCAGTCTGGCGAACGACCCCCGAATACAGTGATAATGAGGGACAGCGCTCTCCCACCAGCAGAAGTAGCACTAGAACAAATAAAATGGAGAGCAGCCCTCCGTGCCCAAACTATTGATCCAAAACACCCTCTTTATCACCGAGGGATAAGAGCCACCTACTCCTCCGGCAGCAGGGAAGGCCAATTGCAGCCAGCCAGAACAAAGGTCCAGGTGATCAGCCAGTGCCTTCCCCGAATCAAGGAGACGACTTTAGTAGGGCCCCACTACACACCAGGGTGTCGAACGGATCCCACTAGAGGCCTTACGAAAGAGGTAGCGGCAGAGCAGTTTCAGGAATGGTGGAACAAGCGCACACACGATCAGATCACCATATTCTCTGATGGATCGGAACAGACCGATAAGGATGGTAGGCGAGTAGGATATGGATATGTCGTATATAGAGGACAGACGGTAGTATGCGAAGGAAACGGTGGATTGCATCACAACTCTCATGTATTCGACGCGGAAGCGATCGGGGCATACCGAGGCCTCCAAGCAGCGATCAGAAATATCACCGGCATAAAAACAAATGGAAATCTGTATGTGCATCGATAGCACATCGGTGATATGGGGAATGAGAGGCACAGCCTCTATCACATCGCAGTGGGCTTTCCTCAAATGTCACAAACTGATGCAAACGCACTCGATCCAGATCAAATGGTCGCCAGGCCACACAGGGATCGAAGGGAATGAGCGTGCGGATGCACTCGCTGATAAAGGGACAAGAAAATCAGCCTCAGGGCATGCGAATCGACCTACAGCAAGCGGTATCCGCTCTATAGCAAAAACTGCTATGGAATCGGCAGCACAGGCGTGGTGGATCAAACAGAAACCAATGCTCTCCAAACAGTACCAGAAATGGAATCCAAGGAGCACAAACAAATGCCCTAATGAACTAGAACTCTCACGAGCTACTCTCCACCGCATGCTAGCGATCCGCTCAGCACACGGCGATTTCGAAAGCTATCACCGACGATTTAAACACGAGGAAGCAACGATCCATTGCTCATGTGGCGCATACAAATCCCCCGAGCACATCGTGCACTGCCGCAAAGTCCTTGCGACCTACGAAACCTGGCCCCCAGATATCAGGCCCAAATACCCACCCCGCAACCAGGCGGCTCAAGAACGACTACTGAAACAGCTAATGCACACACCAGCCAAGTTCGCTGAATTTATTGCTATAACAGACTTCTATAGGAGCATATGCCCTAGAACGCTACCAGAAGAATAGGAAGAGGAAATGGAAATGGATCGACCGATCCGGGTGAACACAAATACAGAATAGGAGGCAACCGATATAGCAAGGCTATAAAGAACAAAATCGATATATGCAATACACTGCGTTGCACTAGAATGCATACAAAAGCTACCCTTACAGGATAAAGCAGCTTTCAATCAAAACATTATATAAAAGATCGGAAAGCGCGCACGGAGGCGCTCAGAGGATCGGAGACAAAAGCGCAAGCGCGCTAGCTATCGCTTGGGAGGCTACTGAGGGTATTGAGACCTCATTTTTAGGAGAGGGGGATCATGTAAATTAGAGATTATCCCGCAGTTAGCCCAACCGTAATGCCCCCTGGGAGGTTCGCCTATACGGCCCGGTTGAAAATTACTAAGAATAATAATAATAATAATAATTATATAAAAATACTATTAATCTTAATTATAAAATCAAAATTAATGTTAAATGAAGTTATAATTGATTCAGTTAATCCTAAGAATTGGTAAAGGTTAACTGACCCAGTTTTCTGATTAGGATTATTTCTGATATAATTAATTATTACCCAAAACACTTATTCTATATCTATTAAAAATATAAAGATTAGGTAATTCATTTTCAAATTCTTAGATCTAATATTATAGTTCATAATAATATATAAGAAAAATCCTGAATGAATTGTAATGAATATAAAATTAATTTCAAGGTATTGATTCTATCAATAAAAGCATTAATTGTTTATCAGCCTTATTAATTAGATTTTTTTCTTCACATTTTACTAATATTTCATAACATTACAATATCTACTTCAATTAATAATCCATCTATAGCTTTATAATGCCATCTTATAGGAACCTTGAACGATCAAGGAAATATACTAATGCCTAAAGAAACTAAAAAAGCGAATAATATCAATAATCGTCTTCATACAAAAAAGAAAAAACTTCAATCCTTAAATTCAATGAGTTTGTTGTATATCAATCTTCATCTTTTATAAATATCTTTACAAATAATTCTTCTCCATATATTCATCCAAGTACTGGATTTCTAATAGCTATTCCATTATCTCAAGATCAAATCCTCGAAGTCGAAAATGTTTATAAGAATAGTAGTTTGAAAAGCTTATAACCCGCCCTTCCAGCACAAAGTCATTATTCTCGATTTATAATTATAAAGAAATCGATATTCAAAGAAAGAAATGAATAATCAAAAGATTTATCTTACAAAAAAAAAATATAATATAAATATTGCAAAGATTTTAATAGAAATGCAGTCAGTTCATACAATCTGCACAATAAAGGAACCAAAAGCAAATATATATTAAAGTAAACAATATTGTATTATATTATAAATACCAAATCAGAATTACACTAAACCATATTAACACTTTTTCATTGGTTTTTTTTTTTTATATATATATTCAAAGCAATTCTAAGATTATTTTTATTATATCAATTATAATAATAAATTCAAATTCAATTAAGAAAAGTTGTGGTAAACCATAAAAGTTTATATAAGAAGAAGCATAACTTCTAAAAGAAATATAATTGATATACTCAACAACACCAGTGTTACCCACGTATTACTGCAGTCATCCGATTTCATTACCTACAACCCCCTTCATCAGATATATCAGTCAATACACCTTCTAATGAACTTCAAATCAGTTCTAAATTCAATATCTCTAAACAACAATCCATTAATTGAAAATTCCCTCGATGCACAATCGAATCCTCTCGCTTTATCAATAGCCTCTCAAATCGAATTGACTACTAAACTTGAAGAACAAATAAAACAAATTCGATTTAAAGAAAAAAAAGCAAACAAAGAGCGTATTGAATATAAAACCGAAATTTCCGAAAAGATAAAGGAAACAAGTTTTGCAATCGATTCAATTAAAACAATAATATAATTAGTGAATACAATCAATAAAATATAGGAAATAAAAGTAAGGAATTTAAGTGAAAACAGAATATTGGATAATAATAATATTCCTGCATCAAATTCCTGTTATTTATTAGTAAGTATTCAAGGATTTGTAGATAATCCTATATTATTTTCGAGTTTAATTTAATCTCAATCATTTTCTTTCTAATTATCCAATCAAAACCGAAGTCAGTAAAACAATAATAAAGGAAGAATTCGAAGTCGAAGTCAGCAAAACAGTAATACAGAAAGAGACCGATTCTCTATGCAAAGTAATCTCGAGGCTTGATTAATACCTTTATTATATTCAATTTCTAGGATTTAGAATACAACCCTCATTACAAGCTTACTACAACATATCACAAATATTTCGTCTTCAATCTATTCCCAGATTAAAAATATAACTCCTTTGATATTATTCACTCTTTTAATACTAATAGAATATATAGCTTTTAAATTAGCTAAATAACTCTATAACTTCCAAGGCTATACTCATAAGCAATATAAGATAGCTGAATGATTTTATTATAAATATTATTAAGAATCCGATATCTATTTAAAATATTTATCCTTACAAATATTACCAATCTTTTCAAAAAGAATTATTCTGGATAGGGTTTCTTTATCTAATATTTTTGAGTAATTACAAATTCCTTCAAACAAGAGATTACAACTTTTCAGGATTATCAAACAACTTTGAGAATATAAATACTACAACCACTCCTGAAGATAACAATACACAAAATAAAAAACTTACCCAAGAACTTGTGTTTGTTACAACATCACCTTACCAGCAAGCAGAATCGTAAAGCCAAGGTGATATATAATATCAATAGCATTTGCTGTTTTCCTATTAGCTTAGATTTTGCGAAACGCAATATATACTGATTGTCTAAAGCTTACCCTATTCTCAACCTTTACAGCTGATATTCACTTTGCTTTGAAGATACCTACTTATAATAATCATAGTGTGTTAATAAGAAAGCTATTTCATTTTACAAATCCTTTACTATTACTTAATAATATAATTAGAATAAAATCATTATTAATCTTTATCTTCTTTTTTATCTTATATCTCAAAATAATTATAAATCATTTCCTATTGAATAGTAAGGATAATAAAACTTTTCTTTAATACTATCATTACCCTACTCTCAATCAGGTTACTAAATCCTTCATATTATACAGCATTACCCTACATCCACTAGGATTTTGTAATTGGATACTAAATAACTATTTCTGCCAAGAGCCTCCAACAAAAAGATTTTCGAGAAAACAATTGGTCAAGCATATTATATATCTCAATACCTTGAATTACTCTGAATACTATTATTCAAAGTATTAAAGATAACCCTAACTTTAATTGATTTGGGGGAGTTAATTTTATTTATTTATTCTAAAAATATCAAATTGGAATTCAATAAATACTAACCTAACTAAAATATATAATAACTAGTACTCTAAATGATTGTTACAGACTGATATTTAATTTTATAATTCGGATTATATATTGATAGACCTCGTAAACAAATGAGATCTCAAATACTGCTTTGCCATTTAATCATATTCCAACCAATCACGAACAGAAATATTCTTATGAAAAAAAAATCTTATCTTGAAGCGTACGCCACGAGTCGAGTGGTTGTTAAGGCTGATAATAGTCCCACAAAAAGCAATCCCAAACGAATTATATACTCTTAGACTACTATATGGGATACAATAGATTAAACTCTTTTTACTATTCTATATGGTTAAGAGAATATGGATAGATTAATCTATTCTCAATTTTATAATTTGATTAAAATACCTTTCGATTTATTTAAAGTATATGTTTTTGATAATAATTCAATAAAAAATCTGACTCTCAACCCAGGATATATCCGAGCTTTTCAACAAGTAGATAGCAGCATTACTTTCTTCAAGGCTGTTGCTAAGTTTGATTATCAATATAGCAAAAAGCGGGCTTATACAAATCTGATAGATAATCGTACAAAGTCGTATGGGATTCGAAAAAGAGTATTGTATCTCTTTGATTATAATAGAAAAGATCTATCAGTAGTGGTAATAATAGGAATTAGTATGATAATGAGGATTAATATCCAATCGATCTTACCTCCTTTATTATGTTATCCCCACCAAAAGTATTCTCGATTTCCTTGCTGCTCAGATTAATAAATATTACTTCTCTTCGAATATATCCTTTCCCATACCAACAGAATATATTCGCTATTAGAAACCATTGTAATAATAACTGTACTCAAAGCCCTCTGATTCAATTATAATAATATTTACTTCACAAGAATCCCTACTATATAAGGATTGCTAAGAGTATATACATAATTCGAAATTGATTGTTTAAAGAGGGATAGGGATACAGGATACAATAGAGTGGTACAGCTTAGGGTGATTTTTGCCAAAATTCAATTAGGCTACTTGTTGTCTTGCACCACTACATAAAGATAATATTCTTGTTGGGAATACTCTAGTACATAAGAAATATAAAAAAAGATAATATACAGTCAAAGATCTTCAAAATATCTATATACACTTCAATCAGACAGTATTATAATATAATCAATATAATATAAGTTATAATAATATATTATATCATAAGTAATTGAATTATTTGTTTATTTGAATTTTAAGCAATTCAATATTAATATCTAAAAAGAAATACTCAAATCCCACAAACACTCTCCGAAATTATTATCTCTCACCTTTTAATCACAAGGAAATCTTTGATTTTGTTATACAGATATGAAACAATATTCCTAGTCGATAGAATTATGGTATCTCCTTATTTTGTAATAGAAAACAAAATGCAATATAATAAAGTTAATGAATTAATTAATTTCTTGTTTTTATAGGGAGATAATAAAGAATATTGTAATTGGATTTACAAATTATATCGAATTATCTTACAAAAGAACTTTTAAATTAATCAAATGACAATACCCGAGAGATAGGGAAGTAGAGTTTTAATTAAAAGAGTTTTTGTATTCGTATAACTAATATATTGAGTCTTTCTTTATTTAATATATTTAAATCTTATTATATCAATAAAGATTGAATTATAATATAGGTTTTAAAAAACGAATAATATGATTTTCATTTGTTTATATTAACCCTAAAGAAGTTGAGCTTTTCTTAAAATTCATTTATAAATTCTTTATGATATTTTATGGTATATATTGCAAATAAAATTTAAGTTTGATAGAGATTTATATATAAAAGTTAATAATCTTATTTTGACCTATAATAAGCAAGGGCTAGATTATATGAATTAAAGAAATCTTCTCCAGTTGTGGATAATAGGGAGGTATAGTATTAGATTGAAGGGTTTATATATTACTATGGGAAAGGGGGATATTATAAGATTAAAGCTCATACCGGATATTCACTCACAACGCTTCCTGCATTAACGGATTGATAATGCTCTTAAATTCAGTATGCTTATTGTGATATTCGGAAAATAATGAAGGATAATAGTCGTTTTAATAATGATTCTGAATTGGATATTGATAATAATAAAGCAATAACGACATTATTAGTCCATTATAATAATGATAAGGCTCGAGTTAGCACTGGTATGTCTGATAGCATCAAGTAGTATATCATAGAATATATTGAACCCCTCATTTTTGAAATCATCAATAGAGTTATAGAAAGAAAGTTAAAGTTACGAGATTGAGAGAATTAGAATAAAGTAATAATAAAAGGATTTTAATAATAAAATAAGAGATTAAAGATTATATAATATTGATACAGGTTCAATAATAAAGTAAGAGGTTATAAAAAAATTTAAAGAGGTTTTAATAATTAAAATAAAACTACTAAGTTTTTAAAGAACAATAGTCAGTATAAAGATTTGTTATAGGAGCTGCCTCTAGGGTTACTAAAAATGACTAGAGATCTTTTGAAATAGTTTTAACTAAATTTCAATAGAAATTTAATAAGATTATAACTAATTGCAATTCTCGTAACTATAATAATAAAATTAATAATTATTCTTAAGCATAAAGCTTTATTTTATAATGAAACCATTCCTTATATAGGTCTTTTCAACACACGAGCTTATAACAACCATATCTACGGATATCCCGAAATCATATTATACAATACATACCAGCGCGATCGCTATAGCGCTCCAAACTGCTTGGGCTCGAGAATGCTGTCGCAGCAGAATCAGAGAGGACGGCGAGCCAGCCGTCACCTACAAAGACAACAGACTCCCCGATCAATCTCAATAACCGCTCCTTAACCACTGCTCCGAAGAAAGTGCAGATTAGCAACAAAAGTGCTGGTTCCTTTTTAAGCTCGTTCGAAAGCGGCCAGAACATTATTGAAATAGCTATGAAGATAGCTATTCAGAAGAAGATCGATATACAACAAAAGCGTACTACAGACAAAGCTCTAGTATTTACCAGCTTCGAGACGATCCTTGTACAATTCGCAGCGCAATTTGCAGAACAGAATCTAAGCCAACTAGCAGGAGAACTGATACACAGAGCATTAACAGCCATCACAAACAGTACAAAAGGGACCTTCAATTCGAAGCTAGCAATAGAAAGTGTAAAGCCAACTACACAAACGTATACGGAGATGCTTCGAACCCCCAAAACCGCGATTGCTATTCTCTTTGGCTCAAACTGTAAAAGCAAAGGCTACAAACAGGCCCAAGCGGGTGATTAGTGGAGCACCGAGATTAGAACACACAGACAAAAGACTCTTCCTCCGATTCGACAAACGAATCAAAATAAAGTCGTTCTTATGGGGGATTAGATTGATTGATTGATTGATTGAATTTACGTCCACCTTCAGTCTAAGACTATATAGAACGACTAGGCCTTAAGGGCCTAGTAAATAACTTTTTATTTTACAATAATAGAAATAAACAATTTGGGGAAGTGCAAACGAACATTGGGGACCTAAGCCCACTTACTATACGTATAATATATAGTAAGACAATAAGGAAATCTACTCTGTGGAGTATTCTTCCTCTCTTCCTCTTTCTTCAATCTCTCTCTCTTTTTCTCTTTCTTCTTCCATTTGAGCCCTTGATAAATGCCAGGCTCTTATAGCAATTTTAATTGTATTGATGAATTTGATAGTTAATTCGATTCCTATTTTCGTATAAAGTAGAAATTGTAGAGTGATTTTAGAAAGTAATATATTCTGGAATATCTCTTTTCTTTCCGCTTTGTATACTAAACAATTGATCAAAAGATATTGAGATACCTCAATATTACCACATATACATCTATTATTGAAATAATTAAAACAATATAAGTATGATTTAATGTAACCATAACCTAGTTTCAATTGAAAGAAAGCGCTAGCTGTATTTTGCCTTGTTTCAATTGATAGCTTGATTTTCGATCCAATTTTTCATGGAAATAGTTTCGAATAGGTTAATACTGTTTGGTTTGATCTGAGTTTATATTGATTGAGAGTCGAGCTCCATTAATCAAAGGAGGATTCTTTGATTATCATTCCTAATAATCCGAAACTAGTTTCATTCGAAGTAGATCGTATTGTAGTTGTTTCCTTTGCTAGCTTATCTGCTAGCTCGTTTCCTTTTACTGAAGTATGTCCTGATACCCAATTTAAGAATATTTCCGCTCCTTTAGTTATAATAGCTTTGGCTGCTTTGATTGCTCGAATTTGATAGACTTGACCAGGGTGATCCGAGGGTGTTTTTAGTCGTAGTAGGCCTGCTTGATTGTCTGAATAAACCTTGAATTTCTTTCCACTACTAGCAATTGAGCTAGCATATTCAATAGCTCGAGTGACTCCGTATAGCTCTCCATTATAAACCAGTTGATTGCTTCCAATATTCACTTGTTCTTGATATGAAACTTGATCATTCGATTGTATTGTTACTATCCCTACACCAATGCCTATTCCTTTTTCTGTAGAAGAGGCATCTGTATAGATATAGATAGTATCTTGATCTCTATGTTTGAAAATAATATTATGAAGTATTGCTGCATTTTCTTTTGAGGCCTTACTAATATTGATTTTGAAAGGGATTTCCTTTTTCCATGGTGGAAAGTAGAAATGAGTAATCTTTTCGAGAGAGAACGAATCGAATTTTTTATTAATTGATTCTCTTATTCTATCAAGTTGGATTGGTTTATATAGCTTTCTTTGAGGAGTATTGATTGGTTCTCGATTGGCATATTGGTTTGCTAAAATAGCTTTTTCGATATTGATTGAATGATCAGATGAAAGTTTTGTTAATCGAAAAGCATACTGCTTGATATTTGAATCTAATCGAATGTTTGCTGGTTTTAATCCCGCTTCAATTTCCATTGGGAGAATTGGAATGGTTTTGAAGACTCCTAGTATCTTTCGAAGAGCTAGGTTTTGAAGAGCTTGCATTTTATCCCTGAAGTGGGCTTGTTCTCTCCACCAAATCACTGATTTGTAATCTGTTATACTAGTTATATAGGCTATATATAGCTATCGAAGGGCTTTCGGGCTTAGACCTTTTTCCGTATTAACTAGTTGAGTTATTCGATAAAAGGCTTCTTTTGCTTGTGTGATTCGAATATTGATGTGTTAATTGAATTTGAGATTTGGATTAAACCATATACCTAGCCATCTGATTAGGGATTGGGGTATAATAACATTGGAATTAGATAGTTTGATTAAGTAATCCTTAATTAACTTGAAAGCTAAGAAATATATTAATTCTGTTTTTGCTAAATCGAATTGAATAGTGTTTTTCGAGCTAAATTCGTAAATTTGCTTTGTAGCTTTCTCAAGAGATATAATATTCTTTTTTCAAAAAGATGAGTTTGTGATCAAAGTAATATTGTCAATATAGGAAAAGAATTTGATTGATTTTGAAAGGAATAAATCTCTGATGTATATTAGGAATAGGATTGGAGAAATAGGACTACCTTGTGGTATTCCAGTCGAAATAGGCTTGAAAGATTCGATTTGATTGTTGAAGGACAATTTGAGTTGTTTTTGTTGAAGGAATGAGGCTATCCAAGCAATCAGGTTTGTTGGTAGTTTTAGTTTCTTACAAATTTCCAATAATCGATTTCTTGAGATGTGATCGAAGGCTCCCTTTATATCCATAAATAGAATTGAAGTCTTTTTGTGAATTTGCTTGTTTCTTTCGATTTCTATAGTTAGAAGAAGAGCTGCATCAATTGCTGATTTCTTTTATCGGCCTCCAATTTGACTCTTATGTAATAGACTAGTAGTTTCTGCTAAATAACCTAATCTTTGAACTAATATCCTTTCGCTAATCTTTCCAAGGCAGTTTAGAAGTACAATAACTCTATATGCTTTCGGAACGAAATAGTTAGATTTTGAGGCTTTCTTCAAAATCACTCCAGTGGCTTGTTTCCAGCATTATGGATGGTATCTAAGGTTGATTAGATTGCTGAATAAATTGAAGAAGATCTGTAAAATTGCTTTATATACTTTTGTAATAATCTCCTGAGTAATTCTATTTGGGCCAGGGGTCTTTCCTTAGATTTTGGCTGAACAGACATTACTTAATTCGATTTGTGAAAGATTAGGCTATTCCCATTTCTTGGATTACTTGTATCCTTCCCATTGTGGTTTTGAAGTGACTGGGGGGGGTGGGAATAGAGTCGATCTGAAAGCAGAGCATTTTCCTTCAAAAGAGCTTTCGGTTGAAATATCCGGTATCCTTTGATCTTGATAGTCTTTTGTATAAGCCATTGCTTTGAATATTGTCTGTGTATCCTCCTTTTCTAGGAATTCATTCCAATGATTCTTCTTTACTGTTTTAATAGCCTGAAAGTATTTGTTTCTAGCAATTCGATATTCCTCTTTGAAATTTGAGTTCTCCAAATCGGATTCGATTAATTATTTTGCTTTTCCTAATACTTTTCGAAGCTTTTTCAGTTCAGGTATTCATTATGATTTTCCTCTTTTTTTTGAACTGATTTTAGGTATAGATTTTTCAGTAGCTTTTTGAATAATTCTTATAAGTTCGCTTGCTGCTTGATTCAGATTAGAATAATCATTTCTTTCTTTCAGATTATTGAGTGAATCCTCTTCAAATGAAATTGTCAATATCAAAGTAGAGAGAGTAGGAGAGAATAAGGTTTCTGATTTCAGTATCGATTCGAATTTATTTCAATTGGCTAGTTTGGTATTATATCTAGCTAGTGATATTATATTACAGGGATTTGATTCTTCTTTTCCTTTAAATTCGAATAGTATTCCTGTATGATCGGATTCTGTATTTGATAGTGTTTGTTAGTTTTGGATTTGAGAAGCAATTCTTTTTAAAGCTAATGTGAGATCGATAATGCTTGGATTAAGAAGATTATTGTAATAAAAGGTATTAAGACCAGGCTCGTTTAAAAGAGTAAGATTCTGATCTTCTAGTCATTCAGCTAATTGATTAGTATTTCCGCTTTTCTTCGAAAAAGGATCTCATTATGAATAATGGGAGTTGAAGTCGCTTATAAGAATAATTTCTTGTATAATTGATAAATTGTATAGGTGTTTTTTAAATGTAAAGCTTTTTTTTTTAGCTTGATTAGTTTTATTATAAATGTTAATGATTTGAAAGGCTTTATTTCCATTTTGACAATCGAAGATCTGAATATCAGGATCTTTTAAAGAATCAGAAAAAAGGTTGATTATAAATTGAAAGATTTTTGAAGTATATAATAATATTCATGATCGATATTTGAAATCGAATCTCAGAAGTGTTTGTATAAAATTAGGGTGTATGATCGATCTAGTATTTGAATAATCATTTCCGTTTTTGATAATCCAAGGCTCTTGAATAATAATGAGATTGATATTGAGTTTTGTTATAATTTATAAAATGTTTTCTATAACTTGTGAATTCCGATTGAGATTTATTTAAAGGATTCGAATATTGGTGTAATTCATTAAAAAGTATTATTCGATTTTTATTGAATAGTCTAATAGGTTTTACATATTTTCGAATTTGCTACATGATTTCTTTGACAATTCGAGTATTTCGCTACTAAATGTTAACAGAATTTTCCTTTAATATTGTATACTACATACAAGTATATTGATATAATATACTTATCTCCACATAAACTATAAGAAGGATTTCTTCTACAATAAGCATCCTGATATCCAAATCCTTAACACTTCTGGTACTATATAATTGGTTTTGATTTATAGAATTTTTCTATTCTCATATTACTTTCAGCAATATATAATTGCTTTCAGATAACTAATTCCGTTTCTAATTTGATAGCAAAAGCAATAACTATAGTTTCCTTTTGTTGATGAGCTCTTTTCGAAGTAGGAGTAAGCCAGAAAGGGATTCCTATAAACTTGAAGTCAGGATTGAAGGTCTTGATTTCGTTTAAGATAAGATCCATTCCCTTTGCTCCTAAAAATTCTTTAATGGGGACTCTGTGAATAATGACTTTATACCATTCTTGATCCTTTTGAATCCTTTTGAATTTGATAATATTATTCCAAATAGCTTTCTTTTCTATTAAGAATTGTAATATAAAAGGATCGTTTATTGTAATAATAATATTATTATTGAAGAATAAAATAGTTATTACAATAACTAATCCTTTAATTCCAGTTTTTTGAAAAGCTTTATTTATTTTGTTTCGAATAGTTAAAGAGGAAAAGGAAGTGGGGTTTGAGATTTCTGGTTTGATTAGAATAAGTCGTTTTTGGATTGAATCCATCTTTTCCTTTATAGGGGTTGATTTGATGCTTTTTTTGGAGACTAGGTTCCATTCTTCTTTTGAAACTTTTGTATATGTTGGTTTTGATATTAGGATAATAGTAGATATAGAAGTTGTATTTAGGGCTTTAGCTTAGAATTCGATTTTTCGAGTAGTTGATTCGAGATGGGTGATTTGAGAGGTAATGATTTTGGAGGTTGTAATAAGGTTTCCCTTTTTAATATACTCTCTAAAGATTTCTAGAAGATCTAGAAGCTTAGATTGTTTGTTATGTAATTGAATAAGTGTTGAAGCTAGTATTATAAGATCTCTTGTTTTTAGGATAGCTTCTTTTGAAGAAAAGGAGTTGTTTTGAACTTTGGGTTGTTTGTTTTGATTGTCGAGAGGTATTGTAGGGCTGCGTTTTTTGTTTTGATTGAAGATATAAATAGTATTATTTGTATTTTGAATGAGAAAGGGATCACTAAGTAGATTGATTTCTTTATTTCTTTTTTCGAAATTGATTGGTAGAGTTGGGCTGGAGATTTCGAATATAGAGGTTTCAGAAGATAAATAGGGATTTGATGTAGGAGTATCTAATATGATTGTAGGATAGGTATTAGGTATAATAGAGACTTCGGGAGAAGTTTTTATCATATTAGTATCCTTCAATATATTTGAGGAACTCATTTTGGGGATTGTGTTTCTGTTCTGAAGATCAGAATGAAGAGTTTTCTACGCGAATTTTCGTATGTATTTTGCGTTTTGGGATGTTGACAACAGTATTACAATAACTACTGGTTCAAATCAATTGAAAGGAATTGCAATGGATTTGGTTTAGTAACTATGATCTATAGCGATCGCGAAACGGTCGTATTTCGAAGAAAAAGTTTCCTTCGAAATTTGTTGTGTGATGGGGGATTAGACAGGTGCTAGTAAAAGCAGTCCCAGAGATTGCTACTCTAGGGGCTAAAGCTATTGCAGCAGTAACATCCATCCGAACTGGGTGGGCAGTCATAGCTTCCCCAGAAGCCCATATAGTCCTTCTTACAAACAAGCAATAGGCTATAACAGCTACTAAAGCTACAGATCTTGCAATCAGTGAGCCATGGTATATATATATAGTACCAGAGGTCCCGATAATCATTACCAATCTCCTAGGAATACCCACAGAGATTGGGAAAAAAACAAATGAAGGAAGAAATCTAATATCAGATAGAACTATGTTCAGTATGGGTAGCAAGATTCAAGCTTGGAGCAGATAAGCAGAATTGGATTATCTGAATATTATCCTTTTAGGAGCAGTCATTTTGTTGTAATTTATTCAACAAGATCCGAATATTCCTAGCAAGTAAAAGACGAGCTTTGGGAAGATACAACTTAGAATATCAGTAATATTGTGAAAACTGGAAATGCAAAAAAAAAAGCAATATACAGAAAGTGTGTACATCTGCTATCTACTCATGAGCTAACCGGGGATTATAATCACTCAACACAATGCGCAGGATGCTGCGGGCCTTTCCCAGCGGATCATGACAATTGCCCCACCAAGCCCCAGCGGGTGAACGGCAAGACAGTGTGCCCGGATCGAAAGCAGATCCAGATCATCCGACAAATAGAGGAGATCAGTATTACTATTACCTCAGTACCAGCAGTAACAATTCAAATACCGGTGATAGTGCAAGAAAGAAAAAGGAAATCTAGAATAAATACAGTCTCCCAATACGAAGATAATAGCAACTCGAAAAGCAATACTGGAAGAAAGTAAGCGAATAATATCTTGAGGAGCTCAACAAATAAAGAGCAGGATACACAAGGTCAATGTATCATTTGTAGTAGGGCAGCAAAAATCAATAAGAATCTCAACCTTGAAACTCTGAATAATTAAGCTATAATTAAGGGACATAATACAACAATAAAAAATCTATATGAATAGATCGAATCCGCTATTTATTGCCTGGATAAACATGCAGAAAAGCCTTGCATTGTATGCAGCAGTATTGCAACAAGCATTTGAGGAAAAGATCGATGTAATATATATACAAGAACCCTGAATATCCAATATACACATTCAAATATATAACGGATACTAATACCTGTCCCCAATAACCTCCTGAAGGAGAAGCGAGACATACGAGGAAAGGCAGGGATGCTTATGAGTAATGATATATATTAGAACTGAAACTAGACTATAAATACTACAATTAACAGAAAAAGAGTATAAAAACTATATGTAGCTTTTTATAAACAGAATTAAACTATTAAACCTATATAGGGAACCGAATACCTCAAGAGTCCTGGAGATGATCCTTAACCTAATACCAATTGGGAACACGATTATTAAGAGAGACTTCAATGCTCACCACACACTATTCGAGCCAGATATGAATACAACACATAATAGCAATCGGCTCGCAGAATGATCCAACAACAGAGACCTCAAGTTCACGAACATCCCGGGTCAAGCGATACACAGAGCAGGACATATAATCGATCTAATCTTTTCCAATATCCCAAAAACATATACAAAAGTAAGAGCTGATATACATTACAGATCCAATTACAACACCCTCCTCACCATTATACAAAGAGCAAGCTCAGTATCGAGATCCCAATACATATATCGCATTAGGGAGGAAGACCTATCTCTATTTCAAAGAATGGTATCAACTAATATAGCAGGAATCAAACGGGAGGCACAAATAGCAGTCACAAGCATAGCCCTGGATCAAGCTATCGAAAATATATAGAAAATACTACAACAAACAATCAAAACAACAGGAAGACCGGATTGGAAAACAGGAAAATCAGCCCCCTAATGAATACCCGACTGCACGATCGCTCGAGATATATACCTCCAAAGCCATACAACCAATAGCAATTACTCTACAAAATACAGAGCATTCTTATTGTGTATACGATAGGCCAAAAGAGGATATTAGAGGAAATTCCTTAATAAGATAAAATCAGATCGAGATCTATATAAAGTAATTGGATAACACAACCTGAGCCCCATATATTGCTTTTCACCAATCATAGTCAGCGAATGTATTGCTATATCGAATAAAGAAAAGGCCGAGCTACTATACTCGGAGATTCTGCAATGCTTCAAAGCCACCAACGATCTTCCGGACTCCGGATATAATCAAAGTAGGGAAAAACTACTCTGGGGGAAACCTATCTCTATAAAGGAAATAGAACATAATACTATAGGGGTCTCGAATACATTCCTAGGGATAGATTGGATCATAGTGAGACTACTAAAGACTATCTGAATGGAAATAGGCTCAGTTCTATATACCATTTTCAACAAGTGTCTACAGCTTAATTACTTTCCTACAGTATGGAAATAAGCAGAGATAGTTATACTACCAAAAGTGGGGAAGATAGACTGAACGTCTTTACGATCATAGTAGCCTATCGCCTTCCTCTCCTGTATTGGAAAGGGCCTTGAAAGGATCATAGTAAGACATCTAGTATGGATAGCCCTAACACAAGAAATACTCAGCCCACAATACTGCGGTGCCCTTCCGAAACGATTGGCTATGGACTTAGTAATATCGTTTGTTTACAATGCAGAAGTAGTACTTAATAAAGGCTACGAGACACTAATAAGAACATACATAACAAATTTCGAAGGAAACTTTTTCTTCGAAATACGATCTGTTCGTGATTGATTTAGATTATAATTATTAAATCAAATTGATTGCAATTGTTCTTTAGTGATTCTGATCAGTAATTGTTGTGCTATTATCGTCGGCGTTTCGAATACAAAATATATACAAAAATTCGCATAAAATTTTCTTATTTTGAATTACTAAAATAAAAATAAAATCCTTAATATAAGTTCTCTTAACAATCTATCAATACTTAGGGATACAGTTATGATAAAGGCTCTTTCTGAAGTCTCCATTATACTAATCATTTATCCTATTGTTATCCTAGATATTTCAATACCTTCAAGCCCTTCCTCGCCTTCTGAAAACCCTCAATTCAAAATCTCTAGCCCTATTTTATCAATTAATTAGCCAGTTAGTACTGAAAAAAGATTTAAAGAGTTTAATCTATTTAATAACCCCTTTATTACTTAAGATACAACACCCACAACAAATTTCGAAGGAAACTTTTTCTTCGAAATACAACCTTCTCACAATCGCTCTAGATAATAATTATCAATACAATTCCATTGCAATTATTTCCAAGTAATTCTGGCCAGTAATTATTGTGATATTGCTGTCAACACTTCGAAACACAAAACACATGCGAAAAAACGTATGAAAAACTTTGTTCCAAGACTTCAGAATAGACAACCCAATCTCAACATCAATATGAAATACTCCGATTGTATAATTGTAGAGATTCCAAATATTAATCTAAATACTCTTTCAGATATAGATATGAGAGAAGCCACTTCAGACCAATCTATAATACCAAATACCTATCCAGCAATTACTTTCAGCCCTTTTATAATCCCAAATTTGCCTATTTATTTCAAAAGAATCCTAATCAAATTATTAAGTCTTACTTTATCAATCAATCAAATAATCAGTTCTGAAATCAGAATACAAGATTTCAGTATATCTAGCAATCCTTTTATTATTCAAAAGCCAAATAATATTACTTAAATTTTCAATTAAAACAAAAAACAAAACTCTATTATATTACTCACCAATCCAAATAAGCAATTCAAAATCCAAAACGATCCAATCACTCCTAAAAAAACTATTCTAAAAGCTAAAGATCTCATAGTTCTAACTTCCATTTTCTTTTAATCATATAACGAATAATCTAAGCTATTAGATTTTTTAGAAATCTTTAAAGAATACACTAAAAAAGGAAATCTTATTATAGCTTCTAAAATCATTATATCCCAAATCAATTATTTAGAAACAGTTACACAGAAAATCAAATTTCAAATTAAAGCTTTAATCAAATCGGTTTTTACTAGTATTACAATATTAATATCAAAACCTTTTTATATTAATATTACAAAAGAAGGGGAATGGAATCTAATTATTAAAGGAAAAAGTAACAAATCTATTTTAATAGAGAAAAAGACTAGTATTATTTAAAAACAATTATTTTTAATTAAATCAGAAATCCCTAACTCCAAAATCTTCTCGCCCTTAACAATTCGAAACAAGATTAATAAAGTCTTCCAGGAAATTGAAATTAAAGGACTAATAGTTACTGTAGTAATACTCTTTTTCAATAATAATATTATTATTACTACTAATAATTCCTTTATAATACAATTCCTAATTGAAAAGAAAGTTATCTGGAAAAATATTATTAAATTCGAAAGGATTCAAAAAGACCAAGAATGGCATAGAGTTATTATTTATAATATCTCTATAAAAGAGTTCTCTAAACCTAAAGGAATGGATTTGATTACAATTGAAATCAAAACCTTCAATACAGATTTCAAGCTAATAGGAACTCCCTTCTAGCTCACTTCAATAGCCAAAAGAGCCCACTAAAAAGACGGCGCTATCGTTATAGCTTTTATCTCAAAATCAGAAGCCAAACTAGCTATTCGAAAGTGGTTGTATATTGTAGGCACTAGTGTTAGAGTAGAACAATTCTACGAATCCAAACCTATTACACAATACCAAAAATGCCAGGGCTTTGGGCATCAAAGCTCGTATTACAAAAAAGACCCTTCTTGCGGATTGTGTGGAGGCAAATATATTATAGCAATACACCTCTATATAGTCTGCAATTTAAAAGGAAAACTCTGCTCTCATATTATTACTAAATGCTCTAATTATCAAGAAAATCATATAGCTAGTTCTAAAAGCTATGAAATCTTCAAAGCTATTCAATAAAAAAGCTAATAGCACTAATCAATATATTATAATAATATCAGATTTCTTCAAATAAATCTCAACAAAAGCTCCCAAGCCACAGAGAACATTCTATAGCTTGCTCTTGAGCTCAATATTGATCTGATTTTAATTCAGAAACCTTAAATTCAAAAAAATGAAACTAATTTCTCTAATTGCAGATCGACTATACACTCCAATTTTATACAAATTCTCCCCAACTTCAACCCCGATCTCAAACCCCGAACCCTTCTATATATTTCCAAAGACCTCCGAGCTACAGTTAATCTAGCCCCTCATTCGCCAATAGACCTGGATATACAGATAATAAACTACCAAAATAAAAGCGAAACCTTCTAAATTATCAATATATATAACAAAGCAGATCAAGTATAGGAAAAAGGATATACAATTGATCAGTTCCTTTACAATCTATTGATTAATTAATAAACAATAGTATTAGGCGACTTCAACTCCTATTATCCATTATGGAATCCCTTTTCAAATAAAAGCGCTAATATCGATTAACTAGTAGAATAGATTGAAAATCAAAATCTAAGTCTATTGAATAAGCCTGGAGCTATTATTTTCTTTCGAACTAATTTGATAAATCTAAGTATACTCAATCTTATATTAACTTCTCAAAGTATCTTTTTAAGGATACAAAATTAGCAAATACTTTTTAATATTGGATCCGATTATTTAGGGATTCTATTTGAATTAAAAGAAAAAGAGAATTCAAATACATCTCTTCAAAAGCCAATAATCAAATATCATACAAAGCTAGCCAATTGGGAGCTATTTGAATCTATTCTACAATTCAAAGTCAAACACTCGCCCACTCTAGCCGAACTAAGTATATTTACAACAACTATATAAGATTCGATTGATTTCCTTCAAGAAAACGATATATATCATTCCAAATTGGATCAAGCTGCTAGCAAATTTACAAGGATTATCCAAAAGGCAATGGAAAGCTATACTTTGAAGATTATAACAAACAAAAGAGCTAAGCCATAATGATCTCCTGAATTGAAAGTCTTTTGAAAAGAACTAGGAAAAGCAAAACAACAAATTAAATCCAATCTCGAAAATATTAATTCAAAAGAAGCTTATTGAATTATCAGAAACAAATACTTTCAAGCTATTAAAATAGCAAAGAAGAATCATTGGAACGATTTCCTAAAAAAAGAGAATACTCAAACTATTTTCAAAGCAATGGTCTATATAAAGGATTATCAAAATCAAAGGATCCCTGATATTGCTTTAGAAACCTCTTTTGAAGGAAAATGCTCTGCTTTTCGAACTACCCTGTTTCCTTAACCTCCTATCACAGCCGAACCTGAATGGAAAGGATATCAACAATCCAATAAATGGGAATAGCCTGATCTCTCTAAAAATGAACTAAAGAACACCTGTTCAACTAAAATTCAAGGGAAAACTCCTGATCCAGATAGTATTACTCAAGAAATCATTACAAGAGTGTATAAAGCTATTCCACAAACCTTCTTTATTTTATATAGCAAGCTTCTCAATATTGGATACCACCCACAATGCTGGAAACAAGCCACTGGAGCAATCCTAAAAAAAGCTTCGAAACCAGATTATTCGATACCAAAAGCGTATAGGGTTATTGCACTTCTCAATTGCTTAGGAAAAGTAAGCGAAAGGATTCTAGCTCAACGATTAGGATATCTAGCGGAAACTACCCATCTCTTACATTATAGCCAAATGGGAGGACGACAAAAGAAATCGGCAATCGATACAGCTCTCCTTTTGAATACAGAGATTGAAAGCAACAAGCAAGCTAATAGTAAGACTTCGGTTTTATTTATGGATATAAAAGGAGCATTCGATCATGTTTCAAAAAATCGATTATTGGATATCTGCAAGAAGCTGAGACTACCAACCAATCTTATCACACAACAAATTTCGAAGGAAACTTTTTCTTCGAAATACGACCCTTTCGCGATCGATTTAGATCATAGTTATTAAACCAAATTGATTGCAATTGCCCTCAAGTGATTCTGACCAGTAGTTGTTGTGATACTGTTGTCGGCATTCCAAACACGAAACGTACACGAAAATTCGCATAAAATTTTCATTTCAAATTATCAAAATAAGAATAAGATCCTTAATATGAATTGTTTCGATAATTCATCAACACTTAAGGATATAGTTATAATGGAAGCTTTTTCTGAAGCCTTCATTATATTAAACACTTATCCTACTATTATCCTAAATACCCCAATACCTTCAAGCCCTTCCCCACCTTCTGAAAACCCCCAATTCAAAATCTCTAGCCCCATTCTACCAACCAATCAGCCAACTGTTTCTGAAAGAAGAGTCGAAGAGTTCAATCTACTTAGTGATCCTTTTATTACTCAAGATACAACCAATACTACTTATATATTCAATCAGAATAAGAAACGTGGTCTTACAATACCCCTTAGCAATCAGAACAAACAATCCAGAATACAAAACAAACCAACTACACCAAAGGAAGCAATCCTAAAAGCGAGAGACCTTATATTACTAGTATCCACTCTCACTCAATCATATAACAAACAATCTAAGCTTCTAGACCTTCTTGAAATCTTCAGAGAATACACCGAAAAGGGAAAGCTTACTATAGCCTCCAATATTATCACATCTCAAATCACTCACCTCGAATCAACTACACGGAAGATCGAATCGCAAGCTAAAACACTAGCCAAAATCCAATCCCAACCACCACAATACCAACTAAACCTAATTATACAACTATAGCAAAAGAAGGAGAATGGAATCTAGTCAGTAAAGGAAAGCTATTAAGCCTACTCCAATAGACAAGAAGATTGAAATCACTCAAAGACGCCTAATCCTAATCAAACTAGAGATTACGAACATTACCTCCTTCTCGCCTATATCAATACGAAACCAAATAAACGAAGCATTTCAGAAAATTGGAATCAAAGGCCCGGTCATAGCAGCAGTAACCCTATCGCTGAATAGTAATATAATAATTACTACAAATGCTCCTTTTACATCACAATTTCTATTAGAAAAGAAGACAATCTGGAGCAACCTTATCAAATTCGAAAGGATTCAAAAAGACCAAGAATGGCATAAGGTTATTATTCATAAAATACCTATAAAAGAATTCTCAGGATCAAGAGGAATGGATCTCATCCTCGAAGAAATCAAAACCTTCAACCCGGATTTCAAGCCCATAGGAACACCCTTTTGGCTTATACCAGCATCAAAAAGAGCTTATCAACGGGAAGGAGCAATAGTGATTGCTTTTGCAACAAAATCAGAAGCAGAGCTAGCTATTCGGAAACGACTATATATTGCTGGCATTAGTACAAGAGTAGAAAAGTTCTACGAATCCAAAACCAACTACACAATACCAAAAATGCCAAGGATTTGGACATCAAGATACACATTGTAGAAGGGATCCCTCCTGTGGACTCTGTGGGGGCAAATATATAACATCAGTATACTTGTGCGTAGTCTGCGATATCAGAGGAAAGTTCTATCAATATCTGGCTGCTAAATGCTCGAATTGCCAAGGAAAGCATACAGCAAATTCAAGAACCTGCGAAATCTATCAAGCAATCCAACAAAAAGCAGATAACACCAATTTATGAGCTATACTAACATTCGAATCCTTCAAATAAATCTTAACAGGAGCTCACAAGCCACAGAGAACGTTCTACAGCTTGCAATAGAGCTTAACATCGATCTTATTATGATTCAAGAACCTTGGATTATCAAGAATGGAATCGATTACTCAATTCAAGATCTATTATACACTCCAATTTCACACAAACACTACCAAGATTCGACCCTAATCACCGGCCACGTACACTATTATACACATCAAAAACTCTCCAAGCTACAATCAACCTAGCTTCCGATTCTCCAACAGATTCTGATATACAAATTTTCAATTGTCAAAATGGAAACAAAACCTTTCAAATCATCAATATATATAACGAAGCTGATCAAGCTAAAGAGAATGGTTTCACAATCGAAAGGTGTTTGTATAACATATCTATCACACAAGAAACCATCCTCTTAGGCGACTTCAATGCCCATTACCCATAGTGGGATCCTTTTTCGAAGAAAAGCGGAAACGCCGATCAACTAGCCGAATGGTTTGAAGATCAGAATCTCACTCTTTTAAACGAGCCTGGAATCAGTACCTTCTATCGAACTAATCTTCTCAATCCAAGTGTCCTTGATCTAACGCTAGCATCAGAGGGAATCTCTCCTCAAATTCACAACTGGCAAACGCTTTCAGATACAGGATCTGATCACGCAGGAATAATATTCGAATTAAAAGGAAAAGAAGTCCCAACTACCCTCAACGCTGAATCGACAGCTAGATATAATACTAAACTAGCGAATTGGGAAAAGTTTGAATCAATACTCAAATCGGAATCCTCATATTCCCCTATTCTTTTTACTTTAGACTCAATCACTCCAACTGAAGAGGATTTCTTAAACCTCTTGAAAGATAAAGATAATTACTATTCAACTCTAGATCAAGCAGCAAGCGAACTTACGAAGATCATTCAAAAAGCAACTGAAAGGTGTATACCCAAAGTTATTTCAAGTAAAAGAGCTAAACCATGGTGGACACCTGAATTGAAGGATCTTCGAAAAGAGCTAGGAAATGCAAAGCAAATAAGTGAATCAAACCTAGAGAACCTTAGTTTTAAGGAAGAATATCGAATCGCTAGAAATAAGTATTTTCAAGCTATTAAAACAGTAAAGAAAAATCATTGGAATGAATTTCTAGAAAAGGAGGATACACAAACAATTTTCAAAGCAATGGCCTACACTAAAGACTTTCAAGATCAAAGGATACCGGATATTTCAACAGAAAACTCTTTCGAAGGAAAGTGCTCTGCTTTCAGATCGACTCTATTTCCACCCCCTTCTATTACTTCAAAACCACAATGGGAAGGTATAAACAATCCAAGAAATAGAAATGGCCTAATCTCTCTCAAACCGAATTAAGCAATGCTTGCTCAGCCAAGATATAAGAAAGACTCCTAGTCCAGATAGAATCACTCAAGAAATCATTATAAAGGTTTATAAAGCAATCCCACAGACCTTTTTCACTCTTTTCAGCAAACTTCTTAATCTTGGATATCACCCTAAATACTGAAAAACAAGCTACTGGAGTTATTTTAAAGAAAAACCTCAAAACCTGATTACTCACTTCCAAAAGCATATAGAGTGATTGTACTCTTAAACTGTCTTAGAAAAATTAGTGAAAGGATTCTAGCTCAACGATTAGGATTTTAGCAGAAACTATTCACCTCCTACATAAAAGCCAAATAGGAGGTCGGCAAAAGAAATCAGCAATTGATGCTGCACTATTATTAACTACAGAAATCGAAAGAAACAGCAAGCTAATAAGAAGACCTCAGTACTATTCATGGATATAAAGGGAGCTTTTGATCACGTCTCAAGAAACCGATTATTGGACATCTGCAAGAAGCTAAGACTACCAACGAATCTTATCTCATGGATAGCTTCATTCCTGTAGCAGAGACAGCTGAAGTTATCCTTCAATAGCCAAACCGAATCCTTCAAGCCAATTTCAACCGGAATACCACAAGGCAGCCCAATCTCCCCAATCCTCTTCCTTATATATATCAGGGACCTCTTCCTATCCAACTCAGTGAAGTTTCTTTCTTATATAGATGATATTGCTCTAATCACCAATTCATCCACTTGGAAAAAGAATATTAAATCTTTAGAAAGAGCTACGAAACAAATCTACGAACTCAGCTCGAAGAATTCTATTCAATTTGATCTGGCGAAAACTGAGCTAATGCACTTTTCGTCATCAAAACTAACGAAAAACTACCCAATCACGCTACCCAATTCCGAAACAATCACACCTCAATCCCTAATTAGATAGCTGGGAATATGGTTCGATCCAAACCTCAAATTCAATCAACATGTTAATATTCGAATCACACAAGCCAAAGGAGCCTTCCATCGAATGGCCCGATTAGCTAATATCGAAAGGGCCTTAGTCCTAAAGCCCTCAGACAGCTATATATAGCATGTGTGACTAGCATAGCTGACTATGGTTCAGTGATTTGGTGGAGAGGTCAAACTCATTTCAAGAATATGATGCAATCACTTCAAACCTAGCCCTTCGCAAGATATTAGGAGTATTCAAAACAGCTCCAAATCATTCCAATGGAAGTAGAAGCCAGTCTAAAACCTCCCAAAATCCGATTAGATTCAAATATCAGACAATACGCTTTCCGATTAGCCAAGTTATCACCAAAGCATCCATCAATACCGAAAAAGAAACTTCAGCTCAATATCAAGCCGATTTAGGAGTGATCCCTACACCTCGAAGAAAACGATATAAACCTATTCAACTGGATAGAATCAGAGAATCGATAAACCAGAACTTCAACCCTTCCTTACTCGAAAAGATCATTCACTTTAACTTCCCCCCATGGAAAAGAGATATCCCCTTCAAAGTCAATATTAGCAATTCGTCAAAAGAAGATGCTTGCTATTCTTCATAATATTGTCTTCAAACACAGGGATAAGGATACCACCTATATTTACACTGATGCCTCCTCTACTGGAAAAGGGAATTGGCATCGGGGTAGGCATAGTGGCTATACAGTCAATAATCGAATTCTATATCAAGAGCGAAGCAATATTGGTACTAATCAACTGGTATATAATGGAGAGCTCTTTGGAGTTACAAAAGCTATCGAATATGCTAGTTCCATTGCTTGCAGTGGTCAAAAGTTCAAGATCTATTCAGACAATCAAGCTGATCTATACCGCCTAAAACTCCTTCAGATCATCCAGGACAGGCCTACCAAATAAGAGCAATCAAAGCAGCAGAGGTTATCAAAGCAAAAGGAGCCGAAATCTCGCTAAATTGGGTTCCTGGCCACACCTCAGTTGAAGGAAATGAGCTAGCAGATAAGCTAGCCAAGGAAGCAACCACAATACATCCACCTCGAACGAAACAAGCTTTGGACTATTAGGTATGATTGTTAAGGAATATGCTTCAGATCAATGGCTTGATACTCTCAATCAATACGAACTCAGATCAAACCAATCCCATCAACTTACTCGAAGCTATTTCCTTGGAAAATAGGCTCGAAAATCAAGCTAACCAAGCGGAACCAATCGAAACCATGCTAGCGCATTCTTTCAACTCAAATTAGGTCATGGATATATCAAATCCTATTTATATCGCTTCAAACTTTCCAATAACAAATGTATATGTAATAATATCGAGGCAACCACAACACCTCCTTATTAGCTGCCCCATATATAAAGCTGAAAGAAAAGAAATCTTTAAGGAGATACCTTTATCCAAAATCACTATACAATTCCTACTTCACACCAAAATTGGTATCGAGTTAGCCATCAAATTCATCAACATCACCAAAATAGCTACAAGGGCATGGCATCTGGCTAGAGCTCTGATACAAAACGAAACAGGAGAAAGAGAGGTAGTAGAAGAAGGAGAGAGCAATAATAGAGGGAGAAAGAGTTATTGCAGAAATGGAAGGAATAGTAGTTGAAGAAGAAGAAGAAGAAGGGAGGAGTCTCTTGCTAATTTCTTGAGTGTTATACTTCCCTTTCCTTATTATATGCAATGCGTATAATAAGCGGGCACTGGTCCCTAACATTTGTTTTCACTTCTCTAAATCGAATATATCCATCTTTGTAGAATAAAAAGTTACCTGCTAGAGCCTCCAGAGGCCTAGCCGTCCTATATAGTCTTAGACTGAACGTGGACGTAAATGAAATCAATCAATCAATCAAACCAATCTTATCTCCTGGATAGCTTCATTTCTTCAACAAAGACAACTAAAACTATCTTTTAATAATCAAATCGAATCTTTCAAGCCAATTTCGACCGGAATACCACAAGGCAGCCCTATCTCGCCAATCCTCTTCTTGATTTATATTAGAGATCTTTTCCAAAACAATTCAATCAAATTCCTCTCATATATTGACGATATCGCTCTTATCACTAAGTCATCTACTTGGAGAAAGAATGTTAATTCGTTAGAAAGAGCTACAAAACAATTATACAAACTCAGCTCAAAGAATGCAATTCAATTCGATTTAGCTAAAACAGAGCTAATGCATTTCTCCTCTTCCAAATTAACAGCTCAATATCCTATTACTTTACCCAATTCGGAAACAATAATACCCCAATCTCTAATTAGATGACTTGATATCTGATTCGATCCGAATCTCAAATTCGATCAACACGTCAATATCAGAGCAGTACAAGCGAAAAGAGCCTTTCAACGAATGGCTCGCTTAGCTAATACAGAAAAAGGCCTTAGTCCTAAGGCTATAAGACAGCTATACATAGCTTGTATAACTAGTATTGCTGACTACAGATCGGAAGTTTGGTGAAAAGGCCAGATCAAATTCAAGGACACACTTTAATCACTTCAAAATCTAGCTTTTCGAAAGATACTTGGAGTTTTAAAACCGCCCAATCCTTCCAATGGAAATTGAAGCAGAACTAAAGCCAGCAAAAATCCGTTTAGACTTAAACATAAAACGATATGCCTTTCGATTAATAAAACTATCACCAAATCACCCAATCAATATCGAAAAAGAAGTGCTATCTCAATACAAATCAGACCTAAAAGCAATAACTACCCCTCAAAGAAAACAATACAAACCACTTCAATTAGATAAAATAAGAGAATCCATAGAACAAGATTCAATCCATCCACTCTCGAAAAGATTACCCATTTCAACTTCCCTCCCTGGAAAAGAATATACCTTACAAAATCAATATTAATAAAACCTCGAAAAAAGATACAGCTACTCTTCACAATATTATATTTAAACACAAAGATCAAAATACAGTTTATACATATACTGATACATCTTCTACCAAAAAAGGAATTGGAATAGGAATAGGGATAGTTGCAATACAATCAAATGGATCAATCTCTTATCGAAAACGTTCGAATATTGATATCAATCAATTAATATATAATGGAGAATTATTGGGAGTTACAAAAGCTATCGAAAATGCTAGCACTGTAGCATATGAGGACAGAAATTCAAGATCTATTCGGATAACCAAGCTGGACTCTATCGTCTAAAAACCCCCTCCAATCACCCCAGGCAAGCCTACCAAATACAAGCAATCAAGGCAGCAAAGGATATTAGAGCAAAAGAAGCTGAAGTCTCTTAAATTGGATTCCAGATCACACTTCAATACAAAGAAATGAAATGACTGATAAATTAGCAAAAGAAGCAACTTCAATACAGGCCACTTCAAGCGAAACCAATATAGGGCTACTTGGTATGATAATAAAGGAACACGACTCCAATCAATAGCTAGAGACTCTCAATCAATACGAATCCAGATCAATCAATCAGATACAACCTATTCGAAACTCTTCCCATAGAAAATCAGCTCCAAAATCAAGCTACCAAAAGGTACTAAGCGAAATACTGCTAGCGCCTTCTTTCAACTCAAAATCGGCCACAATTATATTAGTCTTATTTACATCGATATAAACTTTCAAACAATAAGTATATCTGCAACAATATCGAAACAACTGCACATCTCCTTATTGATTACCCAATATATAAAAAAGAAAAAAAGGAAATCTTCAAAGAAATACCAATCTCTAAAATCAACCTACAATTTCTGCTACATACAAAAATAAGTATCGAACTAGCAATCAAATTCATCAATACTACCAAAATCGCTACTCGAACTTGGCACCTATCAAGAGCCGAGATACAAAACGAAATTGTAGAAGAAGAAGAAACAATAAGAGAAGGAGAGAAAGCCATTTTGGAAATAGAAAGAAAAGAAGAAGGATAGAGAGAAAAGATAGAAAAGAAAGGGTTTAACCCTCTCTACTCTATATCTTACTATACGCACTTCGTATAATAAACAGAAACAAGTCCCCAGTATTAGTTTTCACTTACCCTATTATTAAAATTCCTAATTTTGTACTTTAAAAGTTATTCGCTAGACCATTTGGCCTAGCTGTCCTATATAGTCATAGACTGAAGGTGGATGTTAATTAAATCAATCAATCAATCAATCCTACTTCATACGAAAATAGGAATCGAATTAATTATCAAATTTATCAATACAATTAAAATTGTTATAAGAGCCTGGCATTTATCAAGAGCTCAAATGAAAGAAGAAAGAGAAAAAGAGAGAGAGATTGAAGAAAAAGGAAGAGAGGAAGAATACTTTACAGAGTAGATTTCCTTATTGTCTTACTATATATTATATGTATAGTAAGTAGGCTTAGGTCCCCAATGTTCGTTTGCACTTCCCCAAATTGTTTATTCCTATTATTGTAAAATAAAAAGTTATCTACTAGGCCCTTAAGGCCTAATCGTCCTATATAGTCTTAGACTGAAGGTGGACGTAAATTCAATCAATCAATCAATCAATCAATACAATTGGAATAAAATCATTACTGATCTTTATCTTCTTTTTTGTCTTATACCTTGAAAGTAATTATAAACACACTTTCTATTTGAGCAATAAGAACAATAAACTCTTCTTTGATATTATCGTTAGCCCCGCTCTCAATCGGATTACTAAATCCTCCAATATCATACAGCATTACCCTGCATCCGCTAGGATTTCGCAATTGGATACTATAGCTATTTCTGCCGAGGGCCTCCAACGAAAAGAATCTTCGAGAAAACAGTTAGTCAAGTATATTATACAACCTCAATACCTTAATCAACTCTGGAATATTATTATTCAAAGTATTGAAGATAATCCTAACTTCGATCAATTTCGGGGAGCCATTCTATTTACTCATTCTAAAAATATCAAATTAGAATTTATAAATATTAGTCTGACTAAAGTGTATAATGATTGGTACTCTAAGTGGGCTACTATAACTGATGCCTAATTTTATAATTCGGATTGTATATTTATAGACTTCGTCAAACAGATGATATCTCAAGATATTGCTTTGCTATTTGATTATATTTTAATCAATCACGAAATAGAGATATTCTTGTGGAAAAAGTGTTGTCTTGAAGCGTATGCCAAGAGTCGAGTGATTCTTGAGACTGATAGTAATTCCGCAAAAGGTAATCCCAAACAAACTACATATCCTTGAATCATTATACAGGATATAATAGATCAAACTCTCTTTGTTGTTCTATATAATCAAGAAAATATAGATAGATTAATCTATTCTCAATTTTATGGCTTAATTAAAACGCCTTTCGATTCATTCAAGATATACATTTTTGACAATAATTCGATGAAAAATCTAGCTTTTGATCTAGGATATATTCGAGCTCTTCAATAAGCAGGTGATAGTATTACTTTCTCTAAGGCTATTGCTGAGTTTGGTTATCAGTATAGCAAAAAACAGGCTCATGCAAATCTGATAGACAATTATATAAAGTCATATGGGATTCGAGAAGAGTATCATATCTCTTTGACTATAATAAAAAAGATCTATTAGTAATAACAATAGTGGAATCGGTATAATAATAAGGATAATATCAATCGATCTCACCTCCCTTATTACATTATCCCCATCAAGAGTATTCTCGATTTCCTTATTACTTAGATTAACAAATATTGCTTCCTCTTCGAATACATTCTTTCTCATACCAATAGAATATATTCGCTATCAGAAACCATTATGATAATAACTATACTCAAAGCCCTTCGATTTAATTACAATAACAATTTATTTTAACAAAAATCTCTATTATATAAGGATTGCTGGGAGCATATATATGATTCGAAATTGATTATCAAAAAGGGATTAGGGATACAGAATATAATAGAGCGGTGCGGTTTAGAGTAATTCCTGCCGAAATTCAATTAGGCTACTTATCGTCTTGCATCACTATATGGAAACAATATTCTTATTAAGAATGCTCTAGTGCATAAGGAGTATAAGAGAAGGTGGCGTGCAGTCAAGGATCTTCGAGATGTCTACATATACTTCAATTAAGCGGCATTATGGTACGATTGATATAATATAAGTTGTAATAATGTATTATATTATAAGTGATTAAATTATTTGTTCGCTTTAAATCTTAAACAATTCAATATTGATATCTGAAAGGAAATGCTCAAATCCTATAAACACTCTTCGGAATTATTATTCCTCGCTTTTCAATCGTAAGGAAATCTTTGATTTTGTTATATAGGTATAAAACGAATGTTTCTAGTTGATAGGATTGTAATACCTCTTCATTTCGTAATAGGAAATAAAATATAATATAATAAAGTTAATAAATTAATTGATTTTTTATTTTTATAGAGAGATAATAAAGAATGTCATAATTAAACTCACAAGCTATATCAAATCATTTTACAAAGAACTTTTGAATTAATCGAGTGACAATATCTGGAAGATAGGGAAGCAGAGTTTTGATTAAAAGAGTTTTTGTATTTCATATAACTAATATATTAAATTCTCTTTTACCCAATATATTTAAATCTTATTATATTAACAAAGACAAATTATAATATAGATTTCAAGAGACAAATAATATGATTCTTATCTATTTATATTAATTCTAAAGAAGTTGAGCTTTCTCTTAAAGTTTATTTGTAAACCCTTTACGATATCCTATAGTATACATTGCGAATGAAATTTGGATCTGATAGAGATTATATATAGAAAATTGATAATCTTATCTTAACATATAATAAATAAAGAATAGATTTGTATAAATCAAAGAAATCTTCTTAGTTTTAAATAATAAAAAGGTGTAATATTAGATTGAAGGGCTATATATTAATATAAAAAAAGGGGATATCATTAAGATTAAAGATAATAAAAGATATTCATTAAAAAAGCTTGAATGAATTAGAAAGATTGATAATTATTCTTAGAATTCAGTATACTCATTATGATATTCGAAATGATAAAGATAATAATAGTTTTAATAATGATTCTGAATTGGATATTGATAATAATAAAGCAATGGCTGTATTTGTTCGCAATTATAATGATAATAGAGCTCGAATTAGCACTGGCAGTGTTTTTATAATATTAAGTAATATATTATAAAGTAATATTGAAATCCTTATTTTTGAAATCATTAATATATTTATAGAAATAAAATTAAAGTTATTATATTGAGGGAATTAGAATAAAGTAATAATAAAAGGATTTTAATAATAAAATAAGAGATTAAAGATAATATAATATTAATAAGGTTCTAATAATAAAGTAAGAGGTTATAGAAAAAATTTAAAGAGGTTTTAATAATAAAATAAAACTGCTAAGTTTTTAAAGAACGATAGTCGGTATAGAGATTTGTTACAAGAGCTGCCTCTAGGGTCACATAAAAGTGACTAGAGATCTCTCGAGATGGTTGAGATTAAACTTCAAATAGGAATTCAATAAGATTGTAACTGATTACAATTCTCGTAACTATAATAATGAAACTAATAATTGTTCTTGAACAAGAAGCTTTACTTTGTAATGAAATCTATTCCTTATATAGGCCTTTATACTGAAGTCAACCAACAAGTCGATTAGCAAATCAATCGATAAATCAATCGGCTTTTGATTACATAATACTTATCCCATGATTCCTATTATCCTAGCTTATCCTTTTATCCTGAAACCTAATCCTTTAGGATATTATTAATCTTAATAAAGCCTTTTTGCTTATTGTATTCTATCTTTCCTAGAACCTATTGTCCTGAGAACTATATTTTAGGTTTCTAGGGTATTCTATAACTAATACTATATACATGCCTGAAGCTTTCTTTGAGTGCCCAGTGTCCCCCGGTATACTGCAGCTGAATCATTGAGGCCTATAATACCATTATAGCCTATAAGTCAGTGATTCTACAGCCTATTACTAACCTGTTGTAACAAGGTTGTATAATATTTCGGAAAAGGAAAGCAAAAAGGGGAAATTGAATTTTTAAAAGATATAATATAAAATATGGGTGATTGAAGTATATTAAAAAGGGTGGTGTATAGGGTAAGGGTAAGAATAAGGGTTAGGGTGATTAAAAATAGATTTGGGAATTTATAAATAAATTAAAGACTTTTATAAAAAAAATAAAAAAAATTGAAATTTAAGATTGATAAGAGAATTAAAGTAATAATAATTAGAATTGATATATATAAAAATAGAATTATAAATTAAAAAAAGTAAAAATATTATGGAAATTAATTATAATAAGAAGATTATAATAAAAGGATTATAATTATAGAATTAGATTTTTATTTATTTATTTATATTAATTAATATTTGTTCTGAATCTTCCTAAGAGTATTTAGATATGCTAAGATAAGGAATTATTTAAGCGGCATAATCATTGTAATCGAATTTAGTAATTTAATATCAGTACTAGAGGCTGTTCGCTTCTCTACAAATGCGATCTGCTTTTTTTTTTAGAAGAATACATTTGATCCAAGTTATTATTAGGATAAAGCTTAGTTTGATACAAAATCAATGTTAGTCTTATGTAAATTTTTTTTTTTTTTTTTTTATTTATATTAATTAACGTCTGTTTTGGATCTCCCTAAGGGTATTTAGATATGCTAAGATAAGGAACTATTTGAGCGGCGTGATTGTCGCGATCGAATTTAGCAATTTAACTTCAATGCCAGGGGCTATTCGCTCCTTTGCAAGTGCGATCCGCTTCTGTTTTCAGAAGGGAATGTTTGATCCGGGTTGTTGTTGAGACAGAGCTTGATTCCTGGATGGATAGGCTTGTTGTGGGCTTCGATTCCTATGGTAGAGGAGAAGAAGCGAGAGTGGGTTGCTATTTGTTTAGCCGAGCAGCAGGGCTTTTGTGTTATATATTGGGTTTACGGTTTTTTAGGGTGTAGTGTATTCGAATGATCAGTTGAGTGATGAGTTTATAAGGGATGGGCAGCAAGCTTTGTTGAAAAGATTATTGCTTTCTAAGGGTCCTTTAGTAGTTAGGATAGATTTGAGTGTAGAACTCTGAGTTAGTGATTAGCTGAGTGAGCTTGCTAGGTGTGTGTAAGAGTTTCTTGATATATATGATCGCCTGCTTGTTAGATTGCATTTCTATAGGGGCAAGGGGCCAGTCTGAATGCTTTAGGTTGTTTATAGTGTATTTAAAGAAGTGATATGGTTCCTTAGTGCTGCTGTATGAGTAGTCCAGCTTGTTGTTTTGATGACCAAATCGTTGATGGTAAGCGGTGTAGTCGCTGTGGCCTGTTTTTATAGCTATCAATCGATATAAGACTGCTCTTGGTAGAGTTAGTTCCTTTAGCTCCTTTGTACTATATCTAGGAGACCACTCCTTGTAGCCAGCGGAGAGAGAGGAGTTCATCTTTTCTTACCAGGTAGATTCTGCGTGTAAGCGCTTCTGACGGACGATCGTTCGGATCTCACTGATTGTTGGTAGCTTGTCGATTGCCTGGTCCATAGGCCCAATTGCGCCTGCGTTTGCTAAGCGATCTGCTTCCTCATTACCTTCGATCTCCATATATCCAGGTGACCACTTTATCCTAACATCAAATTGTTTCATTACTTTATAACACTTGTGAAAAGCCCATTATATTGTAGGCAATACGTTTCCGCATATACCCTAAATAACCAATATACTATCAATACACATCCAGATCCAGCTGTTCAAGGGATCTTCAAGCATAGTGATTAGATACTCCAATCCGTGCCATGCTCTTATTACTTCTACATCGAATATATATAAATCGTTTCGGATCTGCTTAAATCCGGAGGCTATTTAAATGCCATTGCGATATATTGCATATCTGTAGCCAACACAATATTTGCAATCAATAATTTGTTTTGATCCATTAGAAAAGATCGTATAATCTTCGGGTAGAAGTTGTCACTATTACTCTTTAAAAGCTTAAATTACTTTTTCTTTGGTTAATCTTTCCGTTGGATCTGTTTTGCAGCCATTCAAGAAGTACGGGTGGAGTAGCTTCAAGCGTTGTGTCTCTGGGATAAGACAATTAAACCACTGGATTCTTGTAAAAGGTCTTCTTATTGTATCTGCTCCTCATCCGCATTTTCGTATTATTGGCTTTAAATGATTTATTAGTAAGTATTGATTATCGATTGTTTTTAACCGGAGTACGAATCACAGCTTGGCATGTTCTAGCGCGACTATCCCCGATGGCAGGCCTGCTTTTTTGATAAGAGCTGTAATCGGTATAGTCTTGTATATTGGGATCGCTTCTCTTGTAGCAATATTGATCACTCTATTAATGCAACAAAGATGACCTTTTATACCTATATTTATACTTAAATCGCTTTGGCTTAGGCTAGGCTTATATTTATTAGCGTATTATACTTCCGTGCCGAATAGTGCTATTGGGAGAATGCAGGTGATTATTGCTTTTCTTAGAGAGGAAGCTGGCGGCCTATGTATAATGCAGGCAATCGATCTGATATACGAGGCTACTTTATAGCTTTCGCTGTATGTGTTTTGATATATTATAAGAACAAGAGCCGGCGATCGAAGAAGATACCCAGCCATCTCAGAGTAGGCTGAGCGCTTCCATTGTTACAATTAATACTGAAATGATTATCAGATCTGGATTCACTACCAATAGTGGATTAGTAGTATCATATTGTTTGGTAATATGAAGTAGTTCAAACTTCTTAGGGGTGAATAGGATTCTATTCTTCTTATCTCATTTAATGATTTGCTGTACTTGTTGTTGTAGAATTCTAATATTCGTAGAGAGATGCTTGAAAGAATGATAGATCGTAATATCATCTGTATAGCCGAAACGGAATTTCGTATCTCGATTGAGGAGCTCAGCAAGATAGAGCATATAGAGTATAGGTAATAGTAGGGACCCCTAAGGGGTATTGCATATTATTAGATACTCCTCAATTGTAATACTTTCGAATCTCACTCTAACTTTTCTGTTTGTAAGGAATGAGTCTATTAACTTGAGCAGCGAAGTTAGCCATTCTTGTTTGATTATTCAGCTCAAGAATTGATGTTTCAAGAGAGTATCAAAAGCTTTCTGTATATTTATAGTAATAATTGAAACTATATTACTAGTTATTAATACGAGCTTTGCATTGTGAGTGAAGGCAGCTACTAGATCTGTTCTTGATCTTCTAAAAAGCGCTTTACAGTGTTGTGGGCTGATTACTTTATATCTTAAAACTATTCAAAATATTTGGTTAGCTATATATTATTCGAGACCCTTTCCGATACAGGAGATTAGGGCTATTGATTGTCACGATTGCGGTGATGTTTTGTCTTTCTTGTTTATTTTGGAAATCATTATTATCTCTATTAGCTTCTATCTTTCTGAATAATAGTTTAGAGTTAGGTATAATGCAAATATCTCCTGGATCAGTGATTTGATGCTCGGCTAGTATATTTTAAGGAAGTGTATAGTAGCTCGATTCATTTCTGGTGTAATATATGAGGCTCTTATAATGTGCTTTTCTATCTCTTCAATCAAGATCGTTCTTTTCCAGGGAAGGGTTTCCTTGTGTGTTTGATTGTGTAGTGGATTGTTTGGAAGATCATTATCTGCCTTGAATCGATCCAGAATTGCTGTAAATAGAGCGTCCGCTTTCTCTCTTGTATCGCAGATCTCCCGCTCACCGATTATTAGGGAGGGGGATTTCGTATTACTTTCGGGGGTCAACTTATGCTATTCCATAATTCGATAGAGTTCTTTATTGTCCTTGATCTTATCTAGATGCATAGCCCAATAGGATCTCTTGACTTGTTGTATTACTTTTTGTAAAAAGTGTATAGTATGAGTTTTCCTTTTTAAGTCCGTTCCCCTTTGTGTTTCTATATATGCTCGATGAGCTTCTCTGCACTCATCCATCTACTATAGCAAGGCTTTCCCTACCTTTCGATCAATCTTGCCAACCACTCGGATCGACTTGTCTAGTGTTTTCGCAAGTTTACTAACATAGGTCTCGATCTCGGTTGTGGTTTGGATATCTATATTATTGAGGTGGGCTAGCTGATTGACTATTAATCTATCCAATCTCGGCAGATCCGCTTCCTTTATCTGGTAATAATACTGATTCCACTCTGTTGTTCCGTGGTTCGCTAGGTTGGTAATCTGAGTAGTATAATCAGATCCACAGTGGAGTTCTTCCAGCACCTCTGTATAAGCGAATGGTATATTGGAGAAGATTAGATCTAGCATATACCCTCTTGCATGAGTGGGTATACCTAGGGTACCTATAAACTCCATACCCTACTCGTTTGCCCATATTGCGAGCTGCGCCCCTTGATTGGCTGCGATCACCCTCAGTTCCCACAGCTCGTACTTTGTATTAAAGTCCCCTTCTATAATTGTACGCTCATTTGGGATCAAGTATATAATATAATTAATAATATCCAAAGTACACGGAGCTCTATAGATATTCAGGATCAAGTAACCATTGACTCGTATCTAGAGTAGGTCTCTGTTTTCGAGTCGACCCATTTATTCTACTTTCAAGTACATGCCTTTTCGTATATATATTATAACCCGAAGACTTTATTCGTTTTTCTCCAAGTTTCTCTAAAGGTTTCAATTATTGATCGGCTGATATCGATTATATATATTGTGATTTTGTATAATTGAATTCCAGTATAGTCTTGGCTCCTGTAAACAGATCACATCCAGCTAAGCTTCAGTTGCTAGCTGTAATAGTGTAATATGATTCGCATATCTTTGGCCTACATTCATTCAAACGATAGTGAGACCTTTGTTCCTCTGAATATGCTTGTCGATTGTACTACTCATAGAGAGGATCTAGATACAGTATCTATTGTTATAGAGGTTTCTATATCGTTCATCTCCAGATCTATTGGAGTGAAGGCTTTTTCTACTAAGACTTCTATATTGAGATTCCACTAGCTTTGGCTACAAGCTGGGCATATGCGTAACATAATTGATACAATCGGCAGACTTATACTAAACCTGCACAGACATTTGCTAAAGCATTCATTCTCATATACTATAATCCTCGCCCTCGGAGTAACCGGGGTTTCTGCGATTATTACTCTAGGAGGCAGAGGTGGTTCAGGGGTGTAATCCGCTTTGTCTGTATCTGCTCTGTACAGCGTCTCATAGTCTTTTCTGCTAACAGCTCTGACTGCAGCTAGTTCCTTTGCAGTCAGAACGATCCGTCGTTTAGTATAGACCCTAGGAGCAGCTGGGCAGTTAGAATGGCCAGCGCGGAAGGGCCCATGACAATTAACGTATTGAGCTATTCTAGTGCATTATTGATGTACAAGTGCGCCCTTATGCTTAGTGTTTAGTTTACCGCATATCGAGCATCTTGGGGCTTTATTGCAGGTGAAGGGATTACAATACCCTAAGCAGCTAGTGCTATAAAGTTGAATTTCCCGGGGTTTGTTTAAAAGAACCGAGTAGGAGCTATTATTGAATAGTCGAAATCACAATACTGCAATATTGAAGCCAATAATCCAGGTAACTCTTTTAGTGATCGGGTTGACCCCGCTATGTGCCAATCTGTAGTTGATTGACTGCTTGCCAATTTGAGCTGTGATCTCCTCCTTGATAAACTCAATAGATATAGAAACAGGAGCACCTTCGATATGATAGAAATCGTATAGTACTTGTGGGACTACATATATGAACCATTTTTCTAATCTATATATACTTATTACATAAAGGGTTTTAAGTACCCGCTCAACATTTTCTATTTTCATGATCTCCTCCCGACTAACACCAGAGCTGCACCTTAATATCCAGCCTATATTATTCCTCTGAAGAAAAGGGATCTCTACTAGTATGATCCCAGCAACTACCTCTTTTATTCTGAATCTTAACAAGAATAGGCTAGTCTCTAAAAGCAGAGCTTCCCCGCCAGCTATTATAAGGATCGTTTTCTCGATCCAATCATTCTCCCTTTTGAGTCTGCGTACTCCCGAGCGATCAGTGTTTGTGCTTCCACTAGGAGCAGAGCGCATTGTATTAGTGGAGCCTGTAGTGAGGCTTGCTGCCTCAGGCCTTATCTGAGTTTTCAATATATCAGTATAGGTTTTCTATATATTGCTTTCTGGCTGTAATTACTCCGTTGCGGGCTTTCTCCCTTAATCAAAGGTAATCTCTATTACTCTTAGCAAAGCAGAGATGATTGTACTCTTAAACTTCGCGGCGAGTTTGCATTGTTGATCTTGGAACCCTTATACAAGCTTATTTGCTAGCACCACAAATGTCTCGATTACCTCCCGTCTCTCCCCTCTATCTTATCGATCCTTTCGAATCGTTCCTTGATTGCACCAAGAGCAAAGCCTGTAGGCAATCTTATAATTGATAGGGGCTGTATACCAGCCCCTGAGGTGTTGGTAACTGCTTGGGGGGGAAACACCCCCTGGGTTGAGGAATCGCTCGGCGCACCAGGGGTACGCATCGCCATCGGCGTGATGGGAGCCTCTTGTGGTTACAAGGTTTGATAAGATTAAGCCTGCCGGGGCAGGGGAAATAAATAAGGAGTATATGTGAATCGTCCCTTGGAAAGTTGAATACTGAATTGAGAATCAGGATTAGGTTTGTAAAGATTATGGATTTTTATTAGAATAAGTACAAAGAAAGAAAAAGGAATAAAGATTATTACAAACCAACCCCACAACCAAAAAGGTCAAATAAATAGATTTACAAATTACAGCATATTTGACCAAGAAACATTAGTTCTTACAGAAGTTGATAATGTATATGTATATTACTGATATATTCATTTATTCCATTTATTAATATAATAACTTAATAGACCAAAGAGCCAGTTAGTATATAAACCCAAATTAGATTCCATTAAAGTAAGTAATAGTATATATTTGACACATAATATATATATTATCAATGGATGGGTATATTTTTTGACCATATATGATAAGGCACGCAAAAGATAAAGAAATACCAAATATATTATATAATACTTACCAGATAAGATCAGTTAAATCGTAACCCAATACTTAATATGGATTCGATCATTTACTCAAGCATTAGATTATCAGAAATCGGAATATTTATTTAGGGATTTGTAAGGACCATAAACCGGCAAGAAGTTAAGTCAGATGTTAAAAAATACTACCCAAAAGCATTTAAAAGTATACTTAAAAGTATCCAGATAAAGACATACCGCCATTAGAATTATTACCCAATATTTAATAAAAGCCAGTAAGATATGAAAAAAGAAATATAAAGATCTTAAGGATAGAGATAATGAGTTTGCTAAAAGGAATAATAATGAGGAATTAGAGTTGGATATATTTCGACACATCATGGTCCGGTAGATTTGATTTTGCCAATTAGGTAAAGGGAAATCGTAGATATTAAATATTTCATTGATATATAGTTGATATGGGTATAAACAGTTCGAGTATAAATGAAGGGTTATACAAGCTCATTATACTATCAATAAAGCATTTTTGTATTGACTAGGGTCTGAATTGATTATAGCATATAAGCAAGTATCTATAGTGTGGTATGGATTATGGAAATTAAGCAGTCATAATATAGATAGTCGCAATGGTAATTGTATTGAAGAGATTAGTTATTGATGTGACGCCAGCTAGTAGTTAAGTAATTGGATTATCAAGAGAGGGCGAATTGAGTTATTCAATCTAGCATTAATTGGATTATAGTGAATATATCATAACCCTCAGGTTAAATTACAATCCAAAGGATAAACGTTTACATTGCAATTAGTCTATTATCCATCTATTATATAGTCGTTGGTCATTATATTATTCACCAACAATAACAAGTTAGTATTGTTTTTTTCAATAATGGTAATAATTCAGTAGTAAACGGTAATTGTTGTTATACCATTTACCACATTAATTAATGATATTATTGAATGTGGATAAGCGGCCGGGTTAAATTGTATAAAGTAAATTAATGAGATGTTCGGATATAAATTATTGCAGTTAATCGTGGTTAGCGCTGATCGAGCCGTCCAGGGATTGTTTTTACATTATGCTAAGAGATTAGAGTTGGGAGGGCAATTGGTTTATATATTTTTCAATAAGGTTTATATTACATTTATCAATATATTATACCGTGAGTAATTGTGAGATTTATAGATATTACAATATTTGAATTGTTTATTTATCAAATTAATAATCATTTTAATTATGGATCTAGAAGATATATTACAGGAGTGGTTATATATTAATAATATATAGATATTCCAACGGAGTACTGTATGGAAGACTATTCGATATTAGGTGAGGGATAATAAGTATATTGCTTTATTTGAGGTTGCCATTGTATATACTCAATAAACTCATTTGAGTGTCGATAAAAGAAGAATGATATATATCCAGAGTTATGAGATTGAACAAAACTATTAGTAATATATTAATATATTTATTTTATTGTGCTCGAGTGGAATTGAAGGGGGAGATATTATAATAGTGGATTTAGGGATCTGGTGAATGGATTATAGTCATTGGAGTATTAGAAACTAGGATTAATATCAAGGGAATCATTTATATGGTTCACATTGAGCAACTATATAAATTAATCAATTTTATTTAGCAATCCGGATGCGGGGGCCGGAATGGTGAGATTAGCGAATCGATTATCATTATCCGGGTTGAATATAGTTGTGGGCAGAGATGGCGCAAGATTATAAGTGAATATTTTGTGGAGTAGATTGATAAGGATGTGATAATAGAGTTTATCCAGAGTCTTGGGTATTAATGTTAGATATTATATCGATATATAAATAGAACGATGAGCGGAAACAATTGTAGTTAAACGGATAGTGTACTATATGATTAGTATTGAAATAATAGCTAAACATAAGGTCAAATATCTATTGCGGTAAGGCATGAGTGGGAGATAGGTATAATTAAGGAAAGGATGGCGATTACAGGAGCCGATATTATTTAGTGTTGATTAGGGCAGGTTGAAGTATTCTAGGAGTAGATAATTATTGTTATGAATCGATTACAAGATAATTGTATATATTATGGATTAATCAAGAAGGAGTATGCGAAAAGCAGGGCACACACATATCAGAATTGTTTGAATACAATTGTATCCGAATACAGTTGTCTGGTATATCAGGTATGGCAAGAGAAGATTGATTTGGGATCATTTCAATATTATTGGAAATATGAATTATCGTAAAGAATATACCGACACTTGGAAAACAACGGATAATGTAAATATCCCAAAGTGATATTACCCGAAATATTTATCTTACATCAATAGCAGCATTTGCCCGCAATTATTGAAACAACAGAATTTCATAGGGATTATACAACTGATATATAGAAATGGTTACAAAAAGTAAAAAAAAGATTTGAATAGAATTGGAAGAGTAATTGGATAAAGATATGGTATATGGCATATAAGATATATACACAAATAATAAAGAAGAGTCTTTTAATATTGAACATGTAAATATATAATATTATTTATATATCTCATTTCATCCAAACTTATTCGCGCGGAGCATTTGTTGTAACCCCATAGGGTTTTAAGTACATATATATAGATAAAAGAAAATGAAAATTCGAATTAAATTATTTTTATAAAATTATGAAGATTATAAAGATTGAATTATACATAAAGAAGATATTGAGGTTATACAATAATAATATTAAAATATCAAAGGAAAGAATGAGTAGTGGAATTTCGAGGTGGTAGGATGTATGTGAGGTAAGGGTAAGGGTAAGGATTAGGGTTGAATAAAAAAGAATAGATTTTCAGGGTTTTTGTATTTTATATAAGGAATTTGAGAAATTTATTTAGAATAAGGAAAATAATAATAAGACAGGCTTAGAATCGAAAAGGGAATTAAGAATAAGAAAAGGATTTATTATAATATATTAGAATTTTAAAATCTATAGAATTGAAAGTAATGAAATTAAAGAATAGAATATTATAATAAAAAAGGAGATTTTAAAGTGAAGAAAGAATTATTTATAAGAATATAATTAATATAATGGAATAGTGATTAAATAAAGAAAAGGTAAATATTAAGGGTTTTAAAAGAGGGGTTAGGGTTATTAAAGTAAAGAATTAAAGAAGTATATAATTTAAAAATAAGGAATGGATAAATTAGAGAATGAAAAATTAGAATAAAAAAAGAATTGTTTAAAAAAATGAAATTAAAAAATAAAGTGTTTAGAATAAAAAAAGAATTATTTAAGAAATATTATTAGAATTCAGAATGATAATTGAATGAAAAAAAGAAATTAGAATTATAAATGAAAAGAGATTAAAGAAGTATATAATTAAAAAATAAAATGTTAGAATAGAGAAAAAAATAATTAAAAATAGGAAATTAGAATTAAATTAATTAGAATAAAAAATAATTATTTCAAAAAATGTAATTCGTATTATAGAATATTAGAATAAAAAAAGAATTAGGAAAAGAAATGCAATTAATATTGTTAAATGATTATAATAATAAAAAAAGGAAAAAAAGTGAATAAGATATTAGAATTAATAAAAAAAGGGGTTAGGGTTATTAATAAAAGATTATTTAATTAAAGATTATGAATAATATTAAATTTATAAATGGAATTATTGATTTTATAGAAGATTAGGGTTAAAAATATATAATATAAAACATTAATTTAATATGTAAAAAAAAAATTTAAAAAAAAAAGATTGAAAAAAAAAAGATTGAAAAAAAAAAGATTGAAAAAAAAAAGATTGAAAGATAAATATAATATAAATGTAATTAAAGAAATTGAAGATATGAGATATTAGATATTGATTTAAATAAATAAAATAAAAAAGTATATTTAGAGAATAATATTATTAAAGGATTAGAGTTATTAATTTATTAAAGGGTTAGGGTTATTAATTTATTAAAGGGTTAGGGTTATTAATTTATTAAAGGATTAGGGTTCATAAAATAGTAGAGGATTAGAGGTATTGATTTATTAAGAAATTAGAATTTTGAAGATTGTATTTAAAATAAAAAAGGATGATATAAGATAATATATATAAAATTGAGTTAAGTGTTTGAGATAAAGAAGGGTAATATATATTTATTTATTTTATTTATTTATAGTGATTAACGTCTTGTGGGGGACCTCCCTAGGGGTATGAAAGACGTGGCTAGATCTAGAGTTACAAATACAGAAAGGCGCTGATGCGCACGCTAGTAAAACCTCATAGGGTAAACCCAGTTCCTTCTATATATCCTAAACAAGCCAGTGTAATGTTCGCAAATAGGGCCATTTGATCGGCCCTATATTCCTAGCGCTTCCTACTACTCGTAAAGAGGAGCACTCTGATTGTATAATTATTCCTGCCATAAAACCATATGAGCAGGAGCAATATATACAGGTGTGTTGCTTCAAAGAAGCAGGTGTGTATATGATGGTACTCCATAGGAGCGGAGGATTCGGCTATTGGGCCGCTCGAGAGGAGCAGCCGGAACGATGGTTCCGCTGAATAGCGGAGTGGCGTATAGACACAGTGGTGGCGGCTGGAGGGGGATCAGTTCCCCCTCAGCATTCGATCGATCGCTTTTGCGGCCCATAATAGAAAAGCTCTATTAGGGTTAGCGGTAGATTGTCGGAGCTCAGTGGAGCTGTGTCAAGAGGTCCACACTAAGGTGGCCTATGAGGCGGCATATAGGGTGGATCCATGTGGATCAGATCGCTATAGCCTTAAGTCGTAGAACAGTGGGAGAGTGGCCCGATCACTCTACCACTGAACCAGCCGGGCTCCTTGCGGAGGACAATGGTCTTTTTGTCGGGGTAATATATATAGAATATATAAAATTGTGTTAAGTGTTTGAAATAAAAAAGGGTGATATATATAGGATATAGAGAATTGTGTTAAGTGTTTGAGATAAAGAAGGGTAATATAAGATAATATTTATAAATTGTATTAAGTGTTTGAAATAAAAAAGGGTTATTATTGAAAAGGGGGTTAGGGTTATTAAAGAAAGGGTGGATTAGGGTTATTATTGAAAAGGGAATTAGAATTATTATTGAAATTAGATTAAATAAATAGAATATATTATTATATAGAAAAAGGGAATAAAATAAATTAAAAATAAAAGTTGATATAAAATAAAGAAAAGAAAATTAATAAATAAGAATAGAAAATAAGAATTATTTTAATTTTTAGAAATAATTAAAAGTTATTATTAAAAAAGAAAAATAGAATTAAGTTAAATAGATTATATTAGAGTTATAAAGATAAATGAATTATTAATAAGAAAGAGAAAAAAATAGAATTATTATTAAAAAGAGGGTTATAATTAATAATAAATTAAAATTTTGGGTTTATTATATTATATATATTATAAAAGAAATAAATTATAATAAAAGGATTGAGAGATAAATTAATAAAAAAAGATTAAAAAGAAGATTTTAAAAATAATTTTTGAAAAAGAATAGGATTATTATGAAAAAGGGAATTAGAATTTTAATTTTTAAAGGATTAAAGTTATAATTGAAAAAATGGATTAGGGTTATAATTGATAAAATGATTAGAGATTAAAGATTAAAATGATTAATTAATAAAAAAGTTAAAATGAAATTATAATAAGATATTTTTATAAAAAGAAAAGAAAAGAAAATAAAGAAAAGAAAGTAAAGAAAAATATTAATATTAAGATTGAAATAGAATTTAAAAAAGAAAATTTTAGGAATAAGTTTTTTTTAAGGAATTAGAATTATTATTGAAAAGAGGAAATAGGGATTTTTTTTTAAGGGTTAGAGTTATTATTGAAAAGAGGGTTAGGGTTATTATTAATTAAATAATTAAAATTGAAATGAATTAGGAATAAAATATTTATAAAAAAAAGAATAGAAAGATTATAGAAATTGATTATATTAATAAATATATAAAGAATAATATTAATTAGAAGAATTTAAAGGATTTAATGTGATTAGAAATATTGAATAAAAAAATGGAATATTTTTGAAATGAAATTATTAGAATAGAATTAAGAATATATAAAAGTTTTAATTAATTAATTCGGGTTTTGGGATTATTTATTTATAAAACAAAATAAGAGTTTAAAGGGTTAAAATGATAAAAGAAAGTTATTAAAATTGAATAAGGTTATAATAAATATAAGAATTAAAATAATAGCATAAGATTATAAAGATTTAATAATTAAAATAAAGGGTTAGGGTTATAAAGATAATAAAGATTGAAATTAAGATAATAGAAAATTAAGGATATTATTGAATTAAGAAATTAGAATTGATAATTGATTTTTAGAATTAGAAATAAGTTTAAAAGAAGATTTAGGATTATAATTTAAATATTTATTTAAAATATTAATTTAGAAAAGGGTTAGGGTTATTGATTTATAAGGGATTAGGGTTATGATTTAAGAGTATATATTTGATTTAGGGATAAAATTAAAGAATGATAGAATTAGAAAAGAAGTAAAATAATAAAAAGAATAAATTATATAATTGGGAATATTGGAATAAAAGGATAGAAAGATTTTAAAAGGATTAAAAGATTTTAAAGAGAATAATAATATAAGATAATTAGAAATAAAAAATAAAATTGAGATAAAAAAAAGAAAATAAAGAATTTAAAAGTTGGAATAAAAATAAAAAATAAAAAATAAAAGATTAAAAGATTAGAGATATTGATTAATGAAAGAATTAGGGATATTAATTAATTAAAAGATTAGGGATATTAATTGATTAAAAGATTAGGGATATTAATTGATAAAAGGATTAGGGATATTAATTGATGAAAGGATTAGGGATTATTAATTGATTAAAAGATTAGGGATATTAATTGATGAAAGGATTAGAGATATTAATTGATTAAAAGATTAGAGATATTGATTGATAAATGGATTAGAGATATTAATTGATGAAAGGATTAGAGATATTAATTGATGAAAAGATTAGAGATATTAATTGATGAATGGATTAGAGATATTGATTGAAGAAAAATTAAAAGATTAGAAATATTATTTAATTAGAGGATTAGGGATTTTAGAATAAAAAGAAATTATATTGAAAAGAAAAATATTTAGGGATTGAAATAAAAAAGAATAAATTGATATATATAGATTAAGATAAAAAGAAATATTAAAAGGATTGAAATAAAAAAGAATTATAATAATATAAAGAAAGGAATTTTTAAAGAATTGAAATAAAAAAGGAATTTAGAATTAAAAGAAATATGAAAATAAAAGAAATAAAGAAATAAATAATAAATGATAGAATAGAAAATTTTTAAGGAACTTGAAAATAGATATAAAGAATTTAAAGATTAATAAAAATAGAAAAGAAATTATGATTGAATTAAGGAATTTTGAATATTAAAAGATTTTAGGGATAGGGATATTGAATAATTAAAGAATTGAAATTAGTAAATTGATTTATAGATATAAAGGAATTAATTTATAGATATAAAGGAATTGATTATAGATATAAAGGAATTAATTTATAGATATAAAGGAATTGGTTCCTTTCGACAAAAAGACCATTGTCCTCCGCAAGGAGCCTGGCTGGTTCAGTGGTAGAGTGATCGGGTCACTCTCCTACTGTTCTACGACTTATGGCTATAGCGATCTGATCCACATGGATCCACCCTATATGCCGCCTCATAGGCCACCTTAGTGTGGACCTCCTGACACAGCTCCACTGAGCTCCGACAATCTACCGCTAACCCTAATAGAGCTTTTCTATTATGGGCCGCAAAAGCGATCGATCGAATGCTGAGGGGGAACTGATCCCCCCTCCAGCCGCCACCACTGCGCCTATGCGCCATTCCGCTACTCAGCGGAACCATCGTTCCGGCTGCTCCTCTCGAGCGGCCCAATAGCCGAATCCTCCGCTCCTCTGGAGCACCATCACACACACACCCGCTTCTTTGAAGCGGCACACCTGTACACACCGCTCCTGTCCATAAAACATGGTTCTATGACAGAAGTAATTGTACAATCAGAGCGCTCCTCTCCATGAGCAGAAGGAAGCGCTAGGAATATGGGGCCAATCAAAAAACGGCCCTATTTGCGATCATTACACTGGCTTGTTTAGGATATATAGAAGGAACTGGGTTTACCCTGTGAGGTTTTACTAGCGTGCGCATCAGCGCCTTTCTGTATTTGTAACTCTAGATCTAGCCACGTCTTTCATACCCCTCGGGAGGTCCTCTACAAGACGTTAATCACTATAAATAAATAAATAATAAATAAATATAAAGGAATTGATTTATAGATATAAAGGAATTGATTTATAGATATAAAAAGGAATTTGAATAAGAAATATTTGAATAAGAAATATTTTTAAAGGATTGAAATAAAAAAGGAATTTAAGATATATATCATATGAATAGTATTGATTTAAGGAATTGAAATTTTATATAATAAAAATGGAAAAAGGATTTTTTTTTTTTTTTTTTTTTTTTTTTTTTGGATTAAAGTTGTTATTGAAAAGGGGGGATTAGGGATATTATTATTAATTAGATAAAAGATAAGATTGAAAATAGAATTAAAAGGATTAGGGAAGTAAATTAAATAAAGAAAATAAAAAGAAATTAATTAAAGGGATAGGATTATAAATTAAAGGATTAGGGAAGTAAATTAAATAAAGAAATAAAAAAGAAAATTGGTTGAAGGATAAGATTACTAAATTAAGGGATTAGGGATATAAATTAAATAAAGAAATTAAAAAAAGAAATTTATGAAGGGATAGGATTATAAATTAATTAAGGGGTTAGGGTTATGAAAGAATTGAGGGGATAGGGATATAAATGAATGAGGGGGTTAGGGTTATGAAAGAATTGAGGGATAGGGATATAAATGAATTGAGGGGATAGGGTTATGAAAGAATTGAGGGGATAGGGATATAAATGAATTGAGGGAATAGGGTTATGAAAGAATTGAGGGGATAGGGATATAAATGAATTGAGGGGATAGAGTTATGAAAGAATTGAAGGTTAGGGTTATAAAAGAATTGAGGGAATAGGGATATAAATGAATAAAAAGATTAGAGTAATAAAGGAATTAAAAAGGGATATATAATATAATATAATAAAAATAAATGAGAAAGAAAATTAGAATAGAAAATTAGAATATATAATATATGTATGAAATATAGAAATAAGAATTGAAATAAAAAAGGGGAAATTGATATAGAGATTAAGATATTATTTAAAAGAAAGGAATAAAAAAGGGGAAATTGATATAGAGATTAAGATATTATTTAAAAGAAAGGAATAAAAAGGGGAAAATTGATATAGAGATTAAGATATTATTTAAAAGAAAGAAAAGAAAAAGGTAGTTATAATATAAGATATAAAGAGAGAATTTTAAGAATTGAAATAAAAAAGGATTAAAGTATTATATATATATATAAATATTATTTAAGTAATTAAAAGAAAAAGAGTGAAAAGGATTTATAATATATATATGAGTATTGTTTAAGTGATTGAAATAAAAAAGAATTGAAGGATTTATGATATATATATATATAATATGAGTATTGTTTAAGTAATTGAAATAAAAAAGGATTGAAGGATTTATGATATGGATATATATAATATGAGGATTGTTTAAATGATTAAAATAAAAAAGGATTGAAGGATTTATGATATGGATATATATAATATGAGTATTGTTTAAATGATTAAAATAAAAAAGGATTGAAGGATTTATGATATGGATATATATGATATGAGTATTGTTTAAATGATTGAAATAAAAAAGGATTGAAGGATTTATGATATATATATATATGATATGAGTATTGTTTAAATGATTGAAATAAAAAAGGATTAAAGGAATTTATAATTTGAGGGAAATTTTTTTAGAATTGAATAATAATGGATAATTGGGGTTAATATATATAAATAGGTTTGTGTATATAAAGGATTAGTAAATATATATAGAAGGTTAGAGTTAATATGTATAGGTAGGTTTGTATGTGTATGTATGTTTGTATATATAAATGGATTTGTGTATATGTAAGAAAGTTAGTATATGTATATAGATAGGATAGTATATGTGGAAGGGTGATAGGTGTATATGAAAGGGTTAGGGTTAATATATATAAGTAGGTTTGTATATATGGGTGGATTGATGAAGATGAAGACTGAATATGGAGTAAAGGTTAGCCTAAGGTGGGAAAATTGTTTTGATTTTTTTTTTGATACTATTCGATTCGTCTTGACTTAAGGATTACAAATATAGTAATCATTCTCTCTTCAAGGCGTTGTAGAAAAAGTTATGCTTGATCAAAGGTAGGATTCGTGGTATTGGGGTTCCGATTTGGCAAAAAGCCAGATATTGTCGATTGATATACCGCCTTTCTCGATTAGGATTATTTCTGATACAATCAATCATTATTTAAAACATTTATTCTGTATATATTAAAAATATAGGAATCTGATATTTAGTATTCAATTATATAGAAGTACTATTAAATTTAATTACAAAATCAGAAATCAATGCTAAGTAAAGTTATAGTTGATTCAAGTTAACCCCAAGAATTGGTAAAGGTTAATTGCCCCACCTTCCCGATTAGGATTATTTCTAACACAATCAATTATTATCCAAAACACTTATTCTATATATGTTAAAAATATAGAAATCTGATATCTAATATCTAGCTATATAGAAATATTATTAACCTTAATTACAAATCAGAAACTAATGCTAAGTGAAGTTGTAGTTGATTCAAGTTAACCCCAAGAATTGGTGAAGGTCAGCTGACCTAGTTTCCCGATTAGGATTATTTCTGATATAATCAATTATTACCCAAAACATTTATTTTATATCCATTAAAAATATAAAAATCAGGCAATTTGTTTTCAAATTCTTAGATCTAATATTATAGTTTATAATAATATATAAGAAAAATCCTGGATGAAGTTGTGATGAATACAAATTAATCTTAAGGTATTAAATTTTATCAATAAAAGTGTTAATTATTTATTAGCCTTATTAATTAGATTTTTTTCTTCACATTTTACTAATGTTTTATAATATTACGATATCTATTTCAATTAATAATCTATTTATAGTTTTATAATGTCATTTTATAGGAATCTTGGATGATCAAGGAAATATGCTAATGTTGAAGAAGCTAGAAAAGCAAATAATATCAATAATCGTCTTTATACAAAAAGAAAAAACTTCAATCCTCAGATTCAAATGAGTTTGTTGTATATCAATCTTTATCTTTTATAAATATTTTTGCAAATAATTCTTCTTTATATATTTATTCGAATACTAGATTTCTAATAGCTATTCTATTATCTCAAGATCAAATCCTCGAAGTCGAAAATATTGTGAGAATAGTGATTTGGAGAGCTTGTAACCCGCCCTTTCAGTACAAAATCAATTACCCTCAATCCATAATTATAAAGAGATTGATATTTAAAAGAAAGAAATGAATAATCAAGAGATCTATCTTATAAAAAAGGAATGTGATATAAATATTACAAAGATTCTAATGGAAATGCAGTTAGCTTATACAATCTGTATAATGAAGGGACTGAAAGCAAGTGTAGTATCAAAGTAAATAATACTGTATCATATTGTGAATACCAAATCAGAATCGCATTAAACCATATTAACACTTTTTCATTGGTTTTTTCTTCTTATATATACATTCAAAGCAATTCTAAGATTATTTTTATTATATCAATTACAACAATAAATTCGAATTCAATCAAGAAAAGTTATGGCAGATTATAAAAGTTTATATAAAAAGAAGCAATAGCTTCTAAAGAAACAGTAATCGATATACTCAACAATACCAGTGTCACCCACACATTACTGTCAGTCCATCCGATTTTATTACCTACAAACCCCCTCCATCAGATGTACCGGTCAATATACCTTCTAGTGGACTTCGAATCAGCCCTGATATTCCAATACCTTTAGACGATAATCTATTAATTGAAAATCCTTCGAATATATAATCGAATCCTCCTTTATCGATAACCTCTCAAATCGAATTGATTATTGAACTTGAAGAACAAATAAGACAAATTCGATTTGAAGAAGAAGAAGTGGATAAAGAGCGTGTTGAATATGAAACCGAAATTTCCGAAAAGATGAAGGAAACGAGTTTTGCAACTGATTCAATTGAAATAGTAATACAATTGGTGAATACAATCAATAAAATACAGGAAATAAGAGTGAGGGATCTAAGTGAGGATAGAACATCGGATAATGATAGTATTCCTGCATCAAATTCCTGTTACCCATTAGTGAGCATTCAAGGATTTGCAGATAATCCTATACTACTCTCGAGCCCAATTCAGTCTCGATCATTTTCTTTCCAATTATCCAATCAAAGCCGAAGTTAGCAAAGCAATAATGGAGGAAGAACTCGAAGTCGAAGTTAGCAAAGCAGTAATACAGGAAGAGACCGATTCTCTGTGCAAAGTAATCTCAAAGCTTGATTAATATCTTTACTATATTCAATTTCTAGGATTCAGAATACAATCTTAATTGTAAGCTTATTATAATATACCACAAATATTTCGTTTTCAATCTATTTCTAGATTGAGAGTATAACTCCTTCGATATTATCCGCTCCCTCAATGCTAATAGAGTGTATAGCTTTCAAATTAGCCAAATAACTCCATAACTTCTAAGGCTATACTTACGAGCAATATAAGATAGCTAAACAACTTTATTATAAATATTACCAAAAACCCAATATCTATTTAGAATGTTTGTTCTTATAAGATATCATTAGTCTTTTTAAAGGAAATTATCCTAATGGGATTCCTTTATCTAATGTTTTGAGTAATTACAAATTCCTTTAGGCAGGAGATTACAATTTTTAGGATTATCAAACAGTATTTAAGGGTGTGAGTGCTACAGCCATTCCTGAAGATAACGGTACGCGAAATAAGAACTTGTTCAAGAACTTGTGTTTGTTATAACATTACTTTATCAGTAAGCAGAATTGTGAAGTCAAGGTGATATATGATATCGATAGTATTTATTGTTTTCCCACCAACTTAGGTTTTGCGAAATACGGTATACACTAATTGCCTAAAGCTTACTCTATTCTCAACCTCATAGCTGATATTCATTTTGCTTTAAAGATACTTATTTACAATAATCGTGGTGTGTTAATAGAGAAAACTATTCCACTTCACAAAATCCCTTATTATTATTTTGGTAATATAATTGGAATAGAATTATTACTGATCTTTATCTTTTTTCTTATCTTATACCTTGAAAATAATTATAAACATATTTTCTATTTGAATAGTAAGAACAATGAATTCTTCTTTAATATTATCGTTAGCTTTGCTCTCAATCGGGTTACTAAATCCTCCAATATCATATAGTATTACTCTGTATTCGCTAGGATTTCGCAATTAAATGCTATGACTATTTTTGCCGAGGGCCTTTAACGAAAAGAATCTTCGAGAGAATAGTTGGTTAAGTATATTATATAATCTCAATATCTTGATCAATTCTGGAATGCTATTGTTCAAAGTATTGAAGATAACCCTGGCTTCGATCGATTTCGGGGAACCACTTTATTTGCTTATTCTAAGAATATCAAGTTGGAATTCATGAATGCTAGTCTGACTAAAGTGTATGATGATTGGTACTCTAAGTGGGTTACTACAATTGATGCCCAATTTTATAATTCGGATTGTATATTTGTAGACCTCGTTAAACAGGTGACATCTTAAGATACTGCTTTGCTATTTGATCATATTCCAATCAATCACGAAGCAGAGGTATTCTTGTGGAAGAAGTGTTGTCTTGAAGCGTATGCCAAGAGTCGAGTGGTTCTTGAGGCTGATGGTAGTCCCGCGAGGGGCAATCCCAAACGAACTACATACCCTTGGGCCACTATGCGGGACACAATAGGTCAAACTCTCTTTGCTATTCCACATGGTCAAGAGAACATGGATGGATTAATCTATTCTCAATTTTATGGCTTGATCAAGACGCCTTTCGATTCATCCAAGGTGTACGTTTTTGACAATGATTCGGTGGAGAATCTGGCTCTCGACCCAGGATATATCCGAGTTCTTCAACAAGCAGGTGGCGGTATTACTTTCTCCAAGGCTGTCGCTGAGTTTGGTTACCAGCATAGCAAGAAGCGGGCTCACGCAAAATCTGGTAGACAATCGTGCAAAGTCGTATGGGATTCGAGAAGAGCATCGCATCTCTTTGACTATGATGGAAGAGATCTATCAGCAGTAGCAACAGTGGGATCGGTATGATGATGAGGATGATATCAGTCAACCTCACCTCCCTTATTACGTCATCCCCACCAAGGGTGTCCTCGATTTCCTCGCTGCTCAGATCAATAAATATTACTTCCTCTTCGAACACATCCTTTCCCACACCAGCAGAACATATTCACTACCAGAAACCATCGTGATGGTAACTGCACTCAGAGCTCTTCGATTCAGTTATGGTAGCAACTTACTTCAATAAGAGTCCCTGCTATATAAGGATCACTGGAAGCATATACGTGATTCAAGATTGATTGTCAAAGAGGGATTAGGGATGTAGGATACAATGGAGTGGTGCGGCTTAGGGTGGTTCCTGTCGAAGTTCAATTGGGCTACTTGTCGTTTTGTACCACCACATGGAGATAATATTCTTGTTGGGAATACTCTAGTGCATAAGAAGTATAAGAGAAGGTAACGTGCAGTCAAGGATCTTCGAGATGTCTACGTACACTTCAATCAGACAGTGTCGTGGTACGATCGATACAACATGAGTCATAATAGTGTATTATATCATAAATGATTGAATTATTTGTTCGCTTTGAATCTTGAGCAATTCAATACCGATATCTGGAAGGAAATGCTCAAATCCTACAAACACTCTCCGGAATTATCACCCCTCGCCTTTTAATCGCAAGGAAATCTTCGATTTTGTTATATAGGTATGAAACGAATGTTCCTAGTCGATGGGGTTGTGGCACCTCCTCACTTCGTAACAGGAAACAAGATGCGATATGATAAAGTTAATGAATTAATCGATTTCTTGTTCTTGTGGGGAGATAATAAAGAACGTTGTGGTTGGACTTACAAGCTATATCGGATTATCTTACAAAGAACTTTTGAATTAATCGAGCGATGATGTCCGGGAGACAGGGAAGCAGAGTCTTGGTTGAAAGAGTTTTTGTATCTTGTATGACTGATGTATTGGGTTCTCCCTTACCCAATACATTTAAATCTTATTGTATCAATGAAGATGAATTATAATACAGATCTCAAGAGATGAATGATATGGTTTTTATCCGTTTATACTAACCCTAAAGAAGTTGAGCTTTCTTTTAAAGTTCATTCGCAAACCCTTTATAACATTCTATGGCGTATATCGCGGGTGAAATTTGGGTTTGGTAGAGATTATATATGGGAAGCTGATGATCTTATCTTGGCATGTAATAGGCAAGGGATAGATTTGTATGAATTAAAGAAATCTTCTCAGTTTTGGGTAGTAGGGAAGTGTAGTATTGAATCGAAAGGCTATGTATTAATATGGAAAAGGGGGGATACTATTAAGATTAAAGATAATGGAGGATATTCATCAAAAAAGCTTGAATGAATTAGAGGGATTGATAATTACTCTTAAGATTCAATATGCTCATTGTGATATTCGAAATAATAAAGGTAATAGTAGTTTTAATAATGATTCTGAATTGGATATTAATGATAATAAAGCAATGGCTATATTTGTTCGCAATTATAATGATGATAGAGCTCGAGTTAGCACTGGCAGTGTCTTTACAGCATCAAGTAGTATATCATAAAGTAATATTGAAACCCTCATTTTTGAAATCATCAATATATTTATAGAAATAAAGTTAAAGTTACTATATTGAGGGAATTAGAATAAAGTAATAATAAAAGGATTTTAATAATAAAATAAGAGATTAAAGATAATATAATATTGATAAGGTTCTAGTAATAAAGTAAGAGGTTATAGAAAAATTTAAAGAGGTTTTAATAATAAAATAAAACTGCTAAGTTTTTAAAGAATAGTAGTCGATATAGAGATTTATTACGGGAGCTGCCTCTAGGGTCACGTGGAAATGGCTAGAAATCTCTCGAGATGGTTGAAACTAAACTTCAAATAGGAATTCAATAAGGTTATAACTGGTGCAATTCTTGTAACTATAGTAATGAAACTAATGATTGTTCTTGAGCACGAAGCTTTACTTTATAATAAAACCCATTCCTTATATAGGCCTTTATACTGAAGTCAATCGACAAGTTGATTAGCAAATCAATTGATAAGTCGATTGGCTTTTGATTACATAACACTTATCCCGTGATTCCTGTTGTCCTAGCTTGTCCTTTTGTCCTGAAACCTAATCCTCTGGGATATTATTAATCTTAGTGAAGCCTTCTTGCTTACTGTGTTCTATCTTTCCTAGAACCTATTGTCCTGAGAACTATATTCTAGGTTCCTAGGGTATTCTATAACTAATACTATATACATACCTGAAGCTTTCCTGAATGCCCAGTGTCCCCCGGTATACTGCAGCTGAATCACTGAGGCCTATAATACCATTATAGCCTATAAGTCAGTGATTCTACAGCCTATTACTAACCCGTTGTAATAAGGTTGTATAATATTTCGGAAAAGGAAAGCAAAAAGGGGAAATTGAATTTTTAAAAGATATAATAAAAAATATGGGTGATTGAAGTATATTAAAAAGGGTGTATAGGGTAAGGGTAAGGGTAAGGTTAGGGTGATTAAAAATAGATTTGGGAATTTATAAATAAATTAAAGATTTTTATAAAAAAAATAAAAAAAATTGAAATTTAAAATTAATAAGAGAATTAAAGTAATAATAATTAGAATTGATATATACAAAAATAGAATTATAAATTAAAAAAAGTAAAAATATTATAGAAATTAATTATAATAAGAAGATTATTAATAAGAGGATTATAATTATAGAATTAGATTTTTATTTATTTGTTTATATTAATTAATATTTGTTCTGGATCTCTCTAAGGGTATTTAGACATACTAAAATAAGGAATTATTTAAGCGGCGTGATTGTTACAATCGAATTTAGCAATTTAGCATTAGTGTTAAAGGCTATTCGCTTCTCTATAAGTGCGGTCTGCTTCTTTTTCCAGAAGGGTATGTCTGATCCAAGTTATTATTAGAGTAGAGCTTGATTTGATACAAAATCAATGTCAGCCTTATTGTGGAAGAAGGGAATAAAATTGATATTGATATTGATGTATATTTAAAACAAATAGTGGAGATTAGGGGTACTAAAAAGATTAGAAGAGAAACATATCAGATATATATCTTTGTATATGAGATCGATCATATCAATAATAATAATATATAACTCCAAGTCTGAATAATTTGAGTCTATTACTTAAGCATCTAGAATATATTGCTTAAATATTTTATCTAAATAATTCGTATATTGTGGACAATATTATTCATTATCGCTGTAACCCTAGAATTAGTGAATAATCCATTCGAAAATATGCTAATGATTGAAGTAACTTGTAATTTCTGTGATAATTATCTTGATAATGGGGGTGCTGATATAATAGAAGAAAAAAAGTATGATTTTCTTAAATGGTATTGCATTATCTATATATATACAAATAGTTGTTTAGTTAGATATATGCTTAATCTTGATTGTATATTGTTTTTTTTTTGTTTTAAAAATGAAGTATTTGAAGCTGTTGATATCAACTTGGTTGATAAGTATAAGTACTTTAGTCTATTATGGTTATATTCGTTCTTAATCATTATTATTTATGGGAAGCTAGTATTTAATATAGTAGAAATACTAGCGCTAGTATATATACTAATGCAATATAATGCCCTCTTTTGATCACATAATCGATATCCCGATAGAAGCTATATTTGATATTTGTAATCAATATATATTTGATTGCTTGGATCAATATAAGGTTGAGATAAGCTTTTCTCATCAAAACTATAAGTTCACAAAATCTAATATACAGATCTCTCAATCCAAAAGGTTATTTAATTCTGATTCGAAATATAAAGTCCTGATTCAAAATGATTCAGAGTTCAATAATATTATTTTGAATATTGTTTTAATTGATTAAAAGAAAATGTTTAATCAATAAGATATATAACTGTCCTCGTGTTTTACCGTTTTTTAGAAATGGTAGGCGGTCAGTTTGATACGTGCTTCAATAGAAATCAATTATAGTATATATTTTATATTATAGATTAGATACGTTTTAATAAGTTTGATATATTATAGCTAATCAAGTTATATAATCATTATCGAAACACAGATAAGTATATACCCTCGACATACAATCATTAGATTCAATTATCTCAAATATTCGTTTGATTTTCGGAATATTATTACAGAATGAAAAACAATAAATGAATATTACCTACAACGCTATTTATTGTATATAAATTATATAACAATGGAACTCTCCCTTTAACTTGATATCCTGAAATTAAATAAGTTTAAAATCTAAAGCTTACTAATAAGGGTCTCAAGATAAACACAAAGCAGCGGAATGTTTAGTGATCGCAACTCGAGTACGATTAGAGTTAGCTTTTCTCATTAAGCTTTTCTATATAATAACCTTAAATATCTTAAATATAAGAATAATTAGAATTAGAATTGAGAAACCTTAATCATCGCACAATCATTCTTTTTATAGGTATTTGTAGTTAGCTAATCTTATTAAATTAAAAAATCTTATACACTCAAAACCCCTCAAAAGTATAAACTATTATCTAAATAAATATATTCGAAAATATTACTTAGTTCATCTAGAATTAATAATAATAAAAATTAAATCAATAAAGATTATAGGACAATCTGTTTATTATAAATATATTCAAGGATCTTACTTGATTATTAAATATTTACAGAGATTAATTGATATAAATATATGATTTCGAATATACTTTACTATAATTAGATATACAAACAATTCTATTGCTAAGAAATCTAAAGTATTCCTTTAATAGGCTAAGATTTATAAACTGGAATATATATGAAGTTTTTGAATAGCAAATGAATAATATAGCCAAACATTCTAAGGACAACTTATTCATTCATCAAGACTTTAAGAAATCCAAGTATATTATTTATAGTGAACAGAATGATTATTCGCTAAGAGCATAGTTTTTGGGTATTCTTTTTTTTCGTATCAAGATAATACTTTACGGAATGAAGATATTGGAGGGCAGAATGTCCAATTCTTAATAGGATTCTAAATAATATAGTTAGATAGATCAATAATATATAAGAACATGAAAAGTCTTAAGGTTTTCGAATATTATCTACTCATCTACTCATTTACTTATTCACTCATTCACTTATTCATTTATTCACTTATTCACTTATTCATTATTCTTTCATTTACTCATTTACTCATTTACTCATCCATTTATCTACTTATCCATTTGTTTTCATAATATAGCTTATAATTAAGTATATTAATCACTATAGTTTTAGTCAAGACCCTCACTATCCTTTTATTCTCTATTATTACAATTAATGCCACAAAGTTATTAGCAAAACTAAAGGTTTCGCTACTACAGCTACTAATAATAGAACTACTGCTACTGCATTTCCAAAAGATCTCAACGAACTTGTCAACTGGCTCTCCGATAGTGTTGCCCATACCATTATCCTTAACAAAACCTAGGATTTCACAGATAATATAAAATCAAAAACCGAAAAAGGTTGCACACCCCTATCCAACACATACACCAATAATGCCGGTCAGGATTCAGTCGATATCAATGGCTGGTGTGAATAAGCTGCAAATGCTAATCAAGCTCTTACCAAGCTAATTATCATTTATAATATCGCCGGTATTCCTCCAAATACTATCAAGCTTAATTCTAACAAATCCATTATTGAAATTGGATCTACTAAAAAGATTAAGGGTAGAGGTTTCTATATTGCAGATGCTAAGAATATCATTATCCAGAACATTGAGTTTATTGAGATGAACCCCAAGTATATTTGAAATGGAGATACTATCTCCATTAATAATACAGATCTTTTGTAGATCGATTATATCAAGATCTCCAGAATTGATTGTCAATTTATTATTATAAATCTAAATGCTTCTAACCATATCTCCATTACCAACTCTGAATTCGATAGTTTTATTTTTTGATTTGCTAAATGCAATAATCATTATTACTGAATATTATACTTCACTGGATCCTAAGATTCTATTACTTTTAAAGATAACTATATCCACAATACAAGTAATTGTAAATCCAAGGTTGAAGGCTTATATTCATTAGTCAAATTAAATATCTTTCTTCAAGCTATTAACAACTATTAATCAAATATCACAGAAAATACATTCCAAATTAGTGAAAAAGCAAAAGTACTTATTAAGGGCAACATTTTCGAGAAAGCAAATATACCTATTATCTTCGATATTCTTAATAATCCTCTTTAATCTTCAAGTAGTAGTATTATAGGATATACTTCGGCCCTTAGCCGTAATTATCAAGCTAATAGCCTTATATCATCTGGATCTTTTGCTGATTCAAATATTGATGTTTTGATAGCTACTAAGGAATGTCTCTTGCTCCTATTACTGATATTGGAACTATTAAGGACTAATGTTCTTAAGAATACTAATGTTAGAAAGATTTAAGTGATAAGTTGAAAAAGGATAGAAAGAAGAAATAATAGAAGAAAGAGCAGTAAGGATAATAAAAGGATTAATAAAAAGAAAGAGTATAATAGAAATAATCTATTTCTTATACCGAACTAGTGATTCCGTGAACCATCATTTTTCCGGCAGAGGAATCAGTCCCCACTAATTTGGGTTATTATAGAATATTATTTCATAAAGTTAGTATTATTATAGAGTTATTTAATATCTTTTTTTTCCTTCAAACATTCAAACAACATTTATAGTAGCTTCGAGTTAGGAATTCGAATCTTTAATTAGAATTGTATGACAAACCGGCCACCAATGGGTGTACGGACTGACGGGACATTGCAAAAGTTGATTTGTGAATATCTCTTAATATATAAAATCCTATATCTTAAGAATTTAACAATGTTTATTAGAAATGAAACAATTAGAATGTAAATTTTAATATCAAACAATTGAAGAATGAATTTATTAAGAATTTCAAAAGTTGGGGAAGTGTCCGTCAATCCATGCACCTATTGGTGGGTCTTAATGCTTGATTAATCATCCTTTTACCCCACCAGATAGAATAAAACATTCTCGCTTGTCTTTTGATCTATTCACCTGGATAGGACTCATAAAAGCGCTTTTAGATCCTCTCTTTATATAATAGTTTATTACTCTTTAGTATTAAGAATTGATCTATCTTACTTCTATGCTAGGAACATACTATTATTACTATCCCTGAAGCTTGCTTTTTTATTATAGGCGATACAGTTCCAAAAGGAATAATTCAAGATCTAAAAAAGAAAATTAAATAATATGATTTTATATTAGCGTGGTTTAAAACGAGTATATCACTTATTGTATATACAAAATGCATTTGTATATAATTATAGACTACATACTTATTTATATATTTTAGATCTCAATGATATATAATATTGTAATTCAATTAAGTTTTTTAAGAGAATTATAATTAATATCAAACAAAACTAATAGGTTGTCAACTATTTAAATCAAAATATATTTTAGTATATAAATGATATTTAAACTTTACTACTAAAAATTGACAATTCAATTTATAGTAATTCACTTTATAGTGATTCATTTTATAGTGCCTTCTTGCTAAATATAAAGATATTCTTATATCTTTATTGTAGTTATAGCGAGCTAGCTAGTTAATGAAGAAATTTCTATAGTATATCAATTGTAAAGAACTATTATAAAAGGATTCAATTCTATCTTAGAATCTAAGATTAAAGAAGGAAGAAAAGAATAAGAAGAGAATTGTAAGAGCTCCAGAGTATATATACCAATGAGTTATATGCTAGACTAAGGTTCTAGAAGCTAGATGATTAAGGGATTTGAAAGAACCGAACATTATATTAACTTATTGAAATATTATTTTGAATAGTAAATCGAAGATAGTATGTATAAACTCGTAGAATCTGGAAAAAATCTCAATTTTAATTAATTAGATACTAGTACTACAAAAGTTTTTAGGGTTATAAGATTGAATAATTTATAAGCCTAATATTATAGAGATATGAAAATAAAACAAGGGATTAGGTGGCCACTTAGTATACATATTTGATGACAGGCCTATACTGAAACATATTTTTGATTGATCCTTTTCTAATTGCTATATCAAAAAGTAGATACTTTAAAGCTCTCTAGTTGCAGATCAAATCACCAGTATTTCTATCATGATTATAGCGTTTGTTATATGTATAGAAAAGCTAGCAAGATATTAGTATTATTTTCTATTAGATAAAAACGATTTCTTATATTAATAAATCCATTCTCAGTATGAGTATAGAATTGATTATTTCTAGTTATATATATATAATCATAATTGATATAAAAAAAACCAAAAGAAAGTTAGTATTGACTTTTCTGATGATTTTAGTAGGATTCTTAATATTATATCTCTTGTTGTAACAAATAGTAACAGGGTATTTCCTATAATCTGGATTTCTAGTCTATATATCGCAAATAGTTACTTAAGAAAATTCCTTATGGGCCTAGAAAATATTATTAGTATTATTTTATTATATCAAAAGCTTTTTGAGGATACTATATTTATAAAGCAACTTATTTGATTCCATTCTTTAAGATTTTTAATAATATCGTTATCATACTTAATAGCTATTTTGGTTTAAAAATTGAATACCCTTTATAATAGCCATTCCAATCACTTTTATCAATATTCCTAATATACTTCTAAAAAGCTTGTATGGATTTATTATCCATTTATACAACCAATATTCCGGAAGTATCAAATTTTCCATTAAAATGAAATTCGCTAGAATTAGAAACAATACTATTGAGAGTAATGGAAATTGGAATATCGGCTAAAGTTATAACTGTTTCTAGAAGAATGGTAGATTGTACAATAACTGTATAAACAAGAAGAGTAATAACTGAGAATTTCATTTTGATAATAATAAAAAAGTAATTTTTCTTTAAAAAAGTGAATGAATTTGAAAACAAATAATAAATAAATATGTTTGATTTATTTATAAAATGAGTATAAATGAATATATTAATAATATAATAATCGAATTTGAGGGAATAATGATAAAGGTTTATATACTTTTCAATCCTTATATAAATTCCATTATCTCATTTCTCTAGCTCACTTTGTTTGTTTATTTTGAACGCTAAGATTAAAATAAAGTTTCTTCTTATTTTCTTTATTCTATTATCTTGAAGAATCCAAAAAACTTTAATTATATGGCAAAATAATATTTCTTCTTTTGATAATGAAATTCAGATAAGAAAGAGATTGGTTTATATCTTGATGATAATGCTTGTGAATTTTTGTGGTGGATTTCTATAGAAAAGTAAAGAGTTATTTTTATTACAAAAGTGGTTTCATGATAGCTTGATAGTCCTGATGGCCTGTATCTTTTCATTTCATTTATTTGTGATTCTTATAGGAAAAGTAGTATTGAACCAAATTAAGAGAAAATTCAATTTAGTTAGAATTTCGATAATTATATAGAATATCTCTTTTCTGGACAAGTTTGATAATATTGTATAATTTCTTTATTTGCAATTCTTTACTGACACCTTAAACTTTGGCGATATTTGCTAATTCACTACACCTAAAGCATTTGATAAGTAGTGGTTTGATCTAGTCTAATCAAGCTTAAATTATAAGCTACCATTAAAACAAATAGCTAGGGTGAAGCCGTATTATTCCTATTATATTAATCTCAAAATATAATTTATTTAGATATAAAACTAATTATAAAGAACTTCAAATACTTGATAAGGCTTTGATATCTTATAATATAATACCTAAACATAATGGAATTTATTTATTTATTTGAAATTCAAATTATAAAATATTATTTTGTATATAATCTTGTTAGAAATAGATAGTAAGTTATGTATAAGGAGTGATATATTGAAATATATATATTAGATCTATATATCCGGAAAGTTCGAAAAAGGAGTTTTATAGTAATATACATATGCTATATATGTATTATATATGTGATTTCCAACATTCCCCCTATAATAGGAATCTATTATCTAAATCATATAAACTCTATCTATATATATATTTGTAAAAAGCCTTATTAATTCCTGTAACAATACCAACACTTCAGTATTACCTATGGTATTTACATCTCCAGTGGAATTCGATAACCCTACAATCTAATATCGTATCGCAGTACAAGAGTATTCTTTTATCTGAATCCTATTCTCCTTGCCTATATTAGGTGAAATCCAATCCACTATAAAGAGATATAATAGTACGAATTCGATCTGTTTTCGTGAAATCCCTTTTGTGTATACACTAATGGGTTGCTTTGGATTCGTTATCTTCGGATCGTAGGGTTACCTTTTTAATATAATAAACGACCCAAATCCAATCTCATATGAACAGACCTCCAGCTTATCTGTTACCTCATATGGTTTTCTTAAAATGGTTAATTTGGTCAATTTGGTTGATTGATTGATTGATTTAATTAACGTCCACCTTCAGTCTATGACTATATAGGACGGCTAGGCCAAATGGTCTAGCGGATAACTTTTAAAGTACAAAATTAGGAATTTTAACAATAGGGTAAGTGAAAACTAATACTGGGGACTCGTTCCCGCTTACTATACGAAGTGCGTATAGTAAGATATAGAGTAGAGAGGGTTAAACCCTTTCTTTTCTATCTTTTCTCTCATCCTCCTCCTTCTCTTTCCATTTCCAAAATGGCTCTCTCTCCTTCTCTTATTGTCTCTTCTTCTTCCACAATTTCGTTTTGTATCTCGGCTCTTGATAGGTGCCAAGTTCGAGTAGCGATTTTGGTAGTATTGATGAATTTGATTGCTAGTTCGATACCTATTTTCGTATGTAGCAGAAATTGTAGGTTGATTTTTGAGATTGGTATTTCTTTGAAGATTTTCTTTTTTTCTTTTCTATATATTGGGCAACCAATAAGGAGGTGTGCAGCTGTTTCGATATTATTGCAGATACACTTATTGTTTGAAAGTTTGAATCGATATAAATAAGACTTAATATAATCGTGGTTGATTTTGAATTGAAAGAAGGCGCTAGTAATATTTCGTTTAGTACCTTCTGGTAGCTTGATTTTGGAGCTGATTTTCCATAGGAAGAGTTTCGAATAGGTTATATCTGATTGATTTGATCTGGATTTGTATTGATTGAGAGTCTTTAGCCATTGATCAGAATCGTATTTCTTTACTATCATACCAAGTAGCCCTATACTGGTTTCGCTTGAAGTGGCCCGTATTGAAATTACTTCTTTTGCTAATTTATCAGTTATTTCATTTCCTTATATCGAAGTGTAACCTGGAATCCAATTTAAAAAGACTTCAGCTCCTTTTGCTCTAATATCCTCTACTGCCTTGATTACTCGTATTTGATAGGCTTGCCCAGGGTGATCGGAGGGGGTTTTTAGATGATAGAGTTCAGCTTAGTTGTCCGAATAGATCTTGAATTTCTGTTCTTTATATACTACAGTGCTAGCATATTCGATAACTTTTGTAACTTCCAATAATTCTTTATTATATATTAATTGATTAATACCAATATTCGAACGTTTTCGATAAAAGATTGATCCATTTGATTGTATTGCAACTATCCCTATTCCTATTCCAATTCCTTTTTTGATAGAAAATGCATCAGTATATATATAAACTGTATTTTGATCTCTATATTTAAATATAATATTATAAAGAATAGCTATATCTTCTTTCGAGGCTTTATTAATATTGACTTTATAAGGTATATCTCTTTTCCAGAGAGAGAAGTTGAAATGGGTAATCTTTTCGAGAATAGATGGATTGAAATCTTATTCTATGGATTCTCTTATTTTATCTAATTGAAGTGGCTTGTAACGTTTTCTTCGAGGGGTAGCCATTGCTTCTAGATCCGATTTGTATTGAGATAGCACTTCTTTTTCGATATTGATTGGGTGATTTGGTGATAGTTTCACTAATCGAAAGGCATATCGTTTTATGTTTGAGTCTAAACGGATTTTTGCTGGCTTTAGTCCTGCTTCGATTTCCATTGGAAGGATTGGGGCGGTTAGGTCAATTTGGTTAATTCATAATAAATTGACCAATTCGATCAATTTGGATAATTTTTGATAAATTCGATAGATCTGGTGAATATAGTGAATCTGATGAATCTGATGAAATTGTTGAAATAGGTGTATTTGGTGATTTTTATTAATTTGGTCAATTTGGTCAATTTGGTCAATTTGGTCAATTTGGTCAATTTGGTCAATTCATAATAAATTGACCAATTCGACCAATTTGGACAATTTTTGATAAATTCGATAGATCTGGTGAATATAGTGAATCTGATGAACCTGATGAAATTGTTGAAATAGGTGTATTTGGTGATTTTTATCAATTTGGTCAATTTGGTCAATTTGGTTAATTTGGTTAATTTGAGTTAAATTAATCAAATCGATCAAAATGACTGATTTGACCAAATGTAACTATTGATTCTTTTTGATATATTTGTGTTCAGTATTCTAGATTCAATTCTAGATCTTTTTTATAAGTTATAAAGCTAGGATATATGAACTGTTTTATAAGGATATTGGCTGTCTGTTTAGTTCCTGGAATCCATACGATATATAGTCTTTTGATGTCAATCATGTCTTTTCGAATGTAGTGCTATCGAATATCGATGTGCTTTGTCTTATTATGGAACTTATTCTCTTATATTCAATCAATTTTATTAGCGTTGTTGTAGTATAGAATTGGGATAAAGAGTCTCATTAACTTTTGCGACAATGCCAATGTTCTAGAGTTGCTTATAGTGTCTACATCTCCAGTGGAGTTCGACAGCCCTACGATTTAATATCGTATTGCAGTACAAGAGTACTCTTTGTCTGAATTCTATTTTCCCTGCCCATGTTAGGTTGGATTCAATCCATTTAGCAATATAAATTCAATCTGTTTTTGTAAAATCCTCTTCATATATATACCAATAGATTGCTTTGGATTTGTTATTCTTTGATTATAGAATCACCTTTTTAGTATAATAAATCACTTAAATCTTATTGTATGTGAATAGACCTTTAGCTTATCTGTTATCCACATAATCTTTTTATTTTAATCAATTTGATCAATTTGATCAATTTGCTGTGATAGTGAATTGACCAATTCAATCAATTCGAATGATTTTTGATAAACTTGATAGATATAATGAATTTGATAAAGCTGATAAATCTGATAAGATTGTTGGAATTGATAAAATCAGCGGGTTTTACTGAATTGATCAATTAGTCAATTTGATCAATTTGGTGAATTTGATCAATTTGATCAATTTGATCAGTTCCAATTGAATTGATTAAATCGACCAAAAAGGTTGATTTGACCGAATATATTACCAGCACCTATTGACTCTTTTTGATATATATATATTTAGTATTCCAGATTCAATCCTAGGTTTTTTCTATAAGTTATAAAGCTAAGATAGGTAAGCTGTTTTGTAAGGATATCGGCTGTCTGCTCAGCTCCTGGAATCCATATTACATATAGCCTTTTGATGTCAACCATATCTTTCTGAATGTAGTGCCACCGAATATCAATATGTTTTGTTTTGCTATAAAACTTGTTCTCTTACATCCAATCAATTTCATTAGTGTTGTTATAATATAGAGTTAGGATAAAGGGCTCTTTTTTAAAGTATTCTTCTAAATCTTTTATTAGCTTTTTTATTCAAGCAATCTCTTTTGCTTCTTTATTGACTACTATAATCTTAGTTTTTATTGTATAGAAAGACATCGATTTCTATTTCGTTGAAGATTATATTATAGCTCCTTTATATCTAATAAGAACTACTTCTTGAATAGATTTCCTATCAGCTACAGATCCCTAAATCGAATCTATATAAGCTCGATATTTATATACAAATATATTTAATCAATTTAAATAGATTATACCCACTAAATATATATCAATAAGATATTGAAGCAAATATTTTATAAGTATTAAATAACTTTCTCTTAATGTATATATAATACGAGCAAGTTGACCAATAACATATACTATATCAGATTGAATATAGTTCGAGAGATAAATAGTATTATCAATAATCTGAAGATATAGTATTGTATTGTTTTAACAAAGAAATTCATTTTTATTTGTATTTTGTATAATTATACCAAAAGATAAGAGTAAATCTTTTGTGTTAGTAAAGTCGATTCCAAATCTTTATAAAATCTTTTTTGTATAATTCGATTGGTATATTTTAAATAATTGATTTCGTTAATATTGTTCTATTTAAATACCTAGGAATATATTGGTTTTGCTTAAGTCTTTACATTTCCATCAACTTCTGATTGTCTTTTTCATTGAATTTATATTGATGCGATTTTCTATTATTAGTAGATTATCTATATATAGTAGGATATATATTCCGTTTTCTATAAAGAGATTCGGATCTACTATCGATTCTTCAAGTCTAATTTTTTTAAAGAATTTTCGAATTATAGTTCACCAAACTCTTAACACTTGTTTTAGATTATAAAATAACTTTTTCAGTTTGAGGTATGGTTTGCTTTTGAGTTTGATTTCAAAAAAGATTTCTTCAAAAATTCTGATACTTTTATAAGGATTTCTATATCCGTTAGTTTATTATTCAAGAAAGCAATATCAATATCCATATTATCGATCTCTAAATCTTCTACTACAGCTTTTACTAATAAAATACGCAATGTCGAGTACCTTATCATACTAACAAAAGTCTCTTAGTAGTTTATTTTATATTCTTAAAGATATCCCTTGATTATTAATCTTACTTTTCTTTTAACCAACTTGCTAAAGTAATTTAGTTTATTTTTCAGAATATATCTGCTATTTAATAGCTTTCGGCCTATAGATATAGTTCCATTTATGATTTCGAAGATACTATTATCCTTAAAATTCTGTAATTCATTTCTGATTGTTTCTATTCATATTTGGACATCCTCTTGTATAGCGTTTTCAAGCTCTATTGATTTCTCAAATATTGAATTATAATTATTAACTAAAAGATCTTTAGAGTATACAAAAATAATATACAATATAATTATATACTGAATAATCTAATTATTAAAAATCTTTTTTAGCTGTTTTTTACAATTTTTATTTAGAGTATCTCGGATTAGAATAGTTATCGGAATAAGCCTAGCTCTTGAAATCTCTATAATTATTTGTACTCTTTGTTTTGAAAATAGAAATACTTGCACATTTTGTACTGGATATCCAATTCCCTATAGTTGTTGTTGTTATAGTATTTGCAAAGAATAGATTCAAACTTTCTCTCACTCATTTTGAATCTAAACTTTCTTTTACTTATTAATATATATATTTTCTTATATATCTTTTTATACTATTAATTACACCCTTCTTTTATAGCTTTTTGCTTATTATATGAATAAGGTTTTCTTTTCCTCTTTATCCCGAGCAATTCTGGAATACTCTTTTCTTTGAATTCTTTAAATAGATATCTGTATTTATTGAAATCAGTATCTACTATTTTAGTGATAGTTTTGATATAAAGATTGAGAAGATAATAGATATTATTTCTATTTATTCCAATTATAATATATTTTCCTTTGAATACTCTAGACTCGAATTTCTTAGTCATCAGGCCTGGTTACTGAGGGTTCCTGGTCTATACTTTATAACCAAATATCCTAAGCTTCTTAAAATCAGACTGTCTGCTGTATATAGCCTTATATAGTATTATCGATATAAAAAGCATTCCTATCTTTTCAAAAGGTAATACTTTAGTAGGTGATTTGTTCTTCAAATATATAATATATTTAACGATAAGTTTCTATATACTAGGCTTGATATCTGATTTACTTAATAACAATTTCGCTGTAGTACTAATATCTTGAATCTTCTTTTCGACTATTCCATTTATAGAGTGCTTTTCAGGGGGTGAGGGTTCGAATATCAATCCTCTCTTTCCAATCTCTATTTGAAAGGATATCCCAAATTCACCTTTCCCATTGTCTGCTCTAATAATAGCAACCTTGTAATTAAATTCTTTTTTAATTTGATTGATGAGATCCATTAATATAGGTATAATAGTCTCTGTAGATTTATCTTTTGTAAATCTAAGCCAAGTTCTTTTTGTTGTATTATTAATAACTGTAATAAAGTATTTGTTTCTATTTTCAAAAGATTCTTAAATCCCTGATATATATATACACAACAAATTATCAAATAAAAGCAATCAAAGCAATAGAGATTATCAAAGCAAAAGGAGCCAAAATCTCGCTAAATTGGATTCCTGGCCACACCTCAATTAAAGGAAATGAGCTAGCAGATAAGCTAGTCAAGGAAGTAATCACAATACAATCCACCTCGAACGAAATAAGCTTTGGACTATTAGATATAATTGTTAAGGAATATGCTTCAGATCAATAGCTTGATACTCTCAATCAATACGAACTCAGATCAAACCAATCCCCATCAACTTACTCGAAGCTATTTCCTTGGAAAATAGGCTCGAAAATCAAGCTATCAAGCGGAACCAATCGAAATACTGCTAGCACATTGATTGATTGATTGATTGATTTAATTAACGTCCACCTTCAGTCTATGACTATATAGGACGGCTAGGCCAAATGGTCTAGCGGATAACTTTTAAAGTATAAAATTAGGAATTTTAACAATAGGGTAAGTGAAAACTAATATTGGGGACTCGTTCTCGCTTACTATATGAAGTGCGTATAGTAAGATATAGAGTAGAGAGGGTTAAACCCTTTCTTTTCTATCTTTTCTCTCATCCTTCTCCTTCTCTTTCCATTTCCAAAATAACTCTCTCTTCTTCTCTTATTGTCTCTTCTTTTTCTATAATTTCGTTTTGTATCTCGGCTCTTGATAGGTGCCAAGTTCGAGTAGCGATTTTGGTAGTATTGATAAATTTGATTATTAATTCGATATCTATTTTCATATATAGCAGAAATTGTAGATTGATTTTCGAGATTAGTATTTCTTTGAAGATTTTCTTTCTTTCTTTTCTATATATTAGGCAACCAATAAGGAGATGTATAGCTATTTCGATATTGTTGCAGATACACTTATTGTTTGAAAGTTTGAATCGATATAAATAAGACTTAATATAATTGTAGCCGATTTTGAGTTGAAAAAAGACGCTAATAATATTTTGCTTAGTATTTTCTGATAGCTTGATTTTGGAGCTGATTTTCTATAGGAAGAGTTTCGAATAGATTATATCTGATTGATTTGATCTGGATTTGTATTGATTGAGAGTCTCTAGTTATTGATCGGAGTCGTGTTTTTTTATTATTATACCAAATAGTTCTATACTGGTTTCGCTTGAAGTGGCTTATATTGAAGTTGCTTCTTTCGCTAATTTATCAGTCATTTCATTTCCTTATATCGAAATGTGACCTGGAACCCAATTTAAAGAGACTTCAGTTCCTTTTGCTCTAATATCCTCTACTGCCTTGATTGCTTGTATTTGGTAAACTTGCCCGGGGTGATCGGAGGGGGTTTTTAGATAATAGAGTTCAGCTTGGTTATCCGAATAGATCTTGAATTTCTGTCCTTTATATGCTACAATACTAGCATATTCGATAGCTTTTGTAACTCCCAATAATTCTCTATTATATATTAATTGATTAATATCAATATTCGAACGTTTTCGATAAGAGATTGATCCATTTAATTGTATTGCAACTATCCCTACTCCTATTCCAATTTCTTTTTTGATAGAAGATGTATTAGTATATATATAAACTGTATTTTGATTTTTGTATTTAAATATAATATTGTGAAGAGTAGCTGTATCTTCTTTCGAGGCTTTACTAATATTGACTTTGTAAGATATATCTCTTTTCCAGAAAGAGAAGTTGAAATAGGTAATCTTTTCGAGAGTAGATGGATTGAAATCTTGTTCTATGGATTCTCTTATTTTATCTAATTGAAGTAGCTTGTAATATTTTCTTTAAGAAATAATTATTACTTTTAGGTTCGATTTGTATTGAGATAACACTTCTTTTTCGATATTGATTGAATGATTTAATAATAATTTCATTAATCGAAAGGCATATCGTTTTATATTTGAGTCTAAACGGATTTTTACTGGCTTTAATCCTACTTCGATTTCCATTGAAAGGATTGAAACGGTTTTGAAGATTCCAAATATCTTTCGAAAAACTAGATTTTGAAGTAATTGAAGCGTATCCTTAAATTTGATTTGGCCTTTCCACCAAACTTCCAATTCGTAGTTAGCAATACTAGTTATACAAGCTATATATAACTATCTCATAGCCTTAGAACTAAGGCCTTTTTCTGTATTAACTAAACAAGCCATTTATTGAAAAGCTCTTTTTGTTTATACTACTCTGATATTGACATATTGATCGAATTTGAGATTCGAATCGAATTAGATACTAAGCTATCTAATTAGAGATTGGAGTATTACTGTTTTCGAATTGGGTAAAGTAATAGAATATTAAACTATTAATTTGGAAAAGGAAAAATGTATTAACTCTATTTTAACTAAATCGAATTGGATTGCATTCTTTGAGCTGAATTTGTATAATTGTTTTGTAGCTTTTTTCTAACAAATTAACATTCTTTCTTCAAGTAGATAACTTAGTAATAAGAGCGATATCGTCAATATATAAAAGGAATTTGATTAAATTGTTTTGGAAAAAATCTCTAATATAAATCAAGAAAAGGATTGGCGAGATAGGGCTGCCTTATGGTATTCCGGTCGAAATTGATTTGAAAAATTCGATTTGATTATTAAAAGATAGTTTTAATTGTTTTTGTTAAAGAAATGAAGTTATCCAGAAGATAAGATTGATTGATAATCTCAGTTTCTTATAGATATCTAATAATCGATTTTTTGAAATATAATCAAATGCTTCTTTTATATCTATAAATAAAACCGAAGTCTTATTATTAGCTCGCTTATTGCTTTCAATCTCTATATTCAAAAGAAGAGCTATATCAATTGCCGATTTCTTTTATTATCTTTTCATTTGACTATAATGTAAGAGATGGGTAGTTTCCACTAGATATCCTAATCATTAAGCTAGAATCCTTTCGCTTACTTTTTCTAAGTAATTGAGAAGTGTAATAATCCTATATGCTTTTGATATTGAATAATCTGGTTTCAAAGCTTTTTTTAGAATTGCTCTAGTGGCTTGTTTCCAGTATTATAGGTGATATCCAATATTAAGAAGCTTGCTATATAAAATAAAGAAGATTTATAGAATAGCTTTATATACTCTTATAATAATTTCTTGAGTAATATTATTTGGACTAGGAGTTTTCCCTTGAATTTTAGTCGAACAGGTGTTTTTTAGTTCATTTTTAGAGAGATCAAATTATTTCTATTTGTTGAATTATTGATATTCTTTTCATTCAGGTTTGATTGTAATAAGAGGTTTGAGGGAATAGAATAATTCAAAAAGCAGAGCATTTTTCTTCAAAAGAGGTTTTTAAAGCAATATTAGGGATTCTTTGATTTTGATAATCCTTTATATAGACCATTACTTTGAAAATAGTTTGAGTATTCTTTTTTTTTAGGAAATCGTTTTAATAATTCTTTTTTACTATTTTAATAGCTTGAAAATATTTGTTTCTGATAATTCGATAAGTTTCTTTTGAACTAATATTTTCGAAATTGGATTCAATTTGTTGTTTTGCTTTTCCTAGTTCTTTTTGAAGGGCTTTCAATTCAGGAGATCACTATAGCTTAGCTCTTTTATTTGTTATAATCTTTGGAGTACAGCTTTCCATTGCCTTTTGGATAATCCTTATAAGTTCACTAGCAGCTTGATTCAATTTGGAATAATATATATCGTTTTCTTGAAGGAAATCAATCGAATCTTGTGTAGTTGTTGTAAACATACTTAGTTCGGCTAGAGTGGGCGAGTGTTTGGCTTTGAATTGTAGAATAGATTCGAATAGCTCCCAATTGGCTAGCTTTGTATAATATCTGATTATTGGCTTTTGAAAAGGGGTATTTGAAATCTCTTTTCCTTTTAATTCAAATAGAATCCCTGAATGATCGGATCCAATATTAGAAAGTGTTTGCCAATCTTGTATCTTTGAAGAGATGCTTTGAAAAGCTAATGTGAGATTGAGTATACTTGGATTTATCAGATTAGTTTGAAAGAAAGTAATAGCTCCAGGTTTATTCAATAGATTTAGATTTTGATCTTCAATTCACTTTACTAGTTGATTGGTATTAGCGCTTTTGTTTGAAAAGAGATTCCATAATGGATGATAGGAGTTGAAGTCGTCTAATATTATTGTTTATTGATTAATCAATAGATTATAAAGGGACCGATCAATTGTATATCCTTTTTTCTATGCTTGATCTGCTTTGTTATATATATTGATAATTTGGAAGGTTTCGCTTTCATTTTAGCAGTTTATTATTTGTATATCCAGGTCTATTGGCGAATAAGGGGCTAGATTAACTGTAGCTTGGAGGTCTTTGGAAATATATAGGAGGGTTCGGGGTTTGAGATCGGGGTTGAAGTTGGGGAGAATTTGTATAAAATTGGAGTGTATAGTCGATCTGCAATTAGAGAAATTGGTTCCATTTTTTTGAATCCAAGGTTTCTGAATTAAAATCAGATCAATATTGAGCTCAAAAGCAAGCTATAAAACGTTTTCTGTAGCTTGAGAACTTTTGTTGAGGTTTATTTAAAGAAATCTGATATTATTGTAACATATTGATTAATATTGTTGGCTTTTTTATTGAATAGCTTTAAAGATTTCATAGTTTTTAGAGCTAGCTGTATGATTTCCTTAACAATTAGAGCATTTGGTAATAATATAAGAGTAGAGTTTTTCTTTTAAGTTGTAGATCATATAGAGATGTATTGCTATAATGTGTTTGCCTCTGCACAATCCGCAAGAAGGGTCCTTTTTTGTAATACGAGCTTTGATGTTCAAAGCCCTGGCATTTTTGGTATTGTATAATAGGTTTGGATTTGTAGAATTGTTTTACTCTGACACTAATGCTTGCAATATACAACCACTTTCGAATAGCTAGTTCGGCTTCTGATTTTGAGACAAAAGCTATAACGATAGTGTTGTCTTTTTGATAAGCTTTTTTGGCTATTGGAGTAAGCTAGAAGGGAGTTCCTATTGGCTTGCAATCTGTATTGAAGGTTTTGATTTTAGTTGTAATTAAATCCATTCCTTTGGGCTCAGAAAACTCTTTTATAGGAATATTGTGAATAATAACCCTATGCCATTCTTGATCTTTTTGAATCCTTTCGAATTTGATAACATTTTTCCAGATAGCTTTCTTTTTAATTAGGAATTGTGTTGTAAAGGGATTATTAGTAGTGATAATAATATTGTTATTGAGAGAGAGTATTGCTGCAGTAACTACTGGTCCTTTGATTCCAATTTTCTGGAAGGCTTCATTAATCTTGTTTCGAATCGTTAAGGGCGAGAAGGTTTTGGAGTTAGGGATTTCTGGTTTGATTAAAAGTAATTGTTTTTGGATAATACTAGTCTTTTTCTCTATTGGAATAGATTTATTACTTTTTCCTTTAGTAACTAGATTCTATTCCCCTTCTTTTGTAATATTAGTGTATGTGAGGATTCATAATAAGTCCACTAAATCACTTATTAATATCTTACTAAATAAGAGATATCTTGATGACTAATACACATATAATATGATCTTATATTATAAAATCATATTATCATATAGTTGTATAATAGTATCTCTTATCAAATTGATTTATAATGGAATAGAATGAAATGGAACTAGATGGAAGTATACAGGAAATATCGCTAAATTGATTGGTTGTACTTTCTTTTTATTATCTAAAATGATTCTATAAGATACGATTTAAATCGATCTTATTTATAAGCATAGAATATACTAGAATTTCATTATAAACTATATAAACCTAGAATATTCTTTAAAGAAAATCTAGGAAAAAGCAAGCAATTCATCTCATCTCAGCCTAGCTCTTCTAAATTGACTTCAATTCAACTCTTATTCTATATATTCGATTTATCCCTCAAGCTTAAACTGACTAGATCTTCCACTATCATTATAATAATACTATTCCTTATTATTATAAAAGCTAACCTCCAAGAGTGTAAAAAGGTTTTGATATTGATATTGTGGTACTAATGGGAGCCGATTTGGTTAAAGCTTTGGTTTGAGATTCGATTTTCTGTGTAGCTGTTTCTAAATGATTGATTTGGAATGTAATGATTTTGGAAGCTGTAGTGAGATTTCCTTTTTCAGTGTATTCTCTAAAGATTTCTAAAAGATCTAATAGCTTAGATTGTTCGTTATGTGATTGAGAAAGAGTAGAAGCTAGAATTATAAGATCTCTAGCTTTTAGAATAGCTTTTTTAGGAATAATTAGATCGTTTTGGATTTTGAATTGCTTGTTTGGATTGATGAATAGTATAATAGAGTTTCGCTTTTTGTTTTGGTTGAAAATTTGAGTGATATTGTTTGGCTTTTGAGTAATAAAAGGATCGCTAGGTATACTGAAATCTTGTATTCTAATTTTAGGACTAGTTATTTGATTGATTGATAAAGTAAGGCTTGATAATTCGATTGGGGTTCTTCTGAAATAAGTAAGCAAATTTGGGGTTGTAAAAGGGCTGGAAGTGATTACTGGATAGGTATTTGGTATTATAGATTGATCTGGGGTGGCTTCTCTCATATCTATATCTGAAAGAGTATTCAGATTAGTATTTAGAACCTCTACAATTATACAATCGGAATGTTCCATATTGATATTGAGATTGGATTATCTATTCTGAAATCTTGGAATAGAGTTTTTCACACGTTTTTTCGTATACGTTTCGTATTTCGAAGCATTGGCGGCAGTATTATAACAATTACTAACCAGAATCACTTGAAGATAATTACAATGGAATTGTATTGATAACTATGATCTAGAGTGATCATGAGAAAGTCGTATTTCGAAGAAAAAGTTTCCTTCGAAATTTGTTGTATGATTTCTATTAGGAGAATTGGAATGGTTTTGAAGACTCCTAGTATCTTTCGAAAAGCTAGGTTTTGAAGAACTTGCATTTTATCCCTAAAGTAGGCTTGTCCTCTCCACTAAATCACTAATCCATAATCTGCTATACTAGTTATACAGGCTATATATAGCTGTCGAAGGGCTTTCGAGCTTAGGCCTTTTTCTGTATTGGCTAATCGAGTTATTCGATAAAAGGCTTCTTTTGCTTGTGTGATTCGAATATTGATGTATTGATTGAATTTGAGATTTGGATTAAACTATATATCTAGCTATTTGATTAGGGATTGGGGTGTAATGATATTGGAATTAGATAGTTTGATTAAGTGATTCTTAGTTAACTTGGAAGCTAAGAAATACATTAACTCCGTTTTTGTTAAATCGAATTGAATAACGTTTTTCGAACTAAGCTCATAAATTTGCTTTGTAGCTTTCTCAAGAGATATAATATTCTTCTTTCAAGAAGATAAGTTTGTGATCAAAGCAATATTGTTAATATAGGAGAGAAATTTGATTGATTTTAAAAGAAATAAATCTCTGATATATATTAGGAATAGGATTAGAGAAATAGGACTGCCTTGTAGTATTCCAGTCGAAATAGACTTGAAAGATTCAATTTGATTGTTAAAGGACAATTTGAGTTGTCTTTATTGAAAGAATGAGGCTATCCAAGTAATCAGGTTTGTTGGTAGTTTTAGCTTTTTACAAATTTCCAATAATCGATTTCTTGAGATGTGATTGAAGGCTTCCTTTATATTTATAAATAGAACTGAAGTCTTTTTGTGAATTTGCTTATTTCTTTTGATTTCTGTAGTTAGAAGAAGAGTTGTATCAATTGCTGATTTCTTTTGTCGGCTTCCAATTTGACTTTTGTATAATAAGCTAATAGTTTCTACTAAATAGCCTAATCTTTAAGCTAATATCCTTTCGCTAATCTTTCCAAGACAATTTAGAAGTACAATAACTCTATATACTTTCGGAACGGAATAGTTAGGTTTTGAGGCTTTCTTCAAAATCGCTCCAGTGGCTTGTTTCCAGTATTGTGGATGGTATCCAAGGTTGATTAGATTGCTGAATAAATTGAAGAAGATCTGTGGAATTGCTTTATATGCTTTCGTAATAATCTCCTGAGTGATTCTATCTGGGCCAGGGGTCTTTCCTTGGATTTTGGCTGAACAGGTATTATTTAATTCGATTTGTAAAAGGTTAGGCTATTCCCATTTCTTGGATTGCTTGTATCCTTCCCATTGTGGTTTTGAAGTGACTGGGGGGGATGGGAATAGAGTCGATCTGAAAGCAGAGCATTTTCCTTCAAAAGAGCTTTCGGTTGAAATATCCGGTATCCTTTGATCTTGATAGTCTTTTGTATAGGCCATTGCTTTGAATATTGTCTGTATATCCTCCTTTTCTAGGAATTCATTCCAATAATTCTTCTTTACTATTTTAATAGCCTGAAAGTATTTGTTTCTAGCAATTCGATATTCCTCTTTGAAATTTGAGTTCTCCAAATCGGATTCGATTAGTTGTTTTGCTCTTCCTAATACTTTTCGAAGCTCTTTCAGTTCGGGTATCCACCATGGTTTTCCCCTTTTTTCCGAACTGACTTTAGGTATAGATTTTTCAGTAGCTTTCTGAATAATTCTTGTAAGTTCGCTTGCTGCTTAATCTAGATTAGAATGATCATTTCTTTCTTTCAGATTATTGAGCGAATCCTCTTCAGATGAAATTGTCAATATCAAAGTAGAGAGAGTAGAAGAGAATAAGATTTCTGATTTCAGTATTGATTCGAATTTATTCTAATTGGCTAGCTTGGTATTATATCTAGCTAGCGATATTGTATTACAGGAACTTGATTCTTCTTTTCCTTTAAATTCGAATAGTATTCCTGTATGATCGGATCCTGTATTTGATAGTGTTTGCCAGTTTTGGATTTGAGAAGCAATTCTTTCTGAAGCTAATGTGAAATCGATAACGCTTGGATTGAGGAGATTATTACAATAAAAGGTATTAAAACCAGGCTCGTTTAGAAGAGTGAGATTCTGATCTTTCAGTTATTTGGCTAATTAATTAGCGTTTCCGCTTTTCTTCGAAAAAGGATCCCATTATGGGTGATGGGAGTTGAAGTTGTTTACAAAATAGTTTTTTGTGTGATTGATGAATTGTATAGGTGTTTTTCAAATGTAAAGCCTTTTTCTTTAGTTTGATCAGCTTCATTATAAATGTTAACGATTTGAAAGGCTTTATTTCCATTTTGACAATCGAAGATCTGAATATCAGGATCTCTTGGAGAATTAGGAGAAAGGTTGATTGTAAATTGAAGGGTTTTTGAGGTGTATAATAATGTTCGTAATCGATATTTGGAATCGAATCTCGGAAGTGTTTGTATAAAATTAGAGTATATAATCGATCTAGCATTTGAATAATTATTTCCATTTTTGATAATCCAAAGCTTTTGAATAGTAATGAAATCGATATTGAGTTCTGTTACAATTTATAAAATGTTTTCTGTAGCTTGTAAACTCTGATTAAGATTTATTTGAAGGATTCGAATATTGATGTAATTCATTAAAAAGTATTATTCGATTTTTGTTGAATAGCCTGATAGGTTTCATATGTTTTCGAATTTGCTACGTGATTCCCTTGACAATTCGAGCATTTCGCTACTAAATGTTGACAGAATTTTCCTTTAATATTGTATACCATACACAAGTATACTAATATAATATACTTACCTTTACATAAACTATAAAAAGGGTTTCTTCTACAATAAGCATCCTGGTATCCAAATCCTTAACACTTCTGGCACTATATAGTTGATTTTGATTTGTAGAATTTTTCTATTCTCATACTACTTCCAGTAATATATAACCGCTTTCGGATAGCTAATTCCGCTTCTAATTTGGTAGCAAAAGCAATAACTACAGCTCCCTCTTGTTGATGAGCTCTTTTCAAAGTAGGAGTGAGCCAGAAAGGGGTTCCTATAGGCTTGAAGTCAGGATTGAAGGTCTTGATTTTGTTTAAGATAAGATCCATTCCCTTTGCTCCTGAGAATTCTTTAATGGGGACTCTGTGAATAATGACTTTATACCATTCTTGATCCTTTTGAATCCTTTCGAATTTGATAATGTTACTCCAAATAGCTTTCTTTTCTATTAAGAATTGTGATGTAAAAGGATCGTTTGTTGTAATAATGATATTATTATTGAAGGATAAAGTAACTGCTGCAATAACTGGTCCTTTAATTCCAGTCTTTTGAAAAGCTTCATTTATTTTATTTCGAATAGTTAAAGAGGAGAAGGAAGTGGGGTTTGAGATTTCTGGTTTGATTAGAATAAGTCGTTTTTGGATTGAATCCATCTTTTCTTTTATAGGGATTGATTTGATGCTTTTTTTGGAGACTAGATTCCATTCTCCTTTTGAAACTTTTGTATATATTGGTTTTGATATTGGGATAGTAGTGGATATAGGAGTTGTATTTAGGGCTTTAGCTTGGGATTCGATTTTTCGAGTAGCTGATTCGAGATGGGTGATTTGAGAGGTAATGATTTTGGAGGCTGTAGTAAGGTTTCCCTTTTCAGTATACTCTCTAAAGATTTCTAGGAGATCTAGAAGCTTGGATTGTTCGTTGCGTGATTAAGTAAGTGTTGAAGCTAGTACTATGAGATCTCTTGCTTTCAGGATAGCTTCTTTTGAAGAAGAGGGGTTGTCTTAAACTCTGGGTTGTTTGTTTTGATTGCCGAGAGGTATTGTAAGGCCGCGTTTCTTGTTTTGATTGAAGATATAGGTAGTATTATTTGTATTTTGAATGAGAAAAGGATCACTAAATAGGTTGATTTCTTTATTTCTTCTTTTGAAGTTGATTGGTAGAGTTGGGCTGGAGATTTCGAATATAGAGGTTTCAGAAGGTAGATGAGGACTTGATGCAAGAGTACCTAATATGATTGTAGGATAGGTATTAGATATAATAGAGACTTCGGGAGAAGCTTTTATCATATTAGTATCCTTCAATATATTTGAGAAACTCATTTTGGGGATTGTGTTTCTGTTTTGGAGATCAGAATAAAGAGTTTTCTACGCGAATTTTCGTGTGTATTTTGCGTTTTGGAACATCGACAACAGTATCACAACAACTACTGGTTCGAATCAATTGGGAGGAATTGCAATGGATTTGGTTTAGTAACTATGATCTATAGCGATCGCGAAACGGTCGTATTTCGAAGAAAAGTTTCCTTCGAAATTTGTTGTGTGTGCCTACTCAAGAGTATCAATCAACCTTTTGAGTATGATATCGCTTCATTGGTCCATACACTTTAATATCCAATAACTGAAGTAGATGCGAGTAATAAGATGATAGAATAAAAAGATCAATCTCCTTCTCAATACAGAAAGCAATCAAACTTCCTATAATATAACTAGAATAACCATTCATAATCAATAATTGAGGCTGATCTTCTAATATTTTTCGAGATTCTAACTCAAAAACCTTATATATCCATTCAAAGCTATGACTATTAGAAATCCACCCACTATTGCTTGTTGAGAAATACCAGTTTGAAGGAATGTTAGTTAAAATCCATACAGTATTGGTATTTTGAGCCTTGAAAATGATTATAGGGAGCAAAGAACCTCCATCTACATTTACATATTTCAATACAATTATTTACTCTTACCTTCCTGCTGTAACCTTCCAATTCGATTTGAGAATAGAATCTATAATTATACGTATTGATTTTATTTCTCCAATTACATATCCTATTTCATCTATATTATATATATTCTTGAGTTTATAATATTGTTTTTCGATTCGTACTTGAAATGTTGAAAACCATGCTGAAATTGTTTCAAATGTAGCTTCTTTATACCTTGCAGATTCCAATTTACGAGAATAGATTCCTTTAAGTTTAGAATATCGATCTAAGAACCTATAGATCCATCATTAACCTATATAATTTAACTAAAAGGATAAAAAGATAAATAATAACACGAAAATAACACATTGATTTAGAATTTCTTGGGCTATTTCTTTCAACAATTTAGAAGTTGCAAGATATCCAATAGCTATCAATCGTGAGATCTATTGTACTAGAATCTTCTCTTCTGCATTAAAAAGTTTTTGAAAGGATTTGTAAGATTGAGAACGTAATTATCGTTCAGTTATTCGATTTATCAAGATTGATTTCGGAATCTTAAAATGAATAGCAACACTTCGAATTGAAGTAAATTCTTTATTTTTTAGACTTTCTATAGCCTTTTGAATATTATTTTTCGATTCATTACGAGGTAAGACGCGGGCTGAAGTGGGGCTTGGGGGGGAAGAAAAGGATAAAAGAAAGATAAAGGATGGGGGGGAGGGGAGTGGGTGGAGGGTGGAGCGAGAGCAGGACAGGAACCGATGCGCGGCATAGGACGGGAGAGCGGGGGGACAGAGAGAGAGCGAGCGATATAGGGAGACGGGAGGTAGCCAGGGGAGGGGGGGGAGAGTGGAGGAGAGAGAGCGAGAGAGGGAGGGGGGAGGGGGGGGAGGGGGGGGGGGGTGGAGAGACGGGTGGGGAGAGGAGGAGTAGGAGGGAGTGGAGAGATAGGGGTGGAGAGGAGGCTAGTGGGGGAGGGGAGGAGAGGAAGGTGAGAGAGTGGATGAGAAGGGGAGAGGTGAGGGGGGTGGGTGGAGGGGGGTGGGGGGGGGGGGGGGGGGAGGTGGGGGGGGGGGGTCGGGGGGGGGGGGGGGTTGGGGAGGGGGAGGGGGGAGGGTGATGGGGGGATGGGGGAGGGGGGAGGGGTAGGGGGAGGGGGGAGGGGTAGGGTGGAGGGGGAGGGGAGGGGCGGGGGAGGGGGAGGGGAGGGGATGGAGCGGCGCGCGGGCCCGCGCCGCCCGTGGGGGGGGAGATGAGAGCCCGCAACCCGAACCCGTAACCCGAACCCGAACCCGAACCCGACGAACCCGAAACCCTAACCCGAACCGAAACCCGACCCGATCCCGAACCCGAACCCGAACCCGAACCCGGCATCCCGACAAATCACACACACCACACCCACACACACACACACACACTACACACACACCCACTCCGCACTACACACATCTCTACCGAGACACGGGAGCGAAGAGATGACAGGCATCTATACACTCACCAGTTATACTTAGCGACACACAGAGCTAGACACCTCATCATATACTCATCTACACAAATATCGATACTACCCACACATACACCGACACCCATACCCATCTCTATGTATCTATATATCCATCTATACACACTCACATTGAGACCCATATACTTATACCTATATATATATATATATATATATACACACATATATAACGTAACTTGACTAGAAATAGGTCATGTCATGATATAGATCAAAATCACCCCCTCATTTCTTTATTTTATACATTTATTCAACACACAATAAATCGAAAGTCATTAAATCGTAATGAATCGAAAAATAATATTCAAAAGGCTATAGAAAGTCTAAAAAATAAAGAATTTACTTCAATTCGAAGTGTTGCTATTCATTTTAAGATTCCGAAATCAATCTTGATAAATCGAATAACTGAACGATAATTACGTTCTCAATCTTACAAATCCTTTCAAAAACTTTTTAATGCAGAAGAGAAGATTCTAGTACAATAGATCTCACGATTGATAGCTATTGGATATCTTGCAACTTCTAAATTGTTGAAAGAAATAGCCCAAGAAATTCTAAATCAATGTGTTATTTTCGTGTTATTATTTATCTTTTTATCCTTTTAGTTAAATTATATAGGTTAATGATGGATCTATAGGTTCTTAGATCGATATTCTAAACTTAAAGGAATCTATTCTCGTAAATTGGAATCTGCAAGGTATAAAGAAGCTACATTTGAAACAATTTCAGCATGGTTTTCAACATTTCAAGTACGAATCGAAAAACAATATTATAAACTCAAGAATATATATAATATAGATGAAATAGGATATGTAATTGGAGAAATAAAATCAATACGTATAATTATAGATTCTATTCTCAAATCGAATTGGAAGGTTACAGCAGGAAGGTAAGAGTAAATAATTGTATTGAAATATGTAAATGTAGATGGAGGTTCTTTGCTCCCTATAATCATTTTCAAGGCTCAAAATACCAATACTGTATGGATTTTAACTAACATTCCTTCAAACTGGTATTTCTCAACAAGCAATAGTGGGTGGATTTCTAATAGTCATAGCTTTGAATGGATATATAAGGTTTTTGAGTTAGAATCTCGAAAAATATTAGAAGATCAGCCTCAATTATTGATTATGAATGGTTATTCTAGTTATATTATAGGAAGTTTGATTGCTTTCTGTATTGAGAAGGAGATTGATCTTTTTATTCTATCATCTTATTACTCGCATCTACTTCAGTTATTGGATATTAAAGTGTATGGACCAATGAAGCGATATCATACTCAAAAGGTTGATTGATACTCTTGAGTAGGCACACACAACAAATTTCGAAGGAAACTTTTTCTTCGAAATACGACCGTTTCGCGATCGCTATAGATCATAGTTACTAAACCAAATCCATTGCAATTCCTCCCAATTGATTCGAACCAGTAGTTGTTGTGATACTGTTGTCGATGTTCCAAAACGCAAAATACACACGAAAATTCGCGTAGAAAACTCTTTATTCTGATCTCCAAAACAGAAACACAATCCCCAAAATGAGTTTCTCAAATATATTGAAGGATACTAATATGATAAAAGCTTCTCCCGAAGTCTCTATTATATCTAATACCTATCCTACAATCATATTAGGTACTCTTGCATCAAGTCCTCATCTACCTTCTGAAACCTCTATATTCGAAATCTCCAGCCCAACTCTACCAATCAACTTCAAAAGAAGAAATAAAGAAATCAACCTATTTAGTGATCCTTTTCTCATTCAAAATACAAATAATACTACCTATATCTTCAATCAAAACAAGAAACGCGGCCTTACAATACCTCTCGGCAATCAAAACAAACAACCCAGAGTTTAAGACAACCCCTCTTCTTCAAAAGAAGCTATCCTGAAAGCAAGAGATCTCATAGTACTAGCTTCAACACTTACTTAATCACGCAACGAACAATCCAAGCTTCTAGATCTCCTAGAAATCTTTAGAGAGTATACTGAAAAGGGAAACCTTACTACAGCCTCCAAAATCATTACCTCTCAAATCACCCATCTCGAATCAGCTACTCGAAAAATCGAATCCCAAGCTAAAGCCCTAAATACAACTCCTATATCCACTACTATCCCAATATCAAAACCAATATATACAAAAGTTTCAAAAGGAGAATGGAATCTAGTCTCCAAAAAAAGCATCAAATCAATCCCTATAAAAGAAAAGATGGATTCAATCCAAAAACGACTTATTCTAATCAAACCAGAAATCTCAAACCCCACTTCCTTCTCCTCTTTAACTATTCGAAATAAAATAAATGAAGCTTTTCAAAAGACTGGAATTAAAGGACCAGTTATTGCAGCAGTTACTTTATCCTTCAATAATAATATCATTATTACAACAAACGATCCTTTTACATCACAATTCTTAATAGAAAAGAAAGCTATTTGGAGTAACATTATCAAATTCGAAAGGATTCAAAAGGATCAAGAATGGTATAAAGTCATTATTCACAGAGTCCCCATTAAAGAATTCTCAGGAGCAAAGGGAATGGATCTTATCTTAAACAAAATCAAGACCTTCAATCCTGACTTCAAGCCTATAGGAACCCCTTTCTGGCTCACTCCTACTTTGAAAAGAGCTCATCAACAAGAGGGAGCTGTAGTTATTGCTTTTGCTACCAAATTAGAAGCGGAATTAGCTATCCGAAAGCGGTTATATATTACTGGAAGTAGTATGAGAATAGAAAAATTCTACAAATCAAAATCAACTATATAGTGCCAGAAGTGTTAAGGATTTGGATACCAGGATGCTTATTGTAGAAGAAACCCTTTTTATAGTTTATGTAAAGGTAAGTATATTATATTAGTATACTTGTGTATGGTATACAATATTAAAGGAAAATTCTGTCAACATTTAGTAGCGAAATGCTCGAATTGTCAAGGGAATCACGTAGCAAATTCGAAAACATATGAAACCTATCAGGCTATTCAACAAAAATCGAATAATACTTTTTAATGAATTACATCAATATTCGAATCCTTCAAATAAATCTTAATCAGAGTTTACAAGCTACAGAAAACATTTTATAAATTGTAACAGAACTCAATATCGATTTCATTACTATTCAAAAGCTTTGGATTATCAAAAATGGAAATAATTATTCAAATGCTAGATCGATTATATACTCTAATTTTATACAAACACTTCCGAGATTCGATTCCAAATATCGATTACGAACATTATTATACACCTCAAAAACCCTTCAATTTACAATCAACCTTTCTCCTAATTCTCCAAGAGATCCTGATATTCAGATCTTCGATTGTCAAAATGGAAATAAAGCCTTTCAAATCGTTAACATTTATAATGAAGCTGATCAAACTAAAGAAAAAGGCTTTACATTTGAAAAACACCTATACAATTCATCAATCACACAAAAAACTATTTTTGTAAACAACTTCAACTCCCATCACCCATAATGGGATCCTTTTTCGAAGAAAAGCGGAAACGCTAATTAATTAGCCAAATAACTGAAAGATCAGAATCTCACTCTTCTAAACGAGCCTGGTTTTAATACCTTTTATTGTAATAATCTCCTCAATCCAAGCGTTATCGATTTCACATTAGCTTCAGAAAGAATTGCTTCTCAAATCCAAAACTGGCAAACACTATCAAATACAGGATCCGATCATACAGGAATACTATTCGAATTTAAAGGAAAAGAAGAATCAAGTTCCTGTAATACAATATCGCTAGCTAGATATAATACCAAGCTAGCCAATTAGAATAAATTCGAATCAATACTGAAATCAGAAATCTTATTCTCTTCTACTCTCTCTACTTTGATATTGACAATTTCATCTGAAGAGGATTCGCTCAATAATCTGAAAGAAAGAAATGATCATTCTAATCTAGATTAAGCAGCAAGCGAACTTACAAGAATTATTCAGAAAGCTACTGAAAAATCTATACCTAAAGTCAGTTCGGAAAAAAGGGGAAAACCATGGTGGATACCCGAACTGAAAGAGCTTCGAAAAGTATTAGGAAGAGCAAAACAACTAATCGAATCCGATTTGGAGAACTCAAATTTCAAAGAGGAATATCGAATTGCTAGAAACAAATACTTTCAGGCTATTAAAATAGTAAAGAAGAATTATTGGAATGAATTCCTAGAAAAGGAGGATATACAGACAATATTCAAAGCAATGGCCTATACAAAAGACTATCAAGATCAAAGGATACCGGATATTTCAACCGAAAGCTCTTTTGAAGGAAAATGCTCTGCTTTCAGATCGACTCTATTCCCATCCCCCCCAGTCACTTCAAAACCACAATGGGAAGGATACAAGCAATCCAAGAAATGGGAATAGCCTAACCTTTTACAAATCGAATTAAATAATACCTGTTCAGCCAAAATCCAAGGAAAGACCCCTGGCCCAGATAGAATCACTCAGGAGATTATTACGAAAGCATATAAAGCAATTCCACAGATCTTCTTCAATTTATTCAGCAATCTAATCAACCTTGGATACCATCCACAATACTGGAAACAAGCCACTGGAGCGATTTTGAAGAAAGCCTCAAAACCTAACTATTCCGTTCCGAAAGTATATAGAGTTATTGTACTTCTAAATTGTCTTGGAAAGATTAGCGAAAGGATATTAGCTTAAAGATTAGGCTATTTAGTAGAAACTATTAGCTTATTATACAAAAGTCAAATTGGAAGCCGACAAAAGAAATCAGCAATTGATACAACTCTTCTTCTAACTACAGAAATCAAAAGAAATAAGCAAATTCACAAAAAGACTTCAGTTCTATTTATAAATATAAAGGAAGCCTTCAATCACATCTCAAGAAATCGATTATTGGAAATTTGTAAAAAGCTAAAACTACCAACAAACCTGATTACTTGGATAGCCTCATTCTTTCAATAAAGACAACTCAAATTGTCCTTTAACAATCAAATTGAATCTTTCAAGTCTATTTCGACTGGAATACTACAAGGCAGTCCTATTTCTCTAATCCTATTCCTAATATATATCAGAGATTTATTTCTTTTAAAATCAATCAAATTTCTCTCCTATATTAACAATATTGCTTTGATCACAAACTTATCTTCTTGAAAGAAGAATATTATATCTCTTGAGAAAGCTACAAAGCAAATTTATGAGCTTAGTTCGAAAAACGTTATTCAATTCGATTTAACAAAAACGGAGTTAATGTATTTCTTAGCTTCCAAGTTAACTAAGAATCACTTAATCAAACTATCTAATTCCAATATCATTACACCCCAATCCCTAATCAAATAGCTAGATATATAGTTTAATCCAAATCTCAAATTCAATCAATACATCAATATTCGAATCACACAAGCAAAAGAAGCCTTTTATCGAATAACTCGATTAGCCAATACAGAAAAAGGCCTAAGCTCGAAAGCCCTTCGACAGCTATATATAGCCTGTATAACTAGTATAGCAGATTATGGATTAGTGATTTAGTGGAGAGGACAAGCCTACTTTAGGGATAAAATGCAAGTTCTTCAAAACCTAGCTTTTCGAAAGATACTAGGAGTCTTCAAAACCATTCCAATTCTCCTAATAGAAATCATACAACAAATTTCGAAGGAAACTTTTTCTTCGAAATACGACCTTCTCATGATCGCTCTAGATCATAGTTATCAATATAATTCCATTGCAATTATCTCCAAGTGATTCTGATCAGTAGTTGTTGTGATACTGTTGTTGACGCTTCGAAACACGAAACGCATGCGAAAAAACGTGTGAAAAACTCTGTTCTAAGATTTCAGAATAGATAACCCAATCTCAATATCAATATGAAATATTCTGATTGTATAGTTGTAGAGGTTCCAAATACTAATCTGAATACTCTTTCAGATATAGATATGAGAGAAGCCACCCCAGATCAATCTATAATACCAAATACCTATCTAACAATTACTTCCAGCCCTCCTACAACCCCAAATTTGCTTACTTATTTTAGAAGAACCCCAATCGAATTATCAAGCCTTACTTCATCAATCAATCAAATAACCAGTCCTGAAATCAGAATACAAGATTTCAGTATACCTAGCAATCCTTTTATTACTCAAAAGCCAAACACATCACTCAAATCTTCAACCAAAACAAAAAGCGAAACTCTATTACACCATTCATCAATCCAAACAAGCAATTCAAAATCTAAAACAATCCAATCACTCCTAAAGAAGCTATTCTAAAAGCTAAAGATCTCATAATTCTAGTTTCCACTCTTTCTCAATCATATAACAAACAATCTAAACTATTAGATCTTTTAGAAATCTTTAGAGAATACACTGAAAAAGAAACCTTACTACAGCTTCCAAAATCATCACATCCCAAATCAATCATTTGGAAACAGCTATACAGAAAATCGAATCTCAAACCAAAGCTTTAACCAAATCGGCTTCCATCAATACCACAATATCAACATAAAATCTTCTTACACTAATATTACAAAAAAAGGGGAATGGAATCTAGTTACTAAAGGAAAAAGTAACAAATCTATTCCAATAAAGAGAAAAGATTAGTATTATCCAAAAACGATTATTCTTAATCAACCAGAAATCCCTAACTCCAAAACCTTCTCGCCTTTAACGATTCGAAACAAGATTAATAAAGCCTTCCAGGAAATTGGAATCAAAGAACTAGTAAGTTGCTGCAGCAATATTCTTTCTCAATAATAATATCATTATTACTACTAATAATCCCTTTATAATACAATTCCTAATTGAAAAGAAAGCTATCTGGAAAAATGTTATCAAATTCGAAAGGATTCAAAAAGATCAAGAATGGCATAGGGTTATTATTCACAATATTCCTATAAAAGAGTTTTCTGAGCCCAAAGGAATGGATTTAATTACAACTAAAATCAAAACCTTCAATACAGATTTCAAGCCAATAGGAACTCCCTTCTAGCTTACTCCAATAGCCAAAAAAGCTTATCAAAAAGACAACACTATCGTTATAGCTTTTGTCTCAAAATCAGAAGCCGAACTAGCTATTCGAAAGTGGTTGTATATTGCAAGCATTAGTGTCAGAGTAAAACAATTCTACAAATCCAAACCTATTATACAATACCAAAAATGCCAGGGCTTTGAACATCAAAGCTCGTATTACAAAAAAGACCCTTCTTGCGGATTGTGCAGAGGCAAACACATTATAGCAATACATCTCTATATGATCTACAACTTAAAAGAAAAACTCTACTCTTATATTATTACCAAATGCTCTAATTGTTAAGGAAATCATACAGCTAGCTCTAAAAACTATGAAATCTTTAAAGCTATTCAATAAAAAAGCCAACAATATTAATCAATATGTTACAATAATATCAGATTTCTTTAAATAAACCTCAACAAAAGTTCTCAAGCTACAGAAAACGTTTTATAGCTTGCTTTTGAGCTCAATATTGATCTGATTTTAATTCAGAAACCTTGGATTCAAAAAAATGGAACCAATTTCTCTAATTGCAGATCGACTATACACTCCAATTTTATACAAATTCTCCCCAACTTCAACCCCGATCTCAAACCCCGAACCCTCCTATATATTTCCAAAGACCTCCAAGCTACAGTTAATCTAGCCCCTTATTCGCCAATAGACCTGGATATACAAATAATAAACTGCTAAAATGAAAGCGAAACCTTCCAAATTATCAATATATATAACAAAGCAGATCAAGCATAGAAAAAAGGATATACAATTGATCGGTCCCTTTATAATCTATTGATTAATCAATAAACAATAATATTAGACGACTTCAACTCCTATCATCCATTATGGAATCTCTTTTCAAACAAAAGCGCTAATACCAATCAACTAGTAAAGTGAATTGAAGATCAAAATCTAAATCTATTGAATAAACCTGGAGCTATTACTTTCTTTCAAACTAATCTGATAAATCCAAGTATACTCGATCTCACATTAGCTTTTCAAAGCATCTCTTCAAAGATACAAGATTGGCAAACACTTTCTAATATTGGATCCGATCATTCAGGGATTCTATTTGAATTAAAAGGAAAAGAGATTTCAAATACCCCTTTTCAAAAGCCAATAATCAGATATTATACAAAGCTAGCCAATTGGGAGCTATTCGAATCTATTCTACAATTCAAAGCCAAACACTCGCCCACTCTAGCCGAACTAAGTATGTTTACAACAACTACACAAGATTCGATTGATTTCCTTCAAGAAAACGATATATATTATTCCAAATTGAATCAAGCTGCTAGTGAACTTATAAGGATTATCCAAAAGGCAATGGAAAGCTGTACTCCAAAGATTATAACAAATAAAAGAGCTAAGCTATAGTGATCTCCTGAATTGAAAGCCCTTCAAAAAGAACTAGGAAAAGCAAAACAACAAATTGAATCCAATTTCGAAAATATTAGTTCAAAAGAAACTTATCGAATTATCAGAAACAAATATTTTCAAGCTATTAAAATAGTAAAAAAGAATTATTAAAACGATTTCCTAAAAAAAAAGAATACTCAAACTATTTTCAAAGTAATGGTCTATATAAAGGATTATCAAAATCAAAGAATCCCTAATATTGCTTTAAAAACCTCTTTTGAAGAAAAATGCTCTGCTTTTTGAATTATTCTATTCCCTCAACCTCTTATTACAACCAAACCTGAATGAAAAGAATATCAATAATTCAACAAATAGGAATGGTTTGATCTCTCTAAAAATGAACTAAAAAACACCTGTTCGACTAAAATTCAAGGGAAAACTCCTGGTCCAAATAATATTACTCAAGAAATCATTATAAGAGTATATAAAGCTATTCCACAAACCTTCTTTATTTTATATAGCAAGCTTCTTAATATTGGATACCACCTACAATACTGGAAACAAGCCACTGGAGCAATCCTAAAAAAAGCTTCGAAACCAGATTATTCAATATCAAAAGCATATAGGGTTATTACACTTCTCAATTACTTAGGAAAAGTAAGCGAAAGGATTCTAGCTCAATGATTAGGATATCTAGCGGAAACTACCCATCTCTTACATTATAGCCAAATGAAAAGACAACAAAAGAAATCGGCAATTGATACAGCTCTCCTTTTGAATATAGAGATTGAAAGCAATAAGCGAGCTAATAATAAGACTTCGGTTTTATTTATAGATATAAAAGAAGCATTTGATTATATTTCAAAAAATCGATTATTAGATATCTGCAAGAAACTGAGACTATCAATCAATCTTATCTCCTGGATAACTTCATTTCTTTAACAAAAACAACTAAAACTATCTTTTAATAATCAAATCGAATCTTTCAAACCAATTTCGACCGGAATACCACAAGGCAGCCCTATCTCGCCAATCCTCTTCTTGATTTATATTAGAGATCTTTTCCAAAACAATTCAATCAAATTCCTTTCATATATTGACGATATCGCTCTTATCACTAAGTCATCTACTTGAAGAAAGAATGTTAATTCGTTAGAAAAAGCTACAAAACAATTATACAAACTCAGCTCAAAGAATGCAATCCAATTCGATTTAGTTAAAACAGAGCTAATACATTTTTCCTCTTCCAAATTAATAGTTTAATATCCTATTACTTTACCCAATTCGGAAACAGTAATACTCCAATCTCTAATTAGATAGCTTAGTATCTGGTTCGATCCGAATCTCAAATTCGATCAACACGTCAATATCAGAGTAGCATAAACAAAAAGAGCTTTTCAATGAATGGCTTGCTTAGTTAATACAGAAAAAGGCCTTAGTTCTAAGGCTATGAGATAGTTATATATAGCTTGTATAACTAGTATTGCTAACTACGAATTGGAAGTTTGGTGGAAAGGCCAAATCAAATTTAAGGATACGCTTCAATTACTTCAAAATCTAGTTTTTCGAAAGATATTTGGAATCTTCAAAACCGTTTCAATCCTTTCAATGGAAATCGAAGTAGGATTAAAGCCAGTAAAAATCCGTTTAGACTCAAATATAAAACGATATGCCTTTCGATTAATGAAATTATTATTAAATCATTCAATCAATATTGAAAAAGAAGTGCTATCTCAATATAAATCGGATCTAGAAGTAATGGCTATCCCTCGAAGGAAATGTTATAAGTCACTTCAATTAGATAAAATAAGAGAATCTATAGAATAAGATTTCAATCCATTTATTCTCGAAAAGATTACTCATTTCAACTTCTCTCCCTGGAAAAGAGATACACCTTACAAAGTCAATATTAGTAAAGCCTCGAAAGAAGATACAGCTACTCTTTACAATATTATATTTAAATATAAAGATCAAAATACAGTTTATATATATACTAATACATCTTCTATCAAAAAAGGAATTGGAATAGGAATAGGGATAATTGCAATACAATCAAATAAATCAATCTCTTATCGAAAACATTCGAATATTGATATCAATCAATTAATATATAATGAAGAATTATTGGAAGTTACAAAAGCTATCGAATATACTAGTACTGTAGCATATAAAGGACAGAAATTCAAGATCTATTCGGATAACCAAGCTGAACTCTATTATCTAAAAACCCCCTCCGATCACCCCGGGCAAGTTTACCAAATACAAGCAATCAAGGCAGTAGAGGATATTAGAGCAAAAGGAACTGAAGTCTCTTTAAATTGGGTTCCAGGTCACATTTCGATATAAGGAAATGAAATGACTGATAAATTAGCGAAAGAAGCAACTTCAATATAAGCCACTTCAAGCGAAACCAGTATAGAACTATTTGGTATAATAATAAAAAAACACGACTCCGATCAATGACTAGAGACTCTCAATCAATACAAATCCAGATCAAATCAATCAGATATAATCTATTCGAAACTCTTCCTATAGAAAATCAGCTCCAAAATCAAGCTATCTCTTGGAGGTTAGCTTTTATAATAATAAGGAATAGTATTATTATAATGATAGTGGAAGATCTAGTCAGTTTAAGCTTGAGGGATAAATCGAATATATAGAATAAGAGTTGAATTGAAGTCAATTTAGAAGAGCTAGGCTGAGTTGAGATGAATTGCTTGCTTTTTCCTAGATTTTCTTTAAAGAATATTCTAGGTTTATATAGTTTATAATGAAATTCTAGTATATTCTATGCTTATAAATAAGATCGATTTAAATCGTATCTTATAGAATCATTTTAGATAATAAAAAGAAAGTACAACCAATCAATTTAGCGATATTTCCTGTATACTTCCATCTAGTTCCATTTCATTCTATTCCATTATAAATCAATTTGATAAGAGATACTATTATACAACTATATGATAATATGATTTTATAATATAAGATCATATTATATGTGTATTAGTCATCAAGATATCTCTTATTTAGTAAGATATTAATAAGTGATTTAGTGGACTTATTATGAATCCTCACACTATCAGAAGATACTAAGCGAAATATTATTAGCGTCTTTTTTCAACTCAAAATCGGCTACAATTATATTAAGTCTTATTTATATCGATTCAAACTTTCAAACAATAAGTGTATCTGCAACAATATCGAAACAGCTATACATCTCCTTATTGGTTGCCTAATATATAGAAAAGAAAGAAAGGAAATCTTCAAAGAAATACTAATCTCGAAATCAATCTACAATTTCTGCTATATATGAAAATAGGTATCGAATTAGTAATCAAATTTATCAATACTACCAAAATCGCTACTCGAACTTGGCACCTATCAAGAGCCGAGATACAAAACGAAATTGTGGAAGAAGAAGAGACAATAAGAGAAGGAGAGAGAGCCATTTTGGAAATAGAAAGAGAAGAAAAAGAATAAAAGAAAAGATAGAAAAGAAAGGGTTTAACCCTCTCTACTCTATATCTTACTATACGCACTTCGTATAGTAAGCGGGAACGAGTCCCCAGTATTAGTTTTCACTTACCCTATTGTTAAAATTCCTAATTTTGTACTTTAAAAGTTATCCGCTAGACCATTTGGCCTAGCCGTCCTATATAGTCATAGACTGAAGGTGGACGTTAATTAAATCAATCAATCAATCAACCAAATTGACCAAATTAACCATTTTAAGAAAAACCATATGAGGTAACAGATAAGCTGGAGGTCTGTTCATATGAGATTGGATTTGGGTCGTTTATTATATTAAAAAGGTAACCCTACGATCCGAAGATAACGAATCCAAAGCAACCCATTAGTGTATACACAAAAGGGATTTCACGAAAACAGATCGAATTCGTACTATTATATCTCTTTATAGTGGATTGGATTTCACCTAATATAGGCAAGGAGAATAGGATTCAGATAAAAGAATACTCTTGTACTGCGATACGATATTAGATTGTAGGGTTATCGAATTCCACTGGAGATGTAAATACCATAGGTAATACTGAAGTGTTGGTATTGTTACAGGAATTAATAAGGCTTTTACAAATATATATATATATAGAGTTTATATGATTTAGATAATAGATTCCTATTATAGGGGGAATGTTGGAAATCACATATATAATACATATATAGCATATGTATATTACTATAAAACTCCTTTTTCGAACTTTCCGGATATATAGATCTAATATATATATTTCAATATATCACTCCTTATACATAACTTACTATCTATTTCTAACAAGATTATATACAAAATAATATTTTATAATTTGAATTTCAAATAAATAAATAAATTCCATTATGTTTAGGTATTATATTATAAGATATCAAAGCCTTATCAAGTATTTGAAGTTCTTTATAATTAGTTTTATATCTAAATAAATTATATTTTGAGATTAATATAATAGGAATAATACGGCTTCACCCTAGCTATTTGTTTTAATGGTAGCTTATAATTTAAGCTTGATTAGACTAGATCAAACCACTACTTATCAAATGCTTTAGGTGTAGTGAATTAGCAAATATCGCCAAAGTTTAAGGTGTCAGTAAAGAATTGCAAATAAAGAAATTATACAATATTATCAAACTTGTCCAGAAAAGAGATATTCTATATAATTATCGAAATTCTAACTAAATTGAATTTTCTCTTAATTTGGTTCAATACTACTTTTCCTATAAAGAATCACAAAATAAATGAAATGAAAAGATACAGGCCATCAGACTATCAAGCTATCATGAAACCACTTTTGTAATAAAAATAACTCTTTACTTTTCTATAGAAATCCACCACAAAAATTCACAAGCATTATCATCAAGATATAAACCAATCTCTTTCTTATCTGAATTTCATTGTCAAAAAGAAGAAAATATTATTTTGCCATATAATTAAAGTTTTTTGGATTCTTCAAGATAATAGAATAAAGAAAATAAGAAGAAACTTTATTTTAATCTTAGCGTTCAAAATAAACAAACAAAGTGAGCTAGAGAAATGAGATAATGGAATTTATATAAGGATTGAAAAGTATATAAACCTTTATCATTATTCCCTCAAATTCGATTATTATATTATTAATATATTCATTTATACTCATTTTATAAATAAATCAAACATATTTATTTATTATTTGTTTTCAAATTCATTCACTTTTTTTAAAGAAAAATTACTTTTTTATTATTATCAAAATGAAATTCTCAGTTATTACTCTTCTTGTTTATACAGTTATTGTACAATCTACCATTCTTCTAGAAACAGTTATAACTTTAGCCGATATTCCAATTTCCATTACTCTCAATAGTATTGTTTCTAATTCTAGCGAATTTCATTTTAATGGAAAATTTGATACTTCCGGAATATTGGTTGTATAAATGGATAATAAATCCATACAAGCTTTTTAGAAGTATATTAGAATATTGATAAAAGTGATTGGAATGGCTATTATAAAGGGTATTCAATTTTTAACCAAAATAGCTATTAAGTATGATAACGATATTATTAAAAATCTTAAAGAATGGAATCAAATAAGTTGCTTTATAAATATAGTATCCTCAAAAAGCTTTTGATATATAAAATAATACTAATAATATTTTCTAGGCCCATAAGGAATTTTCTTAAGTAACTATTTGCGATATATAGACTAGAAATCCAGATTATAGGAAATACCCTGTTACTATTTGTTACAACAAGAGATATAATATTAAGAATCCTACTAAAATCATCAGAAAAGTCAATACTAAACTTTCTTTTGGTTTTTTTTATATCAATTATGATTATATATATATAACTAGAAATAATCAATTCTATACTCATACTGAGAATGGATTTATTAATATAAGAAATCGTTTTTATCTAATAGAAAATAATACTAATATCTTGCTAGCTTTTCTATACATATAACAAACGCTATAATCATGATAGAAATACTGGTGATTTGATCTGCAACTAGAGAGCTTTAAAGTATCTACTTTTTGATATAGCAATTAGAAAAGGATCAATCAAAAATATGTTTCAGTATAGGCCTGTCATCAAATATGTATACTAAGTGGCCACCTAATCCCTTGTTTTATTTCATATCTCTATTAATATTAGGCTTATAAATTATTCAATCTTTATAACCCTAAAAACTTTTGTAGTACTAGTATCTAATTAATTAAATTGAGATTTTTTCCAGATTCTACGAGTTTATACATACTATCTTCGATTTACTATTCAAAATAATATTTCAATAAGTTAATATAATGATTCGGTTCTTTTCAAATCCCTTAATCATCTAGCTTCTAGAACCTTAGTCTAGCATATAACTCATTGGTATATATACTCTGGAGCTCTTACAATTCTCTTCTTATTCTTTTCTTCCTTCTTTAATCTTAGATTCTAAGATAGAATTGAATCCTTTTATAATAGTTCTTTACAATTGATATACTATAGAAATTTCTTCATTAACTAGCTAGCTCGCTATAACTACAATAAAGATATAAGAATATCTTTATATTTAGCAAGAAGGCACTATAAAATGAATCACTATAAAGTGAATTACTATAAAGTGAATTGTCAATTTTTAGTAGTAAAGTTTAAATATCATTTATATACTAAAATATATTTTTGATTTAAATAGTTGACAAACCTATTAGTTTTGTTTTGATATTAATTATAATTATCTTAAAAAACTTAATTGAATTACAATATTATATATCATTGAGATCTAAATATATAAATAAGTATGTAGTCTATAATTATATACAAATGAATTTTGTATATACAATAAGTGATATACTCGTTTTAAACCACGCTAATATAAAATCATATTATTTAATTTTCTTTTTTAAGATCTTGAATTATTCCTTTTGGAACTGTATAGCCTATAATAAAAAAGCAAGCTTCAGGGATAGTAATAATAGTATGTTCCTAGCATAGAAGTAAGATAGATCAATTCTTAATACTAAAGAGTAATAAACTATTATATAAAGAGAGGATCTAAAAGCGCTTTTATGAGTCCTATCCAGGTGAATAGATCAAAGACAAGCGAGAATGTTTTATTCTATCTGGTGGGGTAAAAGGATGATTAATCAAGCATTAAGACCCACCAATAGGTGCATGGATTGACGGGACACTTCCCCAACTTTTGAAATTCTTAATAAATTCATTCTTCAATTGTTTGATATTAAAATTTACATTCTAATTGTTTCATTTCTAATAAACAATTGTTAAATTCTTAAGATATAGGATTTTATATATTAAGAGATATTCACAAATCAACTTTTGCAATGTCCCGTCAGTCCGTACACCCATTGGTGGCCGGTTTGTCATACAATTCTAATTAAAGATTCGAATTCCTAACTCGAAGCTACTATAAATGTTGTTTGAATGTTTGAAGGAAAAAAAAGATATTAAATAACTCTATAATAATACTAACTTTATGAAATAATATTCTATAATAACCCAAATTAGTGGGGACTGATTCCTCTGCCGGAAAAATGATGGTTCACGGAATCACTAGTTCGGTATAAGAAATAGATTATTTCTATTATACTCTTTCTTTTATTAATCCTTTTATTATCCTTACTGCTCTTTCTTCTATTATTTCTTCTTTCTATCCTTTTTCAACTTATCACTTAAATCTTTCTAACATTAGTATTCTTAAGAACATTAGTCTTAATAGTTCCAATATCAGTAATAGGAGCAAGAGACATTCCCTTAGTAGCTATCAAAACATCAATATTTGAATCAGCAAAAGATCCAGATGATATAAGGCTATTAGCTTGATAATTACGGCTAAGGGCCGAAGTATATCCTATAATACTACTACTTGAAGATTAAAGAGGATTATTAAGAATATCGAAGATAATAGGTATATTTGCTTTCTCGAAAATGTTGCCCTTAATAAGTACTTTTGCTTTTTCACTAATTTGGAATGTATTTTCTGTGATATTTGATTAATAGTTGTTAATAGCTTGAAGAAAGATATTTAATTTGACTAATGAATATAAGCCTTCAACCTTGGATTTACAATTACTTGTATTGTGGATATAGTTATCTTTAAAAGTAATAGAATCTTAGGATCCAGTGAAGTATAATATTCAGTAATAATGATTATTGCATTTAGCAAATCAAAAAATAAAACTATCGAATTCAGAGTTGGTAATGGAGATATGGTTAGAAGCATTTAGATTTATAATAATAAATTGACAATCAATTCTGGAGATCTTGATATAATCGATCTACAAAAGATCTGTATTATTAATGGAGATAGTATCTCCATTTCAAATATACTTGGGGTTCATCTCAATAAACTCAATGTTCTGGATAATGATATTCTTAGCATCTGCAATATAGAAACCTCTACCCTTAATCTTTTTAGTAGATCCAATTTCAATAATGGATTTGTTAGAATTAAGCTTGATAGTATTTGGAGGAATACCGGCGATATTATAAATGATAATTAGCTTGGTAAGAGCTTGATTAGCATTTGCAGCTTATTCACACCAGCCATTGATATCGACTGAATCCTGACCGGCATTATTGGTGTATGTGTTGGATAGGGGTGTGCAACCTTTTTCGGTTTTTGATTTTATATTATCTGTGAAATCCTAGGTTTTGTTAAGGATAATGGTATGGGCAACACTATCGGAGAGCCAGTTGACAAGTTCGTTGAGATCTTTTGGAAATGCAGTAGCAGTAGTTCTATTATTAGTAGCTGTAGTAGCGAAACCTTTAGTTTTGCTAATAACTTTTGTGGCATTAATTGTAATAATAGAGAATAAAAGGATAGTGAGGGTCTTGACTAAAACTATAGTGATTAATATACTTAATTATAAGCTATATTATGAAAACAAATGGATAAGTAGATAAATGGATGAGTAAATGAGTAAATGAGTAAATGAAAGAATAAATGAATAAGTGAATAAGTGAATAAATGAATAAGTGAATGAGTGAATAAGTAAATGAGTAGATGAGTAGATAATATTCGAAAACCTTAAGACTTTTCATGTTCTTATATATTATTGATCTATCTAACTATATTATTTAGAATCCTATTAAGAATTGGACATTCTGCCCTCCAATATCTTCATTCCGTAAAGTATTATCTTGATACGAAAAAAAAGAATACCCAAAAACTATGCTCTTAGCGAATAATCATTCTGTTCACTATAAATAATATACTTGGATTTCTTAAAGTCTTGATGAATGAATAAGTTGTCCTTAGAATGTTTGGCTATATTATTCATTTTGCTATTCAAAACTTCAATATATATTCCAGTTTATAAATCTTAGCCTATTAAAGGAATACTTTAGATTTCTTAGCAATAGAATTGTTTGTATATCTAATTATAGTAAAGTATATTCGAAATCATATATTTATATCAATTAATCTCTGTAAATATTTAATAATCAAGTAAGATCCTTGAATATATTTATAATAAACAGATTGTCCTATAATCTTTATTGATTTAATTTTTATTATTTATTAATTCTAGATGAACTAAGTAATATTTTCGAATATATTTATTTAGATAATAGTTTATACTTTTGAGGGGTTTTGAGTGTATAAGATTTTTTAATTTAATAAGATTAGCTAACTACAAATACCTATAAAAAGAATGATTGTGCGATGATTAAGGTTTCTCAATTCTAATTCTAATTATTCTTATATTTAAGATATTTAAGGTTATTATATAGAAAAGCTTAATGAGAAAAGCTAACTCTAATCGTACTCGAGTTGCGATCACTAAACATTCCGCTGCTTTGTGTTTATCTTGAGACCCTTATTAGTAAGCTTTAGATTTTAAACTTATTTAATTTCAGGATATCAAGTTAAAGGGAGAGTTCCATTGTTATATAATTTATATACAATAAATAGCGTTGTAGGTAATATTCATTTATTGTTTTTCATTCTGTAATAATATTCCGAAAATCAAACGAATATTTGAGATAATTGAATCTAATGATTGTATGTCGAGGGTATATACTTATCTGTGTTTCGATAATGATTATATAACTTGATTAGCTATAATATATCAAACTTATTAAAAACGTATCTAATCTATAATATAAAATATATACTATAATTGATTTCTATTGAAGCACGTATCAAACTGACCGCCTACCATTTCTAAAAAACGGTAAAACACGAGGACAGTTATATATCTTATTGATTAAACATTTTCTTTTAATCAATTAAAACAATATTCAAAATAATATTATTGAACTCTGAATCATTTTGAATCAGGACTTTATATTCGAATCAGAATTAAATAACCTTTTGGATTGAGAGATCTGTATATTAGATTTTGTGAACTTATAGTTTTGATGAGAAAAGCTTATCTCAACCTTATATTGATCCAAGCAATCAAATATATATTGATTACAAATATCAAATATAGCTTCTATCGGGATATCGATTATGTGATCAAAAGAGGGCATTATATTGCATTAGTATATATACTAGCGCTAGTATTTCTACTATATTAAATACTAGCTTCCCATAAATAATAATGATTAAGAACGAATATAACCATAATAGACTAAAGTACTTATACTTATCAACCAAGTTGATATCAACAGCTTCAAATACTTCATTTTTAAAACAAAAAAAAAACAATATACAATCAAGATTAAGCATATATCTAACTAAACAACTATTTGTATATATATAGATAATGCAATACCATTTAAGAAATCATACTTTTTTTCTTCTATTATATCAGCACCCCCATTATCAAGATAATTATCACAGAAATTACAAGTTACTTCAATCATTAGCATATTTTCGAATGGATTATTCACTAATTCTAGGGTTACAGCGATAATGAATAATATTGTCCACAATATACGAATTATTTAGATAAAATATTTAAGCAATATATTCTAGATGCTTAAGTAATAGACTCAAATTATTCAGACTTGGAGTTATATATTATTATTATTGATATGATCGATCTCATATACAAAGATATATATCTGATATGTTTCTCTTCTAATCTTTTTAGTACCCCTAATCTCCACTATTTGTTTTAAATATACATCAATATCAATATCAATTTTTATTCCCTTCTTCCACAATAAGGCTGACATTGATTTTGTATCAATCAAGCTCTACTCTAATAATAACTTGGATCAGACATACCCTTCTGGAAAAAGAAGCAGACCGCACTTATAGAGAAGCGAATAGCCTTTAACACTAATGCTAAATTGCTAAATTCGATTGTAACAATCACGCCGCTTAAATAATTCCTTATTTTAGTATGTCTAAATACCCTTAGAGAGATCCAGAACAAATATTAATTAATATAAACAAATAAATAAAAATCTAATTCTATAATTATAATCCTCTTATTATAATCTTCTTATTATAATTAATTTCTATAATATTTTTACTTTTTTTAATTTATAATTCTATTTTTGTATATATCAATTCTAATTATTATTACTTTAATTCTCTTATTAATTTTAAATTTCAATTTTTTTTATTTTTTTTATAAAAATCTTTAATTTATTTATAAATTCCCAAATCTATTTTTAATCACCCTAACCCTTACCCTTACCCTTACCCTATACAACCCTTTTAATATACTTCAATCACCCATATTTTATATTATATCTTTTAAAAATTCAATTTCCCCTTTTTGCTTTCCTTTTCCGAAATATTATACACCTTATTACAAACGGGTTAGTAATAGGCTGTAGAATCACTGACTTATAGGCTATAATGGTATTATAGGCCTCAGTGATTCAGCTGCAGTATACCGGGGGAACACTGGGCATTCAAGGACAGCTTCAGGTATGTATATAGTAGGAGTTATAGAATACCCTAGGAACCTAGAATATAGTTCTCAGGACAATAGGTTCTAGGAAAGATAGAACACAGTAAGCAAGAAGGCTTCACTAAGATTAATAATATCCCAGAGGATTAGGTTTCAGGACAAAAGGACAAGCTAGGACAACAGGAATCACGGGATAAGTTTTATGTAATCAAAAGCCAATCGACTTATCAATTGGATTTGCTAATCAACTTGTCGATTGACTTCAGTATAAAGGCCTATATAAGGAATGGGTTTTATTATAAAGTAAAGCTTCGTGCTCAAGAACAATCATTAGTTTCATTACTATAGTTACAAGATTGCAACCAGTTATAACCTTATTGAATTCCTATTTGAAGTTTAGTTTCAACCATCTCGAGAGATTTCTAGCCATTTTCCACGTGACCCTAGAGGCAGCTCCCGTAACAAATCTCTATATCGACTACTATCTTTAAAAACTTAGCAGTTTTATTTTATTATTAAAACCTCTTTAAATTTTTTCTATAACCTCTTACTTTATTACTAGAACCTTATCAATATTATATTATCTTTAATCTCTTATTTTATTATTAAAATCCTTTTATTATTACTTTATTCTAATTCCCTCAATATAGTAACTTTAACTTTATTTCTATAAATATATTGATGATTTCAAAAATGAGGGTTTCAATATTACTTTATGATATACTACTTGATGCTGTAAAGACACTGCCAGTGCTAACTCGAGCCCTATCATCATTATAATTGCGAACAAATACAGCCATTGCTTTATTATCATCAATATCCAATTCAGAATCATTATTAAAACTACTATTACCTTTATCATTTCGAATATCACAATGAGCATATTGAATCTTAAGAGTAATTATCAATCCCTTTAATTCATCCAAGCTTTTTTAATGAATATCCTTTATTATCTTTAATCTTGGTGGTATCCCCTTTTCCTATATTGATATATAGCTCTTCGATCCAATACTATGCCTCCCTACCATTCAAAACTGAGAAGATTTCTTTGATTTATACAAATCTATTCCTTGCCTATTATATGTTAAGATAAGATCATCAGCTTCTCATATATGATTTCTATTGGATCCAAATTTCACTTGCGATGTGTGTCATAGAATGTTGTGAAGGGTTTGCGAATGAATTTTAAGAGGAAGTTCAATTTCTTTAGGGTTAGTATAAACGGATAAGAACCATATCATTCGTTTTTTAAGATTTGTATTATGATTCGTCTTTATTAATATAATAAGATTTAAATATATTGGGTAAGAGAGGATTTAATGTATTAATCGTATAAGATACAAAAACTCTTTCAACCAAGACTTTGCTTTCTTATCTTCCAGGCATTGTTGCTTGATTAATTCAAAAGTTCTTTGTAAGATGATCCGATATGGTTTGTAAGTTTAATTACAACATTCTTTATTATCTCTCCACAAAAATAAGAAATCGATTAATTTATTAACTTTATTGTATTGTATTTTATTTCCTGTTATAAAATAAGGAGATACTACAACCCCATCGACTAGGAATATTCGTTTCATACCTGTGTAACAAAATCGAAGATTTCCTTGCAATTGAAAAGTGAAGGATGATAATTCCGGAGAGTGTTTGTGGGATTTGAGTATTTCCTTTCAGATATTGGTATTGAATTGCTCAAGATTCAAAGCGAACAAATAATTCAACCACTTATGATATAATACATTATTATGACTTATATTGTATTGATCGTATTACGACGCCGCCTGATTGAAGTGTATGTAGATATCTCGAAGATCCTTGACTGTACGCCACCTTTTCTTATACTCCTTATGCACTAAAGCATTCCCAACAAGAATATTATCTCCATGTGGTGGTGCAAAACAACAAATAGCCTAATTGAATTTCGGCAGGAATCACCCTAAGCCGTACCACTCTATTATATCCTGTATCCCTAATCCCTTTTTGATAATCAATCTCGAATTATGTATATACTCCCAATGATCTTTATATAGTAAGAACTCTTGTTGAAGTAAATTACTACTGTAATTGAATCGAAGGGCTTTGAGTGTAGTTACTATTATAATGATTTCTAATAGCGAATATATTCTGTCGGTGTGGGAAAGGATGTATTCGAAGAGAAAGCAATATTTGTTGATCTGAGTAGCAAAGAAATCAAGAATATCTTTGATAGGAATGATGTAATAAGGGAGGTGAGGTTAACTAATATTATTCTTATTATTATACCGATTCTATTATTATTATTGCTGATAGATCTTTTTTATTATAATCAAAGAAATGCGATACTCTTTTCGAATTTTATATGACTTTGTATAATTATCTATTAGATTTGCGTAAACCTGTTTTTTACTATGCTGGTAATCAAACTCAGCGATAGCCTTGGAGAAAGTAATGCTATCATCTGCTTGTTGAAAAGCTCGAATATATTCTGGGTCGAGAGTCAGATTCTCCACCGAATTATTATCAAAAATGTATATTTTGAATGAATCGAAAGGTGTTTTAATCAAGTTATAAAATTAAAAATAAATTAATCTATTTATGTTTTCTTAACCATATGGAACAGCAAAGAGAGTTTGACCTATTGTATCCTGCATAGTGGCCCAAGAATATATAATTTGTTTGGGATTACCCCTCACGGGATTATTATTAGCCTTAAGAACCATTCGATTCTTGGTATATACTTTAAGACAATACTTTTTTTACAAAAATATCTCTGTTTTATAATTAATTGGAATGTGATTAAATAGCAAAGTAGTATCTTGAAATGTTATTTGTTTAGCAAGATCTATAAATGTATAATCCGAATTATAAAATTGGGTATTAATTATAATAGTCCATTTAGAGTACCAATCATTATATACTTTAGTCAGACTAGTATTTATGAATTCCAATTTGATATTCTTAGAATGAGTAAATAGAGTGACTCCCCGAAATTGATTGAAGTTAGGATTATTTTTAATACTTTGAATAATAATATTCTAAAGTTGATTAAGGTATTAAGGTTATATAATATACTTGATTAATTATTCTCTCGAAAATTCTTTTTGTTGAAGGTCTTTGGCAAAAATAGTTATAGTATTCAATTACGAAATCCTAGTGGATACAAAATAATGCTGCATGATATTAGAGGATTTAGTAATTCGATTGAGAACGGGGCTAATGATAATATTAAAGAAGAGTTTATTATCCTTATCGCTTAAATAGGAAGTGTATTTATAATTATTCTCGAGGTGTAAGATAGGAAAGAAGATAAAGATTAATAATGATTTTATTCCAATTATATTATTAAAGTAATAATAAGGGATTTTGTAAAGTGGAGTAGTTCTCTTTATTAATATATTACAATTATTATAGGTAGATATCTTTAAAACAAAGTGAATATCAGCTGTGAGGTTGAGAATAGAATAAACTTTAGATAATTAGTGTATGCCACATTTTGCAAAATTTAAGCTGGTGGGAAAATAGCAAATGCTATTGATATTATATATTATCTTGGCTTTACAATTCTGCTTGCTGGTAAGGTGATATTGTAACAAATACAAGTTCTTGGATAAGTTCTTATTTTGTGTACCGTTATTTTCAGAAACGGTTGTAGTATTCACACCCTCAAATACTGCTTGATAATCCTGAAAGTTATAATCTCCTGCCTAAAGGAATTTGTAATTACTCAAAATATCAGGTAGAGGAACCTTATTAGAATAATCCTCTTTAAAAAGATTAGTAATATTTTGTAAGGATAAATATTCTGAGTGAATATCAGATTCTTAATGATATTCACAGTAAAGTCGTTTAGCTATTTTATGTTGCTTGTGAGTATAGTCTTAGAAGTTATAGAGTTGTTTGGCTAATTTGAAAGCTGTATACTTTATTGGTGTTAAGGAAGCGGATGGTATTGAAGGAGTTATACTTTCAATTTGAGAGTGGATTGAAAACGAAATATTTGTGGTATGTTATAATAAGCTTGTAATTGAGATTGTATTCTAAATCCTAGAAATTAAATATGGTGAAGGTATTAATCAAACCTTGAGATTACTTTGTATAGAGAATCGGTCTCTTCCTGTATTACTGCTTTACTGACTTCGACTTCGAGTTTTTCCTCCATTATTGCTTTACTGACTTCGGCTTTGATTAGATAATTGAAAAGAAGATGATCGAGACTGAATTGGGCTCAAGAATAGTATAGGATTATCTGCAGATCCTTGAATACTCACTAATGGGTAACAGGAATTTGATACAGGAGTGCTATCATTATCCAATATTCTATCCTCACTTAAATCCCTCACTCTTATTTCCTGTATTTTATTGATTGTATTCACCAATTGTATTATTATTTCAATTGAATCGATTGCAAGACTCATTTCCTTTATTTTTTCGAAAATTTCGATTTCATATTCAATACACTCTTTATCCACTTCTTCTTCTTCAAATCGAATTTGTTTTATTTGTTCTTCAAATTCAATAATCAATTTGATTTGAGAGATTATCGATAAAAAAGAATTCGATTATATATTCAAGGGATTTTCAATTAATAGATTGTTATTTAAAGGTATTAAAATATCAAAACTGATTCGAAGTCCACTAGAAGATATATTGACCGGTATATCTAATGAAAGGGGTTCATAAACAATAAAATCGAATAGACTGGTAGTAATACATAAATAACGCCGGCATTGTTGAGTATATCGATTACTGTTTCTTTTAGAAACTATTGCTTTTTTTTATATAAACTTTCGTAGTCTACCACAACTTTTCTTGATTGAATTCGAATTCATTATTACAATCGATATAATAAAAATAATCTTAGAATTGCTTTGAATATATATATGAAAAGAAAAAACTAATGAAAAAGTATTAATATAGTTTAGCGCAATTCTAATTTGGTATCCACAATATAATACAATATTATTTACTTTGATATTATACTTGCTTTTGATCCCTTTATTATACAGATTATATAAGCTAACTACATTTCCATTAGAATCTTTACAATATTTATATCACATTCCTTTTCTATAAAATAAATCTTTTGATTATTCATTTCTTTCTTTTGAATATTGATCTCTTTATAATTATAGATCGAGGGTGATTGACTTTATACTGGAAGGGCGGGTTGCAAGCTCTCCAAATTACTATTCTCACAAATATTTTCGATTTTGAGGATTTGATCTTAAGATAATGGAATAGTTATTAAAAGTTTAATACTCAGATGAATATATGGAGAAGAATTATTTACAAAGATATTTATAAAAGATGAAGATTGATATACAATAAATTTATTTGAATCTAAGGATTGAAGTTTTTTCTTTCTTATACAAAAACGATTGTTGATATTATTCGCTTTTCTAACTTCTTCAGCATTAGCATATTTCCTTGATTGTCCAAGATTCCTATAAGATAGTATTATAAAGCTATAAATGGATTGTTAATTAAAGTAGATATCGTAATGTTATAAAACATTAGTAAAATACAAAGAAAAAAATCTGATTAGTAAGGCTGATAAACAATTGACGCTTTTATTGATAGAATTTAATACCTTAAGATTAATTTGTATTTATTACAACTTCATCCAGGATTTTTCTTATATACTATTATGAACTATAGTATTAGATCTAAGAATTTGAAAACGAATTGTCTGGTTTTTGTATTTTTAATGGATATAGAATAAGTGTTTTGGGTAATGATTGATTGTGTCAGAAATAATCTTAATCGGGAAACTGGGTCAGCTGACCTTTACCAATTCTTGGGGTTAATTTGAATTAACTACAACTTTATTTAGTATTGGTTTCTGATTTTGTAATTAAGGTTGATAGTATTTCTATATAGCTAGATATTAGATATCAGGTTTCTATATTTTTAATATATGTGGAATAAGTGTTTTGGGTAATGATTGATTGTGTCAGAAATAATCCTAATCGGGAAGGTGGGGTAACTAACCTTCACTAATTCTTGAGGTTAACTTGAATCAACTATAATTTTATTTAGTATTGATTTTTGATTTTGTAATTAAATTTAATAGTATTTTTATGTAATTGGATACTAAATATCAGATTCCTATATTTTTAATGTATATAGAATAGGTGTTTTGAATGATGGTTGATTGTGTCAGAAATAATCCTAATCGGGAAAGGCGGTATGTCAATCGGCAGTATCTGGCTTTTTGCCAAATCGGGACTCCAATACTACGAATCCTACCTTTGATCAAGCATAACTTTTTCTATAATGCCTTGAAGAGAGAATGATTACTATATTTGTAATCCTTAAGTCAAGACGAATCGAATGGTATCAAAAAAAAATCAAAACAATTTTCCCACCTTAGGCTAACCTTTACTCCATATTCAGTCTTCATGAGCGGTCACAACATACCTCCCTCTCTCGACAATAATGATCGCCTGCTTACAGCAGCCTACGATCGCCTTGGTCTTCAACAGTCCGATCACTCCGGCCTTTACCAGCCTATGATCACCCCAGCCCTTACCGGCTGACAACCCCTGCCTTTTCATAAAGGCCCCGAACAACCCCTGGACTCCTCAGCATGAAGTGAGTTGGACAGCCCGAACTTGCAAGTTGGAGTGGAGCAGCAAGAGCGCTCGTAGCGCGGCCGCCCCGCTCGCCACTAGCATCACAGCCGTAGAAGAACGGAACGCTTGGCTATACCAGCAATTGTATGTACATAGAATTGTTAGTTTAGTCCATCCCTAGTACCCCCTGGGAGGTCGTGGCGAGCCCCTGTGGCTTGCCCCCCGGATGTAAAATAATAAATAAATAAATAAATAAATAACAAGCAGGCTATAATAAGAATAATGATATTATCAAGTATTTCACTAAGTACTATAAACATTATCAAATGTATAGCAAGTCATCAGAACGTTTTAGATTTATTCTATTGGAGAATACTGAGTTTAATTATACTATATATATCGATATTATGTATATTATAGGAGAACTAATTCTATATATTGTTGACGAAGCAATACGATATCAAGCAGTTCGGTTTCTTGAAAACGTTTCAGCTAAATATACATTCGATAGCCTCCAGGAGTACTGGATTGATGTATATATAGGACCACCAAACTATATTATTCATAATACAGAAAAGAATTTTATAAATAAAGAATTCATCCAGAATACAAAATCTATATTAATTACCATCAAAAGTATATTAGTTGAAGTATATAACTCAATAGGGATTGTAGAACGATATCATTACCTACTATACTATGCATACAAGATTTTGACGAAGGAGTTTGAGGATGATAATTTGATAAAAGCAATGATTCTGTAAATAGCAGTGAAAGCTGTAAATAATACAGCAAGACCAAATAGACTTATTCCCATACTATTAGTTTACAGAATGTATTCTAGATTGAATAATATCAATCCTCCAATCCTGACAATTATTCAATGTGTAAAAGCTACAAAGAAGGCTATAGCGAAAGTACATCATATACGAGCTAAGAGACAAATCACAGAAATATTTAGAATAAGGAATGGATCATCTACAACATCAGTTTTTACTTTATTATTTAATTTATAAGTTTTAATATAGAGAGAAGATAAAGGTAATAATATATCAGATAAGTGGATTAGACTATATATTCTGATTGGGATGGATGGGGAGATATGTGAAGTGGAATTCACTAGTGGATCGATTAAATTTCGATCTATATTAATACAACCTTTTTATAAAAAACCTAAGAAAATTGAGCTGAATGATATCAATACTACAAATAACGACAACAGTAATACAATAGTAATTGATACATTGCATATACCTACACCACAACTGCAAACACCTTCCCCAGCAATACAATTAGATGCACAACTACAACATCGAATACATAGCAATTTGATCAATATAATTAATATAACAAATATCAACAATAAATTATAATCACAACTAATTATATTCTTATAAGATAATATACCTACACAATATAAGGAATCACAATACAAGAAAGTTAATGATTAATAGAGAATGGAGTCTTTAAAATTATTTCAAAAGCTAATATACCACCTAGAACACAATTATTTAAATCTTGATTTGTTGATGAAATAAAGAAAGAAGGAATTGATAAAGTATATACGAAGTTACAACTAATGGTTTAAATATATCAGGATACAGGCAAAACTATTATTTTAATATAATCACTGATTATTCAATATATTAGCCAGTATATTATTCTTATATTTACCATTATTTTGCAAGTATCAAATAAATATATTCAGGTTTATTTATAGGACATCACATAGGCATATATCTAATCAATTACAATTTTGAATAGACCTATTTATATGGAAGCATTAGAAGAGGTTGGACTTGATTTCGGATATGTGTTATATATTATAAAGCCCTTGTATGGTATACCAAAAGCAGGAAATTACTAGTTTGGGACTTACTATAATTATTATAGGAATAAACTAAATATGACGCAATCTACATACAATCCCTGTTTACTTTACTCCAATAATGGTATCGGTATTGTAGAACTACAAACCGATGATACTCTTATAGTTGCAGACGAAAGATTTGTATAATTAGAATAAGAGCAGTTGGAGAAAGCCGGATTTATAGCTAAAAACAGAGAGCAACTCACCGAAGATTATCCACTTAAGTTTAATAGTGGTTTAATTACTCTTAAGAATAATAGAATCTATCTGAATCAGGAGAAACAATACGATAATCTCCGAATGGTTATATTGGGGAATATTGATATACGGGGAATGAGGGGAAAGATTCGAAAGAATATCATTTCGAAAAACCAATATATCGCTCAACACACAAGAGGTATATATATTGCAATAATATATCAACCAGAGGCATCATACCATTTTTCAGTTACTGCCTAGATAATAGATCCGAAAGAAGAAGATGCTATTAAGCTTAATAAAGTTATCAAATAGCAAATGAACAACCCAAAAAGAGAACTCACATTCATACCTCTTAACATGGATTCTATCAACTTAGTTGTCTTTACCAACACATCCTTTACTAATAATACTAATCTATCATCACAAATCGGCTATATTATATACCTTGTAGACAAGCATAACAATACTAATATCATCCACTAGACATCGGTCAAATACAAGAGAATCACTAGAAGCGTACTAGCTTCTGAGCTATATGCACTAATTCTAGGTTTTGATATCGGAGCTGCTATTAAGGGTATTATTAATACTATTCTCAAACCTAAAAAGTAAATACCACTCATACTTTATACAGATTCTAAGTCACTATATAACCTATTAACTAAATTCAATACAAGCACGGAAAACGACTTCTGATCAACATTATGGCTCTACGACAATGCTATGAAAATAGGGAGATCACGGAGATTAAATGGATTGACAGGAAGTCGAATCCTGCGGATGCCATAACTAAAAACGGTTGTATATCAAGCTTTAAAAGACTTGATTGATACTAATAAAATAGTTATTAAAGTAATGCATTGAATGGAAAGAGAATAGTGAAAGGGGAGCTAAGGGAGTAGGAGTAGAACACTATGCTTAAGATTGAATAATGGGCTTAGGCTTAAAGCACATGATCCATTCAACTTAAGAGTTGCCAGTGTCGGGATATCGATCATGTGATCTAAGAGGGCACTGTATTTCACTAGCGTATGTACTAGCGTATGCACTAGCGCTAGCATTTCTACTATATTAAATACTAGCTTCCCATAGTTAATAATGATCAAGAACGAATACAACCACAATAGACTAAAGTACTATATACTTTATCAACCCCAAGTTGATACCAACAAAAAGCATTCTAAATTGGAACCGAATATTAGGAAAACAATATTTGTAGATTATATGCCTACAAGTAGACAATATAGACTATATAATATTGAAAAGGGGAATATCATAGTATCAACAGAGTCTAAATTCTTAGAAAATAAGCATCTAAAATAGCTAAAAGGCTCAAAAGATAAGAGAGAAGTATTAGTACCTTTCGATTCAATAGAGTCTATATTATCTATTAATAATAATAATAAGGGATCTACAAAACTCTAATTAGAAAAAAAAGATATTAGTGATATAATAATAATAGATATAGGAAATTGGATAACTGGATCTAAATCTTTTAAGAATCCTAGGTTTAGGGGGATAAAGATTCTTGAAGAAGAAGAAAAACCTGAAAGCGAATTTGAAGATACCCAACAAAAACCGGAAATCCAGGATCCTTAAGATATATTAAACAAAGAAAGGCCTATAGGATGTATACTCAGGAAGCGAAAGCCAATAAATTATGCTTTGTTGATTATATCGAAAATCAAAACACCTGAAAACTATAAAGAAGTTATAAATAACCCTATATATAATATATATTAAAAAGAAACTATTTAAGAAAAACTAAATAAGTTATAAGCTCTTGAAACTTGGAAATATACAGAATTACCTAAAAAAAAGAAAGTAATAGAATGTAAATAGATATTTATAATCAAATATACCCCTTGTCACGGGATCACTTCTGGGAGTATTCAGAAGCTTTACCGCTGAGCTAAACGCCCAAAAGACTAGGAGGTAGAACTGGAAGTTCTACCTTACTCTCACATATATAGCAGGACAGGACAGGACAGAAAGGGCTTAGTGTCACCCCGTGACACCCCTATTAACTTGATTAACAAATTCAAGGCTAGACTAGTAGCCCAAGGATTTAAGCAGATTCCAAAAAATGATTTCCTAGAAACATTCAGTTCTATAATCAAATAAGAAAGCTTGAAAGCCTTATTGACTATAAAAGCCTATAAGGACCTAGAAATATACCAAATAGATATAGTCAGTGCCTACTTAAGAGCTGAATTATATATTATAATATACCTTAAGCCTTTAGAAGCATTAATAGAATGCCCAAAAGACAAAGCTTTGTTTCTGAAAAGATCATTATATAGTTTGAAATAATCAAAAAGAGAATGATATATTAAAGCTTGTAAAGGATTAAATAAGCTAGGGTTTAATTCAACTTATAGCAACCCAAATATATTCAGAAATCCGGAAATAGATATATTAATAGGATTATATATAAATAATATAATTCTATTAGAATTTAACTTAAAGGATATTCAAGAAGTTATAAAAAGAATATTAAAGATTTGGAAAATAAAAGATTTAGGGGACATAGGCAAGATATTAGGTCTACAAGTTATTAGAGATTAATAAAAGAAGACTTTGAAAATAAACCAGAAATAATATATTAAAGGTCTAACCGAGTGATTCAGGATGAATAAAGCTAAACCTAAGAAACTACCAGCAAATAATCGAAATACATTGGTTATTATTGTTTTTATATAAAAAAATAATATAATAATATATCTTTTATATATATATATAGTTCTATATTCATATAGTATACTAAGAGCAAATCACAATATCACATGATCAGATCACATGATCGTCGCTTAAGAGAGCTCTTAGCCTAGAACGGCCTGAAAATCAATTCTTTATTAGCTCTTTATTAGTTCTTTCAATCCATTCGTAGTAAGATCGACATAGTACTAGCGAAATCGAATAAGGAATAAGAAAGAAAAGCTTTATTTGATGGAATGGCCGGATTAGGAAGAGATCTACGAGAAATAAACGAAAGTGGAAAGCTAGATTAGTAGGAAAAAGCATAAAATAAGGCCTTTTCCCCTCGAATATAGAAAAAGAAAATAAGAATATCATATACTGTTTCATGAAAATCACGTGTTTCATAGCTATTTAGTTGTTAATACGAGCCAGCTTCCCATAATAGACTAATATTAGTCTATTCCCTCTTATATACTATATACTCATATACTAGCTCATGACCTACGATAAGCCTAATAGGTTTCACATATTTTCGAATTTGCTACATGATTCCTTTGGCAATTTGAGCATTTTACTTTTAAGTATTGATAGAACTTTCCTCTGATATTACATACCATACACAAGTATACTAATATAATATGCTTGCCTCCACATAATCTATAGGAAGGATTCCTTCTACAATAAACATCCTAATGCCCAAATCCTTGATATTTCTGACATTATATAGTTAGTTTTGATTTATAAAATTGTTCTACTCTTATACTACTTCCAGCAATATATAATCACTTTCGAATAGCTAATTCTGCTTCTGATTTTATAGCAAAAGCAATAACAATAGCACCCTCTCATTGATAAGCTCTTCTGGAGGCGGGTATAAGCCAAAGGGGATTCCTATAGACTTGAAGTCTGGATTAAAGATTTTGATTTCGTCGAATATAAAATCCATTCCTTTTATACCTGAGAATTCTTTAATTAGGATTTTGTAAATAATAACTTTGTGCCATTCTTAATCCTTTTGGATTCTTTCGAATTTGATAATATTACTCCAAATCGCTTTCTTTTTCAATAAGAATTGTAATATAAAGGGATCATTTATTATAATAATAATATTATTATTAAAGAATATAGTTATTGCTGCAATGACTAGCCCTTTGATTCCGATTTTTTGAAAAGCTTCATTTATTTTGTTTCAGATAATTAGAAAGGAAAAGAAGATAGGTGTCACGGCGCCAAGTACTCTACCACTAAGCCACGTAACCCCAAAAGGGTATAAGTAGTTTGATCAACATCAAACCTACTAAGTAGAGTTATAACCAATCCGTGACACTACTTCCTCCTTCAACCCCGGAATGGGCATAGCGGGATCTCGTCCCCTATCCCGGAATAGGATTGCCAAGGATTCTAGTAGTAGAAATTGATTACGTACCTAAAAGTGGGCGGGACCGCTTTTCCCTGACTAATCGGATTCCATCACGAAAAGCCTTCGGGTAGGATCAAACTAACTGTCACGGCGCCAAGTACTCTACCACTAAGCCACGTAACCCCAAAAGGGTATAAGTAGTTTGATCAACATCAAACCTACTAAGTAGAGTTATAACCAATCCGTGACAATAGGGTTTGGAAAATCTAGCTTGATTAAGATAATTCGTTTTTGAATGAAGTTAGATTTCTTTTTTATATTAATAAATATAATATTTTTCCCTTTAAGAATTAAATTCCATTCTCCTTTTTTTGAAATATCAGTGTATATTGATTTCAATATAATAATAGTAGTAGTAATAAGCAAAAGAGATTTAGCTAATACTTTTGCTTGTAATTCGATTTTGTATGTAGTGGTTTTCAAATGGGTGATTTGAGAGATAATGATATTCGAAACTGTAATAAGCTTTCCTTTTTTAATATATTCTCTAAAGATCTTTAGAAGATTTAAGAGCTTAGATTATTCTTCGTGTAATTAAGAAAAAAGAAAATTAGTATTATAAGATCTCTAGCTTTCAAAATAGCTTCCTTAAGTATATTTGGATTGTTTTGGATTCTAGATGTTTATTCTGATTACTAAGAGATATTGTAGAGCCCCGTTTTTTATTCTGATTAAATATATAGATAGTATTAATTGTATCTTAAGTAATAAAGGGATCACTAAATAGATTGAACTTTTCAAATCTTTTTCCAATACTAACTAACTGATTAATTAATAGAATAGAGCTAGAGATTTCGAATTGAGGGTTTTCAGAAGGCGGGAAGAACTTAAAGGTATTGGGGTACCTAGAACAATAATAGGATAAATGATTGGTATAATAAAGGCTTCAAAGGAGCCTCCATCATAGCCATGTCCCTAAGTATTAATGAATTATTAAGAAAGCTCATATTGAGAATCTTATTCTTATTCTAATAATTCAGAATAAGAAAATTTTACGCGAATTTTCGTATATGTTTCGTGTTCAGAACACCAACAACAGTAGCACAACAACTACTGGTCAGAATCACTAAAGGGCAATTGCAATCAATTTGGTTTAATAACTATGATCTAAGTTGATTGCGAACGGGTTGTATTTCGAAGAAAAAGTTTCCTTCGAAATTTGTTGTGTGAATCGATAAGCAGAAGATCTGTGATATAAAAGAAAAAGCGGATGCCCTATTTACAGTGGTTCTGGATCGATTCAAGGCGGACGATGATTTTCCAAACGATCCACTACGCAATCAAACATACAAGGGGACTCTCCCCTGGAAAAGAACGATCTCGGCTGAAGAGGTAGAAAAGCACGTCATAGGAGCTTCGTGTACTGCACCAGGAGTGGATCGAGCCACTGTGCACCTCCTTAAGGCATGCTGGCCAAGTGTCAAGTCACTGATCCGGGAGATATTTGTATCATGTCTAGCTCTAAACTATTACCCAGAAGGATGGAAGCTAGCGGAGGTAGTAATGATTCCCAAGGTAGGCAAGAAAGACAAAACGTTACCGTGGTCGTGGCGACCAATAGCCCTAATCTCCTGCATCGGAAAGGGTCTCAAACAGTATATAGCCAGTCAAATATCTTGGATAGCTCTGAGATATAAAGTAATCAGCCTATAACACTGCGGAGCGCTTCCCAGAAGATCAGAGACAGATCTAGTAGCTGCCTTCATTTACGATACAGAGCTTGTATTAGCAATTAGCAATATGATTTCGATTATTATTATGAATATACAGAAAGCTTTTGATACTCTTTTAAAGCATCGATTTTTGAGCTGAATAATCAAATAAGGGTAGCCAATTTCGTTGCTTAAGCTGATAAACTCATTCCTTACAAACAGAAAAGTCAGAGTGAGACTCGAAGGCATTACAACTGAAGAGTATTTAGTAGTATGTGATACCCCTCAGGGGTCCCTACTATTATCTATACTCTATATGCTCTATCTTGCTGAACTCCTCAATCGAGATACGAAATTCCGTTTCGGCTATGCAGATAATATTGCGATCTATTACTCTTTCAAGCATCTCTCTACGAATACTAGGATCCTGTAATAACGAGTATGGCAGATCATTAGATGGGGTAAGGAGAATAGAATCCTATTTATCCTTGAGAAGTTCGAACTACTTTATATTACTAGACAACATGATACCATTAATTTACTATTAGTAGTAAATCCAGATCTGATAATCATTCCAGTATCGATTGCAACAAGTGGAAGCGCTCAGTCTACTTTGAGGTAACTGGGCGTCTTCTTCGATCGCCGGTTCTCGTTCTTATAATATGTCAAAATATGTACAGCGAAAGCTATAAAAGTAGCCTTATATATCAGATCGATCGCCTGCACTACATATAGGCCGCCAGCCTCCTCTCTAAGAAAAGCAGTGATCACCTGTGTTCTCCTAGTAGTACTATTCGGTACGAAAATATAGTACACTGATAAATATAAGCCTGGTCTAGGCTAAAGCGATTCAAGTATAAGTGCAGGCATAAAAGGTTATTTTTGTTGTATCAATAGAGTAATCAATATTGTTGTAAAAGAAGCGATCCCAATATACAAGACGACACCAATCGCAGCTCTTATCAAAGAAGCAGACCTGCCATCGGGGATAATCGCGCTAGAACATGTCAAGTTGCGATTTGCACTCCAATTAAAAACAATCGACAATCAATATTTGCTAGTAAATCGTTTGAAGCTAGTAATACGAAAACACAAACAAGGAGCAGGTATAGTAAGAAGGCCTCTTACAAGAATCCAGCGGCTCAGCCGTTCATCCCAAAGACGCAACACTCGAAGCTACTCCACTTACACTTCTCGATTAGCTGCAAAACAAATCCAACAAAAAAATTAACCAAAAAAGAAATAGCTCAAGCCTTCAAAGAGTGATAGCAACAATTCTTACCCGAAGATTATATAATCTTCTCTAACAAATTAGAACAAACTATTGATTGCAAATATTGTGTTGGCTATGGATATGCAATATATTATAATAATACTTAAATAGCCTTTGGATTTAAGTAGATCCAAAGCGACTTATATGTATTCGATGCAAAAGCGATAAGAGTATAACATGGATTGGAGCATTTAATCATTATACTTAAAGATCCCTTGAATAGCTGGATCTGGATGTGTATTGATAGTATATTGATTATCTAAGGTATATACAGAAATATATTACTTACAATACAATAGGCCTTTTATAAATGTTATAAAGTAATAAAACAATTGATGTCAGAATAAAGTGGTTATCTGGATATATAGAGATCGAAGACAATGAGGAAATAGATCGCTTAGCAAATGCAGGTGTAATTGGGCTTATGGACTAGGCAATCGACAAGCTACCAACATTAGTGGGGTCTGAATGATCGTTTGTCAGAAGTGCTTACACACAGAATCTACCTGGTGGGAAGAGATGAACTCCTTTCTCTCCACTGACTACAAGGAATGGTTTTCTAGATACAGTACAAAGAAGCTAAAGGAACTAACTCTACCAAAAGCAGTCTTATATCGGACTGATAGCTATAACAACAGGCCACAACGACTACGCTGCTTACCATTAGTGATTTGGTTATCAAAACAACAAGCTGGACTGTTTATACAGCAGCGCTAAGGAATTATATTATTTCTTTAAATGCACTATAAACAACCTAAAGCATTTAGACTGGCCTCTTGTCTCTATAGAAATGCAATCTAATAAGCAGGCGATCACATATATCAAGAAACTCTTATATACATTTAGCAAACTCACTCAGCTAATCACCGACTCAGAGTTTTATACTCAAATCTATCCTAACTACTAAAGGACCCTTAGAAAGTAATAATCTTTTCAACAAAGCTTACTGCCCATCCCTTATAAACTCATTATTCAACTAATTATTTGAATACATTATATCTCTAAAAACTGCAAACCCAATATATAATACAAGAGCCCTACTACTCGGCCAAACAAATAACAACCCACTTTCGCTTCTTCTCCTCTACTATAAGAATCGAAGCCTACAACGAGCCTATCCACCCGGGAATCAAGCTCTACCTCAACAACAACCCGGATTAGATATTCCCTTCTGGAAATAGAAGCGGATCGCACCCACAAAGGAACAAATAGCCCCTAGCATTGAAGTTAAATTGCTAAATTCGGTTACGACAATCACGCCGCTCAAATAGTTCCTTATCTTAGCACGTCTAAATACCCTTAGGGAGATCCAAAACAGACGTTAATTAATATAAATAAATAAAATAAATAAATAAAGATTTCTTTTCTTTTAGCTTTATATATAAAACAGCTAATAAGGAGGTGTTGTAGTGTCTCGATATTATTATATATACATTTGTTATTGGAAAGTTTGAAGCAATATAAATAGAATTTGATATATCTATAATCTAATTTGAATTGAAAAATGTACTAGCAGTATTTCGATTGGTTCCACTTGATAGCTTGATTTTCGAGCTTATTTTCTAAGGAAATAGCTTTGAGTAAATTGATGGGGATTGGTTTGATTTGAGTTTATATTGATTGAGAGTATTAAGTTATTGATTTAAAGTATATTTCTTAATAATTATATCTAATAATCTAAAGCTTGTTTTGTTTGAGATAAATTGTATTGTAATTACTTTCTTGACTAGCTTATCTATTAACTCATTTCCTTTAACTGAGATATAGCCAGGAATTTAATTTAGTAAGATTTCAATTCCTTTTGTTTTGATAACCTCTACTACTTTGATTACTTTTATTTAATAAACCTATTCTAAATAATCTGAAGAAGTTTTTAGGCAATATAAATCAGTTTGATTGTCTAAATAAATCTTAAACTTTTAATTACTACAAGTAATGGAACTAGTATATTCGATAGCTTTTATAATTCCAAAAAGCTCTTTATTATATACCAATTGATTAATACCAATATTGCTTTGCTTTTGATATAGAATTCGATTATTTGATTATATAGCCATTATGCCTACCCCGATGCCAATTCCTTTTCTAATAAAGAAGGTATCAGTATAAATATAGATAATATCCTTATCCCTATATTTGAAAACAATATTATGAAGAATAGCAGTATCTGTTAAAAGGAATAGAAGTTACCGGTGCTAAGCACGTGTAGTGATTAGTAATACGGCTACCTAAACGGGCTAGATTAGACGAACCATAGACAGGCATATTGATCCCCTCATATAATACTACGGGGAGATCAATATGCTTACACGCGTAACTATATAGTCAATATAGAGGCCTCTTCCACCCAATATTCTAATAGGTTATGAGACCCGGTTAGCATGGCCTCTGGATAGAATTGATGTGATCAATATTACATCCAGCTCGCGGAGCTGAAGAATGCGCAGCACTATCTTATATCCAGCTCACAGAGTTGAAGAGTGTACGGCATTACCTTACGATCAGTATGCGGTACTACGATCGATTACCACTACTAACTCGCGGAGTTGAAGAGCACGCAATGCTATCTATACTTATATATTTACAATTACAAATCTATATAGCATTATCTATACAGAAAAAGGAGAAGAAAAAGAAAAACTCTGCAAATTCTCTGTACAGATATCAAAATGGATGATATTAAGGAGCAAGCCAAATGTATTCCAACTTTCACCCAAAAGATTTACAAAAAATGATTCCGACAAATGAAAATATAATTGAGAAGAGGAATCACAACAAATTTCGAAGGAAACTTTTTCTTCGAAATACAACCCGTTCGCAATCGATTTAGATCATAATTATTAAACCAAATTGATTGCAATTGCCCCCCAATGATTCTAATTAATAGTTGTTGTGCTACTGTTATCGATACTCCGAACACAAAACATACACAAAAATTCGTATAAAATTTTCTTATTCCAAATTATCAAAATAAGAATAAGATCCTCAATATAAGCTCTCTTAATAATCCATTAACATTTAGAGATATGGCTATGATAGAGGCTCCTTCTGAAGCCTTCATTATACTAATCACTTATTTTATTATTATCCTAGATACTCCAATATCTTCAAGCTTTTCCTGCCTTCTGAAAACCCTCAATTCGAAATCTCTAGTTCTATTTTATCAATCAATTAGCTAGCCAATATTAGAAGAAGATTTAAAAAGTTTAATCTATTTAATAATCCCTTTATTACTCAAGATATAATTAATACTATTTATATATTCAATCAGAATAAAAAAACAGGGCCCTATAATACCCCTTAGTAATCAGAACAAACAATCTAGAATCCAAAACAATCCAAATATATCTAAGGAAGCTATTTTGAAAGCTAGAGACCTTATAGTACTAGCTTCCTTTCTCTTCCAATCATACAAAGAACAATCCAAGCTTTTAGATCTCCTAAAGATCTTTAAAGAATATACTAAAAAGAGGAAGTTTATTACAACTTCGAATATCATTACCTCTCAAATCATCTATTTGAAAACTGTTATATGCAAAATCGAATCACAAGCGAAAGTATTAGCTAAACCTTTTTCGTTTATTATTGCTATTACCATTATATTAAAACCAATATACACTGATATTTCAAAAAAAGGAGAATAGAATTTAGTCCCTAAAGGGAAAAATATTATATCTACTAATATAGAAAAGAAATCTAACCTCATTCAAAAACGAATTATCTTAATCAAGCCAGATTTTCCAAACTCTATTTCCTTTTTCTTTCTAATTATCCAAAACAAAATAAATAAAGCCTTTCAAAAGATCGGAATCAAAAGGCTAATTATTGTAATAGTAACTATATCCTTCAATAATAATATCATTATCACAACAAATAATCCCTTTATATTACAATTCTTATTAAAAAAAAAAGCGATTTGAAGTAATATTATCAAATTCGAAAGAATCCAAAAGGATCAAGAATAACACAAAGTTATTATTTACAAAATCCTAATTAAAGAATTTTCAGGTATAAAAGAAATGGATCTTATATTCGATAAAATCAAAACCTTCAATCCAAACTTCAAGCCTATAGGAACCCCCTTTTAACTTACACTCACCTTTAGAAAAGTTCATCAACAAGAAAATACTATCGTTATTGCTTTTGCTACAAAATCAGAAACAGAATTAGCTATTCAAAAGCAATTATATATTGCTAAAAGTAATATAAGAATAAAACAATTCTATAAATCAAAACCAACTACACAATGTCAGAAATGTTAAGGATTTGGGTATCAGGATATTTATTGTAAAAGGAACCCTTCCTATGGATTATATGAAGACAAGCACATTACATCAATACACTTGTATATAGTATATAATATTAAAGGAAAGTTCTATTAATACTTAAAAGTAAAATGCTCGAATTGCCAAGGGAATTATACAGCAAATTTGAAAACATACAAAACCTATCAAACTATTCAACAAAAATCGAATACTACTTATTAATGAGTCATATTAATATTCAAATCCTTCAAATAAATCTCAATCGGAGTTCACAAACTACAGAGAATGTTTTACAGCTTGTAATAGAACTTAATATCGATTTTATTATGATTCAAGAATCTTGGATTATTAAAAACGAAATCGATTACTCAAATTCAAAATCTATTATATACTTCAATTTCACACAAACATTACCAAGATTCAATCCTAATTATTGGCTATATATATTATTATATACATCAAAAACTCTTCAAGCTATAATCAATCTAGCTTCCGATTCTCTAATAGATTTTGATATACAAATTTTCAATTATCAAAATGAAAACAAAACCTTTCAAATCATTAATATATACAATAAAGCTAATCAAGCTAAAGAAAAAGATTTTATAATCAAAAGGTGCTTGTATAATATATCTATTATACAAGAAACTATCCTTTTAGACAACTTCAATACCCATCACCCATAATGGGATCCTTTTTCGAAGAAAAACGGAAACACTAATCAATTAGCTGAATAGTTTGAAGATCAGAATCTCATTCTTTTAAACAAACCCGGAATCAGCATTTTCTATCAAACTAATCTCCTTAATCCAAGTGTTTTTGATCTAACACTAGCATCAAAAGGAATCTCTCCTCAAATTTACAATTGACAAATGCTTTCAGATACAGAATCTAATCATATAGGAATACTATTCGAATTAAAAGGAAAAGAAGATCTAAGTACTTCTAATACTGGATCAATAGTTAGATACAATACTAAGCTAGTGAATTGGAAAAAGTTCGAATCAATACTCAAATCGAAATCCTTATATTCCCCTATTCTGTCTAATTTAGAATTAATCATTCCAACCAAAAAGGATTCCTTAAATCTTTTGAAAAACAAAGATAATCACTATCTAACTCTAGATCAAGTAGTAAGCGAATTTACTAGAATTATTTAAAAAGTAATAAAAAAATATATATCTAAAATTGTTTCAATCAAAAAGGCCAAACCATAGTGGATATTTGAATTAAAAGATCTTTGAAAAGAGTTAAAAGAAGTAAAGCAAAGAATTGAATCAGATCTAGAGAATCATAGCTTTAAGGAAGAATATTGAATTATTAGAAACAAATACTTTCAAGCTATTAAAACAGCAAAGAAGGATTATTGGAATAAGTTTTTAGAGAAGGAGGATACAAAGACAATTTTCAAAGCAATGGCCTATACTAAAGATTTTCAAGATCAAAGGATATTGGATATTGCAATAGAAAAGCTCTTTCGAAGGAAAATGCTCTACTTTCAGATCAACTCTATTCCCACCCCCTTCTATTACCCCCAAAATCATAATGGGAAGGGTATAAACAATTCAAGAAATAAGAATAGCCTAATTTCATTCAAATCGAATTAAGTAATGTCTGTTTAGTTAAAATCCAAGAAAAAACCTTTAATCTAAATAGAATTACTCAAAAGATTATTATAAAGGCTTACAAAGTAATCCCACAAACCTTTTTTACTCTCTTTAATAAACTTATTAACCTAGAATATCACCCGAAATGTTAGAAACAAGCCATAGAAGTTATTCTGAAAAAAGCTTTCAAACCAGATTATTCTTTTTCAAAAGTATATAGAATAATTGCATTCTTAAATTGTTTGGGTAAAATAAGCAAAAGGATTTTAGCTCAACAATTAGGATATTTAGTGGAAATAATTTATTTTCTTTATAAAAGTCAAATGGAAGGATGCTAAAAGAAATCAGTAATCAATACTATATTTTTATTGATTATAGAAATTGAAAGAAACAAGTAAGTCAATAAAAAGATCTCAATATTATTTATAAATATAAAGGGAGTATTCGATTACATTTCGAGAAATCGATTATTAGATATTTATAAGAAACTAAAACTATCTACAATCTGATAGTCTGGATAGCTTTATTTCTTTAAACAAAAACAATTGAAATTATCTTTTAATAATCAAATCAAATCCTTCAAACCAATTTCAACCGGAATACTATAAGACAGCCCAATTTTCTCCAATTCTCTTTTTATATATATCAGAAAGCTCTTTTTATTTAATTCAATCAAATTTCTTTCCTATATAGATATATTGCTTTAATCATATATTCATTTATATAGAAAAAGAATATCAAAACCCTAGAGAGAGTTATAAAACAAATCTATAAACTCAGTTCTAGAAATACAATTCAATTCGATTTAACAAAAACAGAGTTAATACACTTTTTATTATCCAAATTAATAAAAAAAATATTCAATCACACTATCCAATTTGGAAATAATTGTATTCCAATTTCTTATTAGATAACTGGGATATAATTCGAACCCGAATCTCAAATTCAATCAATATATTAATATTCGAATTATATAAGCAAAAGATGCTTTCTATCGAATGGCTTGATTAGCTAATACCAAAAAGAGCCTTAATCCTAAAGCTCTTAAACAATTATATATAGTATATATAATCAGTATAGCTGATTACAAATTAATGATTTGATAGAGAGATCAAACTCATTTCAAGAATATAATACAATCGCTTCAAAACCTAGTTTTTTCGAAAGATATTAGAAATCTTTAAAACAGTCTTAATCCTTTTAATAAAAGTAAAAGCAAGTCTAAAGCCCTCAAAAATTCGATTAGATTCAAATGTTAGGCAATACACATTTCATCTAGCTAAATTCTTATCAAACCATTTAATCAATATCGAAAAAGAAATATCAGCTCAATATCAAATCGATTTGGAAGTAATCCTTATTTCTTAAAGAAAACGATATAAATCAATCCAAATTGATAGAATTAAAGAATCAATAAATCAGAATCTCAATCCTATTTCACTTAAAAAGATTATTCATTTCAACTTCCCCCTATGGAAAAAGGAAATTCCCTTTAGAGTTAATATTAATAATTCATCAAAAAAAGATACTACTATTCTTCACAATATTGTTTTCAATCATAGAGATAAGGATACTACCTACATTTATACTAATGCCTTTTCTACTGAAAAAGGAATAGGTATAGGTGTAGGTTGATTGATTGATTGATTGATTGATTGAATTTACGTCCACCTTCAGTCTAAGACTATATAGGACGACTAGGCCTTAAGGGCCTAGTAGATAACTTTTTATTTTACAATAATAGGAATAAACAATTTGGGGAAGTGCAAACGAACATTGGGGACCTAAGCCCACTTACTATACGTATAACATATAGTAAGACAATAAGGAAATCTACTCTGTGGAGTATTCTTCCTCTCTTTCTCTTTCTTCAATCTCTCTCTCTTTTTCTCTTTCTTTTTCCATTTGAGCCCTTAATAATGCCAGGCTCTTGTAGCAATTTTAGTTGTATTGATGAATTTGATAATTAATTCGATTCCTATTTTCGTATGAAGTAGGAATTGTAGAGTGATTTTAGAAAGTGGTATATTCTGGAATATCTCTTTTCTTTCCGCTTTGTATACTGGGCAACTGATCAAAAGGTGTTGAGGTACCTCAATATTACCACATATACATCTATTATTGGAGTGATTAAAACGATATAAGTATGATTTAATGTAACCGTGACCTAGTTTCAATTGAAAGAAAGCGCTAGCTGTATTTCGCCTTGTTTCAGTTGGTAGCTTGATTTTCGATCCAATTTTCCATGGAAATAGCTTCGAATAGGTTAATGCTGTTTGGTTTGATCTGAGTTTATATTGATTGAGAGTCGAGCTCCATTGATCAAAGGAGGATTCTTTGATTATCATTCCTAATAATCCGAAACTAGTTTTATTCGAAGTAGATTGTATTGTAGTTGCTTCCTTTGCTAGCTTATCTGCTAGCTCGTTTCCCTTTACTGAAGTATGTCCTAGTACCCAATTCAAGGATATTTCCGCTCCTTTAGCTATAATAGCTTTGGCTGCTTTGATTGCTCGAATTTGATAGGCTTGACCAGGGTGATCCGAGGGTGTTTTTTAGTCGTAGTAGGCCTGCTTGATTGTCTGAATAAACCTTGAATTTCTTTCCACTACTAGCAATTGAGCTAGCATATTCAATAGCTCGAGTGACTCCATATAGCTCTCCATTATAAACTAGTTGATTGCTTCCAATATTCACTTGTTCTTGATATGAAACTTGATCATTCGATTGTATTGTTACTATCCCTACACCAATGCCTATTCCTTTTTCTGTAGAAGAGGCATCTGTATAGATATAGATAGTATCTTGATCTCTATGTTTGAAAATAATATTATGAAGTATTGCTGCATTTTCTTTTGAAGTCTTACTAATATTGATTTTGAAAGGGATTTCCTTTTCCATAATGGAAAGTAGAAATGAGTAATCTTTTCAAAAGAGAATGAATCGAATTTTTTATTAATTGATTCTCTTATTCTATCAAATTAGATTGGTTTATATAGCTTTCTTTGAGGAGTATTGATTGGTTCTCGATTAGTGTATTAGTATGCTAGAGTAGCTTTTTCGATGTTAATTGGATATTTGGGTGAGAGTTTTGTTAATCGAAAGGTATATTACTTGATATTTGAATCTAATCGAATATTGCTGGTTTTAATCCCGCTTCGATTTTCATTGTAGAATTGAAATGGTTTTGAAGACTCCTAGTATCTTTCGAAGAGCTAGATTTTGAAGAGCTTGTATTTTATTTTTAAAGTAAGCTTGTTCTCTCCATCAAATCATTAATCCATAATCTGCTATACTAGTTACACAGGCTATATATAACTGTCGAAAGGCTTTCGGGCTTAGGCCTTTTTCTGTATTAACTAGTCGAGTTATTCAATAAAAAGCTCCTTTTACTTATATAATTCGAATATTAATGTATTAATTGAATTTGAGATTTGAATCAAACCATATACCTAGCCATCTAATCAGGGATTAAAGTATAATAACATTGGAATTAGGTAGTTTGATTAAGTAATCCTTAGTTAGCTTGGAAGCTGAAAAGTGCATTAATTCCGTTTTTGCTAATTGAATTGAATAGTGTTTTTCAAGCTAAGTTCGTAAATTTGCTTTATAGCTTTCTCAAGAAATATAATATTCTTCTTCCAAGAAAATGAGTTTGTAATCAAAGCAATATTGTTAATATAAGAGAGGAATTTGATTGATTTTGAAAGGAATAAATCTCTAATGTATATTAGAAATAGAATTAAAGAAATAGGGCTGCCTTGTAGTATTCCAGTCGAAATAGACTTGAAAGATTCGATTTAATTGTTGAAGAACAATTTGAATTGTTTTTGTTAAGGAATGAGGCTATCCAAGTAATCAGGTTTATTAATAGTTTTAGTTTCTTATAAATTTCCAATAATCGATTTTTTAAAACATGATCGAAGGCTTCCTTTATATCCATAAATAAAACTGAAGTCTTTTTGTGAATTTACTTGTTTCTTTCAATTTCCATAATTAAAAGAAAAGCTGCATTAATTACTAATTTCTTTTATCAGCCTCCAATTTGACTCTTATATAATAAACTAATAGTTTCTACTAAATAGCCTAATCTTTGAGCTAATATCCTTTCGCTAATCTTTCCAAGACAGTTTAGAAATGCAATAACTCTATATGCTTTCGAAATGGAATAATCAGGTTTTGAAGCTTTCTTCAAAATCGCTCCAGTGGCTTATTTCCAGCATTATGGATAATATCCAAGATTGATTAGATTACTGAATAAATTAAAGAAGATTTATAGAATTACTTTATATGCTTTTATAATAATCTCCTGAGTAATTCCATTTAGACCAAAGATCTTTCCTTGGATTTCAGCTGAACAGACATTACTTAATTCGATTGTGAAAGATTAGGTTATTCCCATTTCTTGAATTACTTGTATCCTTCCCATTATGGTTTTGAAGTGACTAGGGGGGGGTAGGAATAGAGTCGATCTGAAAGCAGAGCATTTTCCTTCAAAAGAGCTTTCGATTGAAATATCCGGTATTCTTTGATCTTGATAGTCTTTTGTATAAACCATTGCTTTGAATATTATCTATGTATCCTCCTTTTCTAGGAATTCATTCCAATAATTCTTCTTTGCTGTTTTAATAGCCTGAAAGTATTTATTTCTAGCAATTCGATATTCCTCTTTAAAATTTGAGTTCTCCAAATCGGATTCGATTAGTTGTTTTGCTCTTCCTAATACTTTTTAAAGCTTTTTTAATTCGAATATCCACCATAGTTTTCCCCTTTTTTCTGAACTGACTTTAGATATAGATTTTTCAGTAGCTTTCTGAATAATTCTTGTAAGTTCGCTTACTACTTAATCCAGATTAGAATGATCATTTCTTTCTTTCAGATTATTAAGCGAATCCTTTTTAGATGAAATTGTTAATATCAAAGTAGAGAGAGTAAGGGAGAATAAGATTTCTGATTTCAGTATCGATTCAAATTTATTCTAATTGGTTAGCTTGGTATTATATCTAGCTAGCGATATTGTATTACAGGGATTTGATTCTTCTTTTCCTTTGAATTCGAATAGTATTCCTGTATGATCGGATTCTGTATTTGATAGTGTTTGCTAGTTTTGGATTTGAAAAGCAATTCCTTTTAAAGCTAATATAAGATTGATAACACTTGGATTAAGGAGATTATTACGATAGAAAGTACTAAGACCAGGTTTGTTTAGAAGAGTGAGATTCTGATCTTCCAGCCATTCGGCTAATTGATTAGCATTTCCGTTTTTCTTCGAAAAAGGATCCTACCATAAATAATAGGAGTTAAAGTCGCCTACAAGAATAGTTTTTTATATGATTGATGAATTGTATAGGTATCTTTCAAATGTAAAGCCCTTTTCTTTAACTTGATTAGCTTCATTATAGATGTTAATGATTTGAAAGGCTTTATTTCCATTTTGACAATCGAAGATCTGAATATCAGGATCTCTTGAAGAATCAGAAGAAAGGTTGATTGTAAATTGAAGGGTTTTTGAAATGTATAATAATGTTCGTAATCGATATTTGGAATCGAATCTCGGAAGTGTTTGTGTAAAATTAAGGTGTATAATCGATCTAGCATTTGAATAATCATTTCCGTTTTTGATAATCCAAGGCTCTTGAATAGTAATGAGATCGATATTGAATTCTGTTACAATCTGTAGAATGTTTTCTATAGCTTGTAAAACTCCGATTGAGATTTATTTGAAGGATTCGAATATTGGTGTGATTCATTAAAGAGTATTATTCGATTTTTGTTGAATAGTTTGATAGGTTTCACATGTTTTCGAATTTGCTACATGATTCCCTTGACAATTCGAGCATTTCGCTATTAAATGTTGATAGAATTTTCCTTTAATATTGTATACTATATACAAGTGTACTAATATAATATGCTTACCTCCACATAAATCACAAAAAGGGTTTCTTCTACAATAAGCATCCTGATATTCAAACCCTTAACACTTCTAGCACTATATAGTTGGTTTTGATTTGTAGAACTTTTCTATTCTCATACTACTTCTAGTAATATATAATTGCTTTTGGATAGCTAATTCCGTTTTTAATTTGGTAGCAAAAGCAATAACTATAGTTCCCTCTTGTTGATAAGCTCTTTTCGAAGTAGGAGTAAACTAGAAAGGGGTTTCTATAGACTTGAAGTCAGGATTGAAGGTCTTGATTTCGTTTATAATAAGATCTATTCCCTTTGCTTTTGAGAATTCTTTAATAGGGACTCTATGAATAATAACTTTATACCATTCTTGATCCTTTTGAATCCTTTTGAATTTGATAATGTTACTTCAAATAGCTTTCTTTTCTATTAAGAATTGTGATGTAAAAGGATCGTTTGTTGTAATAATGATATTGATTGATTGATTGATTTAATTAACGTCCACCTTCAGTCTATGACTATATAGGACGGCTAGGCCAAATGGTCTAGCGGATAACTTTTAAAGTACAAAATTAGGAATTTTAACAATAGGGTAAGTGAAAACTAATACTGGGGACTCGTTCCCGCTTACTATACGAAGTGCGTATAGTAAGATATAGAGTAGAGAGGGTTAAACCCTTTCTTTTCTATCTTTTCTCTCATCCTCCTCCTTCTCTTTCCATTTCCAAAATGGCTCTCTCTCCTTCTCTTATTGTCTCTTCTTCTTCCACAATTTCGTTTTGTATCTCGGCTCTTGATAGGTGCCAAGTTCGAGTAGCGATTTTGGTAGTATTGATGAATTTGATTGCTAGTTCGATACCTATTTTCGTATGTAGCAGAAATTGTAGGTTGATTTTCGAGATTGGTATTTCTTTGAAGATTTCCTTTCTTTCTTTTCTATATATTGGGCAACCAATAAGGAGGTGTGCAGCTGTTTCGATATTGTTGCAGATACACTTATTGTTTGAAAGTTTGAATCGATGTAAATAAGACTTAATATAACCGTGGCCGATTTTGAGTTGAAAGAAGGCGCTAGCAGTATTTCGCTTAGTACCTTCTGGTAGCTTGATTTTGGAGCTGATTTTCCATGGGAAGAGTTTCGAATAGGTTGTATCTGATTGATTTGATCTGGATTCGTATTGATTGAGAGTCTCTAGCCATTGATCGGAGTCGTGTTTCTTTACTATCATACCAAGTAGCCCTATACTGGTTTCGCTTGAAGTGGCCCGTATTGAAGTTGCTTCTTTCGCTAATTTATCAGCCATTTCATTTCCTTGTATCGAAGTGTGACCTGGAACCCAATTTAAAGAGACTTCAGCTCCTTTTGCTCTAATATCCTCTGCTGCCTTGATTGCTCGTATTTGGTAGGCTTGCCCGGGGTGATCGGAGGGGGTTTTTAGACGATAGAGTCCAGCTTGGTTGTCCGAATAGATCTTGAATTTCTGTCCTTCATATGCTACAGTGCTAGCATATTCGATAGCTTTTGTAACTCCCAATAATTCTCCATTGTATACTAATTGATTGATACCAATATTCGAACGTTTTCGATAAGAGATTGATCCATTTGATTGTATTGCAACTATCCCTACTCCTATTCCAATTCCTTTTTTGGTAGAAGATGCATCAGTATATATATAAACTGTATTTTGATCTCTGTGTTTAAATATAATATTGTGAAGAGTAGCTGTATCTTCTTTCGAGGCTTTACTAATATTGACTTTGTAAGGTGTATCTCTTTTCCAGGGAGGGAAGTTGAAATGGGTAATCTTTTCGAGAGTAGATGGATTGAAATCTTGTTCTATGGATTCTCTTATTTTATCTAATTGAAGTGGCTTGTAACGTTTCCTTCGAGGGGTAGCCATTGCTTCTAGGTCCGATTTGTGTTGAGATAGCACTTCTTTTTCGATATTGATTGGGTGATTTGGTGATAGTTTCACTAATCGAAAGGCATATCGTTTTATGTTTGAGTCTAAACGGATTTTTGCTGGCTTTAGTCCTGCTTCGATTTCCATTGGAAGGATTGGGGCGGTTTTGAAGACTCCAAGTATCTTTCGAAGAGCTAGATTTTGAAGTGATTGAAGCGTGTCCTTGAATTTGATCTGGCCTTTCCACCAAACTTCCGATCCGTAGTCAGCAATACTAGTTATACAAGCTATGTATAGCTGTCTCATAGCCTTAGGACTAAGGCCTTTTTCTGTATTAGCTAAGCGAGCCATTCGTTGAAAGGCTCTTTTCGCTTGTGCTGCTCTGATATTGACGTGTTGATCGAATTTGAGATTCGGATCGAACCAGATACCAAGCCATCTAATTAGAGATTGGGGTATTACTGTTTCCGAATTGGGTAAAGTAATAGGATATTGAGCTGTTAATTTGGAAGAGGAAAAATGCATTAGCTCTGTTTTAGCTAAATCGAATTGGATTGCATTCTTTGAGCTGAGTTCGTATAATTGTTTTGTAGCTCTTTCTAACGAATTAACATTCTTTCTCCAAGTAGATGACTTAGTGATAAGAGCGATATCGTCAATATATGAAAGGAATTTGATTGAATTGTTTTGGAAAAGATCTCTAATATAAATCAAGAAGAGGATTGGCGAGATAGGGCTGCCTTGTGGTATTCCGGTCGAAATTGGCTTGAAAGATTCGATTTGATTATTAAAAGATAGTTTTAGTTGTCTTTGTTGAAGAAATGAAGCTATCCAGGAGATAAGATTGGTTGGTAGTCTCAGCTTCTTGCAGATATCCAATAATCGATTTTTTGAAACATGATCGAATGCTCCTTTTATATCCATAAATAAAACCGAAAGTCTTACTATTAGCTCGCTTGTTGCTTTCAATCTCTGTATTCAAAAGGAGAGCTGTATCGATTGCCGATTTCTTTTGTCGTCCTCCCATTTGGCTATAATGTAAGAGATGGGTAGTTTCCGCTAGATATCCTAATCGTTGAGCTAGAATCCTTTCGCTTACTTTTCCTAAGCAATTGAGAAGTGCAATAACCCTATACGCTTTGGTATCGAATAATCTGGTTTCGAAGCTTTTTTTAGGATTGCTCCAGTGGCTTGTTTCCAGCATTGTGGGTGGTATCCAATATTGAGAAGCTTGCTATATAAAATAAAGAAGGTTTGTGGAATAGCTTTATACGCTCTTGTAATGATTTCTTGAGTAATACCATCTGGACCAGGAGTTTTCCCTTGAATTTTAGCCGAACAGGCGTTCTTTAGTTCATTTTTAGAGAGATCAGGCCATTCCCATTCGTTGGATTGTTGATATCCTTCCCATTCAGGTTCGGCTGTGATAGGAGGTTGAGGGAACAGAGTAGTTCGAAAAGCAGAGCATTTTCCTTCAAAAGAGGTTTCTGAAGTAATATCAGGGATCCTTTGATTTTGATAATCCTTTGTATAGGCCATTGCTTTGAAAATAGTTTGAGTGTTCTCTTTTTCTAGGAAATCGTTCCAATGATTCTTCTTTGCTGTTTTAATAGCTTGAAAGTATTTGTTTCTGATAATTCGATAAGCTTCTTTTGAACTAATATTTTCGAGATTGGATTCAACTTGTTGTTTTGCTTTTCCTAGTTCTTTTCGAAGGGCTTTCAATTCAGGAGACCACCATGGCTTAGCTCTTTTGTTTGTTATAACCTTCGGAGTACAGCTTTCCATTGCCTTTTGGATAATCCTTGTAAGTTCGCTAGCAGCTTGATCCAATTTGGAACGATATATATCGTTTTCTTGAAGGAAATCAATCGAATCTTGTGTAGTTGTTGTAAACATACTTAGTTCGGCTAGAGTGGGCGAGTGTTTGGCTTTGAATTGTAGAATAGATTCGAATAGCTCCCAATTGGCTAGCTTTGTATGATATCTGATTATTGGCTCTTGAAGAGGGGTATTTGAAATCTCTTTTCCTTTTAATTCAAATAGAATCCCTGAATGATCGGATCCAATATTAGAAAGTGTTTGCCAATCTTGTATCCTTGAAGAGATGCTTTGAGAAGCTAGTGTGAGGTCGAGTATACTTGGATTTGTCAGATTAGTTCGAAAGAAAGTAGTAGCTCCAGGCTCATTCAATAGACTTAGATTTTGATCTTCAATCCACTCTGCTAGTTGATCGGCATTAGCGCTTTTGTTTGAAAAGGGATTCCATAATGGATGATGGGAGTTGAAGTCGCCTAATATTATTGTTTGTTGATTAATCGATAGATTGTAAAGGGACCGATCAATTGTATATCCTTTTTCCTGTGCTTGATCTGCTTCGTTATATATATTGATAATTTGGAAGGTTTCGCTTTCATTTTGGCAGTTTATTATCTGTATATCCGGGTCTATTGGCGAATGAGGGGCTAGATTAACTGTAGCTCGGAGGTCTTTGGAAATATATAGGAGGGTTCGGGGTTTGAGATCGGGGTTGAAGTTGGGGAGAATTTGTATAAAATTGGAGTGTATAGTCGATCTGCAATTAGAGAAATTGGTTCCATTTTTTTGAATCCAAGGTTCCTGAATTAAAATCAGATCAATATTGAGCTCAAGAGCAAGCTGTAGAACGTTCTCTGTGGCTTGGGAGCTTTTGTTGAGGTTTATTTGAAGAAATCTGATATTATTGTAACACATTGATTAGTGCTGTTGGCTTTTTTGTTGAATAGCTTTGAAGATTTCACAGCTTTTAGAGCTAGCTGTATGATTTCCTTGACAATTAGAGCATTTGGTGATAATATGAGAGCAGAGTTTTCCTCTTAAGTTGCAGACCATACAGAGGTGTATTGCTGTAATGTGTTTGCCTCCGCACAATCCGCAAGAAGGGTCTTTTTTGCAATACGAGCTTTGATGCCCAAAGCCCTGGCATTTTTGGCATTGTGTAGTAGGTTTGGATTCGTAGAATTGTTCTACTCTGACACTAGTGCCTGCAATATACAACCGCTTTCGAATAGCTAGTTCGGCTTCTGATTTTGAGGCAAAAGCTATAACGATAGCGCCGTCTTTTTGGTGGGCTCTTTTGGCTATTGGAGTGAGCCAGAAGGGAGTTCCTATTGGCTTGAAATCTGTATTGAAGGTTTTGATTTCAGTTGTAATCAAATCCATTCCTTTGGGCCCAGAGAACTCTTTTATAGGGATATTGTGAATAATAACCCTATGCCATTCTTGGTCTTTTTGAATCCTTTCGAATTTGATAACATTTTTCCAGATGGCTTTCTTTTCAATTAGGAATTGTGTTGTAAAGGGATCATTAGTAGTGATAATGATATTGTTATTGAGAGAGAGTATTGCTGCAGCAACTACTGGTCCTTTGATTCCAATTTCCTGGAAGGCTTCATTAATCTTGTTTCGAATCGTTAAGGGCGAGAAGGTTTTGGAGTTAGGGATTTCTGGTTTGATTAAGAGTAATCGTTTTTGGATAATACTAGTCTTTTTCTCTATTGGAATAGATTTGTTACTTTTTCCTTTAGTAACTAGATTCCATTCCCCTTCTTTTGTAATATTAGCGTAAGAAGGTTTTGATGTTGATATTGTGGTACTGGTGGGAGCCGATTTGGTTAAAGCTTTGGTTTGAGATTCGATTTTCCGTGTAGCTGTTTCCAAATGATTGATTTGGGATGTGATGATTTTGGAAGCTGTAGTGAGATTTCCTTTTTCAGTGTATTCTCTAAAGATTTCTAAAAGATCTAATAGCTTAGATTGTTCGTCACGTGATTGAGAGAGAGTGGAAGCTAGAACTATGAGATCTCTAGCTTTTAGAATAGCTTCTTTAGGAGTGATTGGATCGTTTTGGATTTTGAATTGCTTGTTTGGATTGGTGAGTAGTGTAGTAGAGTTTCGCTTTTTGTTTTGGTTGAAAATTTGAGTGATGTTGTTTGGCTTTTGAGTAATAAAAGGATCGCTAGGTATACTGAAATCTTGTATTCTGATTTCAGGACTGGTTATTTGATTGATTGATGAAGTAAGGCTTGATAATTCGATTGGGGTTCTTCTGGAATAAGTAGGCAAATTTGGGGTTGTAGGAGGGCTGGAAGTGATTGCTGGATAGGTATTTGGTATTATAGATTGGTCTGGGGTGGCTTCTCTCATATCTATATCTGAAAGAGTATTCAGATTAGTATTTGGAACCTCTACAACTATACAATCGGAGTGTTCCATATTGATGTTGAGATTGGGTTGTCTGTTCTGAAGTCTTGGAACAGAGTTTTTCACGCGTTTTTTCGCGTGCGTTTCGTGTTTCGAAGCGTCGGCGGCAGTATCACAACAACTACTGGCCAGAATCACTTGGAGATAATTGCAATGGAATTGTATTGATAACTATGATCTAGAGCGATCGTGAGAAGGTCGTATTTCGAAGAAAAAGTTTCCTTCGAAATTTGTTGTGTGTCGAAAGCGGTTATATATTGTAGGCATTAGTGTCAGAGTAGAACAATTCTACAAATCCAAATCTACTATACAATACCAAAAATGCTAGGGCTTTGGGTATCAAAGCTTGTATTGCAAAAAAGACCCTTTTTGCGGATTGTGTGGAGGCAAATATATTACAGCAATACATTTCTGTATAGTCTGCAACTTAAGAGGAAAACTCTGCTCTCATATTATTACCAAATGTTCTAATTATCAAGGAAATCATATAGCTAGCTTTAAAAGCTATAAAATCTTTAAAGCTATTCAACAAAAAAGCCAACAGCACTAATCAATATATTACAATAATATCAGATTTCTTCAAATAAACCTCAACAAAAGTTCCCAAGCTATAGAGAACATTCTATAGCTTGCTTTTGAGCTCAATATTGATCTGATTTTAATTCAGGAACCTTAAATTCAAAAAAAAAAAAAAAAAAAAAAAAAAAAAAAAAAAAAAAAATGGAATCAATTTCTCTAATTGCAGATCGACTATACACTTCAATTTTATATAAATTCTCCCCAACTTTAATCTCAATCTCAAACCCCGAACCCTTTTATATATTTCCAAAGATCTTTGAGCTATAGTTAATCTAGCTCTTCATTTGCTAATAGACCTAAATATACAGATAATAAACTGTCAAAATGAAAGTGAAACCTTTTAAATTATCAATATATATAATAAAGCAGATCAAGTACAAGAAAAAGGATATACAATTGATCGGTTTCTTTACAATCTATCGATTAATTAACAAATAATAGTATTAGGCGATTTCAACTCTTATTATTCATTATGAAATCCCTTTTTAAATAAAAGTGCTAATATCGATTAACTAATAGAATAGATTGAAGATCAAAATCTAAGTTTATTGAATGAGCCTGGAGCTACTACTTTCTTTTGAATTAATCTGACAAATTCAAGTATATTTGATCTCACACTAGCTTCTCAAAGCATCTCTTTAAGAATACAAGATTGATAAACACTTTCTAATATTGGATCCGATCATTCAGGGATTCTATTTGAATTAAAAGGAAAAGAGAATTCAAATATATCTTTTCAAAAGCCAATAATCAGATATCATACAAAGCTAGCCAATTGGGAGCTATTTGAATCTATTCTATAATTCAAAGCCAAACACTCGCCCACTCTAGCCGAACTAAGTATATTTACAACAATTACACAAGATTCGATTGATTTCCTTCAAGAAAACGATATATATCGTTCCAAATTGGATTAAGCTGCTAGCGAACTTACAAGGATTATCCAAAAGGCAATGGAAAGCTGTACTCCGAAGGTTATAACAAACAAAAGAGCTAAGCTATAGTGATCTCCTGAATTGAAAGCCCTTCAAAAAGAACTAGGAAAAGCAAAACAACAAATTGAATCCAATTTCGAAAATATTAGTTCAAAAGAAACTTATCGAATTATCAGAAACAAATACTTTCAAGCTATTAAAACAGCAAAGAAGAATCATTGGAACGATTTCCTAGAAAAAGAGAACACTCAAACTATTTTCAAAGCAATAACCTATACAAAGGATTATCAAAATCAAAGGATCCCTGATATTGCTTCAGAAACCTCTTTTGAAGGAAAATGCTCTGCTTTTCGAACTACTCTGTTCCCTCAATCTCCTATCATAGTCGAATCTGAATGGGAAGGATATTAACAATCCAACGAATGGGAATGGCCTAATCTCTCTAAAAATGAACTAAAGAACACCTATTCAACTAAAATTCAAAGGAAAACTCCTGGTCCAGATGGTATTACTCAAGAAATCATTATAAGAGCATATAAAGCTATTCCACAAACCTTCTTTATTTTATATAGCAAGCTTCTCAATATTAAATATTATCTACAATGCTGGAAACAAGTCATTGGAGCAATCCTAAAAAAAGCTTCGAAACCAGATTATTCGATACCAAAAGTGTATAGGGTTATTGTACTTCTCAATTGCTTAGGAAAAGTAAGCGAAAGGATTCTAGCTCAACGATTAGAATATCTAGCGGAAACTATCCATCTCTTACATTATAGCCAAATGAAAGAACGACAAAAGAAATCGGCAATCGATACAGCTCTCCTTTTGAATACAGAGATTGAAAGCAACAAGCGAGCTAATAATAAGACTTCAGTTTTATTTATAAATATAAAAGAAGCATTCAATCATATTTCAAAAAATCGATTATTGGATATCTACAAGAAGCTGAGACTACCAACTAATCTTATCTCCTGGATAGCTTTATTTCTTTAACAAAGACAACTAAAACTATCTTTTAATAATCAAATCGAATTTTTCAAACCAATTTCGATCGGAATACCACAAGGCAGCCCTATCTCGTCAATTCTCTTCTTGATTTATATTAAAGATCTTTTCCAAAATAATTCAATCAAATTCCTTTCATATATTGATGATATCATTTTTATTATTAAATTATCTATTTGGAGAAAGAATGTTAATTTATTAGAAAGAGTTACAAAACAATTATACAAATTCAGCTTAAAGAATGCAATCCAATTCGATTTAGCTAAAACAGAGCTAATACATTTTTCCTTTTCCAAATTAACAGTTCAATATCCTATTACTTTATTCAATTCGGAAACAGTAATATTTCAATTTCTAATTAGATGGCTTGGTATTTAGTTCAATCCGAATCTCAAATTCGATTAATATATTAATATCAGAGCAGTATAAGCGAAAAGAGCCTTTCAATAAATAACTTGCTTAGCTAATACAGAAAAAAGCTTTAGTTCTAAGGCTATAAGACAGCTATATATAATTTGTATAATTAGTATTACTGATTACAAATTGGAAGTTTGATAGAAAGGTTAGATCAAATTTAAGGATACACTTCAATCACTTCAAAATCTAGCTCTTTGAAAGATATTTGGAATTTTCAAAACCGCCTCAATTCTTTTAATGGAAATCGAAGTAGGACTAAAGTTAGCAAAAATCCATTTAGATTTAAATATAAAACGATATGCCTTTCGATTAGTGAAATTATTACTAAATCATCCAATTAATATCGAAAAAGAAATGCTATTTCAATACAAATCGGACCTAGAAGCAATAGCTATCCCTTGAAGGAAACAATACAAGCCACTTCAATTAGATAAAATAAGAGAATCTATAGAACAAGATTTCAATCTATCTATTTTCGAAAAGATTATCCATTTCAATTTCCCTTTCTGGAAAAGAGATATACCTTACAAAGTCAATATTAGTAAAGCCTCGAAAGAAGATACAGTTATTCTTTATAATATTATATTTAAATATAGAGATCAAAATACAGTTTATATATATATTGATGTATCTTTTACCAAAAAAGGAATTGGAATAGAAATAGGGATAGTTATAATACAATCAAATGGATTAATCTCTTATCGAAAATGTTCGAATATTAGTATCAATCAATTAGTATATAATAAAGAATTATTGGGAGTTACAAAAGCTATCGAATATGCTAGCACTGTAGCATATAAAGAACAGAAATTCAAGATCTATTCGAACAACCAAGCTGGACTCTATTATCTAAAAACCCCCTCCGATCATTTCGGGCAAGCCTACCAAATACGAGTAATCAAGGCAGCAGAGGATATTAGAGCAAAAGGAGCTGAAGTCTTTTTAAATTGGATTCCAGGTTATACTTCGATATAAGGAAATGAAATGGCTGATAAATTAGCAAAAAAAGCAACTTCAATACAGGCTACTTCAAGCAAAACCAGTATAGAGCTATTTGGTATAATAATAAAGAAATACGACTCCGATTAATGGCTAGAGACTCTCAATCAATACAAATCCAGATCAAATTAATCAGATACAATCTATTCGAAACTCTTCTCATAGAAAATCAGCTTCAAAATCAAGCTACCAGAAGGTATTAAGCGAAATACTGCTAGTGCCTTCTTTCAACTCAAAATCGGCCATGGTTATATTAAGTCTTATTTATATCAATTCAAACTTTCAAACAATAAGTGTATCTGCAACAATATTGAAACAGCTGTACACCTTCTTATTGGTTGCTCAATATATAGAAAAGAAAGAAAGGAAATCTTCAAAGAAATACCAATCTCGAAAATCAACCTACAATTTCTGCTATATATGAAAATAGATATCGAACTAGTAATCAAATTCATTAATACTACCAAAATCGCTATTCGAACTTGGTATCTATCAAGAGCCGAGATACAAAACGAAATTGTAGAAGAAGAAGAGACAATAAAAGAAGGAGAGAAAGCCATTTTGGAAATGGAAAGAAAAGAAGAAGGATAAGAGAAAAGATAGAAAAGAAAGGGTTTAACCCTCTCAACTCTATATCTTACTATACGCACTTCGTATAGTAAACGGGAATAAGTCCCCAGTATTAGTTTTCACTTACCCTATTGTTAAAATTCCTAATTTTGTACTTTAAAAGTTATCCGCTAAACCATTTGGCCTAGCCGTCCTATATAGTCATAGACTGAAGGTGGACGTTAATTAAATCAATCAATCAATCAATCAACTATGGAATAGGAGTAAAGAACTTAATATAATATCTGAAAGCTACGATTACTTAGAAACTCAAATACAGGCCTGAGGGAATATAATATCAAATCATAAAGAAATATAATCTATCAATAAATATTATAAAAGTCTTCACTAATACAGACTGAATAAGTGTTCGGTATAATTGGAAAAGTATTTCTGGGGGAGTTGCTATGTTCTATAACGGATCAATATTGTGGGCTAATAAAAAGCAGAATTCAATAGCGATATCAAATGCTGAGTTCGAATACATATCAATGGCAATGTTCACCAAGCAAAGGAGATGGTTAGCTCAAGTGCTCAAAGATCTTGGAAAGGCTGAATATGTATTTGCATACGGAGATATTATTCAATTGTTAGGTGATAATCAAGGAGCAATTGCTTTAATCAAGAACCCGCATTTACATAAACGATTAAAGCATATCGATATATGCTATTACTTTATTAGAGATCTTATTGAAAAAGAAAAGGTGGTAACTAGTTACATCAATATATCGGATATGATAGCAGATGGGATGACTAAACCCTTAGCGAGAATAGCATTCGAAAGGTTCAAAAACATACTGGGATTGAGATAGTAGAGGTGCAGAAGATCAGGGAGATCAAAGGTGGTAACTCCTATGGGGGAGTGTTAAAAGGAATAGAAGTTACTGGTGCTAAGCACGTGTAGTGATTAGTAATACGGCTACCTAAACGGGCTAGATTAGACGAACCATAGACAGGCATATTGATCCCCTCATATAATACTACGGGGAGATCAATATGCTTACACGCGTAACTATATAGTCAATATAGAGGCCTCTTCCACCCAATATTCTAATAGTATCTTCTTTTAATGAATTATTAATATTGACTTTAAAAAGGATATCTCTTTTCTATAGAAGGAAGTTAAAGTGAATAATCTTTTCGAATAAGGAAGGATTGAAGTTCTGGTTTATCGATTTTCTAATTCTATCCAATTGAATAGGTTTATATCGTTTTCTTCGAAGTATAGGGATTACTTCTAAATCGGCTTGATATTGAGCTGAAGTTTCTTTTTTGATATTGATTGGATGCTTTAATAATAACTTGACTAATCGGAAAGCATATTGTTTGATATTTGAATCTAATCGGATTTTGGAAGGTTTTAGATCGGCTTTTACTTTTATTAAAATGATTAGAATTGTTTTGAATACTTCTAATATTTTACAAAAAACTAAGTTTTGAAATAATTACATTATATTCTTGAAATGAGTTTGATCTTTTCACTAAATCATTAAATTATAGTCAGCTATATTAATTATATATACTATATATAATTGTCTAAAGACTTTAAAACTAAGGCTCTTTTCGATATTAATTAATCAGACTATTTGATAAAAAGCTTTTTTGGCTTATATAATTCGAATATCAATATATTGATTGAATTTGAGGTTTAGATCGAACCATATTCCCAACTATCTAATTAGGGATTAAGATATGATTATTTCGAAATTGGATAACATAATTGGATAGTTTTTTGTTAGTTTTGATAATGAAAAGTGTATTAGCTTAATTTTCGCTAAATCAAATTGAATAGAATTCTTCAAACTGAGTTCGTAGATTTGTTTTGTAGCTCTTTTTAAAGATTTAATATTCTTTTTTTAAATAAATAAATTAATGATTAGAATAATATTATTTATATAAAAAAGAAACTTTATTGAATTGAATAGAAAGAGGTCCCTGATATATATAAGGAAGAGGATTGGGAAGATTGGGCTGCCTTGTAGTATTCCGGTTGAAATTGGTTTGAAGGATTCGGTTTGGCTATTGAAGGATAACTTCAGCTATCTCTACTACAGAAATGAAGCTATCCAGGAGATAAGATTTGTTAGTAGTCTTAGCTTTTTACAAATATCCAATAATCGGTTTCTTGAGATATGATTAAAAGCTCCCTTTATATCTATAAATAGTATTAAGATCTTCTTATTAGCTTGCTTATTTCTTTCGATTTCTGTAATTAATAATAATACAGTATCAATTGCTGATTTCTTTTACCGACCTTTTATTTAGCTTTTATATAGGAGGTGAGTAGTTTCCGCTAAAAATCCTAAATATTGAACTAGAATCCTTTCACTAATTTTTCCAAGATAGTTTAAGAGTATAATCACTCTATATGCTTTTAGAAATAAGTAATTAGGTTTTGAGGTTTTTTTTAGAATAGCTTTAATAACTTATTTCCAACATTTAGAGTGATATTTAAAATTAAGAAGTTTACTGAAAAAAGTGAAAAAGGTTTATAGGATTGCTTTATAAGCCTTTATAATGATTTCTTAAGTGATTCCATCTAGATCAGGAATCTTTCCTTGTATCTTGGCTGAGCAAGTATTGTTTAATTCGGTTTGAGAGAGATTAGGCCATTTCTATTTCTTGAATTGTTTATATCCTTCTCATTATAGTTTTGAAGTAATAAAAGGGGGTAGGAATAGAATCGATCTGAAAGTAGAGCACTTTTCTTTGAAAAAGTTTTCTGTTGAAATATTCGGTATCCTTTGATCTTGAAAGTCTTTAGTGTAGGCTATTGCTTTGAAAATTGTTTGTGTATCCTCCTTTTCTAGAAATTCATTCCAATGATTTTTTTTTGCTGTTTTAATAGCTTGAAAGTACTTATTTCTAGCAATTCGATATTCTTTCTTAAAACTAAGGTTCTCTGGGTTTGATTTACTTATTTGCTTTACATTTCCTAGCTCTTTTCAAAAATCCTTCAATTCAAATATTCATTATGATTTAGCTCTTTTAATTGAAATAACTTTGGATATACACCTTTCAATTGCTTTTTGAATAATCTTCATAAGTTCGCTTACTGTTTGATCTAGAATTGAATAGTAGTTATCTTTATCTTTCAAGAGGTTTAAGGAATTCTCTTCAATTGGAGTGATTGAGTTTAAAGTAGAAAGAATAGAGGAATATAAGGATTCTGATTTGAGTATTGATTTAAACTTTTCCTAATTCGTTAGTTTGATTGATTGATTGATTGATTGATTGATTTAATTTAACGTCCCGCTTCAGTCCATGACTATATAAGACGGCTAGGCCATAAGGGCGCTAGCGGATAACTTTTGAAATACACAATGGGAATGAAATAATGGGGGAGGTGAAAACAAATACTGGGGTATAGCACCCACTATTGTATGTAGTCCATATAATAGGTTTTGAAAGGGATTTTACCCCTCTCTTTCCTCTCTTTCGTCTCTCTCCTCTCTCCCCTCTCGTATCTCTCCTTCTAGCTCTCTAATTACTCTCTTTCCTTCGCTTATTGAATCTTCCTCTTCAACTATTTCGTTTTGAGTTTCGGCTCTGGCTAAATGCTAGGTCCTTGTAGCAATTTTGGTAGTATTGATGAACTTGGTTGCTAGTTCGATACCTATTTTTGTATATAGTAGGAATTGTAGGTTGGTTTGGGATATTGATAGGTTTTTGAAAATTTCTTTCCTTTCTTTTCTGTATATCAGGCATCCAATCAGGAGATGAGCAACAGTTTCGATATTGTTGCAAATATATTTATTATTAGAAAGCTTGAATCGATATAAATAGGACTTGATATATCCGTGGCCAATTTTGAGTTGAAAGAAGGCGCTAGCGGTATTTCGCTTGATGCCTTCCGGTAGCTTGATTTTGGAGCCAATTTTCCATGGAAAGAGTTTCGAATAGGTTGTATCGGATTGATTCGATTTGGATTTGTATTGATTGAGTGTCTCTAGCTATTGATTGGAATCGTGTTCCTTTACTATCATACCAAGTAGCCCTATACTGGTTTCGCTTGAAGTGGTCTGTATCGAAGTTGCCTCTTTTGTTAATTTATCCGCCATTTCGTTTCCTTGTATTGAGGTATAGCCTGGAACCCAATTTAAGGAGACTTCGACTCCTTTTGCTCTGATAATCTCTGCCGCTTCGATTACTCTTATTTGATAGGCTTGCCCTGGGTGATCAGAGGGGGTTTTGAGGCGATAAAGTCCGACTTGATTGTCCGAATAGATCTTAAATTTCTAGCCTTCATATGCTATAGTGCTAGTATATTCGATAGCTTTTGTAACTCCAAAGAGTTCTCCATTATAAACTAATTGATTTAAGCCAATATTTATTTGTTTTCGATAAGAAGTTGATCCGTTTGATTGTATTGCAACTATCCCTACTCCTATTCCAATTCCTTTTACAGTAGAAGATGCATCGATATATATATAAACTGTATTGTTGTCTCTGTGTTTGAATATAATATTGTGAAGAGTAGCTGTATCTTCTTTCGAGGCTTTACTAATATTGACTTTGTAAGATGTATCTCTTTTCCAGGGAGGGAAGTTGAAATGAGTAATCTTTTCGAGAGTAGATGGATTGAAGTCTTGATCTATTGATTCTCTAATTTTATCTAATTGGAGTGGCTTGTATCGTTTCCTTCGAGGAGTGGCTATTGCTTCTGAATCCAATTTGTATTGAGATAGCAATTCTTTTTCGATATTGATTGGATGATTAGGAGAAAGTTTTACTAATCGGAAGGCGTATCGTCTTATATTTGAATCTAAACGGATTTTTGCTAGCTTTAAACCTGCTTCGATTTCCATTGGAAAGATTGAAGCAGTTTTGAAGACTCCAAGTATCTTTCGAAAAGCTAGGTTTTGAAGTGATTGAAGGATATCCTTGAATTTAACCTGTCCTTTCCACCAGATCTCCGATCCGTAATCCGCAATGCTTGTTATACAGGCTAAATATAGCTATCTTATAGCTCTAGGGCTAAGACCCTTTTCTGTATTAGCTAATCGGGCCATTCGTTGAAAGGCTCCCTTCGCTTGTACTGCTCTGATATTGACATGTTGATCGAATTTGAGATTCGGATCGAACCAGATGCCAAGCCATCTAATTAAAGATTGGGGTATTACTATTTCTGAATTAGGCAGAGTGATTGAGTATTGAACTGTTAATTTAGATGATAAAAAATGTATTAACTCTGTTTTAGCTAAATCGAATTGGATTGCGTTCTTTGAGCTAAGTTCGTATAACTGTTTTGTAGCTCTTTCTAACGAATTGATATTCTTTCTCCAAGTATTTGAACTAGTGATAAGTGCAATATCATCAATGTAGGAAAGGAATTTGATTGAATTATATTGGAAGAGATCTCGGATATATATCAAGAAGAGAATCGGCGAAATCGGACTACCTTGTGGTATACCCGTGAAGATCGGTTTAAAGGATTCGGTTTGATTATTGAAGGATAGTTTTAGTTGTCTATATTGTAGAAATGAGGCTGTCCAAGCAATGAGATTTGTAGGTAATTGTAGTTTTTTACAAATCTCTAAAAGCCGATTTTTCGAAATATAATCAAAGGCACCTTTTATATCTATAAATAAAACTAAGATCTTAATATTGGCTCGTTTATTGCTTTCAATCTCTATATTTAAAAGAAGAGCTATATCGATTACCGATTTCTTTTATCGTCCTCCCATTTGGCTATAATGTAAAAGATAAGTAGTTTCCGCTAGATATCCTAATCTTTGAACTAAGATCCTTTTGTTTACTTTTCCTAAACAATTGAGGAGTGTAATAACTCTATAAGCTTTTGGTATTGAATAATCTGGTTTCGAAGCTTTTTTAAGGATTGCTTCAGTAGCTTATTTCCAGTATTATGGGTGGTATTCGATATTGAGAAGCTTGCTATATAGAATAAAGAAGGTTTGTGGAATAGCTTTGTATACTTTTGTAATAATTTCCTGAGTGATACTATCTGGATCAGGGGTTTTTCCTTGAATCTTAGCCGAACAGGCATTCTTTAGCTCGTTTTGAGAGAGAGCAGGCCACTCCCATTTGTTAGATTATCGATATTCTTCCCATTCTGGTTCCAAGGTAATAGGGGGTTGAGGGAAAAGGATAATTCGGAAAGCAGAACATTTTCCTTTGAAAAAGGTTTCTGAAGCAATATCAGGGATTCTTTGATTTTAATAATCCTTTATATAGGCTATTGCTTTGAAAATGATTTGAATATTTTCTTTTTCTAGGAAATTGTTTTAATGGTTCTTTTTTGCTGTTTTAATAACTTGAAAATATTTGTTTTTAGTAATTCGAAGGGCTTTTTTTGAATTATTGTTTTCGAAATCGGATTCAACTTGTTGTTTTGCTTTTTCTAGCTCTTTTTGGAGAGCTTTTAGTTCCAGTGATTATTATGGTTTAGCTCTTTTATTTATTGTAACCTTTGGAGTACAGCTTTCCATTGCCTTTTGAATAATCCTTGTAAGTTCGCTAGCAGCTTGATTCAATTTGAAACAATATATATCGTTTTCTTAAAGGAAATCAATCGAATCTTGTGTAGTTGTTGTAAATGTATTTAGTTCGGTTAGAGTAGATGAATAGCTAGTTTTGAATTGTAGAATAGATTCGAATAGCTCTCAGTTGGCTAGCTTTGTATGATATCTGATGATTAGTTCTTGAAGAGGAATATTTGGGTTGTCTTTTCCCTTAAATTCGAATAGAATTCCTGAGTGATCGGATCTAATATTAAAAATTATTTGCTAATCTTGTATCCTTGAAAAGATACTTTCAAAAGCTAGTATCAAATCGAGTATACTTGGATTTGTCAAATTAGTTCGAAAGAAGGTACTAGCTTCTGGTTTATTCAATAGAATTAGATTTTGATTTTCAAACCACTCTGCTAGCTGATCGGCATTTATACTTTTGTTTGAAAAAGGGTTCTATAATAGATGATAAGAGTTGAAGTTGCCTAGTAAAATAGTGTGTTGACTTAAGGAAGTATTGTATAAGAATCTTTCGATTATATATTCTTGAGCTTTTGCTTGATCTGCTTGATTGATTGATTGATTTCATTTACATCCACGTTCAGTCTAAGACTATATAGGACGGCTAGGCCTCTAGAGGCTCTAGCAGGTAACTTTTTATTCTACAAAGATGGATATATTCGATTTAGGGAAGTGAAAACAAATATTGGGGACCAGTGCCCGCTTATTATACACATTGCATATAATAAGGAAAGGGAAGTATAACACTCAAGAAATTAGCAAGAGACTCCTCCCTTCTTCTTCTTCTTCTTCAACTACTATTCCTTCCATTTCTGCAATAACTCTTTCTCCCTCTATTATTACATCTTCTCCTTCTTCTACTATCTCTCTTTCTCTTGTTTCGTTTTGTATCAGAGCTCTAGCCAGATGCTATGCCCTTGTAGCTATTTTGGTGATGTTGATGAATTTGATGGCTAACTCGATACCAATTTTGGTGTGAAGTAGGAATTGTATAGTGATTTTGGATAAAGGTATCTCCTTAAAGATTTCTTTTCTTTCAGCTTTATATATAGGGCAGCTAATAAGGAGGTGTTGTAGTGCCTCGATATTATTATATATATATTTGTTATTGGAAAGTTTGAAGCGATATAAATAGGATTTGATATATCCATAACCTAATTTGAGTTGAAAGAATGTACTAGCAGTGTTTCGATTGGTTCCGCTTGGTAGCTTGATTTTCGAGTCTATTTTTTAAGGAAATAGTTTTGAATAAGTTGATAGGGATTGGTTTGATTTGAGTTCGTATTGATTGAGAATATCAAGCCATTGATCTGAAATATATTCCTTAACAATCATACCTAATAATCCAAAGCTTGTTTCGTTTGAGGTGGATTGTATTGTGGTTGCTTCCTTGGCTAGCTTATCTGCTAGCTCATTTCTTTTAATTGAGGTATAGCCAGGAATTTAATTTAGCGAGATTTTGGCTCCTTTTACTTTAATAACCTCTACTACTTTGATTGCTCTTATTTGATAGGCCTATTCTAAATAATCTGAAGGAGTTTTTAGACGGTATAGATCAACTTGATTGTCTGAATAGATTTTGAACTTTTGATTACTACAAGTAATAGAGCTAGCATATTCGATAGCTTTTGTAACTCCAAAGAGCTCTCCATTATATACCAATTGATTAGTACCAATATTGCTTTGCTCTTGATATAGAATTCGATTATTTGACTGTATAGCCACTATACCTATTCCGATGCCAATTCCCTTTCCAATAGAGGAGGTATCAATATAAATATAGATAGTATCCTTATCCCTATATTTGAAGATAATATTATGAAGAATAGCAGCATTTTCTTTTGACGAATTGCTAATGTTGACTTTGAAGGGGATATCTCTTTTCCATAGAAAGAAGTTAAAGTGAATGATCTTTTTGAGTAAGGAAGGGTTGAAGTTTTGGTTTATCGATTCTCTGATTCTATCCAGTTGAATAGATTTATATTGTTTTCTTCGAGGTGTAGGGATCACTCCTAAATCGGCTTGATATTAAGCTAAAGTTTCTTTTTCGATATTAATTGAATGCTTTAGTAATAACTTGACTAATCGGAAAGCGTATTGTCTGATATTTGAATCTAATCGGATTTTGGGAGGTTTTAGACCGGCTTCTACTTCCATTGAAATGATTGGAACTGTTTTGAATACTTCTAATATCTTGTGAAGGGCTAGGTTTTGAAATAATTGTATCATATTCTTAAAATGAGTTTGATCTTTCCACCAAATTACTGAACCATAGTCAGCTATACTAGTCACACATACTATATATAACTATCTGAAGGTTTTAGGACTAAGGCTCTTTTCGATATTAGCTAATCGAACCATTCGATGAAAGGCTCCTTTAGCTTATGTGATTCGAATATTAATATATTGATTGAATTTGAGGTTTGGATTGAACTATATTTCTAGTTATTTAATTAGGAATTGAGGTGTGATTGTTTCGAAATTGGGTAGTATGATTGGGTAGTTTTTTGTTAATTTTGATAACGAAAAGTGCATTAGCTTAGTTTTCGCCAAATCAAATTAAATAGAATTCTTCGAGTTGAGTTTGTAGATTTGTTTTGTAGCTCTTTCTAAAGATTTAATATTCTTTTTCCAAATGAATGAATTAATAATTAAAGCAATATTATCTATATAAAAAAGAAACTTCATTGAATTGGATAAAAAGAGGTCTCTGATATATATAAGGAAGAGAATTGAAGAGATTAAGCTGCCTTGTAGTATTCCAATTGAAATTGGCTTAAAAGATTCGGTTTGGCTATTGAAGGATAACTTCAGCTATCTTTACTATAGGAATAAAGCTATCCATGAAATAAGATTTGTTGATAGTCTTAGCTTCTTACAGATATCCAATAATCGGTTTCTTGAGATATGATCAAAAGCTTCTTTTATATCTATGAATAATATTAAGGTTTTTTTATTAGCTTACTTATTTCTTTTGATTTTTGTAGTTAATAATAGTACAGTATCAATTGCTGATTTCTTTTGCCAATCTTCCATTTGGCTCTTATATAGAAGATAAGTAGTTTCTGCTAAAAATCCTAATTGTTGAGTTAAAATCCTTTTACTAATTTTTCCAAAACAGTTTAAGAATACAATCACTCTATATACTTTTGGAAATGAATAATCAAGTTTTGAGGCTTTCTTTAGAATAGCTTCAATAGCTTGTTTCCAGCATTTAGGGTGATATTCAAGATTAAGAAGTTTACTGAAAAGAATGAAAAAGGTTTGTGGGATTGCTTTATAAACCTTTATAATGATTTCTTAAGTGATTTCATTTGGGTCAGAAGTCTTTCCTTATATCTTGGCTGAGCAAGCATTGCTTAATTCAATTTAAAAGAGATTAGGCTATTTCCATTTCTTGAATTGTTTATACCCTTCCCATTATGGTTTTGAAATAATAGGAGAAAATGGGAATAAAATTGATCTAAAAGCAAAGCACTTTCCTTTGAAAGAATTTTCTATTGAAATATCCGATATCCTTTGATCTTGAAAATCTTTAATATAAACCATTGCTTTGAAAATTGTTTGTATATCCTCCTTTTCTAGAAATTCATTCCAATAATTTTTCTTTGCTATTTTAATAGCTTAAAAATACTTATTTCTAGCAATTCAATATTTTTCCTTAAAACTAAAATTCTCTAGATTTGATTCATTTATTTGCTTTACATTTCCTAACTCTTTTCAAAAATCCTTCAATTCAAATATCCATCATAATTTAACTCTTTTACTTGAAATAATTTTAGATATACACCTTTCAGTTACTTTTTGAATGATTTTTGTAAGTTCACTTACTGCTTGATCTAAAGTTAAATAATAATTATCTTTATCTTTCAAAAGATTTAAGGAATCTTTTTCAATTGAAGTAATTAAATCTAAAATAAAAAGAATAAAAGAATATAAGAATTCCGATTTGAATATTGATTCAAACTTTTCCCAATTCGCTAATTTAATATTATATCTAGCTATCGATTCAGCGTTAAGGGTAGTTAGGATTTCTTTTCCTTTTAATTCGAATATTATTCCTACATAATCAGATCCTGTATCTGAAAGCATTTGCCAATTATGAATTTGAGGAGAGATTCCCTTTGATGCTAGCATTAGATCAAGGACACTTGGATTGAGAAGATTAGTTCGATAGAAGGTACTGATTCCAGGCTTGTTTAAAAGAATGAGATTCTGATCTTCAAACCATTCGACTAGTTGATCAGCGTTTCCGCTTTTCTTCGAAAAAGGATCCCACCATAGGTGATAGGCATTGAAGTTGCCTAAAAGAATGATTTCTTATATAATAAATATATTATACAAACACCTTTCGATTATGAAACCATTCTCTTTAGCTTGATTAGCTTTGTTATATATATTAATGATTTGAAAGGTTTTGTTTCTATTTTGACAATTGAAAATTTGTATATCAGAATCTGTTGGAGAATCGGAAGCTAGATTGATTATAGTTTAAAGAGTTTTTGATATATATAATAGTGTACATGGCTGGTGATTAGAGTCAAATCTTAATAGTGTTTGTATGAAATTGGAGTGTATAATAGATCTTGAATTTGAGTAATCGATTCCATTCTTGATAATTCAAGATTCTTGAATTATAATAAGATTGATATTAAGCTTTATTACAAGCTATAGAATGTTCTCTATAGCTTGTAAGTTTCTGTTAAGATTTATTTGAAGGATTCGAATATTAGTATAGCTTATAAATTGATGTTATCTGCTTTTTGTTGAATTGTTTAATAGATTTCGCAGATTCTTGAATTTGCTGTATACTTTCCTTAGCAGTTCGAGCATTTGGTAACCAGGTATTAATAGAACTTTCCTCTAATATCACAGACTATACACAAATATATTAATATTATATATTTGCCCTCACAAAATCTACAAAAGAATCCCTTCTACAATGTATATCCTGATATTCAAATCCTTGGCATTTTTGGTATTGTGTAGTTGGTTTGGATTTATAGAACTTTTCTACTTTTGTATTAATACCAGCAATATATAGTCGTTTTCGGATAGCTAGCTTTGCTTCTAATTTTGTTGCAAAAGCAGTTACTATTGCTCCTTCCCGTTAATAAGCTCTTTTTAATGCTAATATAAGCTAAAAGGGTGTTCCTATAGGCTTGAAATCCGGATTGAAGATTTTGATTTTTTTGAGGATGAGATCCATTCCTCTTGGTTCTGAGAATTCTTTTATAGGTATTTTATGAATAATAACCTTATGCTATTCTTGGTCTTTTTGAATCCTTTTGAATTTGATAAGGTTGCTCTAGATTGTCTTTTTTTCTAATAGGAATTGTAATGTAAAAGGAGCATTTGTAGTAATTATTATATTACTATTCAGCGATAGGGTTACTGCTGCTATGACCGGGCCTTTGATTCCAATTTTCTGAAATGCTTCGTTTATTTGGTTTCGTATTGATATAGGCGAGAAGGAGATAATATTCGTGATCTCTGGTTTGATTAGGATTAGGCGTCTTTGAGTGATTTCAATCTTCTTGTCTATTGGAGTAGGCTTAATAGCTTTTCCTTTACTGACTAGATTCCACTCTCCTTCTTTTGCTATAATTGCATAATTAGGTTTAGTTGGTATTGTGGTGGTTGGGATTGGATTTTTGGCTAGTGTTTTAGCTTGCGATTCGATCTTCCGTGTAGCTGATTCGAGGTGAGTGATTTGAGATGCGATAATATTGGAGGCTGTAGTAAGCTTTCCCTTTTCGGTGTATTCTCTGAAGATTTCAAGAAGGTCTAGAAGCTTAGATTGTTCGTCATGTGATTGAGTGAGAGTGGATGCTAGTAATATAAGGTCTCTCGCTTTTAGGATTGCTTCCTTTGGTGTAGTTGGTTTGTTTTGTATCCTGGGTTGTTTGTTCTGATTGCTAAGGGGTATTGTAGGGCCACGTTTCTTATTCTGATTGAATATATAGGTAGTATTGGTTGTGTCTTGAGTAATAAAAGGGTCACTAAGTAGATTGAACTCTTCGACTCTTCTTTCAGAAACAGTTGGCTGATTGGTTGGTAGAATGGGGCTAGAGATTTCGAATTGGGGGTTTTCAGAAGGCGGGGGAGGGCTGCTTGATCTGCTTCATTGTATATATTAATAATTTGAAAGATTTCACTTCCATTTTGGAGGTTTATTATCTGTATATCCGAATCTATTAGCAAATAAAAGGCTAGATTGACTATAGCTTGAAGATCTTTGGAGATATATAGAAGGATTTGAGATTTGAACTCAGAATTGAAATTGGAAAGGATTTATATGAAATTGAAGTGTATAATCGATCTACAATTAGAGAAGTTGGTTCCATTCTTTTGAATCCAAGATTCCTGAATTAGAATTAGATTGATATTGAGCTCAAGAGTAAGCTGTAGAGTATTTTCTGTAGCTTGAAAGCTTTTATTGAGGTTTATTTGGAGAAATCTGATTTTATTGTAATATATTAATTAATGCTATTAGCTTTTTGTTGAACTACTTTAAAGATTTCACAGTTTTTAGAATTAGCTATATGATTTCCTTGACAATTGAAGCATTTAGTAATGATATGGGAACAGGCTTTTCCTCTCAGATTGCAAACCATACAAAAGTGTATTGCTGTAATGTATTTGCCTCCGCACAATCCACAAGAAGGATCTTTTTTGCAATGCGAGCTTTGATGCCCAAAACCCTGGCATTTTTGGTATTAAATAGTTGGTCTGAATTCGTAGAATTGCTCTACTCTAACACTAGTACCTGCAATATACAGCCACTTTCGGATAGCTAATTCAGCTTCTGATTTCGAAGCAAAGGCTATCACAATAGCACCATCTTTTTGATAAGCTCTTTTAGCTAATGGAATAAGCCAAAAGGGAGTTCCTATTAGCTTAAAGTCTATATTGAAGGTTTCGATTTCGGTTGTAATCAAATCCATTCCTTTAAATCCAGAAAATTCTTTTATAGGGATATTGTGAATAATAACCCTATGCCATTCTTGATCCTTTTGGATTCTTTTGAATTTGATAATATTCTTCCAGATAGCTTTCTTTTCAATTAGGAATTGTGATATAAAGGGATTATTAGTGGTAATAATAATATTGTTATTGAGGGAGAGTGTTATTGTAGCAACTATTGGTCCTTTAATTCCGATTTCTTGAAAAGCCTCATTAATCTTATTTTATATTATGAGAGGCGAAAAGGTTTTGAGATTGAAGATTTCTGATTTGATTAAAAAAAGTCTTTTTTGAGTAATTTTGGGCTTTTTATCTATTAAAATAGATTTATTGTTTTTTCCTTAAAAACTAGATTCCATTCTCCTTTTTTTGTAATATTGGTATAAGAGGGTTTCGGGATTAGATTGGTATTAATCGAAAAGAGTTTAATTAAAGCTTTTACTTGTAATTCAATCTTTCGAGTTGCGGATTCAAAATGGGTAATCTGAGAAGTAATGATTTTGGAAACTGTAGTGAGGTTACCTTTTTTGATATATTCTCAAAAGATTTCCAAAAGGTCTAGTAGTTTAGATTGCTCTTTATAAGTTTGAATAAGAATAAAGACTAAGAAAATAAAATCTCTTACTTTTAGAATAGCTTTTTTTAAAATAATAGTGTAGTTTGGATTTGTAATTGTTTACTTGGATTGTAAAGGGGATTCAAGAGGCCTTTTTTTTTGTTTTGAGTGAATAGAATTGATTTGATTAGGTTTTAAGTAATAAAAGGGTTACTAGATAGATTGAGATCCTTTATTTTTATTGTAAAGTTGAATGTAATTGGGGAACTAGGGATTGATATTGATAGCTCTTTAAGGGAACAGAGGGGGTTTACTGAAACAGGAATACCTAGAATGATTGTAGGATAGGAGGATAATAGGTTAGAGGCTTTGGGAATAGCTCCTTCCATTTCTATCTCATTAAATATTACAGAATTGTTTGAGTGATTTATATTGATATCGTATCTCTAGAGTATAAGATTTTTGAAGAAAATTTTTACGCGATTTTTTGTATAACTTTCGTATTTGGAATGCTGATGATAATATCACAACAACTACTGGTTCGAATCAATTAGAAATAATTACAATAGAATTGATTTGATAGCTATAATCTAAAACAATCGCGAAAGGGTTGTATTCCGAAGAAAATAATTCCTTCGAAATTTGTTGTGTGTGTTTATTCTGTAATTCGTTAGTTTAGTATTATATTTAATTGTTGATTCAGTGTTAGGGATAGTTGGGACTTCTTTTCCTTTTAATTCGAATATTATTTCTGTGTAATTAGATCCTGTATCTAAAAGCGTTTACTAATTATAAATTTGAGGAGAGATTTCCTTTAATACTAGCGTTAGATTAAGGATACTTGGATTAAAAAGATTAGTTCGATAGAAGGTATTGATTCCGGGTTTGTTTAAAAAAGTAAGATTCTGATTTTCAAACTATTTAGCTAGTTGATTAGCATTTCCGCTTTTCTTAGAAAAAGGATCCCATTATAGGTAAACACCATCAGACCACCCTGGACAGGCCTATCAGATTCGAGCAATTAAAGCAGCGGAAATCATCAAAGCAAAAGGAGCTGAAGTATCTCTAAATTGGGTTCCAGGATATACTTTAGTAGAAGGAAATGAGCTAGCAGATAAACTAGTAAAGGAAGTAACCACAATACATTCTATCTCAAATGAAACAAGGGATACAAAGACTCAACACCTGTACGCGGTGCATCCTACAAACCTCCAGCTCTTCTTCAAGAGTCTACAGAGCTAAGATTGAATCACAAATGAAATCGGAAGAATTAAAAGAAAAAGGGTTTTGGAAGATATAGGGAAGGAAGGATTATATTACGATTTTGCAACAGCAATCTTTACAAAAAGATAAATACCAACAAAACAACGCGAATACAAAGGTTATAGAAGCCCCAGTCAGATTCAACATCTACCTTTTATTACTATCTCTACAAATACAATACAGAAAGTTAGCCTCTTCTCTTTTTTGAAAAGTCTTTTCAATATAAAACTCATCATCACTCTTTTCAAATTACAACCCTTTCTTTCTCTTTGATTTTCAGCCATTCGAATACAACTTTACAATACAAAAAATACCATCACCTTTTAATTAATTCTATACTTTAAACATCAATACAATACAACGTTTTTCCTTCGATTTTCGAATTTTCGAATTTTTCAAATTGATTTGTATATAGATTATAAAACTTAGAGTTCAATTCTACCCCACCATTTTCAACAATTTCGACTATACACATCTAATAAGAGCTGGAGGATATCAAGCTTATAAAGATATACAAAGAACTAATTTAAAAAAAATAAAATTAAAAAAAGAATAATGCCTTCTATTTTCATCTCACTAACAAGAGAACCTTTTGCTATACTAAAAACAACTCGAAAAAGAATAACTCTTACCCCTTATAAAAGAAAAAGATAACAAATTGGATTCCAAGTTTGAAAGAGAATTAGATATCGGAATACTTTAATAAGATTAAGGATAAAGAAAAAAGGAAAAGGGAAAGGTCCCAGTAGATAAAGATATTATATCTCTATTTGCACTCCGAATAGAGATCGAGCAGAACACCCCAATATTTGTTTTTACTCCCCCAAAATTGATCATATCTACTGTAGATATTCACTAGCATTGCTAAGCTTTTAGAGCCTAGCCGTCTTATATAGTCATGGACTGGAGCGGGACGTTAAACTAAATCAATCAATCAATCAATCAATCAAATGAAACAAGTTTTGGACTTCTAGGTATGATGATTAAAGAGTATGATTCAGATCAATGGCTTTTTATTCTCAATCAATACAAACTCAAATCAAATCAATTCCCTTTAATCTATTCAAAGCTATTTCCATGGAAGATAGGATCGAAAATCAAGCTACCAAGCAAAACCAAGCGAAACACTGCTAGCACATATTTTCAACTCAAATTAGATCATGAATATATTAAATCTTATTTATATCGATTCAAACTCTCTAATAACAAATGTATATATGGTAATATTGAGGCCCCACAACACCTCCTTATTAGTTGTCCTATATACAAAGCAGAGAGAAAAGAAATATTCAAGAATATACTACTATCTAAGATTACTATACAGTTCCTACTCTATACAAAAGTAAATATTGAATTAGCCATTAAATTCATCAATATCATCAAAATCACTACAAGAGCATAGCACCTGGCTAGGGCTCTTATATAAAACGAGATAGAAAAAGGAATAGTAGTAGAAGAGGAGAAAGGAAAAAAGAATAAAGAAGAAGTAATTAGGGAAATAAGAGAGGACTTTGATTTCCTTATAATTTCTTGATTTTTATAATTTTCTTATTATATGTAATACGTATAATAAGCGGGTACTGTTCCCCAGCATTTATTTTCACTTCCCTAAATCGTATATATCCATTTTTGTAGAATAAAAAGTTATCCGCTAGAGCCTCTAGAGGCCTAGCCGTCCTATATAGTCTTAGACTGAAGGTGGACGTAAATGAAATCAATCAATCAATCAATCAATCGATCCCATTATAGGTGATGGATATTGAAGTTGTCTAAGAGGATGGTTTCTTATATAATAAATATATTATACAAGTACCTTTCGATTGTAAAAACCATTCTCTTTAGTTTGATTAGTTTTGTTATATATATTGATGATTTGAAAGGTTTTGTTTTTATTTTGACAATTGAAAATTTGTATATCAGAATCTGTTGGAGAATCGGAAGCTAGATTGATTGTAGCTTAGAGAGTTTTTGATATATATAATAGTGTACGTGGCCAGTGATTAGAGTCAAATCTTGATAGTGTTTGTGTGAAATTGGAGTGTATAATAGATCTTGAATTTGAGTAATCGATTCCATTCTTAATAATTCAAGATTCTTGAATTATAATAAGATCGATGTTAAGCTCTATTACAAGTTATAGAATGTTCTCTATAGCTTGTAAGCTCCTATTAAGATTTATTTAAAGGATTCGAATATTAGTATAGCTTATAAATTAGTATTATCTGCTTTTTGTTGGATTGCTTAATAGATTTTGCAGGTTCTTGAATTTGCTGTATGTTTTCCTTGATAGTTCGAGTATTTGGTAGCTAGGTATTGATAGAACTTTCCTCTGATATCATAGACTATATATAAATATACTAATATTATATATTTGCCTCCACAAAGTCTACAGGAGGGATCCCTTCTATAATATATATCCTGATATTCAAATCCTTGGCATTTTTGGTATTATATAGTTAGTTTGGATTTATAGAATTTTTCTATTTTTGTATTGATATCAGTAATATATAATCGTTTCCGAATAGTTAGCTTTGTTTTTGATTTTATTATAAAAACAATTATTATTACTTCTTCCTATTAATAAGTTCTTTTTGATACTGGTGTAAGCCAAAAGGTATTCCTATGAGTTTGAAATCCAGATTAAAGGTTTTGATTTTTTTGAGGATGAGATTTATTCCTTTTGGTTCTAAGAATTCTTTTATAGGTATTTTATGAATAATAATCTTATATTATTTTTGATCTTTTTAAATCCTTTTGAATTTGATAAGATTGTTTCAGATTGTCTTCTTTTTTAATAGAAATTGTAATATAAAAGGAGCATTTGTAATAATTATTATATTACTATTTAGTGATAGGGTTATTATTGTTATAATCGGATCTTTAATTTCAATTTTCTGAAATGCTTTGTTTATTTGGTTTTGTATTAATATAGGTGAGAAGAAGGTAATGTTTGTAATCTCTAATTTGATTAGAATTAAACATCTTTAAATAATTTCAATCTTTTTGTCTATTGGAGTAAACTTAATAGCTTTTTCTTTACTAACTAGATTCCATTCTTCTTCTTTTGCTATAATTATATAATTAGATTTAATTGATATTGTAGTGATTGGAATTGGATTTTTAGCTAGTGTTTTAGCTTGCGATTCGATTTTCTATATAATTGATTCGAGATAAGTGATTTGAGATATAATAATATTAAAGGCTATAATAAGCTTTTCCTTTTCGATATATTCTTTAAAGATTTTAAGAAGATCTAGAAGCTTAGATTATTTATTATATAATTGAGTAAAAATGAATACTAGTAATATAAGATCTTTTGCTTTTAGGATTGCTTTTTTTGGTATAGTTGGTTTGTTTTGTATTCTGGGTTGTTTATTCTGATTATTAAGGGATATTATAAGACTACGTTTCTTATTCTAATTGAATATATAGATAGTATTAATTGTATTTTGAGTAATAAAAAGATCACTAAGTAGATTAAACTCTTCGACTTTTCTTTCAGAAACAATTAGCTGATTGGTTGATAGAATAGAGCTAGAGATTTCGAATTGGGGGTTTTCAGAAAGCAGAGAAAAGCTTAAAGGTATTGGGGTACTTAGGAAAATAATAGAATAAGTATTTAGTATAATAAAGGCTTCAGAAAAAGCCTTTATTATAACTATATCTCGAAGTGTTGATAGATTATTAAGACAATCTATATTGGAAGTTATATTCTTATTTTAGAAGTTTGAAATGAAAATTTTATACGAATTTTTGTGTAAGTTTCGTATTTAAAGTATTGACAACAATATCACAATAACTACTGATCAGAATCACTTGGGGGCAATTGCAATCAATTTGATTTAATAGCTATAATCTAAATCGATCATAAAAGGGTTATATTTCGAAGAAAAAGTTTCCTTCGAAATTTGTTGTGTGAAGAGGCTTTTTTGCTATACCTATTCCTTATTTGTGTTTTTGTATTACTAGCTTCAAATGATTTATTAATAAGTATTGATTGTTGATTGTTTTTAATCAAAATGCGAATTACAACTTGGTATATTCTAGTATAACTATTTCTAATAGCAGGTCTGTTTTTTTGATAAAAACTGCAATCGGTGTAATCTTGTATACTGAGATTACTTCTCTTACAGCAGTATTGATCATTCTATTAACCATGGAAAATCAGCTCCAAAATCAAGCTACCAGAAGGTACTAAGCGAAATACTGCTAGCGCCTTCTTTCAACTCAAAATCGGCCACGGTTATATTAAGTCTTATTTACATCGATTCAAACTTTCAAACAATAAGTGTATCTGCAACAATATCGAAACAACTGCACACCTCCTTATTGGTTACCCAATATATAGAAAAGAAAGAAAGAAAATCTTCAAAGAAATACCAATCTCGAAAATCAACCTACAATTTCTACTACATACAAAAATAAATATCGAACTAACAATCAAATTCATCAATACTACCAAAATCGCTACTCGAACTTGGCACCTATCAAAAGCCGAGATACAAAACGAAATTGTGGAAAAAGAAAAGACAATAAGAAAAGGAGAGAAAGCCATTTTGGAAATGGAAAAAAAAGAAGGAGAATAAAAGAAAAGATAGAAAAAAAAGGGTTTAACCCTCTCTACTCTATATCTTACTATACGCACTTCGTATAATAAACAGAAACAAGTCCCCAATATTAGTTTTCACTTACCCTATTATTAAAATTCCTAATTTTGTACTTTAAAAGTTATCCACTAAACCATTTGGCCTAGCCGTCCTATATAGTCATAGACTGAAGGTGGACGTTAATTAAATCAATCAATCAATCGATCATTCTATTAATGTAATGGAGATAATCTTTTATGTCTACACTTATATTTGGATTACTTTCGACACAATTCTTTTTTATATTAATAATATTACTCTAACTATCAATTCATCTATATGGAAAAAGAATATCAAATCGTTAGAATGAACTACAAAACAAATCTACAAACTCAGTTTAAGGAATACTATTCAATTCGACCTAGCAAAAACAAAACTAATATACTTTTCATTATCTAGATTAACAAAAAACTACCCAATCACATTACCTAATTCGGAAATAATTATACCTCAATCTCTAATTAAATAGTTGGGAATATAATTCGATCCGAATCTCAAATTCAATCAATATGTTAATATTCGAATTATATAAGCGAAAGGAGACTTCTACCAAATAGCTCGATTAACTAATATCGAAAAGAGTCTTAGTCCTAAAGCTCTCAGATGACTATATATAGTATGTATAATTAATATAGCTGATTATAAATCAATGATTTAATGAAGAGATCAAATCCATTTTAAGAATATAATATAATCACTTCAAAACCTAGCCCTTCAAAAGATATTAGAAATATTCAAAACTGTCCTAATCCTTTTAATGAAAATAGAAACAGGTATAAAGTCTGCAAAAATTCAATTGGATTCAAATATTAAACAATATGTATTCCATCTAGCCAAACTAACACCAAACCACTCAATCAATATCGAAAAAGGTATATTAGCTTAATATCAAACTAATTTGAAAGCAACCTCCATTTCTCTAAGAAAACAATATAAGCCTATTCAATTGGATAGAATCAGAAAATCGATAAATAAGGATTTCAATCCCTCCTTATTTGAAAAGATTATTCATTTTAACTTCCCCTTATAAAAAAAAGAAATTCCTTTCAGAGTTAATATCAGCAATTTGTCAAAAGAAGATACTGCTATTCTTTACAATATTGTTTTCAATTATAGGGATAAGAATACCACTTATATTTATACTGATACTTTCTCTATCGAAAAGGGAATAGGTATTAGGGTAGGTATAGTGGTTATATAGTTAAATAATCGAATTTTATATCAAGAGCAAAGCAATATTGATATTAATCAATTGATATATAATGGAGAGCTTTATAGAGTTATAAGAACTATCAAATATACTAGCTCAATTGCTTATACTAATCAAAAATTCAAAATCTATTCGGACAATCAAGCAGGTTTATATTGTTTAAAGATATCTTCAGATCATTTAGGACAAGTATATCAAATAAGAACAATCAAAACAACAAAAGTTATCAAAACTAAAAAAGCTGAAATATCTTTAAACTGGGTTCCAGGATATATCTCAATTGAAAAAAATGAATTAGTAGATAAACTAACAAAAGAAACAACCATAATACAACTTATTTCAAACAAAACAAGCTTTAGACTACTAAATATAACTATTAAAGAATATACTTCAAATCAATAACTTGATATTTTCAATTAATACGAACTCAGATCAAACTAATTCTTATCAATTTATTCGAAGCTATTTTCATGGATTGATTGATTGATTGATTGATTTAATTAACATCCACCTTCAGTCTATGACTATATAGAACGGCTAGGCCAAATGGTCTAGCGGATAACTTTTAAAGTACAAAATTAGGAATTTTAATAATAAAGTAAGTGAAAACTAATACTGGGAATTCGTTCCTATTTATTATATGAAGTATATATAATAAGATATAGAGTAGAAAGGATTAAACCCTTTTTTTTCTATCTTTTCTTTTATTCTCCTTCTTTTCTTTTCATTTCCAAAATGGCTCTCTCTCCTTTTTTTATTATCTCTTCTTCTTTTACAATTTCGTTTTATATCTCGGCTCTTGATAGATATCAAGTTTGAATAGCGATTTTGATAGTATTGATAAATTTGATTGCTAGTTCGATACCTATTTTCGTATATAGCAGAAATTGTAGATTGATTTTCGAGATTGGTATTTCTTTGAAGATTTCCTTTCTTTCTTTTCTATATATTAAACAACCAATAAGAAGGTATATAGTTGTTTCGATATTATTGTAGATACACTTATTGTTTGAAAGTTTGAATCGATATAAATAAGATTTAATATAACTATAGTCGATTTTGAATTGAAAGAAGACGCTAGCAGTATTTCGCTTAGTATCTTCTGGTAGCTTGATTTTGGAGCTGATTTTCTATGGGAAGAGTTTCGAATAGGTTGTATCTGATTGATTTGATCTGGATTCGTATTGATTGAGAGTCTCTAGCTATTGATCGGAGTCGTGTTTCTTTACTATTATACCAAGTAGCCCTATACTGGTTTCGCTTGAAGTGGCCTGTATTGAAGTTGCTTCTTCGCTAATTTATTAGCCATTTCATTTCCTTATATCGAAGTGTGACCTGGAACCCAATTTAAAGAGACTTCAGCTCCTTTTGCTCTAATATCCTCTACTGCCTTGATTGCTCGTATTTGGTAAGCTTGCCCGGGGTGATCGGAGAGGGTTTTTAGACAATAAAGTCCAGCTTAGTTGTCCAAATAGATCTTGAATTTCTGTCCTTCATATACTATAGTGCTAGCATATTCGATAGCTTTTGTAACTCCCAATAATTCTCCATTGTATACTAATTGATTGATACCAATATTCGAACGTTTTCGATAAGAAATTGATCCATTTGATTGTATTGCAATTATCCCTACTCCTATTCCAATTCCTTTTTTGGTAGAAGATATATCAGTATATATATAAACTGTATTTTGATCTCTGTGTTTAAATATAATATTGTGAAGAATAGCTATATCTTCTTTCAAGGCTTTACTAATATTGACTTTGTAAGGTGTATCTCTTTTCCAGGGAGGGAAGTTGAAATAAGTAATCTTTTCGAGAGTAGATGGATTGAAATCTTGTCTATGGATTCTCTTATTTTATCTAATTGAAATGACTTGTAACGTTTCCTTTGAGGGGTAGCCATTACTTCTAGGTCCGATTTGTGTTGAGATAGCATTTCTTTTTCGATATTGATTAGATGATTTGGTAATAGTTTCACTAATCGAAAGGCATATCGTTTTATGTTTGAGTCTAAACGGATTTTTGTTGGCTTTAGTTCTGCTTCGATTTCCATTGGAAGGATTGGGGCGGTTTTGAAGACTCCAAGTATCTTTCGAAGAGCTAGATTTTGAAGTGATTGAAGTGTGTCCTTGAATTTGATCTGGCCTTTCCATCAAACTTCCGATCCGTAGTCAGCAATACTAGTTATACAAGCTATGTATAGCTGTCTTATAGCCTTAGGACTAAGGCCTTTTTCTGTATTAGCTAAGCGAGCCATTCGTTGAAAGGCTCTTTTCGCTTGTGCTGCTCTGATATTGAACGTGTTGATCGAATTTGAGATTCGGATCGAACCAGATACCAAGCCATCTAATTAGAGATTGGGGTATTACTGTTTCCGAATTGGGTAAAGTAATAGGATATTGAGCTGTTAATTTGGAAGAGGAAAAATGTATTAGCTCTGTTTTAGCTAAATCGAATTGGATTGCATTCTTTGAGCTGAGTTCGTATAATTGTTTTGTAGCTCTTTCTAACGAATTAACATTCTTTCTTCCAAGTAGATGACTTAGTGATAAGAGCGATATCGTCAATATATGAAAGGAATTTGATTGAATTGTTTTGGAAAAGATCTCTAATATAAATCAAGAAGAGGATTGGCGAGATAGGGCTGCCTTGTGTATTCCGGTCGAAATTGGCTTGAAAGATTCGATTTGATTATTAAAAGATAGTTTTAGTTGTCTTTGTTGAAGAAATGAAGCTATCCAGGAGATAAGATTGATGGTAGTCTCAGCTTCTTGCAGATATCCAATAATCGATTTTTTGAAACATGATCGAATGCTCCTTTATATCCATAAATAAAACCAAAGTCTTACTATTAGCTCGCTTATTGCTTTCAATCTCTGTATTCAAAAGGAGAACTGTATCGATTGCCGATTTCTTTTGTTGTCCTCCCATTGACTATAATGTAAGAGATAAATAGTTTCCGTTAGATATCCTAATCGTTGAGCTAGAATCCTTTCGCTTACTTTTCCTAAGCAATTGAGAAGTACAATAACCCTATACGCTTTTGATATCGAATAATCTGGTTTCGAAGCTTTTTTTAGAATTGCTCCAATGGCTTGTTTCCAGCATTGTGGGTGGTATTCAATATTGAGAAGCTTGCTATATAAAATAAAGAAGGTTTATGGAATAGCTTTATACGCTCTTGTAATGATTTCTTGAGTAATATTATCTGGACCAGGAGTTTTCCCTTGAATTTTAGTCGAACAGATGTTCTTTAATTCATTTTTAAAAAGATCAGGCTATTCCTATTCATTGGATTATTGATATCCTTTCTATTCAGGTTTGGCTGTGATAAAAGATTGAGGGAATAGAGTAGTTCGAAAAGCAGAGCATTTTCCTTCAAAAGAGGTTTCTGAAGTAATATCAGGGATCCTTTGATTTTGATAATCCTTTGTATAGGCTATTGCTTTGAAAATAATTTGAGTATTTTCTTTTTCTAGAAAATCGTTTCAATGATTCTTCTTTGCTGTTTTAATAGCTTGAAAGTATTTGTTTCTAATAATTCGATAAGCTTCTTTTGAACTAATATTTTCGAGATTGGATTCAACTTGTTGTTTTGCTTTTTTCTAGTTCTTTTCGAAGGGCTTTCAATTCAGGAGATCACTATAGCTTAGCTCTTTTGTTTGTTATAATCTTCGGAGTACAGCTTTTTATTGCCTTTTAGATAATCCTTGTAAGTTCGCTAGCAGCTTGATCCAATTTGAAACGATATATATCGTTTTCTTGAAGGAAATCAATCGAATCTTGTATAGTTGTTGTAAATATACTTAGTTCGGCTAAAGTGGGCGAGTGTTTGGCTTTGAATTGTAGAATAGATTCGAATAGCTTCCAATTGGCTAGCTTTGTATGATATTTGATTATTGGCTCTTGAAGAGAAGTATTTGAAATCTCTTTTCCTTTTAATTCAAATAGAATCCCTGAATGATCGGATCCAATATTAGAAAGTATTTGCCAATCTTGTATCCTTGAAAAGATACTTTAAAAAACTAATATGAGATCGAGTATATTTGGATTTGTTAGATTAGTTTGAAAGAAAGTAATAGCTCTAGGCTCATTCAATAGACTTAGATTTTGATCTTCAATCTATTCTGCTAGTTGATCGGTATTAGTGCTTTTGTTTGAAAAGGGATTCCATAATGGATGATGGGAGTTGAAGTTGTTTAATATTATTGTTTGTTGATTAATTGATAGATTGTAAAGGGACTGATCAATTGTATATCCTTTTTCCTGTGCTTGATCTGTTTCGTTATATATATTGATAATTTGGAAGGTTTCGCTTTCATTTTGGTAGTTTATTATCTGTATATTGGGTCTATTGGCGAATGAGGGGCTAGATTAATTGTAGCTCGGAGGTCTTTGGAAATATATAGGAGGGTTCGGGGTTTGAGATCGGGGTTGAAATTGGGGAGAATTTGTATAAAATTGGAGTGTATAGTCGATCTGCAATTAGAGAAATTGGTTCCATTTTTTGAATCCAAGGTTCCTGAATTAAAATCAGATCAATATTGAGCTCAAGAGCAAGCTGTAGAACGTTCTTTGTGGCTTGGGAGCTTTTGTTGAGGTTTATTTGAAGAAATCTGATATTATTGTAATATATTGATTAGTGCTGTTGGCTTTTTTGTTGAATAGCTTTGAAGATTTCATAGCTTTTAGAGCTAGCTGTATGATTTCCTTGACAATTAGAGCATTTGGTGATAATATGAGAGCAGAGTTTTCCTTTTAAGTTGTAGATTATATAGAGGTGTATTGTTGTAATGTGTTTGTCTTTGTATAATCTGCAAGAAGAATCTTTTTTGTAATACGAGCTTTGATGTCTAAAGCTCTGGCATTTTTGGTATTGTGTAGTAGGTTTGGATTTGTAGAATTGTTCTACTCTGACATTAGTGCCTGCAATATACAACTGTTTTCGAATAGCTAGTTCGGTTTCTGATTTTGAGGCAAAAGCTATAACGATAGCGCTGTCTTTTTGGTGGGCTCTTTTGGCTATTGGAGTGAGCCAGAAGGGAGTTCCTATTGGCTTGAAATCTGTATTGAAGGTTTTGATTTCAGTTGTAATCAAATCCATTCCTTTGGGCTCAGAGAACTTTTTTATAGGGATATTGTGAATAATAACCCTATACCATTCTTGGTCTTTTTGAATCCTTTCGAATTTGATAATATTTTTCCAGATGGCTTTCTTTTCAATTAGGAATTGTGTTGTAAAGGGATCATTAGTAGTGATAATGATATTGTTATTGAGAGAGAGTATTGCTGCAGCAACTACTAGTCCTTTGATTCCAATTTCCTGGAAGGCTTCATTAATCTTGTTTCGAATTGTTAAGGGCGAGAAGGTTTTGGAATTAGGGATTTCTGGTTTGATTAAGAGTAATCGTTTTTGGATAATATTAGTCTTTTTTTTATTGGAATAGATTTGTTATTTTTTCCTTTAGTAACTAGATTCCATTCCCTTTCTTTTGTAATATTAGCGTAAGAAGGTTTTGATGTTGATATTGTGGTACTGGTGGGAGCCGATTTGGTTAAAGCTTTGGTTTGAGATTCGATTTTCCGTGTAGCTGTTTCCAAATAATTGATTTAGGATGTGATGATTTTGGAAGCTGTAGTGAGATTTCCTTTTTCAGTGTATTCTCTAAAGATTTCTAAAAGATCTAATAGTTTAGATTGTTCGTTACGTGATTGAGAGAGAGTGGAAGCTAGAACTATGAGATCTCTAGCTTTTAGAATAGCTTTTTTAGGAGTGATTGGATCGTTTTGGATTTTGAATTGCTTGTTTGGATTGGTGAGTAGTGTAGTAGAGTTTCGCTTTTTGTTTTGGTTGAAAATTTGAGTGATGTTGTTTGGCTTTTGAGTAATAAAAGGATTGTTAGGTATATTGAAATCTTGTATTCTGATTTCAGGACTGGTTATTTGATTGATTGATGAAGTAAGGCTTGATAATTCGATTGGGATTCTTCTGGAATAAGTAGGCAAATTTGGGGTTGTAGGAGGGCTGGAAGTGATTGCTGGATAGGTATTTGATATTATAGATTGGTCTGGGATGACTTCTCTCATATCTATATCTGAAAGAGTATTCAGATTAGTATTTGGAACCTCTATAACTATACAATCGGAGTGTTCCATATTGATATTGAGATTGGGTTGTCTGTTCTGAAGTCTTGGAACAGAGTTTTTCACGCGTTTTTTCGCGTGCGTTTCGTGTTTCGAAGCGTCGGCGGCAGTATCACAATAACTACTGGCCAGAATCACTTGGAGATAATTGCAATGGAATTGTATTGATAACTATGATCTAGAGCGATCGTGAGAAGGTCGTATTTCGAAGAAAAAGTTTCCTTCGAAATTTGTTGTGTGTACCATAAGGGTAGAAGAGCTATGGAAGAGTGAAGCCCTACTTATAGGAAGTAGGGCGCGCTAGTATTCTGTGCCTGAGGCACGAAGGCAACTACAGATCATGTAGTTGGCGCCGTGACACCTCCATATAAACTACAAGAAGGGTTTTTTCTATAATAAGCATCTTGGTATCCAAACCCTTAATATTTTTGGTATTATGTAATTGATTTCGATTTATAGAAGTTTTTTATTCTTGTATTACTTCCAGCAATATATAATCACTTTCGAATAGCTAATTCTGCTTCTGATTTTGTGACAAAAGCAATAACTATAGCTTCCTTTTGTTGATGAGCTTTTTTGAAAGCTAATATAAGCTAGAAGGGGATTCTGATTGGTTTGAAATCTGGATTAAAGGTTTTGATTTTTTCTAAAATAAGATTTATTCCTTTCGGTTCTGAGAATTCTCTTATTGGGATTTTGTGGATAATAACTTTATGCCATTTTTGATCCTTTTGAATCCTCTCGAATTTAATAATATTATTCCAAATAGTTTTCTTTTTTAAGAGGAATTGTGATGTAAAGGGATCGTTTACTGTAATAATAATATTGTTATTGAAGGATAGAGTAGTTACTGCAATAACTAGCCTTTTAATTTCATTTTTTGAAAGGCTTCGTTTATTTTGTTTCGAATAATTAAGGAGGAGAAGAAAGTAGAGTTTGGGATTTCTAGTTTGATTAGAATTAGACGTCTTTGAGTGATTTCAATCTTTTTGTTTATTAGAATAGGCTTAATAGCTTTTTCTTTACTGATTAGGTTCCATTTTCCTTCTTTTACTATAATTACAAAAGTTGATTTAGTTGGTATTATAATAATTGGAATTGGATTTTTGGCTAATGTTTTAGCTTGGGATTCGATTTTCTGTGTAGCTGATTCGAAATGAGTGATTTGGGATATAATAATATTGGAGACTATAATAAACTTTCCTTTTTCGATATATTTTCTAAAGATTTTTAGAAGATTTAATAGTTTCGATTACTCATCACATAATTGAAAAAGAGTTAAGGCTAATATTATAAGATCTTTTGTTTTTAGGATTGTTTTCTTTAGTGTAATTGCCTTGTTTTGTATTCTAGATTGTTTATTCTAATTGCTAAGAGGTATTATAGGGTACTGTTTCTTATTCTGATTGAATATATAAATAGTATTAATTGTATCTTGAGTAATTATTATTATTATTATTATTATTAGTAATTTTCAACCGGGCCGTATAGGCGAACCTCCCAGGGGGCATTACGGTTGGGCTAACTGCGGGATAATCTCTAATTTACATGATCCCCCTCTCCTAAAAATGAGGTCTCAATACCCTCAGTAGCCTCCCAAGCGATAGCTAGCGCGCTTGCGCTTTTGTTTCCGATCCTCTGAGCGCCTCCGTGCGCGCTTTCCGATCTTTTATATAATGTTTTGATTGAAAGCTGCTTTATCCTGTAAGGGTAGCTTTTATATACATTCTAGTGCAACGCAGTGTATTGCATATATCGATTTTGTTCTTTATAGCCTTACTATATCGGTTGCCTCCTATTCTGTATTTATGTTCACCCGGATTGGTCGATTCATTTCCATTTCCTCTTCCTATTCTTCTGATAGTGTTTTAGGGTATATGCTTCTATAGAAATCTGTTATAACAATAAATTCAGCAAACTTAACTGGTATATACATTAGCTGTTTCAATAGTCATTCTTGAGCCACCTGATTACAGAATGGGTATTTGGGCCTGATATCTGGGGGCCAGATTTTGTAAATCACAAGAACTTTGTGGTAATATATAATATGCTTAGGGGATTTGTATACACCACATAAGCAATAGATTATTACTTCCTTATGTTTAAATCATCGATGATAGTTTTCGAAATCGCTGTATACTGAGCAGATCGCTAGCATGCAATAAAAAGTAGCTTGTGAGAGTTCTAGTTTATTAAAGCATTTATTTGTGCTCCTTGGATTCCATTTCTGATACTATTTAAAGAGCATTGGTTTCTATTTGATCCACCACGTCTATATTGCCGATTCCATAGCAGTTTTTGCTATAAAGCGGATACCACTTGCTATAAATCGATTCGCATGCCTTGAGGCTGATTTTCTTATCCCTTTATTAGCAAGTATATCCGCACGCTTATTCCCTTTAATCCCTATGTGGCCTGGCGATTATTTGATCTGAATCGAGTGTGTTTACATTTGTTTATAATATTTGAGGAAAGCTCACTACAATGTGATAGAGGCTATGCCTCTCATTTCCTATATTACTGATATACTATCGATACACATACAGATTTCTATTTGTTTTATACTAATGATATTTCTGATCGCTGCTTGGAGGCCTCGATATGCCCTGATCGCTTCTGTATCGAATATATAAAAGTTATAATGCAATCCATCGTTTCCTTTGCATATTACCATCTGTCCTCTATATATGACATATCCATATCCTACTCGCCTATTATCCTTATCGGTCTGTTCCGATCTATCAGAGAATATGATGATTTGATCGTGTGTGCGCTTGTTCCATCATTCCTGAAACTGCTCTGCCACTATCTTTTTTGTAAGGCTTCTAATGAAATCCGTTCGATACCCTGGTGTGTAGTGGGGCCCTATTAAAGTCGTTTTCTTGATTTGGGGAAGGCACTGGCTAATCACCTGGATCTTTGTTCTGGCTGGCTGCAATTGGCCTTCCCTGTTGCCGGAGGAGTAGGTGGCTCTTATCCCTTGGTGATAAAGAGGGTGTTTTGGATCAATAGTTTGGGCATGGAGGGCTGCTCTTCATTTTATTTGTTTTAATGCTACTTCTGCTGGTGGGAGAGTGCTGTCCCTCATTATCATTGTATTCAGGGTTGTTCGCCAGACTGGAAGAACTCCTCTGATTGCTATTCGTAGAACCTTGTTAATAGTTAAAATCGCTTTTTCTAATCGGGTACTCACTACTACTAATATCCCGTTTCGGTGCTATCCAGTGGTTTTTGTTTATCCTGTGTACCATACCTCTACCCTATAAAATAGGGCTAGGTATAAGCAAGTGATCATTACTTTCCGTAAGGATGCTGCTGGGGGTCCGTTTGTGATCCGGGCTAGCCCTTGAATGTGATGAGCCAATTTCCGGCTTTTGGCTGTTCACATTTCGATATGCTGTTTGAATGTAAGCTTGCAATCAAACCATACGCCTAGCTATTATAAAACCAATCCTAATGTAATCGGAGAAATAGTATAATTGCGATTTATTTTATATACCGGGTTGATAGAATGCTTGTATTGTGTTATATGGATCATCTTCATTTTTTCGGGTGTAAAGATTATTTTATTTCTAGTTTCCCAGCAGAATATGCTTTTCATATCTTTTACTAGCATTACAACATTTTATTGAACGCTTACCAATAATCGGTATAGATAGATGTTATTTGCATATCCAAATTGGAGTTTAGGGTCTTGCTGGAGTAGTTCTGCGAGATAAAGTATATACAGAACTGGTGAGAGGGATAAGCCTTGTAGAGTACTGCATTTCACTGTGCTGTAGCCAGTTATTGCTTCATTAAATCTAACCCTAAATTGTTTTTAGATTAAGAAGGAGTCGATTAAAGCAATCAGGTTTTGTGGGAACCCCTATCCCCTTATTCATCTCAGAAATCTGTTTTTAAGTAGAGCATTGAATACTCCTTGTATATTTAGTGTAACCATTATGATCTCGTAACCTTTATTAAGCACTACTTCTGCATTATAAACAAACAATGCTATTAAATTCATAGCCAATCATTTCGGCAAGGCATTACAGTATTGTGGGCTGAGTATTTCTTGTATTAGGACTATCCATGCTAAACATTTTACTATAATCCTTTTAAGACCCTTCCCAATATAGGAGAGGAGGACAATAGATTACCATAATCATGGGAATGTTCGATCTATCTTCCCCACTTTTAGTAGCATAACTATCTTTGCTTACTTCCATACTATAAGAAAGTGATTAAGCTGTAAATACTTGTTAAAAATGATATATAAAACTAGATCTATTTCCATTCAGATAGCCTTTAATAGTTTTATTATAATCCGATCTGTTCTTGGGGATATATTCGAGACCCCTATAATATTATATTCCACTTTCTCTATAGAGATAAACTCCCTCCAGGATAGTTTTTCCCCATTTTGATTGTATCTAGAGTTCGGGAGATTGTTAGTGACTTTGAAATGCTATAAAATCTCTAAGTGTAGTAGTTCAGTCTTTTCTTTATTCGATGTAGCAATACATTCGTCTACTATAATCAATAAAAAGCGGTATATGGGGTTTAGGTTGTATTATCCGATCACTCTATACAGATCTCAATCTGATTTCATTTTATTAAGGAATTTTCTCCAATACCCTCTTTTGGCCTGTTGTATGCACAATAAGAATACTCTGTATTCTGTAAAGTAATCGCTATTGGTTATACGGCTCCGGAGATATATATCTCGAGCGATTATGCAATCGAGTATTTATTAGGGGGCCGATTTTTCTATCTTCCGATTCGATCTTTCTATTGTTTTGATTGCTTGTTGTAGTATCTTCTGCATATTTTCGATAGCTTGATTCAGGGCTATACTTGTGATTGCTATCTATGCCTCCCGTTTAATTCCCATTATATTAACTGATACCATTCTTTGAAACAGAGGTAGGTCTTCCTCCCTAATGCGATACGTGTATTGGGATCTCGATGCTAAGCTTGCTTTTTGTATAATAGTGAGGAGGGTATTGTGATCAGATCCGCAATGTATATCAGCCCTTACTTCTGTATATATTCCTGGAATATTGGAAAAAACTAGATCGATTACATATCCTACTCTGTATGTTACTTGACCTGGGATATTCGTGAACTTAAGGCCTCTGTCACTAGATTATTCCGCGAGCCGATTGCTACCATACACTGTATTCATATCTGGCTCGAATAGTATATGGTGAGTATTGAAGTCTCCCCCAATAATCGTGTCCCCAGTTGGTATTAGGTCAAGGATCATCTCCAGAACTCCTAAGGTATTCGATTTTCTATATAGGTTTAGTAATTTAATTCCGTTTATAGAAAGCTATATATAATCTTTATACTCCTCTCCTGCTAATTGTAGCATTTGTAGTCTAGTCTCAATTCTGATATATATCATTACTCGTGGGTGTCCCTACCCTTCCTCGCATGTCCCACTCCCCCTCCAGGAGGTTACTGGGGATAGGCATTGGTATTCGTTATGTGTTTGAGTGTGTGTATTGGATACTCAGGGCTCTTGTATATATATTACATCGATCTTTTCCTCAAACACTCACTGTAATGCTGCTGCATACAATGCAAGGCTTTTCCGCGTGTTTATCCAGACAATAAATAGTGGATTTGATTTATTCATATAAATCTTCCATTATTGTATCATATCCCCCAGTCATAGCCTAATTATTCAGAACTTCAAGGTTAAAATTCTTATTGATCTTTATTACCCTACTACAGGTGATATATTGACCTTACGCATCCTGCTCTTCATCTGTTAAGCTCCTCGAGATATTGTTCACTTACTCTCTTCCAGTATCGCTTTCCGAATTACTGCTATCTTCATATCGGGAGACTGTGTTCATTCTAGATTTCCTTTTCCTTCCTTGCACTATCACCAGTATTTAAACTATTACTACTAATACTAAAGCGATAGTAATGCTGATCTCCCCTGCTCATCGGATGATCTGGATTTGCTTTCAATCCAGACGCACTGTCTTGCCATTCATCCGCTGGGGTTTAATAAGACAATTATCATGATCCACTGGGAAGGGCCTGTGGTATCCTACACATTGTGTTAGATGATTACAATCCCCAATTGACTTATGAGTAGATAGTGGGTATGCGCACTTTCTGCATACCGCTTCTCTTTTGTATTTCCAGCTTTCACAGTATTGCTGATACTCTGGGTTGTGTCTTCCCAAGGCTCATCTTCTACTTACTAGGAACATTCGGATCTTGTTGAATAGGTTACAACGAGGTAACTGCTCCTAGAAGGATAATATCCAGGTAATCCGATTCTGCTTATCTACTTCAAACTTGGATCTCACTACCCATACTGAACGTAGTTCTATCTGATACCAGATTTCTTTCCTTATTTGTTTTTCCCTAATCTCTATAGGCATTCTCAGAAGATCGGTAATGATCATCGGGACCCCTGGTACTATATATATATACTATAACTCACTGATCGCAAGATCTGTAGCTTTAGTAGCTGTTATAGCCTATTGCTTGTTCGCAAAAAGGATTATACGGGCTTTTGGGGAAGCTATGACTACCCACTCAGTTCGGATAAATGTTACTGCTATAATAGCTCTAGCCCCTAGAGCAGCAATCTCTGGAACTGCCTTTACTAGCGCTTGTCTAATCCTCCATGAGAACAACTCCATCTTGATTCATTCGTTGAATCGAAGAAAGAATCTTTTATCTATATATTCTAATCTCAATGCTCCACTAATCACCCGCTTGGACCTGTTTGTAGCTCTTGCTTTTATAATTAAGCCAAAGAGAGTAGCAATCGCGGTTTTGGGGATTCGAAATATTCCTGTATACATTTACATAGTTGGCTTCACGCTTTTTATTACTAGCTTTGAATTGAAGGTCCCTTTTATATCATCTGTGATAACTATTAATACTCTACGTATTAGTTCTTCTATCAATCGGCTCAGATCCTGTTCCGCAAATTGCGCTACGAACTATACAAGGATTGTTTCGAAGCTGATGAGTACTAGAGCCTTGTCTACAATACGCTTCCGTTATATATCGATCTTCTTCTGAATAGCTATCTTCACAACTATTTCAATAATATTCTAACCACTCTCAAACAAGCTTGAGAAGGGATCAGCGCTTTTGTTACTAATCCGCGCTCTCTTCAGAGCAGTGGTTGAGGAGCGGTCATCGAGATCGATCGGGGAGCCCGCTGTCCCTGTAGGTGACGGCTGGCTCGCCGGCCCTCTCTGATTCTGCTGCGACAGCATTCTCGAGCTAAGCAGCTCGGAGCGCTACAGCGATCGCGCTGGTATGTATTGTATAATATGATTTCGGGATATCCGTAGATATGGTTGTTATAAGCTCGTGTGAAATTTTCGATGTATCTTGAGTAATGAAGGGATCACTAAGTAGATTAAATTCTTTAACTCTTCTTTTAGAACTAATTGGCTAATTGATTAATAAAATAGAACTAGAGATTTCGAATTGAGGGTTTTCAGAAAACAGGGAAGAGCTTAAAGATATTAGAATACCTAGGATAACAGTAAAATAAGTGTTTAATATAATAAAGGCTTTAAAAGAAGCCTTCATTATAGCTGTATCCGAAGTATTAATGGATTATTGTAACAATCCATATTGGGAATTATATTCTTATTTTGGAAGATTTGGAATAAAAATTTTACGCGAATTTTTTATATGAGTTTTGTATTTAGAACACTGATAACAATATCATAATAATTACTGATCAGAATCACTTGGGGGTAATTGTAATTAATTTGGTTTAATAATTATAATCTAAATCGATTGCGAAAGGGTTGTATTTCGAAGAAAAAGTTTCCTTCGAAATTTGTTGTGTGATAGTAGTGTACATGGCTGGTAATTAGATTGAGTCTTGGTAATGTTTGTGTGAAATTGGAGTGTATAATAAATCTTGAATTTGAGTAATCGATTTCGTTTTTAATAATCCAAGGTTCTTGAATTATAATGAGATCGATGTTAAGTTTTATTGCAAGTTGTAGAACGTGTCTCTGTAGCTTGTGAACTCTGATTGAGATTTATTTGAAGGATTCGAATATTAGTGTGACTTATTAATGAGTAGTATTCGATTTTTGTTGAATAGCCTGATAGGTTTCGCATATTTTCGAATTTGCTGTATGATTCCCTTGGCAATTCGAGCATTTTACTTTTAAGTGTTGATAGAACTTTTCTTTGATATTATATATTATATACAAGTGTATTGATGTAATGTGCTTGTCTTTATATAATCTATAGGAAGGGTTTCTTCTATAATAAATATCCTAATGTCCAAATCCTTGATATTTCTGATATTGTGTAGTTGGTTTTGATTTGTAGAATTGTTCTATTCTATACTACTTCCAGCAATATATAATCGCTTTCGAATAGCTAATTCTGCTTTTGATTTTGTAGCAAAAGCAATAACGATAGTACCCTCTCGTTGATAAGCTTTTCTAAAGGCAGGTATAAGCCAAAGAGGGTTCCTATAGGCTTGAAGTCTGGATTGAAGGTTTTGATTTTGTCGAGTATAAGATCTATTCCTTTTGTATCTGAGAATTCTTTTAATTGGGATTTTGTGAATAATGACTTTGTGTTATTCTTAATCCTTTTGAATTCTTTCGAATTTGATAATATTACTCTAAATCGCTTTCTTTTCCAATAAAAATTGTAATATAAAGAGATCATTTATTGTAATAATGATATTATTATTGAAAAATATAATTGCTATTGCAATGACTGGCCCTTTGATTCCGATCTTTTGAAAGGCTTCATTTATTTTGTTTCGAATAATTAGAGGGAAAAAGGAGATAGGGTTTGGAAAATCTGGTTTGATTAAGATAATTCGTTTTTGGATAAGGTTAGATTTCTTTTTTATATTAATAGATATAATGTTTTTTCCCTTTAGGGATTAAATTCTATTTTCCTTTTTTTGAAATATCAGTATATATTGGTTTTTAATATAGTGGTAATAGTAATAATAGACAAAAAGGTTTAGCTAATACTTTCGCTTGTGATTCGATTTTGTGTGTAGCGGTTTCCAAATGGATGATTTGAGAGGTGATGATATTTGAAGCTGTAGTAAGCTTCCCCTTTTCAATATATTCTCTAAAGATCTCTAGGAGATCTAAGAGCTTGGATTGTTCTTTGTGTGATTGGGAGAGAGAGGAAGCTAGCACTATAAGGTCTCTAGCTTTCAAAATAGCTTTCTTGAATGTATTTGGGTTGTTTTGGATTCTAGGTTGTTTGTTCTAATTGCTAAAGAGTATTGTAGAGCCCCGTTTCTTATTCTAATTGAATATATAGATAGTATTGATTGTATTTTGAGTAATAAAGAGATCACTAAATAGATTGAACTCTTTAAATCTTTTTCCAGAACTGGCTGGCTGATTGGTTGATAGAATAGAGCTAGAGATTTCGAATTGAGGGTTTTCAGAAGGCGGGGGAGGGCTTGAAGGTATTGGGGTATTTAGAATAATAGTAGGATAAGTGTTTGGTATAATGGAGGCTTCAGAAGGAGCCTTTATTATAGTCGTATTCCTAAGTGTTGATAGATTGTTAAGAGAGCTTATATTGAGGATCTTATTCTTATTCTGGTAGTTCGGAGTGAGAAAATTTTATACGAATTTTCGTATATGTTTTGTGTTCGGAGTGCCGACAACAGTAGCACAACAACTACTAGTCAGAATCACTGGAGGGCAATTGCAATCAATTTGGTTTAATAACTATAATCTAAATCGATCGCGAACGGGTCGTATTTCAAAGAAAAAGTTTCCTTCGAAATTTGTTGTGTTGGAATATCTATAGAGCTTTGTGCACTTTGGATATTATTAATTATATTATATACTTAATCCCAAATAAGCATATAATTATAGGAGGGGATTTTAATATAAAGTACGAGCTATAGGAACTGAGAATGATTATAGCTAATTAAGAGGTGCAGCTTGTAATATAAGCAAATGAGTAGGGCATAGAGTTTATAGATACCCCAGGCATACCCATCCACACAAAAGGATATATACTAGATCTAACCTTTTCCAATATACCATTCACTTATACAAAGATACTAAAAGAATTCCATTATAGATCTAATTATATTATTCAGATTACCAACCTAGTGAACCACGAAATAACAAAGTAGGATCAGTATCACTATCAAATAAAGAAGGCGGATTTGCCAAGATTAGATGGACTAATGGCCAATCAACTAGCCCATCTTAGTAATGTAGATATTCAGATTATAACCAAAATCGAAATCTACATTAATAAGCTTGTGAAAGTGTTAAACAAATCGATTCGAATAATTAACAAGATCAATCGAAAAGTAGGGAAAGTCTTGCTATAATAAACGAATGAGTGCAAAGAAGTTTATTGAGTATATATAAAAACACGGAGGGGAACGGACTTGGAAAGGAAGACTCATACTATATACTTTTTACAAAAAGTAATGTAATAAGCCAAAAGATTCTATTAGACTATACATCTAGATAGGGTTAAGAATGATAAAGAACTTTATCGAATTATGGAATAGTATAAATTGACCCCCAAAAGTAATACGAAATTCCTTTTCTTAATAATTGGTAAACAGGAGATCTGCGATATAAAAAAGAAAGCGGATACCCTATTTACAACAATTCTGGATTGATTCAAGGCGGATAATAATCTTCCAAACGATTCATTATGTAATCAAATATACAAGAGGATCCTCCCCTAAAAAAGAACAATTTCGGCTAAAAAGATAGAAAAGCACATCATAAGAGCTTTATATATTGCACCAAAAGTGAATTGAGTTACTGTACGCCTCCTTAAGGCATGCTGGCCGAGTGTCAAGTCACTAATCCAGGAGATATTTGCATTATACCTAACTCTAAACTATTACCCAAAAGGATGGAAGCTAGCGAAGATAATAATAATTCCCAAAATAAACAAGAAAAACAAAATATCACTGTGGTCGTGGCAATCAATAACCCTGATCTTCTATATCAGAAAGAATCTCGAATGATATATAGCCAGCCAAATATCTTGAATAGCTTTGAGACATAAAATAATCAGCCTACAACACTATAGAGCGCTTCCCAGAAGATTAGGGATAGATCTAACAACTACCTTTACTCACAACACGAAGCTTGTATTAGCAACTGGTAATATGGTTTCGATTATTACTATGGATGTACAGAAAGCTTTTGATACTTTTTTGAAATATTGACTCTTGAGTTGAATAATCAAATAAGGGTAGCCAACTTTGTTGCTTAAGCTAATAAACTCATTCCTTATAAACAGAAAAGTCAGAGTAAAACTCGAAGGCATTATAACTAAAGAGTATCTAATAGCATACGGTACCCTTCAGGGGTCCCTATTATTATCTATACTCTATATGCTCTATCTTACTAAGCTCCTCAATCGAGATACGAAATTCCATTTTGGTTATGTAAATAATATTACAATCTATTATTCTTCCAAGCATCTCTCTACAAATACTAGGATCCTGCAACGACGAGTATGGTAGATCATTAGATGGAACAAGGAGAACAGAATCCTATTTGCCTTTGAGAAGTTTGAACTACTTTATATTATCAAATAACATGATATCACTAATCCATTATTAGTAATAAATCCAGATCTGATAATCACTCCAGTATCGATTGCAATGAGTGAAAACATTCAGCCTACTTTGAGGTAGCTAGGTGTCTTCTTCGATCGCCAGCTTTCGTTTTTATAATACATCAAAACATATATAGCAAAAGCTATGAAAATAGCCTTACATATCAGATCGATTGCCCGCATTACATATGGGCCGCCAGCTTCCTCTCTAAGAAAAGCAATGATTACCTGCGTTTTCCCAATAGCACTATTCGGCATGGAAGTATGGTATACTGGTAAACATAAGTCTGGTCTAGGCTAAAGCGATTCAAATATAAGTACAGACATAAAAGGTCATCTCCGTTGTATTAATAAAATAATCAATACTACTACAAGAGGAGTGATCCTAGTATATAAAACAATACTGATTACAGCTTTTATCAAAGAAGTGGGTTTGTTATCAGGAATAATTGTATTAGAATATATCAAGTTATAATTCACACTCCGATTAAAAACGATCGATAATCAATATTTATTAGTAAATTTGTTTGAAGCTAGTAATACAAAAATACGAATGAGGAACAGGTATAGCAAAAAGGCCTTTTACAAGAATCCAGCGGCTCAGCCATCTCATCCTAGAGATGCAATACTTGAAGTTACTCTACTCACACTTCTTGATTGGCTGTAGAACAGATTCAATGGAAGGATTAATTAAAGAAAAAACAGTTCAAACCTTCAAAAAGTAATAACAACAACTTTTACTTGAAGATTATACAATTTTCTTTAACAGATTAAAATAAATTATTGATTGCAAATATTATGTTAACTATAAATATACAATATATTGCAATAGTACTCAAATAGCCTTTGGATTTAAGTAAATTCAAAGTGATTCATATATATTCGATATAGAAACGATAGGAGTATGACACGGATTAGAGTATTTAATTATTATACTTGAAGATTCCTTGAATAACCGGATCTAAATATATATTGATAATACATTAGTTATTTAGAGTATATGTGGAAATATATTGTTTATAATGCAATAGGCCTTTTATAAATATCACAAAGTAATGAAATAATTCGATATCAGAATAAAATGGTTATTTGGATATATAGAGATTGAAGATAATAAGGAAATAGATTGCTTAGCAAATGCAAATGCAATTGAACCCATGGATTAGGCAATCGATAAACTACCAATAATTAATGGGATCCGAACAATTGTTTATCAGAAGTGTCTATACGTAGAATCTACCTGGTAGGAAAAGATAAACTTCTCTCTCTCCACTAACTACAAGAAATGATCTCCTAAATACAATACAAAGAAGCTAAAGGAATTAATTTTATCAAAAGTAATCTTATATCAACTGATAGTTATAAAAACAGATCACAGCGATTACACCGCTTACCATCAGCAATTTGGTTATTAAAACAATAAGCTGGATTGCTTATACAACAATACTAAGAAACTATATCATTTCTTTAAATGCATTATAAACAATCTAAAGTGTTCAGATTAATCCCTTGTCCCTATAGAAATGCAATTTAACAAGTAGGCGATTACATATATCAAGAAACTCTTATACACACCTAGCAAACTTATTTAGCTGATTACCAACTCAGAATTCTACACTCAAATCTATTCTAATTATTAAAGAACCCTTAGAAAGCAACAATCTTTTTAACAAAACTTACTGCCTATTTCTTATAAACTTATTACTCAATTAATTACTCGAATACACTACACCTCTAAAAACCGCAAATCTAATATATAATATAAGAGCCCTACTGCTCGACTAAACAAATAGCAACCCATTTTTACTTTTTTTTCTCTATTATAGGGATTGAAGTCTACAACGAGTCTATTCACTCGAAAACTAAGCTTTGCTTTAACAACAATCTGGATCAGATATTCCCTTTTGAAAACAAAAACGGATTGCACCTGCAAAAAAGCGAATAGCCCCTGGCATTGAAGTTAAATTGCTAAATTTGGTTGCGATGATCACGCCGCTCAAATAGTTCCTTATCTTAGCATGTTTAAATACCCTTAGGGAGGTCCAAAACAGATGTTAATTAATATAAATAAATAAATAAATAAATAAAGCGAATTCAGTTAGTAATAGCCATTGTATTTAATCGTTTTAATAAAAGTTTACAAAGACATAGAGATATTGTTCCAGAGACAAGTTTATTCTCTCCGTTTAACTATCTATTTGCAAATGGAAAGCTAAGGAGTATTTAAGTATAACTACTAAGCATTTCGATAATTAGAACCAAAATCCGGAAATGAATTGTATTCCTTAATCGAAGATTATATTATTTGGTAGGCCATATAGTATATAGATACAGCTAATAAAGGTATTGATAAGTTCATCTGTAGTTAATGTATATATATTGATAAAATATTACATTTTAGTTAAACAGCATATAACAATTAAGATATGCTTATAATCGGAATTATAATATGTACAAATAAAAAGTAGGGTGATATAGTCTATTGAGATATCCGACTAGACCCTGAATAAGACTAATAGAAGGCACAGGAAATCAGATAGGACTGATTTAGAAAACTTGATGTATATACAAAGTTGGTATACTTGAATGTATACAGCGATTTTCTAATGCATTTGGAGCTATTAATAGATTCGAAAATAAGATTGATTGTTTTAGTTTTTCTAGGGTATCCTGCAAAACCGGAGGAGTATATTTTATGAATTATTTGAACTTTCAGTTTATTGTCTAATAGGATCCATAGTTTTCTATAATAATAAATCTTATAATCAATTAGGGTATAATCTTGTATAATTGATTGATTGATTGATTTAATTAACGTCCTTTTCTCAGTCCAAGACTATTTAGGACGGCTAGGCTTTAAGAACCTAACAACTGCTAGTGGATATCTACAGTAGATATATTCAATTTGGGGGAGTAAAAACGAATGCTGGGGTGCTATGCCTGATCTCTATTTGGAGTGCAAATAGAGATTAAATAGTCTTCATCCTCTGAGACACTTCCTTCCTCACTCTTCCCCTACCCCTAATCCAATTAAAGCATCCCAATATCCAATTTCTCTTTTTAAAATCTTAAATCCAATTTGCTATCCCTTCCTTTCTATAAAAGGCAAGAGTTATCCCCTCCCGAGTTGCCTCCAATATAGCAAAGGGTCCTCTTACTAGTAAAATAGTAGAAGAAGGCATTACTCTTCTCTGTCTTTATCTCTTTAAAACTAGTCCCTTATATATCTTCATAAGCTTGATATCCTCCAGCTCTTATTAGATGTGTATAGTCGAAACTATTGAAAATAGTGGGGTAGAGCTGAATCCTAAGCCCTATTGCTTATATACAAATCAATTCGGAAAATTCGAAAATTCGAAAATTAAAAGAAAAACGTTATATTGTATCGATGCCCAAAGCATAATATTAGTTTGAAGGCGATGGCATTCTCTGTATTGTGTTGTTGTAGTATTCGAGTGGCTGAAAGCTAAAGGGTATAAAAAAGGGTTGTAGTACGAGTAGAGCGGCGACAAGCTTTATATCGAAAAGACTCTTCTAAAAGAAGAGATCTATTGCGTATTATATTTCTGTATTTGAAATAGTAATCGATAATAAATGTTGAATCTAACCGGGGCTTCCGTAATTTTTGTATCCGTGTCTAAAGCTGGTATTCAACTCTTCGTAGATATTGCTGTTGTAAAATCGTAATATAATCCTTCGCTATATCTCTGAACCTCTCTCCTTCCAATTCTTCCAATTCATCTGCGACTCAATCTTAGCTCTGCAGACTCTCAAGAGAGAGCTGGAGGTTCGTAGGATGCACCGCGTACAGGTGTTGAGTCTTCGCATCCCAATCTTGTATAAAAATATATAATATCTTTTTGAAAATTATAGACCACTTTCAAATAAAAGAATCTTTGATTACAGTAATTAGCTATTGGGCTATATCTGATCTCTCATATATAATATCAATTAGTTTATCGATTGATTTATCGGATGATATAACGAGATCTGTTAAAACAAGACAGACTCCTTTTATCAGTTTATTGTAGAGGTCGATATCGAATCTATTTGCTAATAAAATTGTATGCTTTCTATTCTTGAGGTATTTGTTATTCCTTATTGCAAAATCGGGTCGGTCCTTCCATTTATGGTTTAGAGTATTCGGTTGGATAGTCTTAAATCCCAGCTGGTAGATAATATGGAAATTATATTGAAAAAGAAATCCAAATTAGTGGATTTATCATTGATTGAATACTTTTGTAATTATAAAATATTCGAGGTTTTTATAATTAATAAGGATTTCGAATTTATATTGGGAATCTTGAAGCTCTAAATGCTATTCCTTTATAAACTTGATAATCGTAAGAAGTTCCTTATTGTAGATTTTATAGTTATATTTAACTACCAAGTGCTTCAAGAAAAAGTAGGTTATAGATTGAAGTATATTATCTGAATTGTATTGTAAAAGGACACCGCCAAATGCCTAGTCCAATGTATCTGTTTTCAAAACTGTCTTTTTATTCTAATTGAAGTAAATAAGGATTAGTATTGTAGTAAAAAAGTTTTTAAATATAAGAAAGGTATTTTTCTAATCAATCCCCTAGATCTATATTGAGTCCTTTTGTGTTAGATTGTTGACTAGTTAATAGATCTTTGAGAAGTTTTATATAAATCGCTAGTAGAAATTAGCAAATCCCAACAATCGTTATAGATCTTTTACGGAGAGAGACTGTTTCTAGAAGATAATAATAGTAATCTTATCTAAATCTATTTGTATGCCTTTAATTATAATAATCAGTTCTAAATACTATATCAAAATAGTTTCGAATTTGCATTTATTAATATCGATTTGGAGACTGATATCAGTCAGTTTTTATATTACATTTCGAATATAGTCTCTGTATTAGATACATTTGCTGAATATATAAGAATATTATCGAAATAGGTAGTACAGTATTTATCAAATTTATTGAATAAAGTATAATTAATATAATATTGAAAAAAGACTAAAGCATTACAAAAGCCAAACAATATAACTAGAGATTCGAAAAGCCTGAAGTGAGTAATAAATACTATTTTCCATTTGTCGCCTTTTGCAATCCGCATCTTGTTAAAGACAGTAATAATATTTAATTTAATATACACCTTAGCATTACAAAATATATTCAGGGTTTCACAAAATGATTGAGAGGGAGTATCGATTCTTTATTATAATATTATTCAATTCGCGATAATCCTAGTAAATATATATACCACCGCTAGGCTTTACAATTAAGAATAAAGGTATAGTATTATAGGATCTAGATTTGCAAATAAAGTCTTTATTAAGATTATTATTAATCCATTTACAAACTACCTACAATTCAAGCAACAAAAATAATTGGTTTTTAAAATAAAGGGGCTCTTTCCCAAATATCAATTTGATCTTGTAATCCCAGGTTCGATATAATAAAAGAATATCGGCATTTCGGAAAAGGAATATAAATAATTTGTTTTATAATTAGCAAAAACAGCTTTTCTATATATCAATATTATTAAGCTTGGATTTTCCAATAAGGAATTTAGAGATATCTGTTTTTGAGATTTATTATAGATAGAATGATTTATAATAATCGAGAACAAAATTATATAGATATAAAAGCAATTACATAAGGGTTTTATAAAGATTTTTATTATCTTATAGAATACTCTTATATTCCTGATCTTCGAAACTAACAGAGTTTGGGAGAGAGATTACTCTCAAGCTATCGATTTTGTAAACGTAGCCCGATCTAATTCATTTTAGATAAACGGATTGCCCGGATATTATCTTATTGACAAAAGAAAATAAAGCTTACAACCTAAAACTAATGAATATCCTTTATATTAGAACTCTTCTGGATAGTTACACATTTAATATTAGGATGGAAGTAATGGTAATAGGTTTTGTTATAGATTGAAACTGTAATAGCATAATCCAGCAATCTTTTTAATTAGAATTGAATAAGTGCTGGAACAATTATTAATCATGGTAGGCTTGTGTACACACTTTTCCTTTACAAATTCTAGTACAATAATGATCACTCCTTCTATAAGTATTTCGTCTATAGCGATATCGTAATCTTTATTTGAATACTTTAAAAAAGATAATAAAGCATAGCCTTTATTCTCAGTATTCTTCTCTATATATAAATACTAATAAATAATCTTTTGACTTTTGTTTAATTCGCTTTGAATTTCGATAGAACTAACCTTAATTGAGGGCTTTTTTAAAATTCCAGTAAAACTTAATGCTAATCAGGGTGAGTTTTACTATCAAGACTTGTATCGTATTCGGGGAATCCCAGAGACAGCATTTTGTAGCACAATAGACTGATATAAAGGAAAGGGTCATTTTGGACCAGTCTATAAGAGGATTATGCAACCGGGCGGCTCAAGAACGACTACTGAAACAGCTAATGCATATACCAGCCAAGTTCGCTGAATTTATTGCTATAATAGATTTCTACAGGAGTATATGCCTTAGAACGCTACCAGAAGAATAGGAAGAGGAAATGAAAATGGATTGACTGATCTGGGTGAATACAAATATAGAATAGGAGGCAACCGATATAACAAGGCTATAAAAAACAAAATCGATATATGTAATATATTGTGTTATACTAGAATATATATAAAAGCTATCCTTACAGGATAAAGCAGTTTTCAATCAAAACATTATATAAAAGATCGGAAAGTATGTACGAAGATATTTAGAGGATTAAAGATAAAAATGCAAGTGCGCTAGTTATTGCTTGGGAGGCTATTGAGGGTATTGAGATCTCACTCTTAGGAGAGGGGGATCATATAAATTAGAGATTATTCTGCAGTTAGTCCAACCGTAATGCCCCCTGGGAGGTTCGCCTATACGGTCCGGTTGAAAATTACTAATAATAATAATAATAATATAAGAGGATTATGACATTAGAGTCAAGGCAACCCGAAAATGACTTAGTGTTTCTGGGGAAAGAGTAATAATAAAGAATAACCAGATCTCACAATGCAGATTCATAACTATTTCTATAATAAAATAATCAAAAATAATATCTACTACTTGCTATCTGCTAGATAGAGTTTTTGTTAATATAATAGAATTTGATCCATATCTTATAATTTTCAATAAAGATATAATTAGTAAAGGCTTTTTCGGAATACCCACTATTAATAAGACTAATTATATTAAAAGAAAAGCTATACATTAGAAACATAATAGTTTGAATAAATAAAGATTTACTATCTATAGAACTAAGTTATAAGAATTTATATTAATTATAATGTTGTTTATCTATTTCTTATTCCCAATAATCTCCGTAAGCGATTTTATTGCAAAGATAATATATTTCCCAAAAGATTGTACAAACCAGGTTGAGCAGATAATAGGGCTGTATTCTGCACAGGTATATTAAAGGCACTCTTAGAGGATAATAAAGAATTACTCTCAATATAATTATAGAATACATTGAATTACTAATAAGGTTTGAAGTTACTTTGATTATTGTGTTGTTGCTATAATTACCCCGAGAATTATATTTCTGGAAATCGTTTTGATTATAAGATTCTTTTTGATTGTTAGAATATTAATTAGAATATTGATTGCCTCGATTGGTGAAAGCATTTCGATACAAACCACAACCACCGAAACCTTTATAAGAATCTATGAATCCGAAGCTTTCTCTAGCCGCTTATTATATATCCACTTGTTTTTTGGTATTACAATCTCATATCAAATAATTAGGTTTCTTATAATAATAGTAGAAATCAAATTGACATTCCTTATCTTATTATTGATCTTGTATCTTGAAAATATCGAGATTTATAGGTTTAAATAATATTAGTATAACAAATAATATATTAGTTGGAAATATATAGAGATATATAAAACTCGAATTCATTTTTAATCCCAAAAGTACTTATTCTCCTGTAGATTCTAATTCTAAACTTCAAACTTCTATTTCCAACCCTCAACATCAATAAGAGAACAAGGATTGGAATCTTGTATAAATAATTGTTGAAAATTGTAGGAGATCTTTGTTTTTATTACTACAACTATTTCGTATAATTACTTATAATATATTGTACCAAAATATTCTAATTAAATATAAAAGGCTGAAAAGATATTTTATTAGTTATCTTAAATTTATCAAATCGGATCGAGGCTTTATATATTATATCAATTAAAATATAAAGTTTATCGAGCTTATTGAAAAAGGAGTTGCTAATAATATGGATTGAGATTCTATTGATAATATTATTTATATTAATCAATCTCTCTTGACATACACAATTATTAATAAAAGAAGCTAAATATAAAAGCTTCTTTCTTTCTATATTAAAAACAATCGGATTGATTATCCAGCAGATTTGTAAGCCTTGCTTTTTAGGTAATGTATTTCTTTTATTGAAATATCAATTCTATCTTCTTTCTTTGAAGGAGCTTAGGGTTCTTCAAAGTTTATTATTGGTTAGCTTTATCTTGAGTAGGAGTACCTGATGGATTTTGTGTAAGTTGAGATTGCAGTAATTGAATTAATTGAAGTTGAATACTTAATTGATTTTCTATAGCAATCTTGAGGAACATTTTATAGCTAAATCTCGTTTGAGTGTTTATTGAATAATAAAGAGTGAATCAAGTATATAATTAATATATTATATAGATGGTTAAGGTAATCCTGCTAATTCTTATATTAATATTAATAAAGAAAAGGGGCTATAAAATTTATAATCCTGAAGGCTAAATAGCTCTCCTGTAATCCACTACTATTGATTAAAAGTATTATTGATTTCAGCTCTAAGTATCTCAAGCAAAACAGATAGTAATGAATTAGTACTCGAAGTATTCGGTGTGTCAGCCATAATAGGAAAAGAGAATAAGACAAAGATATAGATGAAAACGAAGACAAAAACAAAATAAAAGCAAAGACAAAAAAGGCATAAAAAAATCAAAGGCATAAAGATTGTAAAAACTGCAAAAAGATTTGCTTTAGATAAATGAAAACAGGAATAAAGAATTTCTTTTAGAATCGGGATTGCTTTTGTTATAACAAGATTCTTTTGTAAAATAGAATATACTATTACAATACAAAGATCGATATTAGGTAAGATATATAATATTTACAAGGAGTGAAGAAGGAGGCGGAGAGGTGCTGATTATATGGAGAGCGGATGCCTAAGGCATCCACATAGCTACGTATTGAACCCGTGACATACAAATTAAAAAAATCGATACTTTTGAAGCTCTAAATCTCAATACAGAAAATCCTAAAATCTAAAATTTCAGAATAAGTTCAAAGCAAATCTGAATTATATATATATAAATTTTCAAATTATTCTATTTATAAATAAGAAAGTTAGAAATTCTATTTTTGGTATGAAAAGTGATCGAACGTGGCCCAAAACAGGGGTGGCTTGAAAATAGGGTAACCGATTTACTGCTTTCGGCTCTAAGCTCTAAGTTAGACGAATCATTCAATCGTTTCTCTATATAAGTCGGATACCCCACTTTCGGGCCCCCCCTCTTTTGGGCTACCTTAAAAATTTTATATTATATAATATTAAAACATTAATTATTCAACAATTATTCAACATTATAATAAATACTTAAAGATATACTTTCATCATTATTATTAACACCTCTCATATCAATTTTCACAATCTCCCATTTGGATTTACATCTTTCTAATCTCTTTAATCTTAAAAAACTTCGAATTTAGACTAGTTTTCATCTTGTATTTCTTTTTAGAAACGATTTGTTTCAATTGATACTCCAATTGCTTTATTCAATACTCAGATTACAGAATTTCATAATCCTTAATATCAAATCTCTTAATAATCTTCCTAAAAAGCTAGCGATAAGTATAAAGATCAGTCTCTTTATTTTGAAGGAATATATATATAATCTTAAATCACTAGCTTTTTGAGGCGTTTAAAAGTTGAAATTATAGACTCCTTACATCATTAATGTACAAAATCATTATCAGAAAGTAAATTCTGATTTATAACTTTCTTATTATTATTCTCAAATAATAATCTGGATATAATAGGCTTAATACAATTAGAAGCCATAAATCTGAAGCTTTCCACCTAGCTAATATATTATACTTTGTTAAACTATCCAATCATACTTTCTAATAGTATGTAAGAAAATTAGTCTTTTTAATTACTTCAGAATCCGATAAAGAGACTAATTTATTGAGATAATATTTGTGACGAGTCACATTATCTAGTATATAGACTCTCTTCTTTAAGATCTTTCAATCTTAAATTATCCCTTTTGGGGTTATATAGCCTAGTGATAAAAAAGAGAGCTTTAGGATTGTTACATTATTTAAGATTCACTTGGTTCGAAATTTAGTTCGATTTAATCATTGGAGATCGTGCTAGTATAAGCATATTCTCTGTACAAAGATGTCTGAGTCTGAAACCTCTTCTAGGTCGAATAAGGTCGTGCTAGTGTAAGCATATTCTCCGCAAAAGTGCCTGAGTCTGAAACCTTATTCGATACTAGGGCTAGGTCGTGTTAGGGTAAATATATTCACTCTACAAGTGTTTGAAATCTAGTTGTGATTGATTAACTGAATATAGAGCTTCAAAGAATCTAGTCTTCTGAGAATATTTCTATCAATTATATACTAGCTGTATATTAGAATATCGAGGAGCTAGAGCAAATCCGTATATGTTCTTATAGATAACTATTACTAATCAATCGGGAATCGATTCTTGACGAGGGGGTGATGTGACGAGTTATATTATCTAGTATATAGACTCTCTTCTTTAAGATCTTCGATCTTAAATTATCCCTTTTGGGGTTGTGTGGCCTAGTGGTAAAGAAGAGAGCTTTAGGATCGTCACAGTATTTGTATACTCTTTTGAGAGGTAAGAATACGGATAAATCAAGAGACTATAGGATATGTGATGTATATAGTGGAAGGAATAAGAAATGTATATTGTACTTAAGCATTCATATATAAATTCAGTAGTTTCATAACTTCTATATTCATTCAATATAAAGAGTTTTAGTTTATTCAGTAAGGAAGGAGTTGTTTGAGGTATAAAAACCTTTTTATGTCATTTTAAAGCAGTATTATTCATAATCTACCTATTATTTGTATTAGTGAAATGCCACCCTTCATAAAGCTTTAAATCAATCAGAAACCATTATTGTTGTACTGATTTTTCCTTTAATATAATAAAGGAATCAAAAGCTCTCCCTATAGCTAAAATACATTTTATAAGTAATATCCAAGCTCTAAACCAGGCTCCTTTTTCTGAATAAAAACGATATTCTGAGCTTTCCAGAATTAATCTATTTAATCCCTAGCCTTTTTATATACCTGTTTTATTCATATTATATCATACTAAGGCTTAATATAACAAATTGAGGATAAATCCAATTTGGGAATTATTGACTAATAATATCGAGAATTGTATCTTTAATATATATTGAATCGATCTGAACTTGTTTTTAATCCTAATCTTTAGATTTCTTCGAAGAAAATTCTATATTTATCGTTTCCAAGTATAGAATCATCTCCTTTTATATTGAAAAGGTGCTTTCCAATTTCCCGAATTTGTTGATATATATTTTTATTTTATTTATTTATATTAATTAACATCTGTTTTGGACCTCCCTAAGGGTATTTAGATATACTAAGATAAGAAACTATTTGAGTAATGTGATTGTCATAACCGAATTTAGCAATTGAACTTCAATGCCAAGAGCTATTCGCTTTTCTGCAGGTGTGATTCACTTTTGTTTCTAGAAGGGAATATCTGATTCGGATTGTTATTGAGGTAGTATACACTTGCCTTAGAAGAACTGTAAGAGCAGGGTACAATTTATCCTTAGAATCTATAATTACAGAATCGAAAGCAAAGCGTTCGTAGAGCGTTCCTATATACTAGCTATGTACACGTGATCGTGCACGTGTGCAAGCACGCACGTAAGCAATCGCAGCTGCGATTGGATGCGATCCGTGATACTACCCCCCCTTTCGAAAAAGCTTGCCCTCAAGCTTTACAATTACCTAATCCGTAGACGCATTGGCGATTCTAATGAGGTATTGTTGTTTATATTGTAGTATAATATAGTAAACAGGTATATACACAAATTTTGCTTTTTTCGCAACAGAAAGACGTATAGAAATGGAGAAAACCATTTTGTAATCTAGCAACAGTGCGAAGTCTTCGAAATATAGATCGCTCGAATTTCCCTTTCTTTTCTAAATCTTTTCTGATTATTCACTTTCTTTATATTCTTTAATTAATAATCAATATGCCTTTTATACTATCAAGAAAATATAATAGCAAGAATAAGTTGTTATTAGTATAGTTAAAGTAACAAGAGGATATATATATAATAGTGAATTGTTTATTTTTTTTTTGTATTTGTTTGTTGATATACTTTTTTACAACTTATAGCAAAAAAAGCGTTTGCCTTTTCTATTATATAAGGCAAGTGTTCTATTGAGAAAGAGGAGAAGTCGAATTGTAGTGAAAGTGGTAGTAATCCTGTTAATAAAAAGAAGGATAATAAAGAAAATAGATTGGATAATGAAGATATATATAAGTGAGACTTTTTTTGGTATTTCTAGTTTGTAATTGATTTGTTTAATAAATGTGATTATAGATATTGAAGGCAATATGCCTGAGAATGGGGTTGATCTTCAATATACTTATTGGATATATTTGTTTCATTGTTTCTAAGGCAAAATTCGGAAGAAGAATATAATCTTTTGATCGATTGTATTAATGATTATGAAAAGAAGTTTGCTAATAAATTAACTATAGCGATATATCATTTTCATAATCTCGAAATGATGGCGAAATAGTTGAGAAAGATATCCTAAAGGCCTTGTATCAAAATCAATCTGGTTGTAAATTCGATATATTTTGTTATAAAAGCATTAGCTTTGTTGATATTGATAAATAAGAATTTTTAAGTAAGAGGTTATCAAAAAAGACAATATCATAATAGGAATAATATATTCAGGAGAATGATTGGGTTTGTACTAGCTATATATACAGTTATATTTCCAATAAAGAAGATAGTATCTGCTATTGACTTCTGGATAATCGTTTAATCAATCTCGTTATTTGCTTTATCTAGCTAGCAAGTATAAGTGTAAATGCTTGTCTAACGGGGATATGTTGTAAAATGTTTCTTTAATACTGATTGGCTGTTGTTGAATACAACAATATAGTAGAGGTAAGTTACAACTTTGCCAGCTTTTAGTAAAATTAACTCTTGAAATAGCTTGATATACAGAAGGAACTAAAGAATTGCATTTCGAAAAAAATGTTTCCTTTTACCCTTACTCAAGAAACTACGGAGCATTGCATAACGAAGATTACAGCATGGGGAGACGAATTGGAATAGCAATACCAGTTATTGTAATTCAAATGGAAATAGAGCTTTCGGTAGCTTGCAAATAATTGAATGTAACTAAACGCTAGCTCAATCTTATTATCGCGCGTACTACGATTAAAGGTTGTCTTGTCTTTCAGCTTGTAATTGTTCTGTGTATACTTATTATTATTGTTAACTAGGAACTCGGCTAATATTTCGGTTTAAACTATTCAATCTTGCTATTATACCTTATCCAACTGTAATTATTGATGTTTGTAGAGGCTTTCTTTCTAGCTTGATTTAAGCCTACCAAACAAAGGAAAAGACTTTCTTTGTTGATATTTCATCTTTGTCCAATCACTTTCAGTCTTTTATGCAATTAGGATTTTCTTTGTTACAATAATGAATTAAAGAAGTTCTTTTTGTCTTTTTTATTTATATATTGATTGTTATTTATAAAATCATAATTATCCTTTTCATTTTTGTAAAAACAAATCCACTCTGGTAGATGCGTAAAGGATTCTGGTAAAGTAGGATTTTGTAGGTGAAAATCATAAAGATAATACAAGGCAGTTTTTAAATTAGAGGTAGGGTATTAGATAAGATTGTTATTGGTATTTAATCATATACTTTATACTTAAATTATCAACATACTTTCTTTACAACTAGAATATACTTTACTTCCTATTCGATATCATTAATAATATTTATTGAAAGCAATGATTCGAGGATTTATCCGGAAAGTAAATCATTTACCACTTTATAGAACTTGCTAGATGGAAATACGGAGTAGACTTTTATAATAAGCAATAAGTCTAATCAAAAGGAATCTCTAGCCCAACCAATAATCTTGAATCTACCTTGAATAAGGTAATCCAGTTTTTTGGATAGTTATTGTATCAGAAAGTCCCTTATACTAAACTATACATAATCTCCTATATCGAAGTCGACTAAGCAACAATACAAGTTAACCAATTGAGATATCTTTTCTTGTATATATAAGATATTTTTTTTTATTCGATCGAATATTAGTTTATTATATTTGATATATTTTCTAGTATCAATTATATTCAAATTGTTAACAAATATAATGAAATCGAATTTCCAATTTCAGGGATTGCAGAATAGATAGTCATACAAGGTCTCGTACAAGGTTTAACTATTTAGTAATTTATAAGAAAGTATAAGTTAAGCATAGTCTATTATTGATAGGAATTCAAATCAATTATCTTGATAATAGCTTATAAAGGGTTGCAAGTGTTGTTGAAGATATTGATTATAAATCTCAGTTTGATTATCAATTTGTAAATGGTGAGTGATAGATAGCTTGACTTGTGTTTCTAAGATATTATTAAATTCTTATTAAAATTTGAATATGAATTGAGGATTATGATTAGAGATTATAATCTTCAGAGTATTATAGTATTTATATATATAGTATAGATATAAGTGTGTGAACAAGGGAATTCACTTCAAAAGAATGACTTCAATACAATGGCTACTGTATCAAAGGTATTTAGGCGAATGCGAAGGAGACTAGCTCTTTCAGTAGTGCCTATATAAGGCCTACTATTTCCCCTCATTAGCTAGCTCTTTAGACAGAATACAATACAGACATTTAGGGGCCTACTGATAGTGGGAACCACGTCTCCCGTATTCCTGATCTCATTATTGAATTAACACTAATTAGTGATATTACAAATTACTTAACTTACTTATTCGAAATACCTTCTCACTTTTACTTCTTTTATTTCCCGTTGTCAGCATTATGACATTCCGGGCAAGTGCTAGCATTAGCTTTAAGCAAGCTGGCAAGAAACCCGATGCTAGTAAGAAACCTGTTTTATTCGATCAATCTATTGGTATAGGAGGATTTATCGATATGATAACTGACGACACTGATCCTTTATAACAGGAGTTCAAGACTTCTCTCTACAAAGATATAACTAGTGCTTCTTTTTATTCTTCTACTCCTTTCAATCTTTATATTTTTGATAAAGTAGTAGCTGAAGAAAGAAAAACTCAGGAAACTGCTAAGGATTTGAAGTTCAAAGGAGAATCTCAGAACTATTCCTTTCCAAAAGATTTCAATAAAGCTAGACAATTCTATAAAGGATATATATTCAAGATGGGGACAAAGCATCAGATCAATGAATACTTTCTTTTTCGAATAGCTGTATACTCGAATACAAGGATTATCGATATATCTCTTCAGAATACAATTATATTCGATTTCAAGTTTATTCGATAAGCCCTACTCAAAAGCATTGATAAATTGATATTATATAACTTTTATAAGATTTTATAATATTATAAAGTTTATATCAATATAAATACAAATCTCAATAATACTTTAATAAAAGCATTTCTCTGCAAAGAATATTACAATTAGATTATAGAATAGCTTTTGGAATACCAGATTAATGAGATACAACCATTTGTATCTACAAAATGAACCCACCTTCCTATCGAACTCGATCCAAAACCACAAGCCGAACCTTTCATCGAACCTCAGAATAATAATCCAACTGGTTACCTAACTTTACCAAAACCCGGTAAAGTTACAAGTAATTCGATTATTTCTTTTGATATATATAAAGAACCAGCTTTATTTCAATCTGAAGATATACAAATTCCATATACACCTTTACCAATATCAGAACTAGGCTTTAGAATTCTATTAGTTGATACTCCTACAGGATCATTTAGTGATAGTGATAATCCGAATAATGATAATAATTAAGATGACAATCGAAGTAATAATAATAATAGAGACAGCGATAATAATAATAAAGGTGGTGGTAAAAGTAATAGGGATAGGAATCATTCTGATCATTCCAATTGCAAGAATGATGATTAATACAATCAGAGCTATTGTCTTGTTGATCTTTCGAAAATCTATAGGGATGATGATAGATATAAGGGTATCGATGACTCTTTTGATCTGAAGATCTCTATATTCGGGGAGTATTGTTGTAGGGTATTTGTACCAATGAAGATAACTATGACAGCCTTTCCGATTATGCTTGTGGGCACAGCTAAAGACTACTATCAGGCAAATCTTAGTAGTCTTTCTGATTTGTATTAAAGCTTGTACAACATGATAATCAACAATTTCGAAGGACCTGAACATCAACGGAATATACTTCTTAAATAGAATAACATCACTTTTAAGAATTACATCAAGAAAAACCTATTCACAGAGCTTTAGGAAGTGTTTAATACAATAATCATAGATTTATGCTTCCTCCAGCATATTATTTCCAGAACAATATGCAATCCTCAATTGTACTACATTAAGATTTTATCTACATATAATAGTGTTCTGGAGTGCTACTCTGTAATATGCAATCCTTGTCCAATTGTTACAAAGCTTATTAATCAGATTAAATAGATTATCGACTCTTATCGAAAGGCATTTCCGAAACTATACCCTCCACCTAAGATATTCCTTACAGATCGATATTTCTACAATAATACATCTTCAGACTCTTCCTCTCAAAAACCTTATAATAAATACACCAGTCAATAATCCTTCTTTACATCAGTTAATAAGGGTAAGGATGATTATTACTTCCCTAATTGCAAAAAGAAGAGCTATAGATACTACAAGTATACACAAAAAAAAAAGACTGACTTAAAACGAATTACCGTACCAAGTACAGCAATCTCGATGATAAGAGCTTTACAAAACGATATGATTAGTTTGTCACTGATATCGGACAAGAAGATAATTGAGATGGTGATAGTGATGATGATGATGATTATTTTATTAATTAGTATCTTACTGATACAAGCAGTTCTGGAGGGATCTTTAGAATATTCTTTACCTCAATAGATACTTGTAATGATTCTTTAGTAGCGACTAATCTCAATAATGCTACAAGCACTTATAAATTGATAGTTGAGGTATTCACTACAAGCAACAAGCAATATGGTGCTGATATGTTCTTCGGTATTATAATCGATATGGGTATGGTTAAGAGATTATTTATCGGATATAATTAATATTTAACATAGAAGAAGATCAAGGATGTTAAGTATAATAAAGTTATTGCTAAACAAATAACAATCCAATACGGTATTGAAATGATAACTTCCATTGGTTTGTTTTATATTAAGCTTTTATTTGAAAAAATAGAATAAAACATGATAAAAGCTGATCTTCTATTCTTGCTTTTTTTGGTTGATATGGACAGACTTAGATTAAAGTATGATAATCTTGATGATATTGCTATTACATCTAAAGGCATCTATCCTATGTATCGACGATTCGGCCATGCATTTTTGCTATAGAATATCAATATCGAGGGACTAATCAACCATTCCATTGATAGTAATAATTGCTATCTTACCAAAATCGAGTTACAACGAATTCATTGTCGATTCGGTCATTTATCTATACACAAGTTCCATAAAGTACTTAAACGCTCTGGGCACGACAAAGACTTTGAAGCAATCAAACAACTTACCAAGTTTTGTCACCATTATCAAATCTATAGCAAGTTGCCCAGCAGATTCAAATTCTCTTTGCCCAATAAGGATTTTGAATTCAATTATACTATATTTATCGACATACTTTATATTAATAATAATCCGATCCTGCATATTATCGATGAAGCTATACATTTTCAAGCCACTCGATAGCTAAACAATGTATCTGTAAAGCATATATAAAATAAACTCCGTGAGTGCTGGATCGATATATATATTGATCCACTGGAGTATATCACTTATGATGCTGGTATCAACTTTGTTAGAAGAGAGTTTCAACAATATACTATATCAATATCTATTTAGATAAAGATAGTCCCTGTAGAAGCGCATCATTCGATTAGTATTATTGAAAGATTTCATGTACTATTGCGAAAATCTTACGAAATTATTTACAAAGAGGTTTATAAACTCAATATTCGCAAGGCAGCTATACTCTAGATGGCTATAAAGGCAATCAATGATACTACCGGACCTGATGGTTTAGTGCCTATTTTACTCGTTTTTGGTACTTTTCCCCGTATGATCAACACCAGCCCTCCGACACCTATTATTCAATAATGTGCTGCCGCGATCTCTAAAGCTATAATAGAGGTTTGCAGATTATATAGTTCTATACAAATACGAGAGGCCTTGAATACACGCAACGGACCCTTTACGATTGTACTTCATGACTTGCTACCAAACAGCAAGGTTTTGGTCTGGAGAGAGGGCAATGGAACAGCTACCGGTGAGTGGAAAGGATCTTTTTCACTTATTAGTATGGAAGGGGAGACATATACTCTTGATCTACCTTATAGATCTACGAGATTTAGATCTACATCGGTAAAGCCGTATTATAAGCGTTTAGAAGCTGGATGTATTGAGGAGGTTGAAGAAATTGATTATGATATTGATCCCGAAATAATTTTGCCAAATTCTGGTAAAGTTATATCACCTCCTTCAGGAATAGCGATTACGTGTGCAATGAATCCAAAGGAACCTCTCTTAGATTTATTCAAAAACAATTAAATACCTACATTAATATCTTTCCCACAAATAGTTATATTTCAGATTCAAGCTTATATACAAAATTACTATCCCAAATGTTTTACTGCTAATTCTAAGGATCCCATTATGTATAAGGAATCCAGGAAGAAAAAGATTGATGGATTAACAGTTAAGGGTGTATTCAAGATTATATCACTTTTGGATATTCCTTTTGGTACACATATTTTAAATTGCAATTTGTTGATAAGATTAAGAATAAAGGAATAGATACTGAATTCCGTAAGTTGAGGTTAGTTATTCAAGTATATAATAATACTAATAAGACATCTGTATTAATATAATCCCCAACAATTCAATGATTGTGTCAATGCATTTTAATCTCACTAGCTGCAAGTACTCGAAAAACAGGCACAGGAGTGTATATTCGAAATATTATTCAGGTGTATACTCAATTCACTTCGAACTTGCATTGCACTTTTTATACCCATGCTCCGGAAGAAATGAATCTATTAACCAATATGATTTTACTTATTGTTAAGCTATTATATAGTGTTCCTAAGGCAGGAAACCATTGGTTCCGGATATACCATACTTATTACTGCAAGAAGCTTAAGATGTAGCAATTCATATATAACCCTTGTCTTTTGTATACTAATGATAAGGAAACTGGATTCGGCATTATAGAGCTTCAGATAAATAATATGCTCATCATTGGGGATAGTGTGTTTATATAAGCTGAGGATGAGCAATTCAAGCAAGCTGGCTTTATGGTTAAGGATTGCAAGAAACTTACTTATGATTATCTATTAAAGTTTAATGGTGTCACTCTTATATTTAAAGGTGATAATATTCATTTTGACCAAGAGAGGTAATACGGCAATCTACAGCTCGTATCTATAGGATTCATAGATATACATAATACGCATAGCAAGGTTCGGAAGCATGCTTCTACACATGAACAGTATATTACACAACGAGCCTGTGGAGCATACATTGCAATTATATATCAACCCGAAGCATCTTTCGATCTATCCATAGTAGTATAGATAATTCAACCTGACAAGAATAATATTGTGGCATTAAATAAGCATATCAAGTAGCAAAAAGAAAACTTTGTTAGAGGATTTAAATATGTGTTACTTAACTTAAATTCACTTAAGATTGTTGTTTTTGTTGATACCTCTTTTGCGAACAATAAGGACTATTCGTCCCAAATAGGCTATGTGATTATCATAATGGATAAACACAACAATGCTAATATCATTCATTGGTTATCCATTAAATACAAGAGAGTCACACGCAATATTTTGGCATCCGAGCTATATGGATTAGTTCAGGGATTCAACATTGGTGCAGCAATCACTTCTACAGTTAGCACTATTCTCGACAAGGAGATTCCATTAGTTTTGTACACTAATTCCAAGTCATTATATAACCTACTTACGAAACTAGGAATGACTAGTGAAAAGAGATTAATGATCGATATTATGGCACTATATCAATCCTACAAGCAAAGGGAGATTGTTGAAGTGATCTGGATTGATGGTCCAATTAATCCGGCCGATACGATAACAAAAGGAAAGCTATGTCAAGCTTTTGCTGATTTAATCAATACGAATAAGATCGATATCAAAGTAATGAAATAAATGGAACAAGATTAAAGAAAAAGATTGGTTCTGTTGGTAAAAGATCAGGGACTTTAGCCAGCAGATAGAGGATTTTTATGATTTTACGAATTTCTTTTCAGCCATTGTATTTGAAGCCATAAAAGAGAGTTCCAAATATGTGAACAAGGGAATTCACTTTAAAAGAATGATTTTAATATAATAGCTATTGTATTAAAAATATTTAGACGAATATGAAGGAAACTAGCTCTTTCAGTAGTGCCTATATAAGACCTACTATTTCCTTTTATTAGCTAGCTCTTTAGACAGAATATAATACAGACATTTAGGGGCCTACTGATAGTGGGAACCACGTCTCCCGTATTCCTGATCTCATTATTGAACCAACAATAAGCAAGTCTAATTTCTCGAATCGATTGATTTATAATAGAATATCGAAATAGCTTATTTGATCAATTGGTTAATAATAACGAATATATTATTATAACTGTATTTATCCTTATTGAAATTGTAGTAATCTATAATAATGTATTGTTATTTATTTATTTATTTATTTTATTTATATTAATTAACGTCTGTTTTGAACCTCCCTAAGGGTATTTAGATGTACTAAGATAAGGAACTATTTGAGCAGCGTGATCATCATAACCGAATTTAGCAATTTAATTTTAATACTAAAGACTATTCGCTCCTCTGCGGGTGCGATTCGCTTCTGTTTCCAGAAAAGAATATCTAATCCAGATTGTTATTGAGATAAAACTTGGTTTCTGGATGGATAAACTTATTATAGGTTTCGATTCCTATAGTAGAGGAAAAGAAGTAAGAGTAAATTGCTATTTGTTTAGTCGAATAACAGGGCTCTTGTATTATATATTGGGTTTGCGGTTTTTAGAGGTGTAATGTATTCAAGTGATTAATTGAGTGATGAGTTTATAAGGGATGGGCAGTAAGCTTTGTTGAAAAGATTGTTGCTTTTTAAGGGTCCTTTAATAATTAGAACAAATCTGAATATAGAACTCTGAGTTGGTAATCAATTAAGTGAGCTTGTTAGATATGTGTAAGAGTTTCTTGATATATGTGATTGCTTGCTTGTTAGATTGTATTTCTATAGGGGCAAGGGGCTAGTCTGAACGCTTTAGGTTGTTTATAGTGTATTTAAAGAAGTGATATGGTTCCTTAATGCTATTGTATAAGCAGTTCAGCTTATTGTTTTGATGATCAAATTACTAATGATAAGCGGTGTAATTGCTGTGACCTGTTTTCATAATTATCAGTTGATATAAGATTATTTTTGATAAAATTAATTCCTTTAATTCCTTTGTATTATATCTAGAAGACCACTTTTTGTAACTAGTAGAGAAAAAGAAATTCATCTCTTCCCACCAAATAGATTCTGTATGTAGGCGCTTCTGATGGACGATCGTTCGGACCCCACTAATTGTTGATAGCTTATCGATTGCCTAGTCCATAAGCCCAATTGCACCTACATTTGCTAAGCGATCTGCTTTCTCATTGCTTTCGATCTCTATATATCCAGGTGATCACTTTATTCTGATATCGAGTTGTTTTATTGCTTTGTGATATTTGTGAAAAGCCTATTACATTGTAGGTAGTATGTTTTTGTATATACTTTAGATGACTGATGTACTATCAATATACATCCAGATCCAGCTGTTCAAGGGATCTTCAAGTATAGTGATTAGATACTCCAATCCGTACTATGCTCCTATTGCTTCTATATCGAATATATGTGAGTTGCTTCGAATCTATTTAAATCCAAAGACTATTTGAGTGCTATTGCATATATTATATATTTGTAACCAATACAATATTTACAATTAATAATTTGTTCTAATCTATTAGAAAAGATCGTGTAGTTTTCGGGTGGGAGTTGTTGTCATTACTCTTTAAAGGTTTAAACTACTTCTTCTTTAGTTAATCTTTCCATTGAATCCGTTTTGCAGCTAATCGAAAAGTATGAATAGAATAGCTTCAAGCGTTGCATCTCTGGGATGAGATGGCTGAGCCGCTGGATTCTTGTAAGAGGTCTTTTTGCTATACCTGCTCCTTATTTGCATTTTTGTATTACTAGCTTTAAACAATTTATTAGCAAGTATTGATTGTTGATTGTTTTTAATTGGAATACGAATTGCAATTTAATATATTCTAATACAACTATCCTTAATAACAGGCCTACTTCTTTGATAAAAGCTATAATTGATATCGTTTTGTATATTAGAATCGCTTTTCTTATAACAATATTGATTACTTTATTAATACAATGAAGATAATCTTTTATACCTATACTTATATTTAAATCGCTTTAACCTAAGCCAGACTTATATTTACCAGTATATTATACTTCCATGCCGAATAATGCTATTAGAAGAACGCAAATGATCACTGCTTTTCTTAGAAAGAAAGCTGGTGGTCTATATATAATACAAGCAATCGATTTGATATATAAGACTACTTTCATAACTTTCGCTATATATATTTTAATATATTATAAAAACAAGAGCCAGCGATCGAAGAAGATACTTAGTTATCTTAAAATAAACTGAGTACTTCTACTTATTATAATTAATATTAGAATAATTATTAGATCTGAATTCATTATTAATAGTGAATTAGTAATATTATATTATCTAATAATATAAAGTAATTCGAACTTTTCAGAAATAAATAGAATTCTATTTTTCTTGCCCTATCTAATAATCTACTGTACTCGTTATTACAGAATCCTAGTATTTATAGAGAGATACTTGAAAGAATAATAATCGTAATATCATCTACATAACTGAAACGAAATTTCGTATCTCAATTAAGGAGTTCAGTAAGATAAAGTATATAGAGTATAGGTGATAATGGGGACCCCTGAGGGATACTGTATGCTATTAGATATTCCTCAATTGTAATACCTTCGAATCTCACTCTGACTTTTCTGTTTGTAAGAAATAAGTCTATCAACTTGAACAGCGAAGTTGGCCATCCTTGTTTGATTATTCGACTCAAAAATCGATGCTTCAAGAGAGTATCAAAAGCTCCCTGTACATCCATAATAACAATCGAAACCACATTGCCAATTGCTAATGCAAGCTCCATATTGTAAGTAAAAGCAATTGTTAGATCTGTCTTTAATCTTCTGGGGAGCGCTTTGCAGTGTTGTAAGCTAATTACTTTATGTCTCAAAGCTGTCCAAGATATTTGGCTGGCTATATACCGTTCGAGACTCTTTCTAATATAGGAGATCAGGACTATTGATTGCTACAACTGTAATGACATTTTATCTTTCTTGCCTATCTTGGGAATCATTACTACTTTCGCTAGCTTCTATCCTTCTGGGTAATAGTTTAGAATTAGGCATAATACAAATATCTTCCAGATCAGTGACTTGACACTCAGCTAGCATGCCTTAAGGAGGTGTATAGTGGTTTAATTTATTTCTGATACAGTACACGAAGCTCTTATGATATGCTTTTTTATCTTTTTAGTCAAAATCGTTTTTTTCCAGGGAGGGTCCCTTTGTGTGTTTAATTGTGTAATAGATTGTTTGGAAGATTATTGTTTGCCTTGAATCAATCCAGAATCGCTATAAATAAAGTATTCGCTTTCTTTCTTGTGTTGTAAATCTCCCGCTTACCGATTATTAGGGAAAGGGATTTCGCATTACTTTCGGGGGTCAACTTATACTATCCTATGATTCGATAGAGTTCTTTATTATCCTTAATCTCATCTAGATATATAGTCTAATAGGATCTCTTGGCTTATCATATTATTTTTTGTAAAAAGTATATAGTATAAGTTTTCCTTTCCAAATCTGTTCCCCTTTATGCTTTTATATATGCTCGATAAACTTTTCTGCATTTATCTGTCTATTATAATAAGGCTTTCCTTGTCTTTTGATTGATCTTATCAATCACTCGGATTGATTTATCTAACACTTTTACAAGCTTATTAATGTAGATCTCAATCTCGATTGTGATCTGGATATCTATATTACTAAGGTAGACTAGCTGATTGATCATTAGTCTATCCAATCTCGGCAGATCCGCCTCCTTTATCTGGTAGTGATACTGGTTCCACTTTATTGTTTTGTAGTTTGTTAGATTGGTAATCTGAATAGTATAATCAGATCTATAATAGAATTCTTCTAGCATCTTATATAAACAAATAGTATATTGGAGAAAGTTAGGTCTAGCATATACCCTCTTGCATAGGTGGATATGCTTGGGGTATCTATAAACTTTATACCCTACTTGTTTGCCTATGTTGCGAGCTGTGTTCCTTGATTAGTTACAATCACCCCCAATTCCTACAACTCATACTTTGCATTAAAGTTCCCTCCTATAATTGTATGCTCATTTGGGATCAAGTATATGATATAATTAATAATATCCAAAGTACATAGAGCTCTGTAAATATTCAGAATCGAGTATCCATTAACTCATATCCAGAGTAGATCTCTATTTTCGAGTCGATCTATTTGCTTTACTTTCAAATGCATACCTTTTTGTATATATATCATAATCCAAGGGCTTTATTCGTTCTCCTCCAAGTCTTCCTAGAGATTCCAATTATCAATCGGCTGATATCGATCGTATACATTGTGATTTTGCGTAATTGAATTCCAGTATAATCTTAGCTCTTATAAACAAATCACATCCAGCTAAACTTCAACTGCTAGCTATTCTTGGAGGTTAGCTTTTATAATAATAAGGAATAGTATTATTATAATGATAGTGGAAGATCTAGTCAGTTTAAGCTTGAGGGATAAATCGAATATATAGAATAAGAGTTGAATTGAAGTCAATTTAGAAGAGCTAGGCTGAGTTGAGATGAATTGCTTGCTTTTTCCTAGATTTTCTTTAAAGAATATTCTAGGTTTATATAGTTTATAATGAAATTCTAGTATATTCTATGCTTATAAATAAGATCGATTTAAATCGTATCTTATAGAATCATTTTAGATAATAAAAAGAAAGTACAACCAATCAATTTAGCGATATTTCCTGTATACTTCCATCTAGTTCCATTTCATTCTATTCCATTATAAATCAATTTGATAAGAGATACTATTATACAACTATATGATAATATGATTTTATAATATAAGATCATATTATATGTGTATTAGTCATCAAGATATCTCTTATTTAGTAAGATATTAATAAGTGATTTAGTGGACTTATTATGAATCCTCACAGCTATAATAATATGATATGATTCGCATATCCCCGGCCTATATTCGCCCAAGCAATAGTGAGACCTTTGTTCCTCTGAGTATACTCGTTGATTATGCTACTCATAGAGAGGATCTAGATACAATATCTACTGTTATAGAGGTCTCTACATCGTTCATCTCTAAATCTATTAAAATGAAGACTTTTTCTACTAAGATTTCTATATTGAGATTCCGCTAGCTTTGACTACAAACTGGGTGTGTATGTAGTATAGTTGATGCGATCGGCAGACTTGTACTAAGCCTGCACAGACGTTTGCTAAAGCGTTTATTCTTATATATTATAATCCTCGCCCCTAGAGTGACCAGGGTTTCTGTAATTGTTACTCTAGAAGGTAAAGGTGATTCAGGAATGTGATCCGTTTCGTCTACATCTACTCTATACAGCATTTCATAGTCTTTTCTGCCAATAGCTCTGATTGCGGCCAGTTCCTTTGCAATCAGAACGATCTGTTGTTTAGCGTAGACTCTAGGAGTAGCTAGGCAGTTGAAATAGTTAGCGCAGAAGGGCCTATAACAATTAGCGTATTGAGCTGCTCTAATGCATTACTAATATACAAATACGTCCTTATACTCAATATTTAGTTTACCACATATCAAGCATCTTGAAGCTCTATTACAGATAAAGGGATTACAGTACCCTAGGCAACCAATACTGTAAAGTTGAATTTCCCAGAGTTTGTCTAGAAGAACCGAATAGGAGCTGTTATTGAACAGTCGGAACCGCAATACTGCAGTATTAAAGCCAATAATCCAGATGGCTCTTTTAATAATCGGATTGACCCTGCTACATGCCAACCTATAGTTAATTGACTGCTTGCCAATTTGAGTTATGATCTCCTCCTTGATAAGCTTAATAGATATAGAAGCAGAAGCATTTTCGATATAATAGAAATCGTATAATACTTGTAGGACTATATACATAAACTATTTTTCTAATTTACACATACTATTGCATAAAGGGTTTTAAGTACCCACTCGACATTTTCTGTTTTCATAATCTCCTCCCGACTAGTATCAGAGCTGCACCTTAATATCCAGCCTGTATTATTCCTCTAAAAAAAAAGAATCTCTGCTAGTGTAATTCTAGTAACTGCCTCTTTTATTCTGAGTCTTAATAGGAAGGAGCTAATCTCTAAAAGTAAAGCTTCCCCGCCAGCTATTATAAGAATCGTTTTCTCGATTTGATCATTCTCTTTTTTGAGTCTGTGTGCTTCTGAGTATTTAATGTTTGTATTTTTATTAGGAGTAGAGTGTATTGTATTAGTGGAGCCTATAGTAGGGCTTGCTGCCTCAGACCTCATCTAAATTTTCAATACATCAATATAGGTTTTCTACATATTGCTTTCTAATTATAATTGCTTTGTTGCAAGCTTTCTTCTTTGATTAAGGGTAGTCTCCATTACTCCTAACAAAGCAGAAATGATTATACTCTTAAACTTCACAGCGAGTTTGTGTTGTTAGCCTTGAAACCCTTATACAAACTTATTTGCTAGTACTGCGAATGCCTCGATCACCTCCCATCTTTTCCCTTTTATTTTATTGATCCTTTCGAATCGTTTCTTGATTGTATCAAGAGCAGAGCCTGTAAGCGATCTTATAATTGGTAGGGGCTATATACCAGCCCCTAAGGTATTGGTGACTGCTTGAGGGGGAGCGCCCCCTATAATGTATTGTTATGCTTATATAGAAATCGGGAGTAGATAGAAAGACTGGGAGTGCAATCTTTTAGTATGAAGCTGTGCTTGTACTTATAATAATTCCGTATATATTGATCGATTGTATCGTTCATATTCTTCTAATAATATTGATTAACTAAAAAAGTATAGATCTTTTTGACATTAGAATATACAGTGGAGATTGAATTGTAAACTTCACAAATCAAATAGGTTTATAGATTTCGGTATCCAATATATAAAGTCGATCATTATAAAACAAGAGTCCTTTCTCAAGTATGAAATGCTTGTGCGATTTGGTAGTCTGAACGTATAGAGCTTCTAAATTCGGATTAGATCTATTTGTTTTAATAATGCAATTTACAATATCGAAAAGCAATGTGATTACATATATATCGATATTTGTGACTATATCTAGATCTTGCTATAGAGATTTATATATAATCTTTGTATCCACTTAATCATCTTTATAAACTATTGAAGATGATTCTTCTTCTTAATATTGTTCTATTAATCCAACTCGTTAATACAATGTATAAGCGTATTTACAAGTGGATTGTTCTTTCCAGTACAATACATAATAATAAAATTGTAATCAACAAGTAATTCTGTTTAGCATGCTTGTTGAGTATTCAGCTGTTTAATTGATATAAAGTACTCGAGCGTTTTATAATCAGTATATATTTTGATCTGGTACAGGGATCCGGTAAGTTCGGCTTTCCAATAACCTAGGGATTTGGATGATTGCAAGTATTTCTTTATCATGAACTTCGTAGTTCAGTTTCAGCGGCGATCATTATTTTCGAAAAGTAGACAACTGGTAATTATTCGTTGCTGTGCTTTTGAGATAGCACATTAGCGATTACACTATCAAATACATTGGTTTCCAGTATACAGAGTAGTGTATAATTGTAATGCTGTAGGAGAGGAGTGGAGATAAGTTTATCTTTGAATATATCAAATACAATTTGATAGATTTCGTCGAAGTGGAATTTGATGTTCGCTTTTGTGAGTTTATGAAGAGGTTTTGTTATTATATTATAATCCTTGATGAATTGGCGATAAAAGTTATAAAAACCTAAGAACGATTGGATACCCTTTATGATAATAGAATAAGTCCAAATAGCGATTACTTCAATCTTTTTTGGATCGACTTATATACTGTTGTAGAAAATAATAAAATCTAAGTACTTTATATATTTAATATTGAATTTACATTTTTTGAGGTCTGCCTGGAAGCCAGCAAACTCAAGTTGTTCGAGGATGCGCTTGATGTGTTCCTTGTATTTATCTTTGTTTTTAGAATATATAAGAATATTATTGAGGTAAGTAATACAGAAGTTATCTAAATAGTCAAATAGGATATCGTTTATATATTGTTAGTAAGTTGCAGGGCCGTTTGTTAGTTCAAAAGGTAAAACTTTGTATTATAGAAATTATATTGAGTATGGAAAGTAGTGTATTCTTTAGAAACTAAATCTATATGGATGTAATGGAATATTTGTCGAATATCTAATTTGGTATATACCTTTGTACTAGCGAGTTGTACAAGTGTTTTGTCAATGAGAGGTAGAGGATACTTGTTTTTGTATATTAAAGAATTGAGTAGTTGGAAATCTATACAGAACCTTAAACTTCCATTTGGTTTTCTCACAAAGAGAATCGGTGTTGTAAACAGTATTTGGCTGGATTCTATAAATCCTTTAATAAGGTTTTCTGTGATATATTCTTTAACAACCTCAAGTTATTCAAGCGATATCTTATATAGGGATTATATTTGAAAGCTTTTTCACCTTTTCTTTTAAATATAATCTTGTAATCATATAACCAGGAGAGAGATAGGATATCGGACTCGCGTTTGGAGAATACTCAGTGATATTGTTGGTAAACTTGGAAATCAAAGGTTTTGTTTCGATGTTTGCAATGATACAATTAAAAACAGCAATAATTTCTGGTTTAGAATTGTTTAAGGCAACAATTGTGGGTTGAGATTTGATGGTTGTTGTTTTGATTAGATTTGTAAATCGAAATAACATTATCAATTTTTATACATATAACTATAAAGATCTCATAATCCTTATTTCTCTTGCAGGTGAATTGAAATTGAATCGGCTTGAATATATAAATATCAAATATATCGGAGATACAAAGCGGGAGGGATTCATAAACAGACTGAATAGAGATTTAATCAAAAATAGATTTCTTTTTCAGATTGATTGGAATCTGAGCTTTGATTGCATTTAAGATTACTGTATTAGTCTTTTGAGAAAGGATAATAAATATCTCAAATATAATCACTGCTATGATTGGTTGTCTATTGTCAAGTCGGTGGTATATCTCTTCTAATCGGGTATTCCGATCGTTAGCATCTTTTTGTTTCAAGTGATTGATTCTGGATTATTGAAGACTATCTCTAATTAAAATATATTTTTTGATAAGGAAACAATAGGAGGATGTTCGGGAGGCTATTTGAGGTATCAATTAAAACAATCAATTTTAATTTAGATCTCTATTAACTATTTGCAATCTAGGATTATATTATATAAATCTAAATCGGTAATAAGAAATGGTAAATAAGATTATTATTGAGCATCAATTATAAAATTAAGAAATGTGAAATGAGTAATAGTTTTATTTTGTATATTATTATAGTTTTTGACTTTAATTAGTGGTTTGAGTAATATAAAATGGGATTTGAATATAGGGAATAATAATAAAAGGAGTATTTTGTTGATAAAAGCGAAGCTATTCGCTTCGGAATCTATAAGAGATTGAATATTATATAAATATCTGTTCTTCGAAAGTGTACATAGTAAGTTTATGAAATCATCTTCTATTAGTTTTATCAAATCAGGAATCTCATATCCCGGATCGCGTTTTAGAAGGGAACTTCTATCTAACACATATTGATTTAAACATTAGTCTTCAACAGTATCAACAGATTCGACAGTTTTCGCTTGCATTTCTTAATTTACATTCTCCTCAGCATTCTCTTCTACATCATAGAACTTTTTGTTTTCTCCAATCTCTTGAATCTCAACCATAATGCTTACATTACCCGTACATAGCGTGAAACTGCAATTCACTTTCGATACAAGAGCAATAATACTATAATTGAAATTGTTTCCTAAAAATAGAGTATTGTTTAGCTTGAAGGTTCCTGTATAGCTAGTAGAAATGCAAGGAGGATATTGAATATGAAACTGAGTAAATGGATTCGAATTATCTGATAAATAGAGAATGCTTCTAGAGGTAATTGATAAATCGGTATTACTAGATAATTTTTTAAAAGATATCTCTTTAGTTATTCTATAACAATTGCATTCTCAAAATGTAACTTCGAATTCATCAATCTCAATAAGCTTGATAGCCAGGTTTTCAATAGTATAGCATTTATTGATATAAAGATTAATAGCTTATCAAAGAAAATTGGATATTTTTCTTTTCAGATTATAGAGGAAAGTTGTCGGATTAGTGATTTCTGTTTGTATAGCTAATAATCTAAACCTGTAATATTATATTAGGAAGTTTTCTTGTTAGGTGTTATTAGATATAACCCAGTATTCATATTCAGTTCGTGTATAATCAGCTTTGACCGGATTCTTATAAATGATTATAAACTAATCAATCAATTATTATTCTATTAACAGAGTACTTTTTATTTATTTTATTTATTTATTTATATTAATTTACATCCGGGGGGCAAGCCACAGGGGCTCGCCACGACCTCCCAGGGGGTACTAGGGATGGACTAAACTAACAATTCTATATACATACAATTGCCGGCATAGCCAAGCGTTTCCGTTCTTCTACGGCTGTGATGCTAGTGGCGAGCGGGGCGGCCGCGTTACAAGCGCTCTCGCCGCTCCACTTCATTCCAACTTGCAAGTTCGGGCTGTCCAACTCACTTCATGCTGAGTAGTCCAGGGGTTGTTCGGGGCCTTTGTGAAAAGGCAGGGGTTGTCAGCTGGTAAGGGTTGGGGTGATTATAGGCTGGTAAAGGCCGGAGTGATCGGATTGTTGAAGGCCGAGGTGATCGTAGGCTGCTGTAAGCAGGCGATCATTATTGTCGAGAGAGGGAGGTATGTTGTGCCCGCTCGGGTGCGGGTGGAACCACTTTTTGGTGGGGAGGTGGGTGGCGGTGGAGCGGAGGCTTCTCTATATCAGGGCTAAAGGATTGGGAAGGGGGTACAACATTCTTCTTTGATCGTATGCGGATGATGAGCTGTGGTTTCGTAGGTGACTAGGCTTCGAAAAGATAGATATCGATCGGGATATGGCTCTGAGCAGAAGTGGGCACCAATCACTTTACCACTGAGCCAGCCACTCCTTACGGAGAACAATGGTCTTTTTGTTTAAACAGAGTACTTGAGTGTATAGCGAGAATATATATTCTTATACCTCTCCTTTATCTGATTTATTACATAAAATTGTTATTGTACTTCCGAAATAAATGAATTTTTGTAAAGTTTGAATTACTCAATAACCAATAGCTGTTAGAGGCTTACTTTCGGCTCTATATTATCTTTGAGTTTGAATAAAAGATTAATGGGCTTCAAAATGTATGGATACTTTATTGTAGTGATAGATAAACGAAAGTAGAGTGTTCAATGAATTTATAGGTTGTTTGGCAGGGCGACTGGGTTTGAAAGGGATCTACTATCAATACTCGAAAAGGATCGTTGTAAAGACTGACTTCGCAAACAGGGGGTTTTTTTATTCTTCCTTTTCCTAATAGTAAGAGATACCCTCTCAATAGAATCAACTAGAATATCAGGAGTTCGAACTTTACAATTCATAAAGGAATCTGTGTGATATTACTATTGATATCTTGAAGATTGAAATAAATAAGCAATACTAAGATTATACTATAGCAATTTGTTTTTGAATCTTACAATTTCGTTCACAAATCCTTAAGTCTTTAAGAATTGATACTTGTTCTCCTGTAACAGGAGAGTATACATCAACATACTATCCTCAAAAGTTAATGCCTCGATTGAGAGTCGTTTCCAGACTATTTACCCTTTCCACATCTACCAGTATTTATATTAAAACCGTAAGAACTGTAACCATCGCTTTGTTGAAATTGACTATCATCAACTAAAAACACTCGACCAACGAAAAGGAAGAAAGCAATAGAGTTTTTTTGAAATAAATGGGTTGGATATAATAGCAATACTTGTAATTCCTATATATTAGGAGTTTATTATTTTCCATCAAATAGATTTACTCAGAATCAGCCCTCTTCCTATAAGTAATATCAAACATCCTCGATATACCCAAAAAGATATTATAGTTTATAAAATATTATTTGATCAGTCATCAGATAACCATACAATTATATAATGAATTATAGATAATATAACACTTTGCCTTAAAAGAACTACAAAGAGCAGAATACATTTATTCTTAAAATCTATAACTACAGAATCGAAAGCAAAGTGCTTATAGAGTGCTCCTATATATTAGCTATATACACATAATCGTACACGTGCGCAAACGCGTACGTGAGCGATCGCAGCTGCGATTGGATGCGATCCGTGACAGGTAGAGCTTGGTTTTTGGATGGATAGGTTTTATTATAGCTTGATCTTTATGGTGAAAAAGAAAAAGTAAAATGGATTGTTATTTGTTTAGCTAAATAGTAGAGCTTTTGTATTATATATTGGATTTGCGGTTTTTAGAAGTATAATATATTTAAATAATTAATTAAATAATAAGTTTTATAAGGGGTAGGTAACAAACTTTATTGAAAAAATTGTTATTTTTTAAAGGTTCTTTAATAATTAGAATAGATCTGAGTGTAGAATTCTAAGTCAGTAATTAGCTGAGTAAGCTTGTTAGGATATATAAGAGTTTTTTTGATATATATGATCGCCTATTGTTAGATTGTATTTCTATAGGGGCAAGGGGTGTCACGGCGCCAACTACATGATCTGTAGTTGCCTTCGTGCCTCAGGCACAGAATACTAGTGTGCCCTATTTCCTATAAGTAAGGCTTCACTTTTTCATAGCTTTTTTATCCTTATGGTACAATATAAGTCTTTATCTGTATTATGATAGTTTATATTATTATTAAATAAGCTATCACAATTTTATTTCCCATTTTATTTCCAAAGCTTTATTGACACCTTATCCTGATTACGCGATCGTAATTTACTATTGATCTATTGTATATCCTGTTACTAATGTTTTAAATCTTAAAAAGCGTTAAAGATGGGTGAACAAGTATCTACACCAGAAGCACCTGTATCTGGCCTATCTCTGTAGTTCCTTTTCTTGAATCACATTCTCAACTCTGTCGAAACCGATATCTCTTTCTTAATAGATTTATTCAATAATCTAAATGCTATACACTTCATTGTCATTCAAATTGTATTTGAATCGATCGAATCGATTGTGGGCTCATTACAAGCCTAAGCTGTTGTTATTCAAACCCAAGCTATTAATGCTTAATCAAGATTATCGAATTAAAAGATACAATTGAGATATTGAAGATGCTGTTTATAATAATTCGCAAGCTTTATCTTATTACAAATATTTTATTGTTTTCGAAAAGTTTAATAGTGATGAGCAAGATATCACAAAATGTTAAGATTAATATACAATTTTTTGTAATACAGTCAATTACTATTTAACTGTGGAATTATAAAAATGAATTAGAGTTTTAGAAAATCATATTTCTTATTAGCCTATTTTCTAGCTTTATTTATACAAACAATCAGATATATTTTAATACAATCACAGACAAACGTATATAATTCCAACCTTTAGTTTTCTGAATAGTATATTAAATAGATATTTAATATAAATTAAATAAGCAATATCAAACTCTAAATCTTTTATATAAAGCTTTTATAGATTACAATAAATATAAAATAAAGAAAATCCTATTTAATAACTTTATTACTAAATTCAACTAGCTTGTTATCAAATATAAAAAACTATCAAATAATAAGTTTGCTGATCTTAACTTAAAGTCTTATAAGAATTAATTAATATTTCAATTAACTACTCTAATAAACTTTTTATTGCTGATATCAATATCAAATAATCTGATAGCAAGATTTTACAATAACTTAAAGAAAAGATTTATCTTAAATAATTAATGCAAGAATCAAGGCATTAATTTTAGCAATCAGAAAAAATCCAATAAAAAGAAATCTACTATCACTATTATAATATCTATACCTAATCCCTTTAGAGATTCTATATAATTAGATATTACTTGCTAAGGCCAGCAATTCTTATTATATTATAATAAAGAACAATATCTAGATCTTAATCTTTATCTTTATTACAAAAAGCCTAGTTATATCAAATTCAATTATAAAGAAAAGCAATACAATAATATAAAATATAATATTAATTCAGAAATTATACAATACTCTAATTATTCCTTTACTACAAACTAATACGCTTCGAATATCCACTGTTTTCTTATTACCGATTATATTATAACCTTGAATTCTATTACAATATTTATAGCTTTATTTATCAGAATACATTCCTATCTACTAATTGTTTCCCGACTACCGTAATACTATTTCGATATACCTCTTCAATTCCTATTAGTAGTAGAGATCTAAATAGATTTATTGAAAGCTTTGTATATTCGGATAATAATGGAAATCAATTTCCCAGTCAAATATATTAAAAGATTAATCTCGATTTATAATTGCAAATCGAGATTCTTTGTGGAAAAATTTGCCTTTGTAGATTAAAAGATTAATTATATCTAGAAATCCTTTGTATTTAAAACAATGAATAACAAATCTCTTAAAATCTCAATGGAAATTTTCTTATATTTAATATAATTATTCTATTTATTAGCTTAATAGATAATAAAGCCGCAGAATATGGGTTTATAGATAGAACCCTTCTATCCAAGATTGGTATCTCTATACATTCCCTCCCTACTATTTGTAATCTGTTATTTACAAATAAAAGGACTTCTGATATTCTATTTCAATATATATTATTAAATCTACAGATTAATAATTATAAAGAAATTAGCTTATTCTATATTACTAATCTTTCCAATACGAATCCTATAATCCTTGGTTTTTTATAGTTTAGTATTATAATCCTATTATTAATTGAATAACAATAACTCTTAAATTCATGTTCACATATTATTCTAGATATTATTACCCAATTAACTTTATTGTAACTATTATCCCTAATTATAACGATATATCGGACTTTAGTAGATATAGTACTTAATCTAATACTATAAATACCTATTGTATGGACTAACATACAATAGTGGGCGCTATACCCCAGTATTTGTTTTCACCTCCCCCATTATTTCATTCCCATTGTGTATTTCAAAAGTTATCCGCTAGCGCCCTTATGGCCTAGCCGTCTTATATAGTCATGGACTGAAGCGGGACGTTAAATTAAATCAATCAATCAATCAATCAATCAATAATACTATAAATATCTGTTAGAAAATCTATTTTGAAGTTTATTTTGAAGAAATCTATCTCAACCCTATATTATATCTTTGCTAAAGAAATCATCAACAAAAGTCTCCAGACTCCCTTCTTCTCATTTCAAAACTAATCAATACTTTTGAAATACAATCCTCCAACTCTAATTATGGAAAAAGAATACTAATAGAAACCTCTATAATATAAATCCTGTTGATTCAATACCACCCAACTCAACTATCGTTATACTCATTAAATCAATAGAAAAACAGAGACTTGTACTAAGATAATACCAAACCAGCCGATCCTGAAACCAGCCTTAGCGCAGATCATCGCAGGCTTTAGGATATACAAAAGACCGTCACGAAACCAAAACGTTTTACCCCCATTAAACCCTCTATTGCTATAAAAGCTTTTTGAGAAACCGACTGACGCCTTACGAAATTGTTGGTTCAATAATGAGATCAGGAATACGGGAGACGTGGTTCCCACTATCAGTAGGCCCCTAAATGTCTGTATTGTATTCTGTCTAAAGAGCTAGCTAATGAGGGGAAATAGTAGGCCTTATATAGACACTACTGAAAGAACTAGTCTCCTTCACATTCGCCTAAATACCTTTGATACAATAGCCATTATATTGAAGTCATTCTTTTAAAGTAAATTCCCTTATTCATACACTCGGAACTCTTTTTTATAGCTTCAAATACAATAACTGAAAAGAAATTCGTAAAATCATAAAAATCCTTTATCTGCTGGTTAAAATCCCTAACCTCTTACCAACAGAACCAATCCCTTCCTTTAATCCCATTCCTTTATTTAATCCCATTCCTTTGTTTTTGATCTTATCGACAAATCGCGACTTAAAAATATATATATCAAAAGAAATATCCGAAAGTGATACAACCTCAAATATACCCTTAACTATCAATCCATCAATCTCTTTCTTTCTGGATTTCTTATATATAATAGGATTCTTAAGATCAGCAGCAAAACATTCGGGGGTAGTAATCTTATATATAAGCTCGAATCTGAGGTATAACTATTTGCAAAAAAGATATTAGTATAGGCATCTGATCATTCTTGAATAAATCCAAGAAAGGTTTCTTTGGATTCGTTGTATACATAATCACTATTCCTAAAGGAGGTAATATAACTTTACCGGAATTTGGTAAAGTTATTTCGGGATCAATATCATAATCCCTATCCCTACCACTTCTACTATTGCCTTTACTGCTATTACCGCTGCTTCTACTATTATTACCATCTTAACCGCTATCCCAATTATTATCATTATCCGGATCATCATTATCATTAGGTAATCCTACAGGAGTATCAACCAGTGGAATTCTAAAGCCTAATTCTAATACTGGTAAAGGTGCACATGGGACTTGTATATCCCCAGATTGGAATAGAGTTGATCCTTTATGTATATCAAGAGAAATAATCGAACCACTTATAACTTTGCCGGATTTTAACAAAGTTAAATGATTAGCTGGATTACTATTCTAAGGTTCGATAAAAGGTTCGATTTGTAATCTCGAATTGAATTTGATAGGAAGGTGGGCTTATTTTGTAGATACAAATAGTTATACCTCATTAATCTAATATTCCAGAAGCTATTCCACAATTTAATTATAATACTCTTTATAGAGAAATACTTTTATTAAAGTATTATTGAGATTTGCATTTATATTAATATAAACTCCATAATATTACAAGATCTTGCAAAAGTCATATAATATCAACTTATCAATACTTCTGAATAGAGTTTATTGAATAAGCTTGAAATCGAATATAATTATATTCTGAAGAGATATATTGATAATCCTTGTATTCGAATATATAGTTATTCGAAAAAGAAAGTATTTATTGATCTGGTACTCTATCCTTATCTTGAATATATATCCTTTATAAAACTGTCTAGCTTTATTGAGATCTTTTGAAAAGAAATAGTTTTGAGATTCTTCTTTGAACTTCAAATCCTTAGCAGTTTCCTGAGTTTTTCTTTCTTCAACTATTACTTTGTTAGGAATATAAAGATTAAAAAAAGCAAAAGGATGAAAAAAAGTATTAATTATATCTTTGTAAAGAGAAGTCTTAAACTCTTATTACAAAGAATCAGTATCGTCAATTATCATATCAATAAATCCTTCTATGTTAGTGGATTGATCGGATAGAACAGGTTTCTTGCTAGTATTAGGTTTCTTGCCAGCTTGCTTAAAGCTAATGCTAATACTTGCCCGGGATATCATAGTACTAACAATAAAAGAAGTAAAAGTGAGAAGATATTTTGAATAAGTAAGTTAAGTAATTTGTGATATCACTAATTAATATTGATTCAATAATGAGATCAGGAATACGGGAGATGTGGTTTCTACTATCAATAGGCCCCTAAATGTCTATATTGTATTCTATCTAAAGAGCTAGCTAATAAAGGGAAATAGTAGGCCTTATATAGGTACTACTGAAAGAGCTAGTCTCCTTTGCATTCGCCTAAATACCTTTGATACAGTAGTCATTGTATTGAAGTCATTCTTTTGAAGTGAATTCCCTTGTTCACACAGAAATATTCAACAGAAAATGAACAATATAAAGTTCCTTACAGCTAATAACTTTATTCAATTCTATAAAGATCAGAAAGCTTATATTACAAAAATAACTTGGAATAAATTAGATAAAGCTTGTAAGTTATATTGTATAGTAATAAACGATTCTATTTAATTATATTATAATATTATAGAAAGTGATATCAAAAAGTTTATAAAAAAAACTAACCGACCTATACTATTTACAATAAAGATTCAAAATAAGCTATTACTTTGGTTTCACAATCTATTCACTGGATTCTTATTCTCCTTCACTAACGAGCTCCTGCTACAACGCTTTTGGGATTATAAGATTGAGATTATACTAAACAAAGAGTCTCTGTATAATAAAAGTTATTCAATATTCCTAGCCAAACTTCAAGTCATTCGCAAATGGCTTGATAATAATCTAAATAAAGGATTTATCTGTAAATCCTGTTTCCGATCGGCTGCCCTATTTCTCCTAACTACAAAGCCCGGGGGGAGCATTCGAATCTGCTAGGACTACTGTGAACTGAATAATGTTATTATTAAGAACTGTTATCCGCTATTATTGATTAAAGAAACCCTCGATGCCTTATGCTATGCTAAAGTTTATATCAAATTGGATATTATTGCTGCATTCAATAAATTACGGATTATAAAAGGTTATAAATAGAAAACCACTTTTACAATTTGTTTTAGCTTATTCAAATTCTTGATAATACCTTTTAGCTTTTGCAATACTCCTACCTCATTTTAGAATTATATCAATTATATTCTTTTTGATCTTTTAGATAAAAATTATACAGCATACCTAAACGATATTTTGATTTACTTTAAAAATGTTATAAATCATTAAAAACAAATTCGCAAAATTGTTTAAAGATTTATTGATGTTAGATTACAAATTGATATTGATAAATACAAATTCGAAACAAAAAAAACGAAATATCTCGGCCTAATTATTATTCCTAATAATATCGAAATGGACCCCAACAAGGTTAAAACTATTCTCGAATGGAAATTGTTAATTAAGCTAAAAGACCTTCAATGTTTTCTAGGGTTCGCTAATTTCTACCAACGCTTCATTTATAACTTTTCTAAAATCACGAAACCTTTAAATCATTTATTGAAAAAAGAGAATATATGGAATTGGACTGTTGATTAAGAGAATACCTTTGAAAATCTGAAGTATGCCTTTGCTTCCGTTTCAGTTTTTGTAATATTTGATTATCATTATTGTATAGTTGTTGAAATAGATACTTCAGACTGGGTTACAGGCAGAGTATTCTCTCAATATGACAATGAGGGCTGATTACATTCGGTTGTGTATTTCTTTTCGAAATATAGTGTAGTTGAGTGCAATTACGAGATTTATGATAAGGAATTACTAACTATTATCAAATCTTTAGAAAAATGGAAATCCGAATTATATGGAATCCAGGAGTTATTCGAAATCATTACTAATTATAAGAATCTAGAGTATTTTATATTGATAAAGATATTGAATTAAAGACAAGCTAGATAAGCTGAATTCCTATCTGGCTTCAACTTTTGTATTATATACTATTCTGGTTATAAGGCAGTTCGCTTTGATGTATTGAGTCAAAAGACAAAAGACCACTCTGCTTACACCGATCCCAACGATAACTGGATCAAAAATCGCCTACAGACGGTTCTTCCAGAAAAAGTATTCGATAATACTATACTCAAAGATCTTATTCAATAAGTTAATAACAATATTGATCTCATTGCAACCCTTATAAATATAATTATTCCCGATATCGAAAAGCCAATCGATGATTTCATTGATATAACATACAAATCATCTGAATTGATTATTATTATACACAAAACCCTTTGGAATTCAGCTGTTTGTTATTAGTTACTATCTATTCAAAAAAACTTCCAAATTATTTTTCAAGATTGTAGATTGATTAATAATAAAATCTTTTATTACAATCATTTTTTCATTCTCCTTTCCACTAAACTCTGTATCCAGATTATATACTGAACGCACTTTACTGGATCTGCTGGGCATTCTAGCCGAGTTAAGATTATTGACCTTGTCTCCTGTATATACTAATAGTTCAATATGTTGAAAGAAATCGAAACTTATGTATAAACCTATCAACTCTGTTTCCGAACCAAAGCCTTCCGCCTTGCTATACCCGAATTCCTAGAATCTTTACCTATATTATTTCGCCCCTGGTCTGATATCTTTATTAACTATATTATACCGCTATTAATTAGTGAATGTTATGGTAAAAAGTATTAATATATTGTTATAGTTGTTTATCACCTAATAAAAATGCATCATTTCATTTTGATTATAGGACTCTCTGTAGAGAAACTTACTAATTGATTTATTGAGAAAGTCTATTGTTTATATGGCTTACCTGATAATATTATATCCGATAGAGATTCATAATTTATATTAGAATTTTAAAAACACTTATCCAAACACCTATCGATTATTTTGAAACGGTCCTCCTTATTCCATTCTAAGTTTGATGAATAAACAGAGAGAATAAATACCATGGTAGAACAATACCTTTGAGCTTTTATAAACTTTTATTAAGATAATTGATATGATTAACTTTCACTCATAGAATTTGCGCTCAATAATACAACCTTAGAAATTATTAGTATATTCCCATTTTTTACTAACTACAGTTTTTATTTACATTTTAATATTAAGCTTTTCTTATCTATTTCCCCGAATTTGTTATATCAATGTAGATATGAGTTCCTGAAAGCTAATAAGATTACAGATCGATTTGATATTATTCTAATAAAATTGAAAGCTTTAGCTACTTAGTTTATTCAGAAATATAAAGATTATACTAATAAGATTTGTATTGATGTTTTTTTGTATAAAGAGAATAATAGAGTATAGATTAATATTAAGAATATGAAGATTAATCGATTGATAAAGAAAGGCAATAACAAATGGGATAGTTTTTATAAGATTATTAAAGTTTACAAACAAGTCTGTCTACTTCAGCTTTCTATTAGTTTCAAGATCTTTCCAATATTTTATAACTTATTATTCTAATTACTTCATTATTTATTTGGATTAGTCGATTAAGAAATAATCAATAATGCTAAATCCCATTAGAACCAAGGATATATTCTAGAAAGAGATAACGAAACGAATAAAGAAATCAAGCAATAGGAATTCAATAAACTACTCGATTGTTATAATAAGAACGAATTTCATTATCAGGTCAAATGGAAATATCACTCAGTATCCTGGCAACCTATTGAAGACCTTTGCGGCTAGGAAGATACGATTATCGTTTTCCATTTAGTAAATCCAGATAAGCTAGAACCGTTCGTTTAGGTGGGTTTCAAAAGACTTATTACTCCTGATCCCTTGCTAGTATTTATATCAAGTGTATCCCCAAATCGAAACCAAGACAGACCTAAAAAACTCCATCAATTAATTACTACTCCTAAAAAAATTCATTTTAATCCAATAGTAGAAATTAAAGTATTTTAATGTTATTTTGTATTCTAGAAGGTTAATTGGTATTGCGATCGTAAACCGATCGCCTTGAGTGGGGGGTACTGTCACGGCGCCAACTATATGATCTGTAGTTGCCTTCGTGCCTCAAGCACAGAATACTAGCACGCCCTACTTTCTATAAGTAGAGCTTCACTTTTCCATAGCTCTTCTACCCTTATGGTACAATATAAGTCTTTACCCGTACCATGACAAGGGGTTAATCTGAATACTTTAGGTTGTTTATAGTATATTTAAAAAAAAGTAATATAGTTTTTTAACATTATTGTATAAGTAGTTTAGCTTATTATTTTAATAATCAAATTGCTGATAATAAGTAATATAATTGCTATAGCCTGTTTTTATAGCTATTAATTGATATAAAACTACTTTTGATAGAGTTAGTTCCTTTAGTTTCTTTGTATTATATCTAGAAAACTATTTCTTATAGTTAATAAATGCGGAGCATTCAAATCCCCCGAGCATATTATGTATTGCCGCAAAGTCCTCGCGACCTATAAAACCTGGCCCCCAGATATCAAGCCCAAATACCTATTCTACAATCAAGCAGCTTAAGAACGACTACTGAAACAGCTAATATATACACCAACCAAATTCGCTAAATTTATTGCTATAACAAACTTTTATAGAAATATATACCCTAAAACGCTATCAGAAAAATAGAAGGAGAGAAGGAAAGGGATTGATTGATCCAAGCGAACATAAACAGAGAATAAAAGGAGATAGATCTAGAAAAGCTATGTGAAAGAAAATTAAAGCACGTGGTATACTATATTGTAATAGAATATATACAAAAGCTACCTTTATAGAATAAAGCAGCTTTCAAACAAATACTATATAGAAAATCGGAAAACACATACGGAGGTATTCAGAGGATTGGAGACAAAGGCGCAAATGCGCTAGCCATCGCTTAGAAGGCTACTGAGGGTATTGAGACCCCATCCCTAGAAAAGGGGGATCATATAAACTAGAAGATCATCCCGCAGTTAGCCCAACCGTAATGCCCCCTGGGAGGCTCGCCTATACGGCCCGGTTGAAAATTACTAATAATAATAATAATCAGTGTGATAGGAGTCTCCTGTGAGTACAGGGTTTGATAGGATTAAGCCTGCCGGGGTAAGGGAAATAAATAAGGAGTATATGTTGTCTTCTGTATTATATAGTATTATATAGTATTGTGTGTTGATATATAGAACTAGTATTTAAAGACTTTTAAACTAATATCCAATCTGCTAATCGTTTTTCCTACATCGGGATTATTTTTTGTATATATTATATACCTTTTTTATAAGATAAGTGTGACGGAAACGGTGTTGTAGACCATATGGATCAGATCATGTGATGGTCAGGTATTCATTATATAGAATACTCCGGAGCGGAACAACGATAACCGGATCGGCCGCAGGACCGATCACCGCTCCCGTGATCGGTACCCGAAGATCACCCAGTATATAATCCTATCTCTTCTCTACGAGAAGAGATCAGTTCTAACTGTAGATGAGGAGATATACACATTTTCATACTTATACCATTATTGTCCAATCATTCCCCTCCATCGTGATATGCTATTGTCCTGTACGATAATAAGTAATCATTTATATAGTTTTAAAAAGTAACCTTTGGAATTCTATAATCCGAAGTAGTTTATTGGATTGAATAGCTATTTATTATTGCATGTAAAGCCGAATTAATATCAACTTCGGTATATGTCTTAGGTATGATATAATTAATGATATATCAAAATTTTAAATCAATTGATTCAAGCGTTGTGAAGTTATTAAAGAATAAATAAGAGAGGTCCCTTCTTGCGGTAAGCTTTTTTAAGGTGGCCCAAAAGAGGGGTGGCCCGAAAGTGGGGTATCCGACTTACTTAATAAGAACTTTTCAAAGTCTTCTCTCTCTCTTCTTTATATAAAAATAATTACTTATTTACTTTATAAAAACAAATCTTTCTTTATATAAAGCTCTTTTATAACATAAAAGGAAATATAAATATTCTCGAAGTATAGTATTTTATAACATAAAATCCCGCGTCTTATTCTAGTATAGACCTTTTTTAGATACTCTCCTCAAAGCCAAGCTTTTCATCTTTCTCTTTATGTTCAAGAAAATACAGGGCAAGAACGGCAATCATGAGATATAAAAAGCCTATCGTTGTTCATTAGCGACTCAATATAGTGATCATAGACATCTTACTCCAAATCCAGTTCATATATCGGTACCCGATCAGCTCCTTAAAAGAACCGCCTATGATAGGACCCAACATCATCCCAAGAGATGCACCAGCATCGAGCATCGAGAATACGCGCGACAAACAACCTTGAGACCCAAAAGCATGGGGAGTCTTTTTTTGAAGTGCTTTTCCAGCAGCTAAAAGGTCTTCTTGTTATCATGACAGTCATTATAGTTACATCATAGAAATTTGAAGCTGACTTACCAACCAACTCAGCGGGTGCGTTACCAGACACAAATGGTCGCAGGCCACCTATGATTATGATAGATGCTATATAGAGCGTACCACTTCCAGCCTGGCTACCAGAAATACCTAAAAGTCCCAGGAATACTGCCTGGATGATAGAACAAACGACAGCAGGAATTCTTGCTCCAAATCGGTCGCGAACCCAGCCGGCTATGGGGCCAATAAGAAGTCCAGGGACTACAAGACCGACAAAGAGGAGTCCAACGATAGTAGGGCCCCATCCATACATCTCTTGAACTTGTAGAGGCAGAGTGGCATTAAAGCTGGTGCTCACAGTCGTACTCGTAATCGTCATCAATAAACAGGTAACGACACGACCATCAGTCAACATAATTCTCCAGAATCTCCCGGCGCCAGATACAATTTGATCGCCCTCTCTTTCGAGAAGTAAGTTCGTTCTCTCCGAATTGCTATCCGGAGTCAAACGAGCGGTTGTATCCGAAGCCTCTATCATAATGACACGTGCCAGAAGGTCAATTATTAATATGACAAGCGGAACGGACCACGTCACCCAGTAACCTGCAACCTCTAAAAGCAAACCAGATACAGCAGGTCCACCAATTGTCCCGGTGTTAGCAAAAGATGACATCATACCCAATCCAAAGCCTCGCTCGTTCTCTTCGTAGATGCTTGCGACTGTTGCAAAGCCAATTATCCATACAGCGGAGCCAGCAACTCCTTGCATTGCGCGCCCTATGAATAATATAGGAACTGAATGAGTGATGGCTACCATACCAGTGCCAATGATGCACCATGCAAGAGAAAACAGTAACCAAAGCTTGCGGTTCGAGCTCTTATCGGCAAAATGCCCGATTATAGGACTAGATAACATGGCGAGCGCACCATGGAGAGCAAGTACGGCAGATGTGAATATCTGAATTTGAGATTGATTTATATGGAGACGCTCTTGAAGCATATACCCAAGAATTGGAACGAGAAATCCATATAGGAAAGTTTCTGTTCAGCATTAGTTGGTTCTTGAATATGACTAGAGGGGTCAAATAGACAGACCAGCAAATAATGCGATTGCAATAGTTGACAGGGTGAACCATTTGGATACGCGCCATTTATAACCTATGGGTAAAGACTTTTCGGAATAGTCCTTCATGGTGAGAAATCGATTTCAATTCAGAACAATTGAATTGATGCCGTGCAGGAATAAACAGAGATCAATATTTTGATAAAACCCCAAATACATCTACTAGATTTGTTTACCATCATTGTCTTGTTATTACATGTGAACACGGCTCTTTAATTGATGGCGTTCTAGATATCCCATTCCACAGATAATATCTCCGAGGAGGTTTCAAAAGAGTCGTTATGGTTGAAACAAAGTTTGCGCAAAATCAAGATAAATTAATTTTCAGGCGAGTACATTGTCATTTGGCTCACACGTGGATGATTATCATGGCGAAGATCAAGTATTGAGTGACACAGCACTGACGATGTATGTACTCACCACTGCCTATTAATGTAAAGATGACACTCGATTTGGATAGTCCCGCTGTCTCTAGCTACCACATTGGTGTACGTACATTACCTACCTGACTCACATAAATCTCTTTGTTGAAACCATCTCAGCTCAATGCAAAGCTTGGTCTGGGAGTTTGTAGGAGTCTCAAATAGTAATTCATCATTTCCACGGGTGAAACTCCTTGAAGACGTATCTTGATCGATTGGAATAAGCAGAATGTCTTTCTAATTTGTAGAGATCATGTATCTTTTCCAGAACAAGTGACTTTCAATAATCAGAAAAAGGGCGTCATGTGACAAGATCCCCTTACTGATGGCTGGCTGTATTTGATCATCGAGCTGTGAGTCCGAAATGAAGTCTAATAATCAAAGCTAGTGGTGTGGCACCTCTCTCTCTCTCAAGTTTTGCCGTGAAACATTCTGTAAATTTTAATTTGTGGGAAGAATTGATTCAGAAAATCTTGAATATTAAAGATCATGAACCCGTCCCGATTTTTGAAAATTATTCAGAGCAAGGGAAACTGTTCTTACCATGGCTTTCTCACACTTTTGAACTTTCAATGCATAGAGATTAATTTCACATCATGCAGCGACTTCATCGTGCTGTTCATACAGCAACAAGGGCAACAGCCGGCAATTTCACTAAGACCTTACCCATTAGTAAGACTTGTCTTTTTCCTCTTGGTTGACTTTATGATTTCAGAATACTAACTGGTGTAAGCAGATTATGAAGTTTCTAGCCTCATCCATTTGATTCAAGTTCCCAAACCTAATTTGGCCTTTCAACCATCTCACTTGAGAGCCGTACACGATGGTCTGAAAACTGAAGGGGTACTACAATTGCAGTTAGGATTTGAAGATGAGAAAAGTTCTTACCTCCAGAATCTAATCCACAATCTCAGCAAGAGCCATAACCACGGTCTTCCAATAGCCCATAGTGCCGAGCGCGGATGGTTTTGGGATGTTCGGCCCTCTCCCAGCAATGTTAAAATTCATGGGCACCGAGCTCGCTCAGAGACAATGTCTTGCTTTGATTGGCACACGGATTGCAGCTATGAGAATCATCCACCTCGATATTTTGCTCTTCAAGTACTTCAGCCAGATCGCTGCGGTGGTGGGACACTATCGCTACTGAGTGTCGATCGTCTCCTCACCTTGCTTTCACCTCAGGCACAAACGTGGCTTTCAAGCCCTAATTACAAGATCACTGTTCCTCCAGAATTCAACAAGAATCCGAGTGAACAGTGCATTATGGGAAATCTACTTAAGATGAGACCGGAAGGTGCCAGTGGAAATCAATTGCGATTCCGGGAAGATATCACCACTCCCTTAACTCCAGAAGCTGCCTTGGCTTTGAATGAGTTGAAAACAATTTTGTATGACCATGGAGCCCAGAAATGGACTATCAACTTGGGACCTGAGAGTCTTCCCCAGGGATCAATCATTATGATGGACAACCGACGATGGCTGCATTCACGAAATGAGGTCAAGGATCCCAACCGTCATCTTCGGCGAGTTCGGTGGGATGCAAGGCCGTTCTGATCTTTGAGCCAATAAAGGTTTCTTGGTATGTTCTTAACGTGCTATATAATCCCAAATCAGAGTTGTTGAGGCCAATAATAGATTATTTGCTCACCGCTTGGAATTGATTCCTCTTTCTAAAGTGATAAATAAGCTTTAAGATCCATTATTCTCTTTGTTCCATATGGTTGATCGTTTACGGAAGCTTTTGGTCCTAAATATTATACAGATCCGAAAGATTTCTGCCCAGGCCAGCAATTTGTAGTTGGATTCAGTTCTTGCTATGTAATTTGCGTATCGCGTGAGATAATAATTACAAATCAACATTGTAAGATTACATATCCTTTACTATGTAGCAATTAATTTTGACCAAAACTGTCAGTCTTTTCCTGTTCGAATTTGGCCACTCAATGAGACTTTGTGTTTTGCGACATGTTTTACTTACGTTTGTTATAGCATCTTAGGATACAATACACCATCAATCTTTGAGACTTTGAGATCTTACAGTGTCGTACAATGATGCGCCGGCCCGCTATCCCCAGCACGTTACGCATAAAACGATGTAGCTAGTAGCTACTCAAGATGAGGAGTCTGTATGATCTCATCTTATTACTTATTGCAACCATAGTCATGGAAGCAAGACGAGCGAGACACTAAATCAGACATGAAGAGTGGATCGCTGAACTATGTCAAGACTGGGAATGGAGATTCGTACACTATTCTACACGGCAGAGACTAGATCGAACGTCAATCTGTTCTTCAAATTATTTCAAACATCCACATTTAGATCACGAGATTTTGTTTAGTTTTGAAGAGGTGAGAATCAAGCTTGTAGTCGACAGGATTCGAAACGACTCGAAGAACTGTTGAAATTCAATTATTGAACCAATAAAAACATCAAAGCGTACATAAGTACTAGACTACATCTCCAGGAATGACTGAGCATACCCAGGCTCCTCCATGACTAACAGCACAGATCTTGTCAGGACTACTACGCCATGCGCCAAGGCCGAGCAATCTCCCGTGTACGACAAAATATGTTCCGATGAGGGGGTATTGAACACGAACACCGGAAGAGTTCAGAACAAGGTCATAAAGTCTTGGAGTGATGCGGCGCTGTACTACACAGGTAACTCCTGAGATTATCTGAGTGCTCCGTTGAAGTTGTAAGGCGGAGATCCAGTCTTCAGCTGTGAATTCGTCACCAAATACAATTCCTGCTCCTTTGCCACTGCGAATGGGTTTCAAGATAAACTCTTTCCGTAAATCCGGAAACTGTTGTGCAAGACAAAAGAGTCTCTCCAGTTCTTTTGATCCAGGAAGGTATGTATCCGCAATTCCTTGATCAAGAATTTTTGCCTGTGCACCAGTAATCACGCACCGCGTGACCAGTGAATTCAACTCCTGCTTCAATATACCAAGCATTCGCTTGTCATGTGTCAGAAAGATTGAACGTAAGTCATTGAAACAACGGAGACTAATTTGCCGCAGCATCTCCGGCTCTAGGGCAAGTAGCTCTGATTGGTGTAGCTCAAGACCGACCTGGTAGATTTCCTCAACAACTTCGTTATCATTGGTCCGCCAGGCTAAAGGGGAAGTTTCCTCATTTCGTCCCACTAGACAGCAAAGTTTATATCCACTGCCATCATCAAAAGGGAGAAGCCTGAGCTGTGCTGGAGTGATGATTTTGGGTCTGAAGCCGAACCGCTGTTGAACAATATGAAGGAGCATATGGATATCCATGCCCGGTTCTTTGCCCTTAAGAAGGTGCAATGAAACTCCCGTCTGAAAAAGACTGATGGTTCCGTCAAGGAGCTACTCAATGTTAGAAAGCAATTTAGTTAATATTTTGGACTGCCCCTTTGCATCTTTCGGGGGAGATTTTACCTTTCTTGGACTTGCTGCACATCTTAATCCATTTCTCCCAGCCCCCGTCTCTTCCAGACCTTCATATGCAAGGATTGAATGAAGAAAAGCATTGAATGAGAAGCGTGCATTAATCTCAGTAATGCGATAGTTTTCTACTGTCATACCATTCGCATCAAGTGCGTCTTCAACAAGAAAGTCTGGTCGCCACGAGCCCCGACACTCGCGATACATCGGGATTTTATTGTTGATAATTTGAGCTTCGAGCCACTAATCGAAGAGCAGTTAGCCATCAGAATAGTAGAGGGAACTGAAATCGTCATTGACTAGCAATGAAAGGCCTGTAGACTCACGCGTAAAAGCTGTTCTTCTCGTGGTTCGAGTGGCATACGATTAGAAAAGTGTGCGTCTTGGTCAATCCACCATCTCTCAACAATATCCGTTATTGCTAGAGTCAATGCCCCATGTAAGTCTTCTAGCTGTTTTTGGTGCTTCTTTGTGATTAAAATGGGCCGCGGACACCCTGTCTGGTAGGAGTTTCCAGGCCAAAGATGGGCAGGACATCGTTGCAGTAAGCTGTCTTCGAACTTTTCTTGCTCTCGAATGTAAGTGCCCTCTTCGACTCGGTACTCTTGGACAGGTTGATAACACTCGGCTCTTGGCCTGATGTGTATCTGCTGAAACAATTGAGAGGTTGCCTTTTTCATTTCAAAAAGTGTACAACAAAATGATCAGGAAAAGGGAAAAGGATGAAGTATATTATAGGGCCGTATGATCTCAATCAGGAGACAGCTATTACCAGGGTTGAAAAGACTAATCCAAAACGGCGAGCAAAATAGATATCATCAAGAGAACGGTGGAAGATAATACAGCTCTGAAAGAGGTGTAACTCTAGGTCAGTGTTTTGTTGCATTTTGAATGAACCATCAATATCCACACGAAGTACAAATTACATTCAAACACCCAGCTACAAAAATATCTTCAGCTTGAGGCACTTCTTTCACGAGGATAGATGCTTGTTCAGAGTGAGTAAACCCGAGACAATGTTTGAAGAGGTGCGCACAAGAACATCATCACTTGTTAAACCTTTCAATCAGATATGTCATTGAGTATTTGCGTTGCAGGAAATGCCGTCGGGTTTGCAAATATCAACACTTATAAACTATTCCCTGAGACTAGGTGGGTGGTATGGTGATGCACCACACTAACGTGAGGCAAAGATTCATGGCCAAAGATGTCGCTTGTAGCATCTCCCGCCCGATGAAACAGCAAGTGCCTAAGCAGAACTGATGGAGTTTTAAAGTGGAGCTGGTCAACAGAGCAAGTGTAACGAATAAAACTTGTCTGAGAACTGTTGTCCTCCTCTCACCACCCCCATGTTTGATAGGCCAAACTGAATGTGGATTTTCGTTGAATTGTCCCTATATTTTGGAGCATACCATCACCCCCATACCGCCATATAGTTTACGTTATGACAATCGATGCTTGGGTCCTCCACCAAGCAACATGGCTCGCACAACTCATAAACTGAAAATACGATAACATTGCCAATGCCCACTGGACCAGGAACCCATAAAACTCAATGGAAATTAGTGTACCCCAACCTAAAGTAGCCCCTACAGCAACGAGAAGGAAGAACGTAAAGGTCGCAGAAGGAACAAACAGACAAAGGCAACAATAACACATCCTAGGTACAAGGAAAGGGAAGTCAATTCATGATACTGAATACGGATTGACTGACAATGGATGTTGTTCATTGAATTATAATTGGCATTGAATGGTATATGGAAAGGAGTGAATGGTGTAGGAGAAGAGGTGGATGGCATAGCTGCTATTAGACAAGAAAAAAAGTGACTGCGAATGGCTGCATTGCTGTTGAAATATTTGTCATGTACGAATGTTGACGTTGATGCCTAAGGTTAAAAGTTGGAAAGCGAGAAAGCTTTCGAAAGTCCCGTCCGTCCACCCCGCCGAGCCCGCCTAAAGAAAGACCCCTACCTACCTTGTAATATCTAGTACTCCTACATATCTACGATTCGCAAACCAAAATCTCCCAGAATAGCTTTCACGACATTACAATCGCGAATATGCAGCGCCGTATGGTAGTATCCCCCGTTCAATGTATTGTTCCGGGTAGCACATCTTCTAACTTCACATTTCAGTTATCAAAAGAAGACGAGGCAGCAGTCGGCGCAGACGAGGTCGAAGTACGAAGAGAAGATCAGGACAAAATTAATCGATTCAGTCGTTTGCATCAACGAGAAATCGGTTTGGAGGACGAGTTAAAGTTAAAACATGTCAGTACAGTCGAGTCGAGTGCTGCGCGACCAAAACATTTCTACTATCAATCTGCAACGAATAGGTTTCTAATCCTCTTGTTATACAGAAAGAAAAGGAGGACCTAGACGATGTTTCGGGGGAACTTGAGTTGGCAGACGAAGATGACATGATACCGTACGACCTACCATCGCATTCCTTCATTATATAATTGTCACCCGTCGAATCATACTAACTTGATTGTTCAAGTTACAAAATCGGAGATTCATTCATATCCTTACCACTACCAGAGGTACAAGAATTACTTACAAAATCGACCGAGAACATCGAGGAGGAAGTGATCTTGGTGGAAGAAAAGCTTAATACAATTAGGGAGGAGATGACACAACTGAAAGTGGAATTGTATGCCAGATTTGGTCGAAGTATTAATCTGGAAACGTAGAGTATCGAAATAATTTCATAGGAACACCCAAAGGACCCATCAAAGCTCCATATCATATTCCTCGCGGTGACCCAATCACAACAAATGGCTCGGGAGAGTTGAACGGCATATGTCATGCCATATGCACTCCTCTTGAGTACATCGTACAGTCCATCATCCGACAACATCTACCGTCAGGAACCAACTTCCACATTTTTTATTCTCTCAGGGCCACCTTTATCCATCAAACGAACCTGGTTAATCGGTCAATTTAAATTAAATGACATATTCTGAGGTTGGTTTCATCTCCTAAGGCATCGAATACATACTTATTCGGTCTTCGTCCCGAATTTTGGAAGCATATGACTTGGGGCATTTACACCATACACACCAACTTGACGAATTCCCTTGGAGATCTGCCGCTTGCTTATTACCGATGAGATTGCTGAAAAAGTAGCCATCTTTACGGTTGAGTCGGCACCATCGTTCCTTGCAACCAATAAATCGGACTTGATGGCATGCAGTGGACCCGCACCGAAGTTCGACAGTGGAGAGAGCTTCACACTACGATGTAGAATTTACCGTTTACAAACTAGCAATGATCCTTCGTTTTTCAAAAGGACCATGTAATTATGGGCATATAGAAATTTCCTTGCCCAATGAAGTCTTATCTCCAGGTAAGTATATCACAGGCTAAGTTTATTTCTTTTACTGCGTATATTCATTTCACTACAATTCTTTTTCATTGTAATCCTATTTCCCTTTTGCCCCAGCTCTATACAAAATCCCAATCTGTTTATGGGTTTCAACTTCATCCAGATTACCTAGGACATCACAGAGAGGAGTGAGGAAGAGTCAATTGTTTGTAAGGGTAGCCGACCAAACAAACATGCCCAGCGCAGATCATGGACATGCAATCGCCTCACCGGGAGTCGGCGACAACGTGATAGATGAGCGTAACTTAGAAGCAGGCTCTACATCAATTGGTACGTGCAGTATTCCATGGGTAGAGCTGCAAATATACTAATGGGAATATAGAAAGGCATCAAAGTAGACTTTCTCGAATGGTCTCAGGAATTGATCACGACGATGCGAAAAGACGATATGATCTTGAGGCGAGAGACAATCATGTATCTCTTCCGGATTCATCTGCATCCAGCGTCTTGGGCACACGGAAAAACGTAATACATTGGGAGGAGAACGATCCAGAAAATCCATATAATTGGTCTTCCGTACGTCATATCTCTTCCCCTGGGGAATTTTTAGATGGGTATTCAGTTGCTCCGTAACGAAGGATGGGTCTAATTTAGAATCATAGGGGTGGAAATGTTACATTGTTCTCGTTGGAATGCTTGTGGTGATCAACAGCACCATGGGTTCTTCTCTACCTTCGAACGCGATTCCATTCATCGCTCCGGATTTCCACATAACATCAGAATCTGCGGAAATTTTACCAATGTCGATGTATCTCCTTGGATATGTGCTTGGACCTTTAGTATTTTGTCCACTATCAGAACAATTCGGACGAAGAACAATCATGCTGGCAACCTTTTTCTGCTATACCGCCTTTACATTAGGTTGTGCCTTGACACCAACGTGGGGTGGACTCTTAGCATTTCGAATTCTGGCAGGTGTTAACGCGAGTAGTCCTATATCCGTCAGTGGAGGTATCTATGCAGATATATACAAGGATCCAGTAACAAGAGGGAGAGCCATGGCGGTTTTCACTGCAGGCACTTGTGTAGGTCCTCTAGTGGCTCCAATAATTTCGGGCTTTATATCTCCTGTTCTTGGCTGGCGTTGGACTTTCTGGATTGGCTTAATCGTTGCTGGTGCATCTTGGGTCCCTCTTGTATTTCTTCCAGAAACCTACGGTCCAGTTCTACTTCTCAAACGCGCAAAACAGTTGCGAAAAGAAACAGGCGATTCCGAAATAATCGCGCCGATCGAATTGGAAAAGCAAGACCTAAAACAAATGGTGACTGTGACACTCACTCGACCTATCCGCATGCTTTTCTTCGAACTCATCGTCTTGGCCGCTTGCACCTACCTCGCCCTCGCCTATGGGATATTCTATATGTACTTTGAAGCTTATCCGATTATATTCGAAGGAATATATGGTCAATCGTCTGGCGTTTCTGGGCTTATGTTCCTGCCCATTGGTGGCGGTGCAATTCTAGCTATCATCGTATTTCTCTGGTGGGATACGTTTTTGCGCAAATCTCAAGCATCTCAGAAAGCCTGGGCGCAGAAAGAAGAGTCTCGGCGGCTGCCACTTGCCATTTTGGGGGGACCACTCTACGTTATTTCGCTTTTCTGGTTAGGCTGGACATCCCGCGCCTCCATTCCTTTTTATGTTCCCATGTTGGCCGGCATACCATTTGGAATGGGTTTTATACTAATCTTCATTGCTCTACTCAACTACTTGACGGATGCTTATGAGGTCTTCGCCGCGAGCGCCATGGCTGCATCGAGCTGCTGTAGAAGCTTAGCTGGGGCGGTGTTACCGTTTGCAGCGAAGCCCATGTATACAAAACTGGGTGTGCCATGGGCAAGTAGCCTGCTTGCATTCCTGAGCCTATTAATGTGCGGTATTCCGGTATTATTTACATGGAAGGGCGATCGTATTAGGGAAGGGAGCGTATTCTGTCAGGAGCTTAAAGAACGAAAAATGAAAGAGTTGGAGAACTTGCAAAGAGACAGATTGGTGAAAGAGCATCGCCAAAATGCGGAGGTCACGGAGAAACTTTAAGATTAAAAAAGCTAATGTCCTTTCTGGGGAGTTTTTGGTATGGGAAATGGCTTAATGGACGATCATAATGAGTACATATGACAGCTAATTTGAACTTGAATGTGAAAAAACAATGTGTAGCATACGGCTTTACCACACTATGGTTTGATTTTCTTTCTGGATACCATCATTGGGCGCAATGACTTGTTCGTTTCTTTTATTTTCAATGTTATTAGTCACTTCACAGATAATTCTTTCAGTAAGTTGGTAGATCCAACCGTCCCTGTTCTCCATCCTCACTTCTGCCACATCAAGAACACGTTTCACGAATAGTATATATCCGGCTGATTGAACCATCTATTGATCTACGATACTAGCAATTGTTGATACCGTGGAATGTCTTCGCGATTGAAAGCACGCACAAACCACTCGAAACAAATCTTGTGTACTACGCTCGAGCTCAAGGACCTTGACATAACATCTGATCAACGATTCAGAGATGGGCTTTTCTGCTGCGGGATGGAACACGTTATTTGCCGATGATTCCCGCTCGGCTCATATCCCCAACTACACGCGGCGCAATTTTACTCACATTTTCGGTCTTTTCTACACATCTCTTGGAGCGTCTCCAGGATCGAATTTTTGGTTCATGACGCACAAGCCAGGAAATTCAACAATACTAAAGTTGCTCAGAATAATCTTTTAAATGATACTTCAGCTATGCATGGCACAGCTCTTTCATAAAAGTAGAATCTTACCTCTCTTTCATCTTAATCCGTTGTGTGGCTTGGTACATTCCAATGGGTGTTGTTATTGACCCACTAGCCTCAATGGTTCATTCGAAAGACACTCGACATTCACTTCTCGATCTTTCTCAATCTAAAGCATCATGGCGAGCAAACTTCGTGATCAATGGGTATGTGTCGCCCCTTTCGATGCGGATCCGGACATCGCAGGTCCTGGTGTAAGTAGCTCAATGCATTTCCATGAAATTTCTTCCTTCCTAACGAATTCTAAAGGTTATGACAAGTTTTCTGGTTACCGCGTGGGTCACATGTTTTGTGGCATGTATCCAATTATATTGTGTCGTGTCATCTCGATTCCGTCTCAAACTTCTTTCTTCTGTGTCAGGAACCACAGCTGAGCATATTGGCAAATACACAGTCAAGCTAACGAGAATTTCCATCCCATCATCTATCGAACGAAACATCCCAAGACTCATAATTAAAGGCGTTCATCTCGGCCTTTATGTCATCCGATGTTCGTTAGCTATGTTTCTAAGCCTCTTTCGCAATTCCCAACCGCGACTACAATTATTCTCTCAAATGGCTTTGGATCGGTTGTGTGATCTTCAGCTTGTTACAGGAACCGCCATAATCATTGCAGGTATAGCTGAATTTCATCACATGTCTTTCTATCACCAATCTCTCATTACAAGCTATTGGCTGCTCACACTAAATTCGTTTTGGGCTGCTAGAGCTGGATACCTCAACTCGGAACACTATGGTCATGACAGGAGCTTTTATTTCTGGACGCGTTGGATCTTCATACTTATCAGTGATCTTCTCTCAATTTACTACCAGATCGTTACCACACTGGAGGCCGAAAACCACTGGGACTCTGAAGAAAGTGGTCAATGCTATCTTTCCCACGAACCATCACCAACCAATGCCCAATATTTCTGGATTGTGGGAATCTCCTTCGAAGTTGTTTATATGTTATTGTATTCCATGCAACAACTTGTACAGTCCTTGTCTCACAAACGGCGATGGTTGAAAGGCTCAATGAACTTCATCGCAGAAACCTCAAACGATGTATTCAATGGAGGTCAGCAACGCGCTTTAGATTTTTGGTCGGCGGTGAAATCGAGCACCTGTCGCTGGCCAATTTTCTTGCGTATTTTATTACAAGTTGTAGAAACCGTAAGCTACATGGTCTGGCATGTACTTTGGCGGATTTTGGCACTATGGGCTTGGGGAGACAACGGGTCGGCACTGATAGTTATTGGATATATTGGACTAGCAGCATGGAATACTTTCGACGTTATCGACACAAAATTGTCTAATCGAAGTTTGATAATCGGAGACGAGGACACTTGGGGGTTCGGGCAAATTTTGCCACTTAGTTTGCTCGCTCTCATATGTTTAGATTTGCTTGACATCCTCAATAGTGAGTAGTCTCTGTTCTCTCCAATATTTTTGTCGAGGATTTGACCAGTGGTAGAAGCGTATAACCATCAAATTACAACTATGGTACCGGATCTGCAGACTCAGAAAGGAGAATTGTCTCTCATGGGCACAAGAAACGAATATTCGACTTAAGTTCATTTCCAGAAGCTCAAAAGTACTCCCTTTGATCACATCTTCTGTTCATAAACTCTGACACGAAATTAAGCATCCGTGAAGCTTTTCCATAAGTTAATAGTTGCCCTAAGATGTCCAATGTTGCACCTAGATAAGCATAGGGAGTCCTGGAGTGATTTTCCTTTGCAATTCTTGTCTAGATATTTCTTCCCGACTCCAGATTTGTAGATCCTTGTGGTCTGAGCTATTGATTATTCATTCCAGATTCAAAAATATCGATTTGGAATTACATCAACCCTATATGATAAACGGAAGTAAGAACCCACACACACTTGTGTGGCCTGTGTTGATTGGCAGTATAACGACAATAGTATGCTAGTACGTGTAAAAATCACGGGCTAGCCAAAGCAGCTTATTGAAATCAATGCTCATCTATGATACTCCATCGCATCTGAGACCAACTGGACTGCATAAAATGTTCAACAGAGATCAAATTTAATTCCGCAGAATGTTTTCAATTGCTTTCAAGAAACCCCTCTTCACAAAAATGCCTCATAAATCATCTAGAATGCGTAGTCAGTAGTAGAAAGTGCTTTTTAAAGTCATTTGGAACGATGAAGTACTATCTGAGGTTCAACCCAGAGTCGTCCACGATATTGTCTGTTGATTTAATACACTACTTTATTGGATAAAATAGGTTTAATGCTCCGAAGAATTCAAGAACCAAGGCGGGACGGGGTACGAAGCCCCAATTCTGATACTGATTCTAGTCTTTGGATGACTGGTGTCGAAATCTCCTGGGCACAGCGAAAAAGCGAAACCGAAAGTTCGACAGAGAGAAGAGAAGAGACAGGAAATCTGAATGGTTTTGGAAATCGAAGAGAGGTAGCTTGCTGAGCTGAGCAGGGAAGATATCGTGAATTTTATTTAAAATGGGATAATTGTTATCAGGTAAGGAGATGGCTTGTGAATGGAATGGTGCACTTTTGATCCCGAAGTTTGAGTGGCTTACTTTTGGTTTGATCAATCACAAATGTGCCATTAAGACTTAGAAGGTCAACGATTCAACATTGTTAAGAGCATTGGGCTTTACTGAAAGAGTGGTATCGCTCAGCCATTTCGCGAATACAGTTTCCTCATCTTTCACGTAAGATTGAGTCGAAAAGCGTGCTCACGTCAGCAATAATAGAGATTAGTGCAGCTACTTCTGATCAATCCAGAAACCAAGATAAGTACACAAACTTTTTGGGTGCTGAGCGGTAAAATGGAAACGAAGACAAGTAATAGACGAAAAAACCCTCTGTGCGCATTGACGATTTCAAAATTGGATACAATACAAAACCTTCGAATCTCAAACACAGAAACCAATACTTCAAACCGCATTAACAATAGCCGGGAACAACTCATTCAGATCTCTCTTCGGCTCAAATGGTTTACCGCCTAAGCTTCCCCCTATATTACCTGCCTTAACTGAGGAAAGTTTGTGCCACTCCCAATCTCTCGCATTCATATCGTTTTCAGAGTTCCGTCCTCCTTCGACTGGTGGTATGAGGGAAGAAGGATACTCGGGAGGTGCTAGTCGTTTCATGAGGGAATTACCAGCAGGGCGGGCAAAATAACCAACTACATAGCGGGTCATAGAAGACTGATCGCCGGGGGGAGAGGTGACACGATGCATAGCTGAGCGAAGGATTCCACCAGTCCATTCAACCATTGCGTCGCCAAGGTTGACTATACATGTGGATGGTCGAGGTTTAATATAAGTCCAAGAAGACTCGAGATGAGGATCTGAATGATGAAATTTAATTATGGCGAAACTTTGAAATTTTGAAATGGAGTTACGTACCCGCGTCATCTTTGAGAATTTGGAGACCTCCAGTTGCACTAAAAAGAAGGGTTAGTGCAGTGATATCGGTATGCCCCATCATGGCAGTACGGCGATCATCGGCTGGCTATCAATAATTAGCATAGTTTCGAGATGCGATTCCACGATGACACACTTGGAATGATGGGAGATGCAGGAAATTTCGAGCTCACCTGAGGCTCATACTTCAGCATTCGCAAAACACTGCCGCTTGGCTCCGTCATCGGTTGCAACTGTGCGAAAGTACCCAGTGGAAGCTTCAGATGCTTTTCCAAATGCCCGAGAATGATATTTACAATTTCGTTCGCCTGTTCAACATATGTCTTCAATTGCGGTCGACAACGCTCGATACAGGCCGGGTTAGCAAGGAGTTCGGAAGCCCCAGTTATGTCATCGCGACTGATTCCGTAGAGCTCGACTCGATCTCCGACTTTGCCAATCTTGTGATAGCCTAAGGGCTTGTAGCTAAACATGATAAGAGACCAAATTAGTCGAGACTTCTGTAGTCCTGAAAGAACGTGTAAATTTGGAATAAGAAATGATGAATTATGAAGGCAGAGGTACCGAAAGAGAGAAATTGGGGGATTGTAGGAGTATTCATTAAGCTCCAGTTTGGGGAGTGCATATAATTCTGCATTCAAGTCGAACATTTTCTCGGTATTCTTGAGAAATTGATCACCAAACAAACACCCAGTAAAATCAAGCTGGAAGCTACGGTATTGATAATTAGCAATTTGCCGCGAATAACTCTTTTTAGAAAAAGCACAAATGTTGTCGGAGAAGAGTCAATGAAAGATAAATAGATAGACAACATGATCAATGCGTGCAATGAACTTGAGTGAAATCAAGCAATATAATTTGCATTTCTTATTAAATAATATAGTGCATTCAATTGCGAAGATTTTGCGTGGGGACAGATCGAAAGATATTCGGAGGATTGGAGAGAATGATTTGCCGTTACTTACAAACCTATATGACGACTGGCTTCGAAAAGAGCGCAGGACTCGTGTCCGTCGTTGACTGCAAGTTTAGCGAAGGAAAAAATGGGCATATCTGCCACTGGGATATTGGAGGGAAAGGGGGGATATTTGGCAAAGTAGGTAGGAGTAGGCATTTCGAAGCAACTAACATGAGATGATGTGAATTCAAGCAGCGAAGCGAGGAGTAGAGGTTTAAATATTAGATATATATACCTAGCATCCTTTCAATATTCTTTTCCTTGGCAAGCTCTTTAAGAACGGGAAGTTATATTTGCGAGATATATAACTAAGTTCCTATAGCCTTGAATTTTTTTGTGCTTTTCCCCAAGTAATAAAGAAAATATTCTTCCCTTTCATCTACGCTTCAAGGAAGGAAATGAAAAACTCTTATATTGAATCCCAATGAAATAGTGATTACACAGGTATATCGCTGTTGCAACAAGCTTACAATCAGTTTTTGGCGAAGTTAACCATTGGTGGCTGTCATGCTTGAGTCACAGCTTCTGATCAAAATGTTACTTTATGAGGAGTTCCTTTGACAGAGATATCATTTTCCCACCATGAACCTGCCAAGTCTATTTCGCGTGGGAGCATTTTTCTCTGGGATATATCTTTCTCGAGTCTCTTTCATGATCAGGGGTGTTCGATAGCTTCTTGGTAATCCAAGAATGAAAGAGTCTGGAACATTCATTTCTCTTTTCAGGTAAAAAAAACAAGGCTGCTGGATTGATTTGAACTGAAAATTTGAAGCCAATAGTGCCATTTTCAGAATCTTGGACAAGAAATCTTACATCAGACTGGAATCCATGACTTGGAAAACATTGCTAACGGCAATTGTTGGGCATAATAAAGCTAGACACATTGTTCAAAAATATGGCTGAACTCGACAACACGATGAAATTTCAGGTACGATCGTTCCTAAGTTCTAAGTTTATTCTACTGCTGGGTTGAATTTGATCGATCATCATTCTTCTGTAATTCGCTAATCTCTTTGATGGCCACGCGCCTTCACTTAATCTTACTGGCTAGCTTTTGCCGTTCCCTATCGGGATTGTCAAAGACGAAATTGGTACAACGCTTGCTTTTTCAATCTACACGAACGAGCATGAAATGACGTTTAGTCAGTCGCACCAAACCCAAGATGGCTGTCCGCCGTGAAAGCAGAAAGAACAAAGCTACAAATCCATCCAAGTCGCAGAATGTACGCACTTGTGCAAATGTTCTTCCATATCTATTAACATCATTGCATAACTATTGTAAATAATCTTAGATATAGATGTAAGAAATTAATCAAAGAATCTTCATAGGTTTGTTGTTGTCAAAAGAAAACAAAGTCACTTCTGGGAAACTCTCATGCCAAGGTGCAGTCGAATTGTGATGGCTGCCGTGGCTTGGAAGTTCTGCATCCTTGGGGGACTTGCCGCTCTGATCACTGCTAGCAAATGACGGCAAGTGTTAGAAAATATCATTGCCCGACCCGAGACAAATCCCGAGAGAATATTGAATATGGTCAGAAGACGGTGATAAATTTCCTTGCGCTCCTGACGTTTCTTATTGTTGAACCAATAATGCAGATCTGGCGGTTTAACAATGATTGCTAGGTTCCAATGGAATGCATCTTGAATAGTGCACCTATTGAGTGGTATAGATAAAAGTTCGAGATACTTGGATATGTGTGGGACAGACGGGACAAACCTTCAGTCGAATGAAAGCATGAGGAAGCCAGAACAGTAGAATTTTGATCGATGTGGTCTAGTTAACAGTTTTTCTCCATCAAATCAAAAGTAATACGACAAAATGTCACTTTCAAAATTTAACAATCATGGGGAACTCCAAAAAGAGATACGGAATTGCCTTTGAAAAGATACGGTGCAGTTTCGCAGGTGGCACTTGCCTCTGAGCTACATGGAAACCCTTTGCCTTTGAAGAAGTGTTCGTCTTATTTTTGGGCAGGACTGAGAATATAAGGAAAGGAGCTGTACTCTTCTTATCATGAAGCTACGTATTCAATATTGTTATACAAGCCCAGGGTATCTTAATGACTCCTAATAACTCCCAATGCGACTACCGCCAATCGTAATATAGTATTAACCAAGTGATCACAGTATAATCAACGAAGTTCTGGCTCGGACATGAACCCAGGCTCACTCAAACCACTCAGGTCCGGCATCTTGTGTCCACCCATTTTTGCCTGCGTAAAATCCTTCCAGAATTGATCATCATCACCTACATCTCCGCGCTTCAAATCATCGTCAGGCCCTCCAAATTCTTTCGGATCGATCGAAGAACATGTATCATCCTCCTCCTCATCGAGATATGATGGCGGAGGAGATTCATGACGTTCGTCGTGAGAATATATCTTCAGTCCACGAACATGTGTATCCTTGCCATTCTGGTGATTCTCCAACACCTTGACTTGTATAATGAATGCGCGTAGTGTTTTTCCATCTGAGCCTCCTCCTACGTGATCAAGGTTGACATCAATCCAACCTTTCGGTTGAACAAACGATAGTTCAGAAAACGGAATTAGATCGTGGTAGCCTGTGCCTCCAAGCAACTGGATACGTGTTGGAGTATAAGATTCATCGGCTTCGAAATCAAGGAATATTCGAATGGCTCGAATCTTTGCAAATTTGGCAAAATGAATGTTAAGGTAATGAGGCTGGGGTCCATCGGATCTGCAGGCGGGATATGTCAGTGAATGTGCAAGTCTATTACCGAGTAGAGACGAGAAAGTATATAATTCCTTACTGCCAGAACAAATTTGTGTCATCGTCCCGGAGTGCAAGAACTCCACAACCAGGTTTACTACTAGAAACAGTCCAGCTAGCCAAGTTTCCGATTTCTTTCAGCCCGAGAGCGGCAGGGTCGAATAATGGTGTATTATCCATGGTAGCTAGATGAGGTGAAAAGTTAGATCGATTATACATAATGGGTGGTGAGGTTGTGCATTGATATTGGGAACGGGAATCAGAATACAATCGAAGTGCTATGCTGTAAGATGTACTGGTGCAGGTTGACCGGTTGGAGAGTGCGGAGTGAGAGTAGACATCTTCAGGTGCAAGGGGTTCTGGTTCCGATTGCGTTTACTCTTTCCTCTCATTGTGTTGGTGATGTGTGCGGAAGGAAGGGGGAAGCGGGAAAAATAAAATTATCAAAACGAACCTTCAACTGCAACATCGTCCAAACCTATATCCTCGTCCAGGTTTTCTAAATCTTCAATGACAGGATCACCTTCGGATTCGTCTTCTCCTTCTTCTTCTCCTTCACTTAAATCTTCTGTGCCTGTGGTTGAATCGAAATCATCTTGTGTATCTCCAGCTAATGATAACATACTCTGAATGGGGGTAACATTATTTTGATCAAACGGATTGGTTGTACGTCTTCTCCTAGTATTGTTATCAATTCCAAAGTGCTCTTGATAATTGACAGTAGGGGTATGTGATGGAGGCATTATTAACAAATTGGCAATGTTTTCATCGATGTGAATTACGAAGACATTGATTCAAAGCTAGGCTCTCAAGCTAGCAAACAAGGGAACAATTGCACACATATTTTGCATGATTTATCTCTACACCGCTTACTATTTATGGACACCGCCCTTGTTCCTGTCAAGCCACACGAATGTTTATCACCCCGGCCTACCCAGGAGCCAGAAGCTAGTAGTTTGAATGTATCACGTGTCGTTTTCCATTTTCTCCTCCATGGATCCTTCTGATCATCTCGCATTGCCACAAATCTCTATTCATCCCAAGAATTGTTAGCTTGTCCACTGCTCCCCAACCGAACCGAACCGACGATTCCGACATAACCGAGTTCAGGAACGCATGTCGAATGGGTTTCACAGTTTAGTTTGTGCGTTGGGATTAGGTTCGGAATGTTGAATACTAGCATAAAACGTCTAGTCAATCCTCATGCATCTGAAATATGTGATGACTTTTCAATGGACACCTCTTCCGTTACTTCAGATGTCAAATACCCATACCTACCGGTAGTCCTCTCGTCCCATCTCATACCAAAAATAACGTCTTACTCCAGAGAACACGAACTAGTGTTACAACAGAGCCACTTATAGTATGCTATTATACCTCCCAAGCTTATTGCACGGCTGGAGAATCATAGTAACCTGTGTGCACCCGGAGATACATAATCTCCATTCAAGTGCCGGAGCCAAAAGTTTAGTCCAGATTGTTTGTTGCCTCCGTCCACCGGGTTCCAGATTGCAACACTCAAACGATCCTTCACTGCCTCGACATTACTCATATCGATCTAGTTAAGTTTGATAGATCAAAGAGGCAGTGATCATAGTATCCGAACAAACCCCGACAATTTATTCATTTTGTCAAATGGTCATTGGATGGAGAAGTGGAAATATGGCAAGTAAAGTTTCGACTGCCGCGAAATCGGGGACCTGGAATCTTTTCAAAATGACGTTGACTTGTGTTGAAAGATGCGGTACTCGAGTAAATATTTATACCCAAGTAAAGTACTCGTTCGTGTGGTTCACAAAAATCAGATAGTAATTCTCTCCTCTTTACGTTAATAACTTCCCCTCATTTCCATATCCACAAAACCCCACACCATTGTGAGGACTTCCCAACCTTAACGTACGAAGAGCTATTCTTTCCAATCTCGGAATATTGAACTGTTAATCAATTGGTAATGCCTACTATTTTATCTGGCCTCAAAAAGTAAGTACATGCATGTTCCTTTACCGTAGCCCATCTAGAAGAGTTTTTTTTTTTCATTCAGTCAATGATTCCACGTATGGGAATAGCATACTAATCTAACTCTCAGACTCAAAGAACGTCGAGCTCACGCCAAAGAGCTTCGAGCTCAATCGAATGAGTTGCACAGATGCTATCAAGATATGAAAGCCGTGGACGATCGATATAACAAACCCCAGACGTATCATGTGGACCAATTTACACATACGAATGGAGATGCAGATAAATTACAAGACCTGCGTGCTACGATACCACGGGAAATAGAAATAAGGCCTTCAAGCGACTTATCGGCACGCCCATGAAGAAAACGGAATCGCAATATGGTCGTGATGGTCTCGTGTGCTTCAAATAAGACTCATTTCTCATAAAATCACCGAGTCAATTTCAAGAGAAAGGAATATCTCTGGACTGGGGGCCATGGATCGTTAGACGAAGTAGGAGAATCCCAGTTCCCTCGTTTGTGAAGTGGTCGAGTCGAATTTGAAATATTTATGGTTGCGTCAAGGTGATACGATGGGCATTTATACAGCATTGTCACTCCATTCGTGTTGGATTTGGAGTTTACGGTTATCCTTGCAGCGATTGGTGGCCGGAGCAGGAGGAATTTTGACAAAGTGCAGTTCATCACTTTCTTTGTGTGTAGGACAACTTGTATATTATATCGTTATCGAAAAATCATCTTTCAAACCCAAGTAAGCTGCCAGTAGCCTATGTTTATGCCTCTTCTCCTTTCCTCTCCTAATGCTATCCGACGAGTACTCGAGATTTCCTTAAGCCATTGGTATCATACAAAGCCTCCAATCCGAAATAAAACGCCATATAATGCATTTTGATCGTCAAGTGTAAAACAGACCCTTTTATCTGTGTAATATATGTCGATAACAATCCAGTCGATTTTCTCCCAGACGAATTCTAGCACTTCAAACCGCACACATCCAGAGGTGGTTGTCGCCCATTAATCCCTTCATCTTGGCGGTTGTGTCCGCCATCCCCAACGCCACGTCGTCTTGTGCTTGCTGTTGTCTTGTCTTTTCCATGTCTTTATTCTTAATCTCGATCAACAACTCGCTCTGATATTGCCATCTAAGAACGTTCCATTGGGCTGGTACATTCTTGGGTATCTTGTTCTCTTTCAAAATCGCAGGTTTACTGTAAAATTTGCCTGGTCAGTTTAAACTTTTTCTTTACCATTCACAGCCTTCTCTTGCTCGCTCCTCTCTCCACCTCTAGCTCAATTCATATTCGAGTATAAGGAACCAGAGGGACATTGGGGAGTATGATACTAACTTCAATTCTTCCTCATTAGCCCAGCGATTTGTGAACCTTCCAAGAGAGAACCTGGCAAACTTCGCGATATGCGGAGTGAAAGTATGTACAACCATGGCTTCGTCTGTTTCTTGACGTCTTAATGGATATGGTTGGTTGCGAGAGGGGTTTGATTGATTTGTCTATGACGAGATGGACAGAGTAGACCAAGAAAAGCAAGACAGCGCAGCGCGCTCCGGATGAGTAAGTTACTCTGCCAACGATTAAGTATGCAGACAAAACTATGGAATTGAAAGATACAAAGGAAAGAAACGAAAGGAATGGAAGTGTAGGGACAAAGGATACATAAATACTACCTCCACAGGTCACTACCGGCCATCTACTCCACAGAAGCTATCTGCCCTACCGAGATTCATCTTAAACCGCTCAATTTCACCAACGAAGCAGTTCTGCAGTTATGCAGGGAGCAAGGAGGACGATTCACAATTTCAACCACGCTCGAACAAGCCTAAAACAAAGTGGAGAAAAAGGGCTGACACTAGTCGTATCACATTCGGTAGGTCCAACCTAGAATACCAACAATTGTTCTTTGGCTCCACTCTACCTCTGGGCGGTATTTTTGGGGCGGTTCTCAACGGGATTGGACCCCAAAAGATGTGATCCATAATTCGACCGAAGCCGCAACTCGCTCCACGCTGATAGTCAAACACGCCAAAGTCATGCTTTTCCAACCGTCCTGCTCTTTTCTGATTCGTGGTAGAGATCTGGACCACCGTGATCTTCAATTCGTAAATTCGCTTCATGTCGGCTTAGAACAATTTAGGTCACCGACCAACGAGCAAGATAACAGTGCAAGGTGGCTAAGTAATACTGTGAAGATTACCGTGCTCATATATGTATGCAAAATCTTGATAGATAAGTGATTTACCACATGCTTTTACATACCAAAGTATGTTGTCTCCAGCAAGACGTTTTCTTACCACATCGAGCAAATCTGAGTGATGTCGAAAAGTTGTGCTGGCGTTTCAAATCCTTACCAAGGAACATTCCTACTGGTTTGCATGCAGAAACGTGGCTGGCTTGGTTCGTGATGTACAGAGTACTGAGTATGTGACTTGATCAAATGGAAGAAGGCCGCCAACATTGACATATTTGAGCATTGGAATCTTGATTCGACATTGACATGCTCAATTCTGTCAACCAAAAACTTCTCTGATTGGAGGATTGATGATACCGTGATGAAGGACGTGTTATCGTTGGCATAGGACGCTATTTTCTCTCAATTCTTCAATCTCCGTTGAAGTTATCTTTCAGGGACAACATGTCCAGAAATCTTCAATCGAAAAAAGAAAAGCAAAATGCTTTTCTCTTTTGCCCTGGGTATGGGCCCTACGGTAAAAGTGTGTATATTAAAATTGTTGCTCTGTCCCAGTAACATAGGTAGCTTGATAGTGAAAACTGTCCCGTTTGAAGTTTTCGCTGGTGGGATCGAAGATGGCATTGTTGACTACGAGGTAGTATATGGCAACATTGATTGACCTACGATAGCATGCAAAAGTCCCGAAATCTGGTAGGCCTACCATATTTGCCAGACTGATCTTACCGGAGCAAACAGGTGGAATTTGGTTATGAACCTACGATACCGCTTCATCAATATTTGACACTTCGCTGGCTTTCCAAAGACTGCTGCCATGGAGGCAGAATAATTGTGAAAGAAACATATCTTCAGTCAATATTTTGAGCGATTGGCAGCCAATACAAAGGAGTGTATTAATAAGTTTTATCTGATCTCATAGTGATCATAGGCTTTGAAGGTCGAGACGGTGGAGAGGAGTATCAGGTGAGTGAAATGAAGCATGAATATAATCAAAATTACAGAAATCAATGAACACGAGTTGAGTTGAAAGCGACCTCGAAACCAAATCTTGCCGCAAACATCATGTGATTTGTTTGATAAAACAATAGCTTATGTAATCACCGTCATCTTTCATCTCAGTTTCCGGCGTGTCTGGATAATTACTCCGTGCAATAACTGCATCACAGAATTCGCAAGCAAAGCAATCTCACAACGAATCCCTACTGTCTTACTTATTAGCATCTCGCCTCCGATACATTTCAATATAAAGAATCAGTATCTTTCCATCGGACATATATCTCAGGCGTGTTTGTTAAAAGAAAATACTTGAGACCATTGTCCGTCTATCTGTATTCCACGGTATTCTGACAAACCACCATGCGTCTTCACAACCTCCCAACGGAAACCGCATTTCTATCAACCCTCCTCTTTCCACTCTTTTCTTCCGCGCTTGGAAATTTAGATTGTACGAACATAGTTGTCGACAAAAAGGCGTTCAATTTGGAAGCATTAGGTGGACCACGGTCGGCATTACACAGTGTTGAAGATGATGTTGGAGAAGCAAAAGGATGGACAAATACAACATACACAATCGACCTTTGCAACCCTATAGTCAAGAAGGGGTTCTATGAGTGTCCAGGTGGGACAAGAGGTAATGTCTCTCCTTATTCTAGGTCTTGTTAAACTTTAGCCACGAGCCAATTCATCGTGTGTTACTCAGAGGGTCTTGGTTCACTAACATCCTTGATGGAACAGTTTGTGGCATAACACATGTTATCAATGAAGAGGAAGGATCAGACGCAACACAACAAATTGTTCCATTTGCAGGCGAATTACAAAATTACGGCGGAGGTCCTCTCGACGCTAAAGTGGAACGACTTAGCAACTCTAAATCTCATTCAGACGCCGACAAAGAAGGATTGCGTGTAGAGCTAAACGGTGGCTTTATCGGACGAGGGAAGAATAAGAGACCACAAAAAGCCATCGTGGAGTTTATTTGCGATGCGAACAGAACTGGGCTGGAAAATTTGTGGGTACCACCAGAGCCGAAAAACAAGCAGAAGGATGAGGAGAAGCACAATAAGAGGGAGGAAGAAGGGAATGATGATGAAGTGATTGGAGCGCCAGGCAACGATTCGAGTCTTCAATTTGTTAGGTTAGACAAGGATAAAGGCGACGCAGATATCCTAAGGTTGACTTGGCGCACAAAGTATGCTTGTGAGGATGGACCAAAGGATGATGGTGATGACAGCAAAAGTTCACATTGGGGGTTCTTTACTTGGTTCATTATTGTGTATGTTTTTCCGTCCCCTGGTCGCTTTATTTTACATCTCAGGCATAAAAGTAGTGAACGTAGCTAACAACTTTTGACAGTGCATTCCTTTCAACGGCCGCATACTTGATTTTTGGATCTTGGCTCAACTACAATAGATATGGCGCTCGTGGATGGGACCTTCTCCCCCACGGAGATACGATTCGTGACGTTCCATATTTATTGAAGGACTGGTCCAGAAGAGTTTTGAGTACGGTACAAGGTGGTGGAAGTAGAGGAGGTTATGCGGCAGTATGACCAAGAGCCTTGGTCATCATCTGAGGGGCTGTGAAGGAGCGAATTTTCATATTTATAGGCATTGCAATACTGATAATTATTGGCGGAACACAATCGAGAGAGCGACAGGAGTTAGGCATTTCTAGTGGAGGGCATCAATTTTGTATATCAATTATCATCTTGCTTTCCCTGTTCGGTGTCAATTCTAGTTCTTCGCCCTTCTTACAAGCTTTCTTCTCTTACCGCAGTTGTACTATATGTACAAATATCTCCAGATGCTGGCATGCTAGACACAGCTGACCGCCAACGCATTTTGAGTAAGATTGCACAATATCAGCACTCGCCCTGCAAAAAGCTTTCTGCTGTCCCATGCCATTCAATTGTTCGAAGCAATTTGTATTTTGAAGGCATGCCTTTCGCAGGCGTAATTATGCTTCAGTTCCAGGATGAAAATCAATGTATCTCATAAAATCACCTTGCAAGGCTGGTACCCGGGCAAATATGATGGATCGAGAAGTCTCGCAATCATCTAACGAGATCAGTGTATCCATCATGACACACTATATAAGCATGGGGGCCATTTAAAAGTCTAGGCATTTTTCATGAGGCTCAAACTTTGGAGCGTTGCGGCTATGTCGCTTTCAGATACCAATTTCTGGCGTTGACGACACTGGTTTAAACAGATTGATCGCCCGCGCCAGGTAGTTTCCTCTGTATCTGCATTGCGGCTCTCCCTTTCAACATCTTCACGAGCCATTATTATACCATCGAGTGATAGGCCTTGTGGCTTGAACGATTCAGGAAATTTGTAAAAATTGTGTGCTTACACTTCAGGGGCGGTGGAGATCTTGCCTTTGCGACCACCTTGGATGTCAAATTTCCTATTCATTTGAACCTCTGGGCCCTCGGCACGTGCTCAGAGTTGTTATGATGCTAGGTTTCATCCATTCTCTCAATGCTATGGCTTTATTTACTTATTTATTTATTTCTCGGTTCTCCTGTAGAATTTCCCTTTGAAGTTCGATTTCGTGGTTCCTATCATCCTTCCTAGCAAACTACCATTTCTTCATCGAGACTTGCAAAAACCTCGCGATTGCTTACTGATGATGGTATTTGATGAGCCTAATGCGAGGAATTTCAGAATCTTGGAGAGGAAGAAACCTGGTTTGGTTGTAATTGCATTGATATTTCTTTCTTCGTGGTAGACTTGGGTCAAGAGTCGGCTGCTGTAACAAAGATCAATGACCTTCAAGAGGAATTTCAGCCCATATGTTGACATCGTTGACAACTTTTTTACCTAAACATGGATTATCAAGTTTTGTGATAGATCATCGTGTTATCCTACAGTTGAAGCCACTTTGGCAGAATAAAGAGGTACGGAAGCTGAGTATATCTAGAGCAATGTCTTTTCTGTCGTTTCCACCAGCTCGTTGAGATCATGTCTTCTAGTCGGTCAGTCAGCTTCCAATGTAAGTCGCAGATAAATTTTAATTTCTCTTCTTGGCCTTTTCCCATCTGCAGTGCCCTTGTCTGCTGCCATACTTGTTCACAGTTGACTTGGTTATAGCCCCAGATCCCGCAAAAGGACAATTACACATATATGAGCAGTGAATGTATGCATGTAGCTTTTGATTGCTTCCTAATCATCGAGGCGTCATCCTTACATAATTGTACCCTGGGAAGTGCGGTTATTCTCTTGCTTGACCCCTTGGGAAAGAATGCCCTGAATCAAAAGGTGCAACGTTTACTATCCAGTAGATCAAACAAACGGGGCAACTTTGTAGTCAGCAGATCTGCAGTCACTTTTTCCCATTTTCGTCACAAAAACGCAGTCATCGGTCGAAGTGGGCGAGTTCAACCAATTTCGAGCTGCTTGCCTACAGCCTTGTCAGTCTGACATGCGCCACTTGAAAAATAAAGCCTCAAGCAGTTCGAAAAAATTCATTGGTCGCCGAGTACAAATGCCCCAAATGCCCTGATCCACTTTTTTACTCTCACGACATCGTTTCGACATTTTCTCTTTTCAAGTCAAATAAGTATAAGAAGTTATCAAAGAACTTTGTGAAAACCTATCCAACTCATTCATTCTTGCATACCAATATAAAAGGTCCATATACATCAAACATTCTATACACTTCACAATGCCAAATTCAAACCAATTATCGCCACCCCCACCTGCCTACACTAATCATGGTGATGTATCTGTAGCAAGTAATGAGACACTGCCAACGGCGCCGGTAAATCAGCCAACTACCTCGATTTCTCATGAAATAGTAGATTCAGCTGCGACGATTCAGCAAGTCGATGCACCAAGTTTCACGATAACAGCGCCTGAGAATTCAGGATTTATGGCAGGCTTCAATACAGCAGAAAGTGACAAAAATTACCCCGATGGATTGCTTTCGAAACTTGAGAATGTTATTCAGCAGCTGGAGTCATCCCAGGAAGAACGACTTATTACACGGCTTGAAAATGTTCTGTCACGCCAGGCAGAGGCAAATTCCAGTTTGTTAAGTGAGAAGACAGACACCAGAAAACCAATCAAGCTTAAAGATGCAGTCGGGAGACGCTTCAGCTTCCCTTATCACCGATGTGAGACCTGGGCAGTAAGTAGAATCAAACTCCTTCAGTTTTCTTGTCAAATTAATTAACATTCTCAGGGAATCTCAGAACTCATTAAAGCAGCATTTCTTCATGTCGAAATCATCGGCCCACATGTTAACGAAGGACATTACGATATTATGAATCCGGCTGGGGAAGTCATCCTCCCTCAACTCTGGCAAGATCATGTCCAGCCTGGATGGGAGATCTCCATGTCAATGTGGCCAATTCCCGGCCCTCCCAAGCCAAGATTTCCAACACTAACACCGAATGCGCCGGTACATGTTATCGTGGATAGAGTACTTGGACCTGCTCCAAATTGCTTTCGGTCGCATCAACCACCCAGTTATTCTAGTGATCTGAGTGCCCAGGGCAAAGGAACTCGGGGATTGTGGCAAAAAATGAAAGGTGTATTCACAAGGAAAAAGTAAGTTGGAGGAGAATTACCTTGACTGAAGATGTAAACTAACTTTGCTTAAGGCTGACCTATGACTCGGACAGCAGCGAATCTAGTTGCTGTAATTGATTCCCAGTTCATCGTTTTCCGTCAGCCCAAGTTCGGGGGGTTTGCTCTTGACACGAATGAGTTTATTTCATTTTACACAAGTCAAGTAACTGCTGGACCGTGGAAATTTACCAATCATTCCATAATTAGTCACCATTAAGAGATGTTCAAGATAAAGTTATGTCATCGACAGTCGTGCTTGTAAGTGTTTCAAAATTGATGGATTTTGATGGAATGGAATGGCAGGCTAGGTGGGAATCGGCAATGTTGCTAGACGTTTCACAATTCTAGATTATCACAAACCAAAATTTTATAAGTTTTTACCTCATACCAAGTCAGAACATTCCTTCGCAATTTTATGATCACTTGAATTGAGCTGAAAGCTCCCTCTGGGGCTCTTCACAACATAGCATGAGAACATTCAAGAACACCACTCCTTGTAGGACAAGTACATGCAAGGATTCTAGATAGATACAGCGGTTTAATTATTTTTTCTTTGATATGAGTTACAAAATGACTCGGCTAAGGTGCAAATCTCGTGTTTGCGAGCCATTATGTTCCGCAATATCCATACGTTGACCGGTATTTCTACCACCACCACCACCACCACCATCACCTCACCTTCCCAGATTATCAAATTTGAAAGAGGAGTTAAGAAACAAATAAACAGAACAGCAAAAATGTATTACTCCGGGTGGGACTTGAACCCACAACTTTCGACGGTCATATTAATCTGATTTCTCAGAAGAATATAAGATCGACACGCTAACCATTCTGTATGATAAGTAATGTCAGTTTGAGATCTTTATTTTCTTTATAGGTAGCAGTCGCATTAACTTACGCGTCACCGGGGCTTTCATGTTTGGCATGTTTGATGGAATCGGTACGGTTTTTTAATAGTTAATCATAAACTTGAGAATCTGGGAAGGATTGAGTGAATTGCAGTGGGTCATTGTGGAACTTTGCCGAAGTTTGCTGAAGGTAGGTATTATAGCTTGAGAAGGAACGATGACTTTGCATGAGTGCCTGTCGTCAAGTCTGTACTTGGAACTGTCTCGTCAAGATCATTGGCTATGAACAACATATTCCTCAAACATCTATTCCCTCAAAAGATACCCAATAGTCCAAACTGTAGTTCAACAATACAAGGTTTTGAATATCTAAAAGCAATCAAAAATTTGACCAGAATTCAACATTCCAATCGAATTCAACATCTCAAATGATTCGAGTATTCCAGCTAGTTTAGGGATATAATAATCTTCATTTCTGAACTGCAATCCGAACTATTGAACACTCTGTTCCTTAAATGATATCCAATAAGATAACTAGTATAAGAATCTAAATCCTCTATCAACAGCAACTTCTTCTCCCTCGCCCTCTTCGACACTCCTTCCTGGGGCAGCTCTACTGTTAACTCCCTCTACAATCTCCCCTCGATCTAACTTCTTATTCAACCCAATCAAATGAAATCGGAGTATCGTTGCAAAAACAATCGATACCACTGACATTGAAAGATTAACATACATTGCTTTCGCATAACCAGGTGCATCGCTGCCTATGAGAGGTTAGAACGATAATTTGCCAACATAAATGCAGCACCAGGGGTAATGAGAGCTTACTAGGATAAAGGTATGGTGAATAAATTTGAGCCACGTTACTCAACGCATTGATACCGGCGAGAGCAGCTGCACGCTTAGATGGAGGTCGAGGAAGTACTATGTACCATCACATTAGTCTCTGCAACCAACCCGGAGCCATTATTCAACATACCATTTGAAATCCAACTAAGTGCAACAACGTATCCCGAATAGTTTGCTCCCACCATGAGGCACATAGCCAAGTATCTCGGTGCAAACTTAGTCGTGCCAGCTGCAATGGCAAAACTGATGAAAGCCAAAACCGGTGGTCCAGCAATGTGTAGATATCTTTCACCACTTGCATCTGCATGCCATGCATTACAAAGAATGGCAATAACAGCAATTAGATATGGGGGTGTCGTCAAGAGAAGTGTCTCGATATTGCCCCTGCCAAGCCCTTTAACAACTGATGGGAACAGAGTGGTGACGGTGCCCGCGGATGTAAATCCATAGATAGTGGCGAGAAGAAGCCATGCTTTCGGATCTTTCGCAGCAAGTTTGGCGCCGTGTAAGAATGTTTGCTGCTTGCTATCAACCCAGTCGTCTTGTCCGATATCTTCTTCTAATCTCCAGGCTGCGAGTTCTTTCTCGTCTTCAGATAGCCAACTTGTTGTACGTGGAAGATCGGGCAGGATGAAAAACGCAAACAGCGCTATGAAAACCTGTATTTGTTAGTGAATTGGAACTTCGAAAAATTGAGGAGTAAATTTTCGAGGACGAACTGTAATCGCGCCCTCGACGATAAAAAGCCACCTCCAAGCACTAAGACCTCTGGCGCCATCCAACCCATTTGTTATACCTGCCGTGATTAACCCTGAGAACGCACCCGAAAGTAGAGATCCTGAGTATAAAAGAGCCGTTCTTTTGACTAGTTCTTTACGTGTGTACCATGCAGAAAGGTAATACAGGCAGCCGGGCTAAATTATGATTAGAAGATGATGTAGTGTGAGGTGTAGTGAAATATATGACTTACAAAGTAAGCCGCCTCAACAAATCCAAGAATGAATCGACAGGCGAGTAGACCACCATAAGTTTGACACCCAGCTGTAGCCCCCGAGATAACCCCCCAAACTACCATACATCCAGGAAGATAAAGGGACGGTTTGCCAAGCTTGTTAAGAAGAAGATTAGATGGCACTAATAGGGTCCTCGTCAGCAATACTCCATGATCTTGCTTGCTTCTGGGCTCGGGCAATTACCTTGCATCAGCAAATATCCCACAAAAAGAATACTAACAGAAGTCTGAAACTGATCTCCAGTCAACTGTAAATCTCTTTCTAGTCCAGCTAATTTTGCAGCAGCGATATTGTTACGGTCCAGGTAGTTCATGACATAAATAAGAACAATCATAGGAAGTAATCTCGTATCGACTTTTCGCCTCAGTGAAGTTTCAATTCTCTTACGATCTTCTGGTGTAAGATTGCGTACGTAGGCTGGAACACGACCAGATTTCGCGGGTGTTGAGGAGGCATATTCTACGAACTCTACTTCGTTAGAGTTGATCTTAGTATCGGTGTCGGTATCAGTTGGGGAAGCTCCAATGGGTGCCATAGCTCATATGATGCAATTTTTGTGGTATTCGCGATTGATAGGAAATGATATTGTTGATTTAGAATTGGCACAAGCTTCTAAAATTATATTGGGGATGGAAAGTAACTCTTACTGGATATACCAAGGTAAGATCTAAATAAAAGATAGCTTGAGAACTCATAATTTTGATGAAAGCTGTCACAGCTATAAAGCAATGATACATGGGGACATACAGCTCAATATGCGGTATGCGGGGCCCCTCACTTCCCCCGCGTTACCCCACGGCTTACGGAAAAGGACATTGCAACCTTGCCATCACTTATGCTCTTAAACCTGCGATAGCAAAAACGCCCGAAAGGCACGTGGTATTGCTAAAGATTTGCATACGGGTATGCAGCCGTTCAAACATGAATCACATTATACATATCCGGTCGGCTGCTGCAGAGTGTCCAATAGTCCGGACTGCAGTCCAACAATAAAGATTGTTGAATCCGTAAACCAATGAGAACATTTCAAGTCATCTAAGATATTGAATTTGATTAAGACACTAAACTCTTTTCGAACTTCTAACTGCTTTTAGATATTAGAACCCTTATATTATTGGACTGTAGTCCGGAATAGTGGATACCCTGAGCTGGTATCTTGGTTCCGTATAAACGGATGAAGCTGAGGATGAGAAAAGTGTGTGGCGAGTGCACAGCCGGAAATGTCAAGGGCATAATGCGGAGATGTGAAACAACTACTGTTGGTGATATTTCCGGATATCAGATGAGGCTTTAGAATGGCTGGCACTGTGACGTGAACAACGCAATCCTACTCTGACACTTACCAGATTGCGTTTGGCCCTTTGATGCTATCTGACTTGATAAGCTCCTCTCATTTCAATGGCAGGGTCACAGCACAAGAATAGTAAAAAGGGTGCGTTGAGAGATAACAGCGTTACATAAAGCACGAATAAGAACGACTGATACGAGTGGCTTATAATCAAAGATATTGAGAATATTGTACTAAATAGAATAAACTTAAAAATGATGAATACAACAAGCGTACATCGAAGTGATCACCACTCCTTTCTCCAACTATCGATAAATTTCTTGACCAGCCCACTCCCCACAATGTCGCAACCATTCTTAATAGCCACGGACTTTGAACCCGTCTTCTCCGTTTTGAAGACAAGTCCCTGTCGACCAGGTTTGTCATTATCATATTTTTCAGTGAAGAAATCCAAAAGTTTTATCGTTGGGTTCTTATCTGGATCCTGTTCGCTCTCCCTGAGTAGCTTAATCCATTCTCTTTGATTGACAATATCAAACTCTAATCCCGCTGCATGTAAAGCAGGAAGAAGGTCATTGGTCCAGGAGAAAGTGTGTGAGTTTTGTACATGGTAGACAATGTCTTTTGAGTCCGGTTCATGCATAGATACATCTGGTGAATAGTTCTCGAGGCCAGCGATCTCCAGAACAGCTTTTGCAACAATATCAACAGGTAACCAGGAAGGTGTCTATATATCGTTAGTACTGGCATCAAGAGTGTACACTATGGTGATTCTCACCTCATCTAGGGCCGGTAGAGCATGAAGTGTTGTAGCACTTCTTATCATCAGTGAGATGGCCTCTGTACTATTCCACAGCCCTTCCATTGTATCTCCAACAATCTGACCAACTCTCAAAACCTTTGCCAGCATTCCAGTCTGTCTCGCAGCTTCTCCGATCACAGTTTCAGTGACTAACTTTGACCGAGCGTATCCCATATTTTGAGCATAATTCAGATTTGTAATGTACGTTTCCTCAATCGTCGCAGGCAAAGGAGTACCTGCTGCCGCTGATATGGAAGAACAGAAGAATAACTTTGCGGGAAAGGGCATGCGGACAGTGAGGCACAAATTCAAGAGGTTCACAGTTCCTTTGATGTGATGCGACTCGAAGCTTTGGACGCCCAGATTGAAGTTTACAGCCCAGGCACAATGAATCACTGTTGTAAGATTATCTCGCAAGGTTTGAATTAAGGTGGTGTCGAGGCCAAGATTTGTGTTGCTGAGATCTGATGAAAGACAATGAATCTTTGAGAATGATTTTGGCGATAATTTCTTGGCGGAAAGAGTATTTCTGACTCTTTCCTCTGCTTGTCTTCGATCCCTAGCTCGGACAAGACAATATACTGCTTTGACGAAGTTTTTTTCTACGAGCTGAGAGAGAACATGTGCCCCAAGTGAGCCGGTAGCACCAGTCAAGATCTTCGGCAAAAGGTTAGTAGGCAACAATAAACCCTTGAACTCATTACTTACAATGGTTTCCCCGTCCACGATCCTGGAACCTGGGACATGTTTTTCAAAATGAGAGTATTTTTGAATCAATTCCTCCATTATTTTGATCTCATCCTTCTGCTCTAATACCTCGCCTTTTCGAAGAGAATCTAAGTGTTCAGCTAAGTCTTGCACACTCGGAAACTCAAAAACCACATTCTGACTCGGTACTGCAGAGGCCAGATCCAACTCGCGCAAAATAATACCTCGAACTGCAATCGCTTGCAAACTATCAACGCCTGCCTCGAAGAAATCAGTATCTCTTTTGAGATGCTGGATCCCAACTCGTTCTGCGAAGACACCAAGTAGGAAGTCTTCTAACTGTTCTCTACCCAATTGGAGAGTACCTTTCAAACAATCTAGTGGTGTCTCAAAGCTCTGGTACATAGAATCTATGAGATCTTCGAACTTTTTGTAGAAAGCAGGTCGAATCATGGTTCCTTTATCTGTGCAGGGATAATCAACACCAGCGTTTAGAATATGAACCATTTCCTTCGAAATCTGACTGAATTTCTCCACTCTTGAGTTTGCGGCAACTACCACTGGCCAGAGCCTTTCTAGCAATGCTTTTTTACCTATGCTGGTTGCTTTCTCGCTTGGAACGACGATCAACCCAGGAAATGCTCGGCCAACGCCAAACACGCACGCTTCTCTTACTAATTCATGCTCTCTAATCTGATGCTCGTATGTGATCGGGAGGACTTTTTCGCCATTGACAAGCGTAACACGATCATCTAACCGTCCAAGATATTTCCATGCATTTGGTATTGAAGGATGAGGGGTAAACAAATCACTCGTTTTGAACGAATTTGGAGGACTTTGAGAATTTGAGGTGACTTTTGACGGTAAACCATCTAATACCACACATTCGAATGTGTTCTCTGATTGTTGCACCATTTGAATGTATGGTACACATGATGGTAAAGGTCTGACATAGTTCCATGCTGTATCTTCTCGTGGACGAAAAGAAGTCATGAGCTGCCCTATCTCGGTACTGTATGCTTGGTTAGAATTTATCGTTCCAGATGAAGCTGCTAAAACTTACGCGCCGTAATGACCAACTAAGTAAACTCCAGCTTGTGTCAAGCGGTCTCCAAGATCATCCGGGCAGCTACTTCCCCCAAACAAGACTAATTTGCATCTTCTCAGAGCCTCGATTCCACTTTCGGACTCCGCGAGTAGCTTCAAAGCGTAAGGTACACCATGAAAACTTTCAGGTTTTACTGCAGCCATTCCTTCGATCAAATTCTTTCCCGTCAATGGCAGGTTGGCATTGAACATAGAAATCTCCTTTGCTGAGTGGATCGCTCTAAAGAATGATGATAATCCGTGGTTATGATACAGAGGCAATGTCAAAAATGCCCGGTAACCGAAACTGTTGGAGTAGTTGGATAGACAAGCCGCATGTGTTTGAAAGATTGGTTTTGGAAGCCCTGTTGAACCCGATGAATGGATTATGAATGAATTACGCGTTGAATCCAAGGCAGTTCCCACAGATCGAGGAAATCGTGGGGTCAACGGAGCTTTGATATCATATTGGGACTGTCTCAGCAAGGGATACTGAGATACTTCCAGCTCAACTTGAATCAATTTGATAACGTCTTGGTGATTATCTGAACTGACAACTCGCTTACATTTTGTCTTTTCCAGAAGAGAGATGTATGCTTCTGGTGCTAATCGATTAGAAAGCAACAGAACTGCGAAACCCAGGCGTGATAAGGCAAAGATGGTAGCGACGTAATCAAGATTTGACGGTGCTAAAAGCGCAACGACTTCTGCAACAGGACTTTTTGACAACTGCGTTTCTATTAGAATGAATCCCTAACAATTGATTTGCATACTAACACTGGGAATGAGACCAAGTGATGAGTACGCATTTGCACCATGGTCAGCGAATCGATCAAGATCCCTCGCCGTGTAATGAACATAGTCCGATCGACCCTTCAGGCTACCGGGATATGCTAATAGAGGGACATCTGGAATAGTCTGACTTCGGTTGTAAATCAAGTCGTCGACAGTGTATAGAAGCCGACTAGGTATAGTCTTCGCGGGTTGAGACGAATTTTCTAACCTCTCATGTGGTGCTGTAAATGCTCTAGTCTCGACTATGGCCGACATGGTTCTGAATTGTCTGAATTGTAAAGAGATAAGAAGAATGGCATGCAGCCGTGTGTGTTCTCTGTTTGATGAGGCTTCCTGCCCGGATGTATCATAGCGCTATATATGACTGGAGGAATATTTTTCCTTGGAGGGTTATTGAGCTGCACTGCATAGCCTACACAAGTATCCGTGCCCCAGGTGCATATCCGAGATCCGGAACTAGGAAAATAACGAATCACGGATTATTCTTGGAGTGGGGACGCGTATGAGAAGCGTGATGATAAACTAATATCCGGAATTATTGCCCATTCCCGTGTCCCATTGATCATTTTGATCTCCTGGAAATATGAAGTCGAAGCCACCCACGCCGCCAGTAACCTATGAAGTAAGCATAGTTTCCATTGAGATTCTATATAAGAACGAACCAAAGAATCAAATTGGCCCCAGCCAGTGAGAGAATCCATAGTCACAGAAGGACTTGACTCGATATAATCGCCATCAGCTCCGTCAATTGAACGTGCTACTGCAATTCCGCCATTCCCATATTCGTGGACCGCATTCGGTACAGTGACAAGACTTTCACGGTTTGGATGGGAACCGCGCTCAGTCTGGGTAGCATGAGATCCGTGGTTTACACCTTGTCCTTGGGGGTTTGTGATAGCCTCTAGTCTAAGTTCTTCCAGCACTACACTATATCTCTGTGCCAACGATTCATTTTTGGCTTTAGAGGAAATCTGGGAATGACAGCGAACAGCAGCCTCAAAGTATTTGATATATTGCTCTCGAGGATGATAGCGGTGTTGTATCGTGTATACGTATAACACAACCACCGCACAGAATGCGAAATAATGAGTGAACTATTCGAGTCAGGATATTGCTATAGAGTTGTTAGGAATGGCACTTACCCAAAATGCTTGGTACAGTTGCCCGGCCTCCGTCAAATGATTAACGATGTTAGTGATTTCCATTGCTGCCTGTAAACAATTGAGGACATTTTTGTCCACGGAGTTGCCAGTTGAAGTTTCTCTAGAATGGCACGAGTTTCTTTTATGAAGACTGGCAAAATCTCGCAATAAGAAGGGTCGATGAACTAAGATTAGTGCATGCCAATATGAGAGATTCAGGACATTTCTTTGACGTTGGAATAGAGGTATCAATAAAGACGTATCTACACCCTTAGCATCTAGAAACCCAGTGAAGTTCGTGCGCCACTCTTGAAGACTTTTGCAATACTGGTCTGCTAAAGAAAGACGGATAGTGGAAGATGGTGGACGAATGGAATACAGATCGCGAAGAATATGACTGATTATCTGGGACAGCCTGTAGAGAAGTGAGCTTGCAAATACAAAATTGAGATTCTTACGCTTACATTCCATGAGCAATAGGTGCCATCATGATAGATTGGGCTCTAGACTTATTGACGTGAACGTGTCTTGAAGTAAGATCAGAGTCATTTACACAACTCGGGAGTTCCTAAATTGAAGTCTTAGAATCTTATGGGGTAATCGCGATTGTCAGCCTGATATAGGGATAGCTCACTTGATCTATATCATCATCGTGAAAAGTTCGAGGTCTTCCGAGAGCTGCGCTTAGATAATTATCCAGTGTGTATGCACACCAAAAAACTCGCTTTCTGCATTCTAGTTCAATCATATCCACATTATTGTGAGACTCTAAACGTCTCTTGCGATGGATACCGAGAGCGAGGATCAGATGAGCCGTTGTTCCGAATAAGCTCCAACAATGGTTGACCCTTGATTGTGATAAGAGATAGAAGCATTGACACAGACGAGCTTGAACACTAGTTAAAAGCACTCCTCCAGTTTCAGATGTCAGTTGACGATCAGCGGCGTGGAAGTATCGGGAACTAAAGTATTGTTAGCTTGAGCAAAATAACATAATGATGATTGATTCGTTTTCAAAGTATACAAGTCCTCGGAGTTCCAGGCTGGATATGAAAGCTGTCTATGCTCCACCATAATTCAATGACCAAAAAAATCCAATATTTGAGCGGGATCGAGAGTGATTTGGCCAATTAAAGAGCCGAAAGCCTCTCATGAATAAATTTAACTCTTAATCATTAAGCATCTCGCAGTATTTACCTCGTATCAACATCATTCTGTTTGCCAACGCCAGGCATGTAATCTCTTGCTTGAGCAAAAACCATAAATAAAAGAGCCGTTCGTCCTTTGGCACCGCTTTTCCGTTGAAAAGTTCCCAGATTATCGTAAAATTCATGTACCCAGAGTTCAATAGTTGGGCGATGTAGAAAGCGATGGGTCGGAACTGCAAAATCAAAGTATCTTGCAACAAGATTCTCGGCGTCGGATTTTGGGGGAAGTACGAAAAAGGAAGGGTCAAATTCTGGTAGGGGAGCATCCCCAAATGTGAATATTGATGAATCCTGGGAGAGTGTGATCTCTCGGTGTAACTTCTTCTGCACTCTCAATAGAAAAGAGGCCCCAGAGGAAGGACCCACGTAGTGTCCCTGGAGGTCAGTTTGCGGAGGCTCTGGTGAGTTCCGAGATGATTGCATTCTCGAGATTGGGTTCGAGTTCTCAGCGATAGTAGGCTGGAGCCGGGCCAATGTTGATGCAGCTATCGCTACATCATGTGGGATACTGGCAAAATCTCCGCTCAATTGGCTATGGAACGCATTGTGATGATTTGGGAAAGGTTTGGCAGCTTCAATCACGTGTTCATGTTCAACACTGGTAGAACTTTCGGCATTTTCAGAAATACCTGCGAGATGTTCAAGGTGTTCTTTCTCTGTCGTTATTGGAGGTATTCTCCCACGCCTATAGGCTGCTGTGAACTCACAGATCAAGCCAGCAGTTGTACAGAGATTGCAAGGTTGATTTCCGCTGCATCTTGTCTTTTTCTTTGAAATGCATTTGTGAGATGTCTTTTCCGCAAAATGTGGGGTTAAAGCATCTTACCTTTTACAACGATCGCAAGCTCGACTTACACGTATTCTCTCAGTCTCATCCCTTTTCCGTCTTTTTGCTGCGGGCGCCGGTTGAGTCTCTGTGCTCTCATCCCTTGGATGAGCTACCTCAGCTGTTGGCGGAGAATTCAACGAAGTGTGTGATTGTCGAGCTTCCGTCATTATGATTTGCGTAGTGCAAACTTTCTCAGATCCGAAACATAGAAGAATACTTCCGAAGGGGGGTCTGCAGGATAATGGTTCATAGAATTGTCTTTGGTCCGGATATTTGAAAGCTGGTGGTGCGGGGAAGTTGAGCTTTCCGGCCAAAGCAAATGACAGGGGGTGTCGGGCCCCCACTTTCGGGCCCAAGCGGCAATTTCGAAATTATTACTTGCTAGCAGATCCATACCTACCTCCTATCCAGAACAATCCTGGCTCGGATGGCTATTCTGCTCTTACCTTTCCCGAGCTTACATACGGATATGCCCATTTTGTCGATATTTGCAGAACAATGAAAAATTCTTGGTTGGAGGAATTGAAATATCATATTGCGAGCTAGGTATTTTACCATTCTCTAATCTCACCGCCTGGGCCAATGAACCCCGGGCTCACCCAAGGCTCCGCTCCTTGAGAAAGTCTACGTATTTGCTCCTCGTCAATATCTATGCCAAGTCCTGGACCCTTCATCAAATCAATATAGCCGCCGGTTATCTTCCAGACCTCTGGATTGGTTGTGTAACTCGTAAGGTCTTGCCCGCCAACATTGTAATGGATACCCAAGCTCATTTCTTGAATAACATGATTTGAGCAAGCCGCCGCGATCTGAATATTGGCTGCGAGAGCAATGGGTCCTAAAGGGCAGTGCGGCGCGAGAGCGACGTCATAAGTCTCGGCCATAGAGGCGATGCGTTTCATCTCACTGATCCCACCACAATGACTAATGTCTGGCTGTAAAATATCTATAGCACCAGCTTCAAGGAATGGTCGAATATCCCATCGACTATGGAGACGTTCACCCAGGGCAATTGGGGTGCTTGTTAGTTGCGAAAGATCTTTGATGCCCCCAATGTGTTCTGAAAGCAGTGGCTCTTCCAGGAACATTGGTCGATGTGGTTCCAGAGCCTTTGCTAGCTGCTTGGCCATTGGCTTGTGAACTCTACCATGAAAGTCAACTCCAACATCCATTCCAAGCTCTTTGACAGCTTTCACTCGTTCTATACAGCCATCCAGGGCAGATGGCGAATCAAACCATCCGAGATCCTCTGTACCATTCATTTTGACTGCTGTAAATCCTTGGTCTTTTCTAGCCTGACTACTCTTGTTAATTTTTGTCCGTAGAGGCTTGGGATAACATACGCTTGGCTGGCAATATCAGAAGGTCTATCTCCACCAATCCATGCGTATACCTTTATCTTGTCCCTGACTTTTCCACCCAGTAACTGATATATGGGTACATTTAACCTTCTAGCTGGAGAAACAATCAGTTAGAGTACCTGGATGGATTGATGAAGCATACCTTTCAAATCCCACAAAGCAATATCGATTCCGGATAATGCGCTCATGAGAACCGGGCCTCCACGATAGAATCCACTTCTCCAAGACATTTGCCATATATGTTCGATATCACTACATCTAGTTATTAGATGTACTAATACGACATCTTAAGTCCACATACTCAGCTTCCATTCCCGTGTATCTTGCGATATAAGCGTCTAAACAACCTTCAACGGCTTGGGTATGACCCTCAAGAGAGGCTTCGCCCCAACCTACATTGCCACCTTTGTCTGTGATTTTTACAAAGAGCCATCGAGGTGGTACACGAAAGTATTCGATAGATGCTATTTCCGGCATTATGAAATCTGTGATCAATGTGTAACTTTGGGCGTGCAATTCAGAACTATATGTGGTCTCAGATGAATAGCTGTCTGATTCCGAAGACCCGAAGGCCGGAAATAGGGTGGGGTAAAGATGCAGTAGATCTGATGATCCCGGGTAAGTATTGCATCCACAAATTTGACATCCGGTCATCAGCGGGTAGTTTTATTGCAAGATATGGCAAATTAAGATGTCTTATTTTACTATTTAACGATAACTAGCATAGTGTTCATGCGGCGCGCAACTTCCTTTGAGATTCTTTCCAATCTTCGACACTCTTTCTCAAACTTTCTGGGCTGACCTCGCCAAAGATATCCACTCCGAGCCGTGCTGGGAAATTATATCGATGGTTTCGGTCCAAAGAACATATCTTCCGGAACGCATCACCTGGCAATTCAAAGTCTATCAGTGGAATTAGCTTAGCAAACTTGTAGATACTGAGCATGGAGGTGTCACTAACCTTGGAAATTATCGTTTATACGCTCTGGTGTAACGGATTTTGGAAGAACAATAGTGCCTCTCTGAACAGCCCAGCTGATAAGTAGTTGCGCTGGCTGCTTTCCCAAACTTTTCGCGAGGGAGATCACCGTGGGGTCATCTACGCCTCTTGGCAAGTTGTAAATATTGTTTCCAAGAGGACTGTAGGCGGCCACTGCGATATTCTGGGACTTGTGCCAATTCAACAAGTCCGGTTGTTGCAAATAAGGGTGTGCCTCAATCTGATTGACTGCCGGCGGAATTTTTGCAGTTTCTAACAGAGCTTCGACCTTCTCTCTGGTGAAGTTGCTAACTCCGATACTTCTAATCTTTCCTTTTTCGACAAGGTCTTCCAAGGCTGCCCACGTATCTTTAATTGGAACATCGATTACGATGATCTCCTCTGTTTTGGGGTCAACCGGAAATCGTTCCTTGGACTGCGGAAAAGCAACTGGCCAGTGGATCAGATAAAGGTCAAGATAATCAGTCTGAAGGTCTCGTAAAGATGAATCGAGCGCGGCTTCAACATCTTCAGGCTTGTGATCTGTATTCCACAATTTGCCCGTAACCTAAATATTTTTCAATGAGCACACAATCAGTAAAGAAGTAAGGTGTCAGTACTCACAAATATGTCTTTCCTGTCTACCCCTGATGCTTTGATTCCTTCTCCCACTTCCGTTTCGTTCCCGTATACAGCTGCTGCATCGATATGGCGGTATCCTGTTTTCAGTGCATGTGCAACAGCCTCCTTGACTTCATTTGGTTTTGATTGCCACGTCCCTAAACCAACCACTGGAATGCTGTATCCTGAGTTCAACTTGACGGAGCGATTGAGGGCCATGGTGAAATTAAACCGCGAGAATATCTGCTGGTACTGTTTATTAAAACATTGACAGATATTCGAGGTTTTAAAGGCAAATCAGAGCCACTGTGGATACATCAATAATGCATCAATGATGTCTTTTCGACTTATCCGTAGCCAGGTAGCCCGGGTATACTTTTCCGTGGGCATTGGTGGATAAAGAACATCTGCAGTTCCGCACCTGATCATAATCGAATGATACGATTAATAAGATAAATCAGGATGATATTGAACCTCTGATAAAAGGGAGGCGCAAATCCTCATACATCCAAGTCGAGTTTGTTGAGGAATTTCTTGAAGTGAAGCTCTGAGTCCTAAGACGTGCAATCAAGTAGTGATGACTAATCACCGTGAAGTACCTCCCGAGGGAGTTTTTGTTCCCGTCCCGACCTTTTTTAAGCCATCAACAACACCTCTCTCTACAAATCAAGCAGCAGTAGATGTTTCAACTCAGGTTCAACATAGTGTTCACCTTGCGAAGAATGGAATACGTGGACTGGTGCTTCTTGGGAGCACAGGAGAAGCCATTCATCTTTCACGCGCCGAACGATCCGAATTGATAGCTGGTGTTCGAAATGGACTTACCTCCGCAGGCTTCTCAGAATATCCAATTATGGCAGGCGTGCTAACTAATTCTTTAAATGAAGCATTAGAATGGTTGGCCGATGCAAAGGAAGCTGGAGCACAATGGGGTCTTGTGCTTGCACCTGGATATTTCGGTCCTGCTGCGAACCAAGAGAACATTAAAGAATGGTACAAAATCGTGGCAGATGCTAGTCCTATTCCAATATTAATGTAATGTCCATGTCTCTCTCGTGTCGTCATACAAATCTAATTCGCTACCTCTGCAGCTATCATTATCCTGGAGTCACAAACAACGTCACAATAAGTCTCGAGACTTATACGGAGCTCGCTGCTCATCCCAATATCGTGGGGTGCAAAATGTCCCATGGAAATGTTTCACATCATCTGCAAGTCTCCTTGACGCCAGATATCAATCACGAAAACTTCCGCGTATTCAGCGGGTTCGGCCAACAGCTTGGCCCTATTGTGCAATTCGGCGCGGCCGGTGTGATTGATGGGCTTGCCGCAATTTATCCTCGAACAGTTGCACGTCTTTTTGAACTTGCGAAAAGGCGTCCTGTTGAATCTGCAGAATTGCAAGAGTTGCTGTCGCTTCAGTTCTCAGTGAGCCGCGCAGAGGAATTTGTTGTGAGATGGGGAATAATCGGGATCAAGGAAGGGGTTTATCGAACTTTAGGTATAGGAAATTTGGAAGGTGGAAGATTGCCCTTGAGGGGCAAATTACCCGAAGGGGAATGGCAGTCCTGGAATTTTGCCACTAGTGCCATGGAAAAACTTGAAAGTTCATAAGTTTTCGCGGCTTATGATGTTTTCAACAATTGTCAATCTCTCACATTAGCTAAATTGCATGTTGTAAGTAGAGCAAGGTTCAAATTAAACAAATTTTTGAAGTAATTGGCATCCCTGGGGAATACTTTCGTCCAACTCTGGGCTAAACATCCTGCCTTATGATGTTCTCCTCCATTTCCACTCCATCCCGATATTATTTTTGAGAGGACTATGCGGAAGTCATATATTTCGTGTGTATTTCAAGATGGTCACTTACCTTCTGAAATTCACCAAACTCTCAAAATCAAAATATCATGAAAGACCGGGGACTGGTTGGAATACAATATCTCCTTTCTTGACAGCATCTTCACCAAGAAGCCCCCTCCTTTCTGGGGACAAACATTTCATGCATCAATGCGTCTCGTGCTCATTAACTTCTACTTATAACTTCTATTTCAATTCTGCAATGCTGCCACTCATTCACTTCTTATCGTCACTAAAATCCTTACTTCGAGGGATGCCGCGGCGCAATGTAATTGTTCTCGTATCATGCATATTTTACCTTCATCGCCACGTAATAATCAAAATTATACTTCCAAGTCAGGAACCAGCTGTTTTATTGAATACCAAATCTTCCAATGGGAACACGTCCACGCAAAATTTCCCAAAAACCACCGGGATTTTCACGTCCAGAACAAGTCGTTGGCCTACCGAAAATTCGAACAACCTGCGCTTTAGTCTCCCGTTTCTTTTGCGGAAGATGCTCCGTTTATCAAGGACTTTGAGTCTCTTTATCAAGAGGCTATGGATGAGCTTGTGCGAACAAGGAATCGTGGTAGAATTTAGAACAAGTGCTTAGGAAGTTCTACAATTGGCCATCCATCTAGGAACTATGCTCAGACATTTCCAAGAGATGTATATTGTTCTTCCCAGATTCACACAGAAGCATCGGGGCATTTGTAATTTATGATGCGTAAATAGCAAAGCAATTGGTCGGGAAATTCGCGAGATCCACCGCGACAATCAACGACGTCGAACTACTTGGATAAGAGAACACGGAGTTGAAAGAAAGGAAACAGAGGGAGGGTACATGGAGATTGAGACTAGATAAGTATAAGTTTATTCATATAGTAAAAGGGCCCATTCGAGACTGGTTGCAAAATGATGTCTTTTCAGTAAGACGGATAGTTATGCCATCTTGTCGAATTCGAACACTCTCGATTCCTCAACAGCCTTCCCTTCACTTATCATTGAATCAATGGCCCGGAAACTTTCTAACACAGTGACTTAAGAAACTCGACTCTTCCAGAGTTCTCTATCTTGGTGTCAGGTTTATGCATGAAAAAACATTTCGCTCATGGCGAAAATGGGTACGTTAATTCAAACGCTGCCGTGAACATGTTGCTGAGGCCAGGACAACAAAAGGGTCTGGCTGCAAACCGGAACAATAATATTGATAGTGAATGTGGGAGTCTTCCGATTTCTATGTGCATGCGCATTCCTCTTGTAGTATTTCATGAATTTAAGATTAAACCAGCATATCTTCAAATTTACCAACGATACTAACAAATTCAGGCTGTAGAGATGTTGCCTTGGCAAAGGCACTTTGTGAGTACTGTGTTAATCTTACCGGGTCTGTTCCTTTACCAACGATTACCAACCTCCTACACTTCCTAATGGCTCAAAAAAGCACTGGTGTCAGCCAGCTATCACCATGCATCATGTCATGCCACGCGAGATTAGTAGTGTTTGTAAATTTGAGCTATCGCGAGAAATATTGCAGATTGCCAACGCAACAAAATTCTCCGGACTCTATTACCACCTCGTAGATCCGCATGTTACGCGGTCAAGTGATAATTTGGATTATTTGAGTGATGGCCTAACGTACACTGAGACAGAAAGTACTGAAGGGGCAAGGAGAGAAGAGCGGGAGAACGTAAATGCTACAATTAATCAGGAGAGGTACCCGAATAATCGAAAATCACAAGGAAAGAGTGAACGATATTGAAATTGCACTTAATGAAACGCAAGAGATGAGCACGAAGAGGGGTAAGGAGAACGGAGAAAAGCCTGGAGGAAATCTTCTCTCGGCATCAACCAACGATGAAGAGGTAATGACACGGTGCAACTTTGACCAAGATCAGGTACTTAATTTGAACAAAAACAACCTGCGAAAAGTTGGCGATGACGATTTCGGGGTAATGGAAAGGAGGGGGATTCCTGTAGATCTGTCCCATCAGCACAATGTTCTTCATCGAAAGAGGAAGGGTAGAGAGACGAACATAAATGTGATCAGTCATCTAGGGTTGATTTCGAGCCCTACAAATTGTTTGAGAGCTAGGTCTACTGCGACAGGGCATGTAAGCTAGCTATTTCTATTCCACTTTGCTATGATTAAGCTTGAAGCTTCTACTGACAGAAAGGAATCATGAGGGGGGGGACAACTTGGTTGAAATGGCTTGTGGACGATGATGTTAAGGGATAAATAGAGAACAGGTGCTAAAAGGCGGACTGGAATACTTGAGAGGAGCTGGAGTCAGGAACAGACCAGAATATGCAGCTTATATATAGGATATGAACACATGTATTAAAGCTAAGGGTTGGGTTGGGTTGGATCAATGGTTTACTGACAACATATGAAGTGGTGTTTGCAGTTGATTGGCGTTTCTCTTTCAAGAATGTGTTGAGAGTATCAGCCATGCGTTATGGATGAAATCAATAAATTCTCATACTTCGCTCATGATATCTTCTTCATCTCACACTCTCTCCGATTTTGAAATGCTCTTCCATTCATTTCAATTGTGATGATCGAGTTCCCCGATTTCATGCCGTAGATTCGGCAGCGATCCGACAACCCCTCCCGCTAGGCCTGTGGCATGCTGACATTGTAAGATACATGAGACAGAAAATTTAAGCATAGATTCCTGGGACCCAGAATATTTGCGACACAAAATCCGTCTCCATAATCCGCTAGCTATCACGATGATATTTACCGACGCCTTGTTAGTTCAAATCGACTCTCAATTATGTTGCAGCTTACAACTGTATTATCGGAGGCTGATAATGAAGGGGCTAGGGAGAAATGTAAAGTCCGTGCATAGTAACCTATAGATTGTTGTTTGTGAATGGATTGCAACTGGAATAGTCACTTATTTTCTATCACTAGCAGAAATTTAGATGGAATTCAATTTCGATAATGTTTTTATCAGTATGCGGGTCATATTAGTATGCGGGTCACTTATTTTATATACAAAATTTGTCCTGTGCGTAACCGTGCACTTTCTTTATTTAAGAATATAATTTTTTGAAAATTTTATATAAAATATTTAAATATAAATAAATTATAAAAATCTAATTATATTTAAAAAAAATATTGAATTAGTAAGTAGTTATTATAGAAATAGTCTTTTTGTAATGAAAATCGTGACAATTTATATTTTTTTCTAGAAAATAATAGAAATTCTGATTTGACATAAGATTTTAAAAAGATTGGATTTTTAATTTTTATTTAAAACTTTTTTTATATCAAAAAATAATAATTGATTATTAAAAAATAACTCTTTTCACCTGCTTGATTTAGGTGATTTCGAAATGACCTGCATACTGATATGACCCGCACACTGATAAAACACGTTATACTTTATTTGTTTATTGGGATTGTCAGTGTGCAACAAGAGTAATCTGGATATCTGTCGTGTCTCACTCAGAAGCCATCTCCAATTGAGATCATCACTGACATGTCGCTCCTTCCTACCCAATTGTCAGTTTCGAGCTTACGAATTGGACGATAGTGCGTGCTATCTTCGTTTGTAGTACAATTTGAAAATCGAAAGACGGCGACTTTACTTCATCTGATTCCGGTGCATGATGTGTGTGAAACATTCCTCTGTGTGGGAAGTTCCTGGCCGACAGCTACTAGTTAGTTGATAGCTAAAAAAAAACGCACAGAGCTCCGATCAACCATATTTTGGAGATTCATAATAACGAAGGTAGCTGTTGAGATTTTCAGATTATTCTTCCCTCAGTCTGTCCTTGTGCTTCTGATATCGGAATCCACGAGAAAACAGAAACTTCCCATTTTTGTACGGGGTTCCCTTGTAACCTCTAAGTCTAAACGTCATCGAAGCCGAGTTCTGCGAACAAAATATCAGAAGCTTACGACCTCGAAGTTGCTTCAACGACAAACTCCCTCGAAATCTTGGACATTGTGGTCAGTAGGGAGGGGATTCTTTGAGAATTTTCCAGGGAAAGCACGAGTTAGCTCAGCAACGTAACAATCTACCAACCATGACATCAACAATAGTCGGAATAGACCATCTGCTTCTTGGTATGTTTTTTCCGTCATTTAATTCCAATATGATCCCTTACTTAATAAAGCTCCAGGTACGCAAGAGCTCCTCCTCGCGATTCCACACCTCATACGTCCAATTCTTCTTACATTTGCTCTGTTCTTTGCTGTGTGTGTATTTATGTGCGCAGTTGCATATGCTTTTATCGCCGTGAAATCAAGTCTATATACGATTGTCAAGGATTCGGATGATATCTGCTCGAAATGGATGAAGAAGATTGTCGCTAGTGATGGATTTATTGAGATAGGGGTACTGGGATATGTGTTTGTGGTTGCATTTGGGGTAGGGAGGGGATTGGATCTGGTGCTTGGAGTTTGTTGGTGAGGGAGCCGGGGGGGGGGGGGGTAAAGGATGGACGGACAGGTTGCTATGAAATGAAAAGCATGGTCTTTGATTGCAGAGAGTCAATATCCTGATGTGCAGTGTTTAAGAATTACAAGAAGCATTTGGACAGTCTGTTCAGTCCTCGGATATGAATATTGTCAACAAAAGAACGCGTGAAAGAATGGTTGATGGAATAGATGATTCGAGTCTTTTGGACCACAATCATGCTTTTGGTTACTAAACCATCATCACGAAGCAAGACTTGGCCAACAATATCGGTGGATGAATAGCATCCTCTCTGCTCTCATTTGGATTTCCAGTAGATAAGTACCAGAAATATCCATCGCCTTCATATTACCATTTACTCGGAACAGGGTATTCAATCGTCATAACGTAGCGCAGCAATTTAGAACTTTAAATGTCTGAATATGATTAAATCATTTAAACAGTCTCAGAGATTGAACATGCAATCCAACGCTTTGGAACTTTCGATATCTGAATGTAATCAAATCATTTGGATAGTCCCAAAGATTGAACATCCTGCGAAGATTGAGTGGTCTTGAGCTGTTAAATCCTCATAGTTGGCATACTACAGTCCAGACTATGAAAGCATAAATCTAACAAAAGCTTGCAAAGAGAAGTCTGGAATGTTTAACATGAAATGCGCGATTTTGGGTGTAGTCAAGCAGAAATTGGAAGCAACATGAAATTTTTCACACTAATCAAGTTTTATAGTCATAGGAGAGAAATTGTTGTGCGCAGCAATCTTGAATTGAATATTTACAAGTAATCAAAAGTATATACATCTCGAAGAACTCAACTCCAAGACATCACCCATCAAAAGTCGACGAATGAATCTCCCCCGAATTTAATTCCATTGCAACCTGGCAACCGATCTTCCACTACATAATTTAGTAGGTAACTTTTCCGAAACCAGCGTTGGCAGTGACACTGGCGACAACGGTGCTGTATGCGGAAGCGGAAGCGACGTTCTTTCCGGAGAAATCTGAGAAGAAGCTGGTGGTGGAGGAGCTGAAAGTGCCAGAAGAACCGAAACCGTTGAGTTGGCAAGTATGTCCAAGGTAGGCGGAACAGGCTGCGTTGGCGGTGGTAGATGGAGCAGTGAAGAGCTCACCAGCGATTGGAGCTTCAGCGACGACTGGAATGTTCTGGAAAACGTTGCCCTCAGCGACGACGTAGGCACCGGCACCGATCTCGAACGCGCGTCCGGAGTTGTCGTACCAGTAGTTGTTAACGGCGTGGAGGAGGGTGTTTCCTTGAACCTTGGGGGAACGTCCAGAGGTGTGGTAGATGTAGTTACCCTTCATGGTGACCATATCGTTGGAACCATCGAGGTAGATACCCCAGTAGTGGTATCCGTCACAAGTGGCAGAGTAATCAGAGACACCGTTGATGTAGTTGTTGGAGAGAGTAACACGGTTGGAAGCGAGCGTACCAAGAACGATGTGTTGACGGGCGATGTGGTAAGTGGTGACGTGATCAATCCAGATCATATCAGCATCGTTAATAGTAATAGCGTCACCTCCCCAGACGTACTTAGGGTTGATCTCTTCGATCTTGATGTTTCTGAATCCAGGGTTAGTGTGAATTTAGCTAGGTTGACCTCGTGCTTTACTTACTGGATGATGATGTTGCTAGCACCGGAAACCATACGGAGACCCTTTCCTTGGATGATACCACTGGAACCCTCACCGATCAAAGTCTTGTCGGAAGCAACCGAGATACCGAGAACACCAGCGTTGTCGTAGGTGACGCTGGCAGATGGAGCATCTGGCTCATAGTTCTGACACCATCCATTGGCGCCATTGATAGCAAGTTGGCAGTTGGACGCGGTACCCCATGGTGCACATCCAGTGGCAGTGGTGGTACCCTCGGTTCCTCTGAAATCGAAGGTCTTGGTGAGGACGATGACACGAGGGGAGGAGTCTCCCAAGTAGGAAACGAGTTCGGCGGTTGTGGTTGGGTAGACAGCAGCTGCGGAACCACCACCAGTAACGCCCTTGGCGAAACCTTCTGCGGCTCCGTTGACTGCGACAGCAGCAGAAACAGTTTGTGCGACTGCGGCAAGCGCGGCGCTGAAAAGAGTGAACGACTTCATAATGAAGTCAAAGAATGTGTAATATGTATTGAGAAGTGAAGAGAGATCGTTGGGATGAGGAGGAAAAAAACTTGATACAGGATCTACATTCTGTTTATATAATTTTTGGCAACTTGCCATTTACTGTACTAACAATGACTGTTGCCCCCCTCAATTAGAGAAAATAGTAAGCCAAGAACCTAGGGTGGGAATTTGATGGGACCTCTGAGGATGCTGGGTTGAGGTTCATCACAAAAGACCCCTGTTACTGATTGAACATGGATGACGGATTGAACATTGAGTGACATGCCCACCTTTTGAAGAAGGAAGTTCTTTGATCCAAACTCTCCAGGAGATAGGTGGATGCTTCTCGGAATCAATCCAACGTGGTACGCATCAGCGGAAGAACTTGTTGTCAAGTGCAGTACACACGCAAGGTGGTCATGCTTCATTTCAACTCATGATATATCAAATAGGTTTTAATATTCTGAACAATTTTGGTCTACGAAGTATAGACAGGCGCAAGGTTGTAATGCACATTAGCTAGGGGTTTGTTGCCGCCTCCCGCTTTTGAAGCTCAAATCGCCTTCGTACACTCGCATTGTAAAGCTATTCTGAAATGGAACAAAGGCTACGTATCAAACCATGTACGTCAGCCTTGGTGATCTAGTTAACAAAAAGAAAAAGCGTTTCTGGTGTCAATTTGCTAACGTCTTACCTTGTATGTTAGCAAATTCCCGAATAAGGAAAGAAAGGTCTCTAGATTCTTCCAGGAACCCTGCTTCTATCGATGGCTCTAAGAAGGCCAAATGGTCCGCTGCCGTGTTTGGAGGGAAATTATGTTTACCGTTGAATTTACATTGTGTCATGGTAACACGAAATTCTTGCAATTGCTATGACATTTTCAAGCATTGTGCATCCCGTTCTCTGAAGAGTTCCAAAGAACATTCTTCAAATTTGGAAAATATATTACAACTGATTGTAATCATGCATCGAGGAGGTTCGTGTGCCAATTGTGGGGGTTTCATCGCGGTGAATAGGATGAGTTGGGATGCAATCTCCATTTTCTATCCCTGAATCCGCACGAGGCCAGGTATCTTGATTGGGACGGTGGGTCGATCAGTTATTGACGACACACCGGGACGTCGTTGATGGCATGATAGTATGATGGTACCAAATGTTGAACCCTCCCAAATTTCATTTCAAGAATTTTCCGTGTTCAATGCCAAGATGGAATATAGTATCATTAATATTCCGCCAAATACCGTTCAAACAATTGCCGGCAGAAATAGATGCAGCCCTAGATGGAATCCTGATCAGCCAAGGTCACAAGAACTTAGGCAACGCGCGTACCCGCTGCCGTCGCCAATTGCTGTTGCTATAGCACTGGGCGATGGGAATAGCAGCAACGATATTCGAAATATTACACATTTTTGTTCTTTTTTTGTTTCCGTCGTTGTTTATGGAGTTTGTGGTAAATTCAGGGGACGAGCTTAGACGCTTGGCCTTGTTTCATGATTTTTATCACAATAAAGTTGGCGGATCCCTTGATTTGGTTAACCGCTTTCCGCTTATAAAGGAGGCAAGATACTGAGGTTACACGATATCACAAAATTACAGAGAAAGCAGGAGAAGAGAGCCACGACTCCTACTTTCGGCTGTATCCATTACGTCGCCGAGAAGCCGAACCATATTCATGAACTGATTTTCACTGGGTCTTGAACTCAGTTTAGGAATGAATCTATTAATTAAATAAAAAAACTATATTCTCATGCTCTGCTCTCCTATCAATCTCCCACTCAAATAATTACTCTACATGATTGAAGGTGTTATCATTCAGATTTCGTCTTTTTGTAATTAGCCGGAGTAGCCCCCCAGGCTAACCGTCAAACGTGGTGCGAGGAGTGGGTATGCCAAGTGCGAACGCCAAGGCAATCCATGTGATGGATATATTCGTTAAGTGGCTGAGTGACTTACGGAATGTTTTGCCGCAAACTAATAGCTAACATACATCTCGGAAGTACAATGGACTGCTCGGGAATAATGCAATCACCCCCGTTCACTTCCTCTGGTACGTAGACAAAACGAAATGATACTGGTTAATCAATGAACTCCTTCTGGAAGGTCTTTTGAGGAACATCTGGTGACTGTGACATTTCGGGGATTTCGGGAATTTTGTCTGGAGTAATTACCAGGTGCAGATGGTCCTGTGTAGATCAGAATCCCAAAGCACCAAAACGAAATACACGCTGCAACTACTCTTCCTCGAATCAGATACATTGAGAGCCTCCTAAACTCCCCATGGCTTGATTCTACTCCATGTGAAGATCCGTCACTCCCGTCGCTGACATCGGAAGGATGGTGCCTTTTACCCAGAGCCAGACTCGATAACGTCTGATCCCACCGGCAATCGAACAGATCTGGTATAGCCACTAAAATGCGTCGGAGACGCCCCCAGACTCAAGCAAAGCCTCAATTGGTGGCTTCATTTCAGCCCTGATTTCTATCCACACCTTTGATGCTGGTGGAGTTATTTTGAATGGGGCATCAGAAATTGATTATGGGCTATAGACCGACGCATGGACCAAGATAAGAGGGACAACTGAGTGGCATTCATGCAAGATATGAGGGATGTCCTTCGGTCTGGAAAGGGGCCAAGATGATGAGGGAGGCTCAAAGCCTGGGCTTTCAGGTAGATGAGAATGCGCACAACTCTACCAAGCAAATTGTTGAATGTGGTCAAGTTTCCACTGTCCGAATGATCAAATCCTTGCCTTGTGCGAGTACGAAAGTATACATCAAGTGATACAAAGTACCATGTAGCTAGTAATTTGCTACATGCAATAGTTCAGAAAGGATAGTCTCAAGCAGGTTCTTGATGCGGTTACTTAGGCGCAATTCTTGTCCTTGTTGAAGTTTATTCGAGGGAAATTGCCACAATCTTCACGACCACCGGAAAATTGGGATTCGTCGTCCAAACAACGTAAGTCAGCCTGCGGCTCATATCAATGATATGCGAATGCGATCACCCGTAGCTGAGCCGTCAAGGTTGGGCTTGGTAACCCCGGCATTATAATCATCCCACTCTGCTCGTTGGAGTAATACTTATGGCCGCTTATGGCCGAAGTCGGCAGCTCAGGAAGTTTAAAAGAATGTCAAAATTCCGTAGCTCTTGGCGTTACACGCCGCCCAGCGAGGTCTCAAATTTCACAATCTTTGGCAAGTGTAAGTTTTCGGGTAATGGCTTGCACGTAGCATTCCGCATGTTGTGACGAATTTCTTGACTTGGCAGATTTCCACCAGGGGCAGAAGTAGGCAAGCTTCGAGCAAATAAGCCTTCGGAAAGTTTGCAAATTCCTCGGTCCAAACTACAATCTACACTCGGGTACTTTGAATATTGAAAGGTTTTCCAAACTCTGATAAGATTAGATGCAACTAAGAGGGTTTGGCTTTCAAAGTAAGATACAAACTTCTAAGAGATCTATCTTGTGATATGCGTTCAAGTTATGATGACCCAGGCGAGTTAATCCAGTAGAAGACAGCATCAGACCTATTAGAGTGCCATCAATGAACATGTGAGCAGTTTAGAATGCGAAGACTAGCTTTTTTCAGAGCTTGAGTCGAATGGAAATAAATGTAGGAAACCTGCAATATGTATTATATTGATGTATCAGCTTAATATCCTCAGTTCATATTATAGTCTTGACAAAATACGAGAATAACTGCACACCGTACCCAGTACTCCGGAGCTGGACTCCATAATCGAAAACATCGCTGTTTGATTTGGATCAAAACTTCTGAGTGATGCAACGATTGTATTTCTCTTGTAAGTTCATTTGTGATCGTTTGAGTAATTGGAAATCCAAGGTGACTTGGTTGTGCTATATCATTTTAGTCTAAGTCTTTCCCTGACTTTAAATGCCAGTCATGAACCACTTCCTGTAATCTTACAAAAATAAGGAGACTCTCTCCTCCTCTCCCTCCTAACAAAGTTAGAAAAAGGGTTCGACATCTGTTCGATTGCGCAACATCTTGCATACACTTTGCGAGGGCAATGGAAGTAATGCTATCCCATCAGTTCGAACAAATGTGCTTGACTTGGTAAGCTCCCTAATCTCAAATAGTATTAGATCATTCCGTATATCTATAAGAATAGCAGGTGGCATTTTTGAATAAGTGGTCTGAATGGGCAGTATTGGAAATGAATGCCATACATTCAATAGGGAAGTATGACTATTCACTTAAACTTTTGAAACTCCTTGAGATCTTGAAATATTTCATAGAACAGCGGCCCAATAATTGTATTCAACGTGGTGTAGATTTTCAAAATGAGATGAAGTCGACCTTCTATATACCGATGAAAACTGAATTTTACAGATTATTGACGCTTGACAGCTCAAATAAACGTAGAAGATTTATCGCTCCGCCACTCAAAATAGCTTCTTTGTTTACCGATATAAACTTACAAATCTTAGTCTCATTGTTGCGGATAGTATCGCCAACTCTAACAGAAAAAATAGCAATGGATTTTCCAAAGAGCATTTGTTCAAATTGTAAGATCATTTCTTGAATGGTCTGTGTCTTCCAAACACGCCTTAGCCCTACAGCTTCTCTCCTTGTCAATAACAACCGTTTCTCCTCCCATCAAGCTCCTAAGAATACTGCCAGAAGTAGATATATCCTACATAACTGCAAATCTAAGCTCAGCAAGTATCCCTTCCATCTCTATACACGCAGTCATTCATTGTTTTCTTTTGAAACTGCGGAGAGGGCTTCTGGTGAATTCTTGGCCGATGTGAATGTGGCTAGAATAAATCATTCCACAGAACTAGAGATGGCTTTCTCATCCCAGCCTGGATTACCAAAGTTGGCCCAAACCTGAGTATTCCACTTAGGGTCTGAAAAAAAGGCCATTGATGCCTCTTGATTCTTTGAAGAAGTGAGTCCCCTCTAACATGGAACATTTTAATCAACCAGCATTGAAGATGGAAAACTTTGGAACAGCGTTCCCAATTCAAAATTTGTTCGTCTTATCTGCAGGTCAATAAGGGGTAAGGGGTCCCTACAGACCTCCCCCTCTTTTCTTCCAAACAAATCGTACACCTAAGCAGACGATGAAGGATGGCGGGAAGTACAATTGGTATACCAGTATATCCCTGCACAAAAATTTCAGTAGTGATTTAGTTAGAATTCAGAAATACGACATCAAGTATGTAGATCAGAGCAACGACTCGTCGATGTGCCAATTTATTGAAACTATAAATAATCTATACCTTGAATCGAGTCGGACATTAACTCGGTGATGTCCTTATTTGATTTGAATGATTGAAAAGGTCCTGCCGACGCTTCTCTGGACACAGCAGTCGGAAGCCATGACGTTAAATTGATGGTGAACTTGGGAACGGTGAGGATCAACAAGCAGAATGACAAGTGTGTAGATGCCACATTTTTGAGTGGCGGGTAGTATGACATCGACCTCAGGGCATTTAATAGTCCGGATCGTGGTCCAACAATATAGTTTTGAATGTCTAAAAACAATCAGAAATTTGAGAAGAGTTCAACGTTCCAATCAAATTCCATGATTCCAATGGTTTTAATATTCTAAATGATTTGGGGATTTGATAATCTTCACCTGCACTGTGGGATTGCAGTCCGAACTATCAGACACTCTAATCGATCTTCTCATTGGATCAGATGGAGACAACTCGACTGTTCGCCAAACACTGTTTCTGAGGTAGAACCGGAGCCACCGTTCAGTAACTATGCATATCGTGCTCTTGTTTGATGCGATAATACACAGAAAAATCCAGCTATGAAAGCTGCAAATCGAGATCTGGATGTCAGACAAGTTATATATCATCATTGATCCTACCAGCGTTGATGGAAACCCGAATTTCGTCCTATTGCCTAATGTGAATCATGTTGTCTGTCATGTAGAGGATATGTATATAAAAGACTTGCATCTAAAATGTGCAGAATGTGATCCTGAAATTGTCTGAATCGTGAATACGATTCCTGATGCCTAGCGGTAGTCGCTGCTAGTAGTTGGTCCATTGAAAACCTGATCGTCTCCGGATGAGAGCATGATTTTCATGTTGATGCTGCACATGCCTGGGCAAGTGAGCACGAGATATATTCAATCGTTCATTATCTACAAGTGAACGATTTGGTCAAACGCACAGCTCAAGATGCAGCCACATGGATGGAAGATGGCGCATCCTTTCGTCGTTGCATTTGACAAGTTGTCCAGAAGCACTTCTCACTTGAAAAGGCTATCGAAAGGTGCAAGAAAGCTCGAATGCCCAAAACGCATTTGAACTAACAAGATTCACTTGTAAATGATGCGTGAATATCGCTACTAGTGACAGAGAATGATAAATTCAAATAACTAAGGATTTCTGTGTTCATAACCGAAGTTCTTGTTCCCGTTGCATTCGGTGTCTCGAGTGGCTGCCGTAGACTCAGACCGGTAGGATCAGCTGATCTGAACGCTAGCTAGTGATACCGAAATGATTTCTTACGCATATTTTTGTTCGAGCCAGCACTTCTGTTTTACATCAAATTGACTGACATTATGGGAGATCTTACAACTTTCTAGTAAAAGAAATGCGGATTTATTCTTGGAAGCTTCTCTGCATCAAATCAATAGGATGGGCGAGCTATACCCCATTTTATCTCTATCTGATAAGGATGGGGAATCACCTACCTTAGATTATGCAGGCACCTTCATCAGTTGCCAATCGTTAGCCCACGAGCACGTTGGAAGTGTAACTCCGCATCGTCACTAGGTAGTTACCGGTACCGGTACATTTTAGCTTTTAGGTAGTAAATCCCACCGAGTGCTTTCAATCTTTTCCTATTCGCTGTCTTTCTTATTTTAACAAAATATACATTGTGTGGCTGGTAGCGAAGGCAGTTGGTTGTATTTCTGTATAAAAGTCCCTCGCCCACATTCAATCTCCAAGTGAGAAAGCTGGAACTTAAGGCCAAGGTCTAGTTCTCTCAATTTGTGTGATTCCCTTATCAATCACAGGCTTCTTGTCAAGTATAGGTGTCATTTTACGGGATTTTCACGTTCATGTATCGGTGGCATTAGGGAGACATGGCCAAGCATTTCCTCGTCACCTTGATTTCAGCGGGATACTTTGTATCTCTTACCCAGGCTGGAGCCGAAGTAGGAGAAGGATCTCAATTGCCAGGGGCACCATCCTTCGTTGTCCCGTCGGCATTCCCAACCTCAGTGTTTTCGAGTTATTATCTCAAACCTGCTGCAACTGCCGAGCCCCAACCAGCTTTGTACGATCCGATACTAAACATCACCTTTCCTCTTAATCTTACTGACCCTACAACCATACCAACTGGTACTGATGATCCAGTATACTATCCAGAGGCTGTCGGCAACCCGAGCAATACACCGCCTGAAACATTGCTCCAAAATGCGCTAAACGAGGTCAAGGATATCATATATAATGAAACTGGGCTCTCAAGCAATTGTTCAAAATGTATTGCTGCATTGAGCGTAGGGAAAACTCTCGCCCAGCAAGCTCCAGAATATGTACCTGATGCTTTGATTTTGTTATGTCAAGTCACGGGCTTTGCATCAAACACCACGTGCAGAAATAACTATGCACCAGGAAGTTGGGGCGCAATATGGTCACAAGTGCTAGCATTGGCCGATGTTACTGGATCAGACGGTCAATATATATGTAGTTCTCTGAGCACTAGTTATTGTCCACTACCCAGCGCAGCGCCATTAAATACCACCGGATTATGGAAGCCAAAGCCGGCTAACGCAACGGCTCCAAAACCAAGTGGACAACGAAAGAAAGTCCTCCATCTTTCGGATTTTCACCTTGACCCTAGATATCAAGTTGCTTCTGAGGCAAATTGCTCTTCCGGTCTGTGTTGTAGATACACAGATGCGCCCACTTCCCAAGCAATATTTCCGGCACCATTATATGGGTCTTACAAGTAGGTTTCATGCTCCTATTTAATTGGAATGATCAAAGAATTGATTTCGTAGATGCGATACCCCATATTTCCTTGCGCTAGCAGCTCTTCAATCCATCGGGGCTATGACCGGTACCAACGGCTATGGATCCGAACCCGCTTTCACAATCTATACAGGTGATTGATCAAAACTTCTTCCATAAATTCTCACTAACTTCCCACTAGGTGATCTCGTTTCCCATGATGCTCAAAACCAAATGTCACGAGAATATGTTGAGTACACGGAGACCAGTATCTACTCAATTCTGAAATCATACATCAAGAACCCTATCTTCCCCGTACTAGGAAACCATGATTCAACCCCGGAAAATATTGATAGTCCCCATAGCTTACCTGGTCCTCTGGGTAAACAGTTTAGCTGGAACTACGATCATGTCTCTTCCTTGTGGCAGCACGAAGGGTGGTTGAGCAAAGCAGATGCCGAGGAAGCTGCTATTCACTACGCTGCTTATTCCGTGAAAACGCATCTCGGACTTCGGATTATCACATTGAATACCGACTTTTGGTACAGATCTAATTATCTTAACTTCATCAACACGACAGACCCTGATGTTTCCGGCTCATTTAAATTCATGATAGACGAGCTTCAGATGGCGGAAGATGCTGGCGAGAGGGTCTGGATTCTTGGCCACGTGTTGTCAGGGTGGGATGGAACCAATCCACTACCAAACCCAACAAATCTTTTCTATCAAATCGTCGACCGCTTTTCACCCCATGTCATCGCCAACGTCTTCTGGGGTCATACGCATGAAGATCAAGTGCTTATTTACTACTCTAACAACGGAACTATGCAGAACTCCTCAACCGCTTTAACAACCGGATGGATCGGACCCAGCGTAACTCCATTGACCAACATGAACTCCGGCTATCGCATGTATGAAATAGACTCCGGATCATTTGAAATCATGGACGCATATACATTCTACTCTGACGTAAACACCTATTCTTCCCTGAACGGTACTGGCCCTACTTACCAATTCGAATACTCCACAAGGACTACGTACGGACCTTCGATTTCTTGGCCAGAAGATGCGCCGCTCAATGCAACATTTTGGCAAGGTGTTACGGAAGCGATGGAGAAAAATAGAACGTTGGTAGAGGTGTTTAATACGTTTCAAGGAAAAAGCTCTATCAAGAGCCCGAATTGTACAAGTGATGCTTGTGCGCAGGCAAAGGTGTGTTATATAAGGAGTGGAAGTGCGCCGATCGGGAGGGCTTGTCCGCAAGGGTTTGCGAGCGTGCAGAGTCCTTATCTTGGGAAGAACTTTTGAGGAAAAGGGGGAATAATGGGGAATGTAAAAAGTCTAGATAAAACCACCAGTTTACTGGCCGAGTGTCTAATGATCTAATAGAATACATTCAGCATATGATCATATTTCATCCCTGATTTGCATTGTAAAGGTGTACACCATAGCTTAACATTGAAAAGGTTTGTTTGTCTCTTCAATTGTGAGAAGAGATAGAAAATTAAATAACGACTACCACAGGTTACTTGTGTGATTGTTACCCCGACAGTGTTCATTGGAATCCAGAAGTTTCGATCCGATAACGTGTATGACTTTGAGGTATCGTCTGAAAAATCTCAATCGTAGGATTTGTTCGGGGCGAATGAAAAGTAAAATATCATTCAGGATCAGATCATTAAATTTTAATATTTATGTAGCAATTCATATACTCTAGTACACCCTCTAGCTAGACTTCTTTTTCCTGATAGCCATAGCTTCTTGACCCAGCTCCTCCAAGGCATCCTCATAAGTTTCCTTCTTGTACTCGCCAAATTTTCTTGCATCAACAACTACCCTCTTGACCTTCTCTCCGTCTCTCCTCCTGATTTCTTCGCTCTTTGCAATCTCGTTGAAGAACCATCTCGCCTCAGTATTCCCAACCAACGTCCATGCAGAACCTTGTCTCCCTGCTCTCGCCGTTCTACCTACTCTATGTACATAATTTGTAATGCTTGTGGGAACATCATAATTTATGACATGTGCAAGATCAGGAAGATCGAGACCACGAGAGACGAGATCAGAAGCGACGAGGATTTGGAGTTTACCTCGAGAGAATGAGGCAATAGAGGCCCTGCGCTCGGAGGAACGGGTGGTGGAGGTGAGGGTTCCAATGATATTAGTGTAGGAATCGTTGATCAAGGAAAGTAAACGACCGAGACGGATGGCGGATTCGTTAGATTTGGTGAATATGAGTACACCATGAGGTTCGTGATTGATCGGTAGCGGATTAGTTTTGATTTTTGATTTCGACTTGGACGATGGTCTTGAATCCGGGTTTGAATCTGAATCTTTGTCTGAATCTGAGCTGTCATCCGAGGACGAACTGTCTTCTGAGCTGTTTTCGTCTGAACTGGAATCAGAATCCGAATCCGAATCCGAATCCGTGTCTGTGTCAGATTTAATCTCGCTCTCGTCTATCATGTGATTTCCTTTCAATATTTCAATCAAATACAATGGCTTCAGATTCTCATCATCTACCTTGACAGCAAATTCAGCAAGTCCAGATGGTAGAACATGCGCCTGTGAGCCCTTGCCATCATCGCCAGCTGATGAACCTTCTAGGACTGCCAGTTTTGGTCGATAGAGCTTCAAACTAGTCAACTGACCAATATCTCTAGTCATCGTAGCACTAAGGACAATTTTCCTCACTCTGTCCTTATTACTTGGAAGTGATTTCTGCCCTGCCGCTAAGGAATTCATTACAATATCCAACCACTGCTGGAAACTTTGATCCAGAAGCTTATCTGCTTCGTCTATAACAAGCCATTTGACGTGCTGTAGAGTAAACCCTGGGGTAGACTTCAGATGCTCCACCAATCTTCCCGGCGTGCAGATTAGAATATCAACCTTTGATACTGGCTCAATGACATGGTCAGGCAAAGGAGAAACGATTTCATCGTCGAAGAACGGTTCACCTTCATCTGTCCCAGCATCGGAACTCTCCCATCGAGAATTTTTTCGTTGTTCTTGCTCGTGGTATAGTATCGGATCATATCGATGTGTATTTTCCATAAGGTTTGCTTGTTCTACTTTGAAAGCTTCATTTCCTACTGCTGTGCCTATCTTTACACGTTTTCTACTACCAGCAGAGAATGCACTCGAACATACCTCACAGACTTCACGCGCTTGAGATACAAGTTCTCGAGTTGGCATGACGATCAATCCACGTAGACGAGTGACTGTATTGCGACTGATATCTTGGGTCATGGGCAAAACGTATGATAGAGTCTTTCCGGATCCGGTTGCCGCTGACACCAATACATCTCCAGGCTTTTGCTGAGAGCCAGGAAGTAGGAGAGGGAGTACTGCGGCTTGAACGGCGAATGCTTCGTTAAAGCTTTTGGACCGAAGAACGTTGGCAGCTTCAACCTCGACCCCTAAGTCGGAAAATTCGGCAGTAGTCGTGGGTGAGACTAGAATAGGCGACGCAAGCCATGAAGGGAGAGTAGATTCGAGCGATGGGGCCGGAAGTTCGGGAATCGGTTCTGGTTGTGGCAGTGGGACTAAACCGTGGATCTCCGCAGGTTCCTCTGGCTCTTGGGCGTTCTCAACAGCTACACCCTCCTCAGTAGCTTTGCGCGCACGTCTCTCAGCCTTCTTGATAGACTTCTCGCGCTTCTCTAGTACCCTTTTATGCCTTGTATCATCTATATCCTCATTACTTCCTGCAGTATCCCGAGACGGAATGGTTTCGACCTTCGACTTCGACTTCTTTGATTTTTTGTCCTTCCTTGCCACTTCTTGCGCTTCTTCTGGAGAGATAGTAACTTTATGTGACTCCTCAGAAACCGATGACATGAGTGCTGTCACAGACTTCTCTTTCTTCTCTTTTCTTGCCTTCTTGGAAATGGGCTCTGGCGTAGGCTGAAGGACATCTTCGTGCTTTCGTTTGGAGGCTGGAGATGGCGAATCGAGTGCAGTTATTGGGGCGTCTAGTTGCGTATTTGGTTTTGATTTAGATTTAGAAGGTGGTATATAACGCGCATAAGTTGAGGAGGCATCTGGTCGTGTAGCAGGTGGGGCGAGAGGAGGAGGAGAGGATGATTTGGGGGGAGATGGAGGGGCCTCAATAGATTTCTCTTGTGCCGTTACCTTCTTTTTAGAAGGGGGGACATATCTTGAATACATCTGTGAGTTTTTTAATTGATAATTCAACGATTGTCAATGTCAATTGACGATTTTCAAAACTTTCCCCAATTGAATAAGAAATAATTGAGAAAGGAAAATAAAAATTTACGGAGACCTCAGCGACCAAAGTGGCAGTTAATCGAAATTCCCGAAAGTCTAGACCCCAAAGCTGCCAAAGCTCTTGAAGCTTCTTACTGATGATATTGATTGTCTTTGTCATGATGAATTTGCACCAAAAACTACAAGTGATTCCTCCCTGAACTCAAATTAACTTTCTCCCCTTGATCGGTTCATCCTAGCAACCTAACAACAGTTGTTGTATTTGTTGTCAAGATGCCGTACAATATAGCTATGGTCAGCGACTTCTTCTTTCCACAACCAGGAGGTGTCGAAAGTCACATCTACCAACTCTCTACAAAGCTCATCGACCGAGGACACAAAGTCATAATTATTACACATGCATATGAGGATAGAACCGGTGTCAGATATCTTACAAACGGTCTCAAAGTCTACCATGTCCCATTCCTCGTTATGTTTCGTTCTTGTACCTTTCCCACGGTCTTCTCGTTCTTCCCAATCTTCCGCAATATCGTCCTACGAGAACAAATTGAGATCGTTCATGGCCATGCAAGCATGAGTAGCATGTGTCATGAAGCCATATTACATGCAAGGACGATGGGACTGCGGACTGTATTTACAGATCACTCATTATTTGGGTTCGCAGATGCCGGCAATATATTGATCAACAAGCTTCTCAAATTTACATTGAGTGATGTTGATCATGTAGTGTGTGTCAGCCATACATGGTAGGATTGCCCAATTTCATCTTTTGGAAGACCCTAATTCCCTAACACATTATAGTAAAGAAAACACGGTCCTACGCGCTTCCCTTGATCCTCTTATGGTCTCTGTCATTCCAAACGCAGTCGTCGCAGAGAACTTTCGACCTCTATCACACCCTTCATATCCATCCGATCCCCCAGGAAAACATCCTCCACCAGCCCCGTATCCACTTGGTCCGCACGATGTGATCACAATTGTCGTGGTTTCGAGACTTTTTTACAATAAAGGGACCGACCTATTGATTGCAGCAATTCCCCGAATTCTCGCCCACCATCCCAATGTACATTTTATAATTGCAGGATCTGGTCCAAAGGCCATAGACCTTGAACAGATGCTGGAAAAGAACGTGTTACAAGATAAAGTTGAGATGCTAGGGCCTGTCAGGCATGAAGAGGTCCGAGATGTTATGGTTAGGGGGCACATATATCTACATCCGAGTTTGACCGAAGCTTTTGGAACCGTGATCGTTGAAGCTGCTAGCTGTGGGTTATATGTTGTATGCACGCAGGTTGGAGGGATTCCAGAAGTGCTTCCATCACATATGACAGTTTTTGCCAAGCCAGACGAAGATGATCTAGTTGCTGCTACCGGCCGAGCAATTGCGTCTTTGAGAGCTAACAAAGTTCGTACCGAAAAGTTTCATGATCAAGTAAAGCTGATGTATTCATGGACAGATGTGGCAGAGAGAACAGAAAGGATTTATGATGGAATCTTTGGTGTTCTGAGCGAAGCGGAATTCTATGGATATGATGCAGCTGATGCAGCTAGCTGGAGCGCCACGAGAGGAAGAGCTGGCGTACAAAGCTTTGCTTTAATCGATCGTCTAAAGAGATACTATGGTTGTGGAATATGGGCAGGCAAACTCTTTTGCCTCTGTGTGATCATCGATTATCTGCTATTTTTGCTGCTCGAAGTTGTCGCCCCTAGAGATAAAATTGACATTTCGAGGAGTTGGCCGAAGAAGATACCACAAGATTCTTCAAGGAGAGATCGCGAAAGTAGGAGAGAATTCGGATAGCATCGCGTGATTGATTATGGGCCTGCGGGGTGCATTTCTTACAGATGACAAAAGGCCATCGCCTTCGATGTTTCTAGTCAAGGCCGGTTTGATGAGTAGAAAGAGAGTTGAATATTGACGCTTCCATCCATGCGTTGTGGAGGTTTGATCATGAAAAGTTAGGAATCTACTATTCTATCGTACCCTACAATGAGCCAAGGGTTTGGGTAGCTCTCGTCAGCTTGCCCATGAAATCCGAATCACGTCGACATTGGCAACTTTCACTCCTGCCCTGGGATGTTCTTGTTGGTAGCAGATTTTGTCCCATGGGTATCGTCGCTAGAGGTATTGGAGCATTGAGAGACCAATGATCAACATATACCTAGACACTAGCTCTATATGATCCAAGATCAAACTAGATTTCGGGGTTTCACGATACTATTCAAACACAGGAAAGACATTGTTCTTAATTACAGTGCTTACTACGATTTGAGCCTGTTTAATAATTTAAGCAAATTTCGGATGAATGATCAGCTGTGGTGGTTGATGATGCTTGGATTAAGTAAGGTCTGGTCTGGATGTGCGCAAATGGAAATGAAGTAAGGGTGCACCCCTCCAAAGACCAAATTTTCCTCGACCTATCAACATCTCGAGCTTTATTAATCTTGTTTGCGATGTGATTACTGGTATCGGCTCTATGTAACGAGCCACTTCAGTTGCCCAGAGGCCAGCCGCTATGACCTCTGATAGAGTCGCCCTTGGAGGGCAAGAGTAAGGCGTCAGTAGGTGATCGACTTTTGGCACTCGTTGTGCAAAATATTCCAGCATGAAAGAAGTTCAGATCAGCATTTCGAACTTCCACTATTGAGTACGTTTTGAAAGCATTCGAGATGCTAAATCTTGGATTTTCAGTTCCTGGATGTTCAGATACTGGCTTCTTCATAGGAGCGAGTATTATCGCGGGGTGTATGGATTGATTGCATAGAGCTATTAGACCCTGCTCAGGCAAAGATTTTGATGGCTTCTCAGCAACACACGCGGAGGATGCAATGAGCCAGCACTCTACGCACATTTATAATTTGCAGCTTCAAGGGCATGTAATGACCTCTTCATTTTTTTTGGGTCTCCAGGCGCGAACCACACTCTGCATCTGTAGGTTTACTCCCGCTGTGAGTGAGTTCCTCCCGCTAAACAAGATTGAATGCGAACCCAACGAAACCCCAGCCACCTACCCCAACTCAAGCTTCAAATAAGGTTTTATCTTTTCCAAATGCACCCCAGTCCAGGGCAGGATGACAATGTGTACTTGTCACCTGGGGTGGTTGGGCATTTTGTGAATAGCCAATAAGTCCCCAGTAAACATGTCACCTCAGACATCCCAGAAGTGCCGAGGTGCGTAACCAAAAAAATAAAAACTTTAAATCTCTTTGCCCCTCGAATCAGCATGGCACGTGCTCTACTCTACATAGCAGGAGGAAAAAGAGACCGGATTTATCCATTTTGATCTTTACTAGAATCTTCCAATTAATTGAACTATAATTCAACTACAAATAAAACAAGTGAATCTGAAAATACCGAGATGATGTTGACCTTCTAATTATCTTATATCCTATCACAGGACATACTTTGCTTCAACCGTAAAGGAAAGAATTTGGGTAATTGCGAGATTAAAAACGTGATCAAACCCTGCCGCTTTTTTATTCTACGTACAGTCGTGGGAGGACGTGCCCAAGATCTACTCGAGATCCATAATATAAGCAACCTTTTCTCTTCTGAATGGTCAAAACGCCATCTCGTGCCTTAATGACCCGTGTTGCGACTATGCCTATAAGAGTGGCTACGATTGTACCTCGCACCGTGCACAATGCCATTCAGGGTTTCCATCCCAATTGCAGGATCTGCGGATCGAATTCAATCTTCAATATCGTCGGAGATTCCTCCTGTTGCGTCAACTACCGGTCCTGCGCGCATTCCAATGACGCCAGTGGCATCCTATTGATAAGCCACATAATATCCCATCTCAGCTTGCTATGACCCTTTCGGTGCCACTAAGGTTGTGGGCTGGGTTAATGCTAAGCTGAGAATTCTATAATCAACAATTTTGATACCTTTTCAGTGGCTCGGATGTCACCACGCTGTTCTTTTGCGCTGATTTCAGCTCGAAAATTTAAGGCCGCTAGTATCTTAGATACATTCTTTTTAAATGACGGTCTGATGATTGGGTAGGAAAAATGCCTCCCTCCTATTGTGGGTAGCCTTGACCCTTGAGAGTCGGGACCACCGAGACAGAAATTCTGAAGATTACCACCTGCATTGTCCAAGTCCCGGGTTATCGGACGAGGAAGGCAAGCGTGGACAAAAGGAATCAAATCACGCGCGGTTGACAATAGCTGGTAGCGAAGTTGCGGCGAACCTGCCAAGAAGTAGAAGAAATCTCCGAAAGCATCCCAGAAAAGCTTGCTCCAGATCTCAAGACTCTGGGCGATATAACTGTAGACCATGACCATGAGTGATCTCCCCAGAATTTTCTACCATTCACAGCTCTCATTCACTCAACTTTCTCTTCTTCCCTCCATTTTTCATAAGGTTCTCAAGATGAAGTACAGTTTTGCAATAACAAGCCTCGCCCTCTGCTTCACCAAGACCCTCGCCTTCCCTTCCCGCATGTTTGATAATGCTCAATCCATAAGCGCAGAAGAGAGGCGTTCCCTTGAAAAAATTACTGCCCAAATCGAAGCTGGAATTGAAAAGCGTGTATCAAGTCCTCGCTCTGTTGGATTCTCTGCATCCGACCAATATGTATCCAACACAGGCAATCATGCATTTGTTGCTCCAGGTCCCAATGATTTACGTGGTCCCTGTCCTGGTAAGGAACCCCTCGAATCGATCGATTCGTCTGAAATGAATGATCCGAAAAATGACTTTCATAGGCCAATGCTAATGCTCGTCTATATAGGGTTAAATGCCATGGCCAATCACAACTACATTCCTCGCAATGGAGTAGCGACAATTTCACAATTCGTTCAAGGAACCTATGACGGTGAGTCATATATCGTCGTGATTCTGAATGTCTCGTACTGACGTAAGAAATAGTTTTTGGAATGGGTGCTGATCTTGGAGCATTCCTCTCTATATATGGTGCTATCTTCGACGGGGATTTGACAAGTTGGTCTATTGGGGGACCTCCATCTTCAGGCCTGCTGAGCTCAATTGGGCTTCTCGGTAAACCTCAAGGATTAATTGGATCACATAATAAATATGAGTCTGATGTATCACCTGCACGTCCGGATCTTTATGAATAGTAAGTTATACCATATCTTAGGATCGGAGGGATAAAGATATTAACAGTGACTAGTGGCAATAATTACAAAGTGATCTTGCCTCAATTTGAAGAGATGTACGCTTTGCCGCTGGGTCCGAATGGTTACGATTTATCAGTTCTGACTCCCTTCCGAGCAACTCGTTTCCAACAATCCATTGACAATAATCCATATTTCTTTAACGGACCCTTTTCAGGAATCGCTGTCCAGCCTGCAGCATACACTTTCATTTATAGATACATGGCCAACAAATCCTCTGAATATCCCGAGGGCTACTTGAATGGTGATGTCTTGAAGTCATTTTATTCTGTTACTGGAGAACCAGGTAGCTTTGTATGGACAGAAGGGCATGAGAAAATCCCTGACAATTGGTATAAACGTGCTCTTGGTGACGAATACGGTCTTGTACCTTTCGCACTAGATCTCAACATCGCAGCTCTTGAACACCCCGAGTTCCTTTCCGTTGGAGGAAACACCGGCACGGTTAACTCATTCACAGGCGTCGACCTTAAGAATTTGACCGGTGGTGTATTTGATGTTACCACGTTGGCCGAAGGAAATAACGCCATTTGCTTTGCATTCCAAGTTGCTCAGCAGGCTGCTCCTGATATCCTTAAGGGTCTATTGTCTAATACTGCCTCTGCTTTGAGTCAGCTGAATGCGGCGGTTTCTGCAGCATTGAGTGGGTTCAGTTGTCCTCAGTTGAAGAGTATTGATACTTCGCAATTTGCCCAGTTCCCTGGTGCGAAGGGGGCTTATTAACTATGATGGATGATTAATAATGTCATGTGACGATGGATTTATGTGGATTGATATTTGAGTAGGAATAGTTCAGCCGTTGGCCTTCTTTGTAAATAGTTTTTATATCTTGTATAAGCGAATCAAGAATTATCTTCGATGTTATGATAAATGTCTGATTTGCAGTTGATGTGTAAATCTGACCAATCATTAGTCTGAGATGGGCACCAATGTGGATAAACATGCTGACAGTGCATAGCAGCTTGACGACACCCTTCTTTAAAAACTCGTCCAGAGTCTCTGTAATTTTTCTCCTCGGCCACTATTTTTCGTCGAAATGCCATATTATTCTCTAGCGAAGAATTCCGTAAGCGAAACTTTGAAGTTTCCAATATGTGCAGATTGCGAGGACATCATCAATGTCGCAATACCAAAGTCAAAGGGCTTTCGCAATTTTCGACGGTTTGCTTCTTCCGAACCGTATAGCGCTATCGAGTACTTTGCTAGGCGAGGTTGCGCATTGTGCAAGCTCGTACTTGCAATATCCCAAAGTCCCAGCTATTCGGCAATGAATAATAACAGCTCAGGAGGCGGCGCGGTATCAAATGTACAGAGATTCCTGTGGTCAGAGAATCAATATGCGGATATTACCATTCTTCGGCCCGAACTAGGTAGGTTCAAAACAACTTTTTGTTATTTTTTGGGCGAGCTGCTGCATATGAGGGAAGTGCAAACGATATTGAGAGAAGCAGCATGCAAGAAGAACCAGTGCAAATTTTGTTGTTCGGAAAGAAGTCTAGATTATCATTGTCTTGAATATGACTAATATTCAGGCAGCTGGTATTCGTGGTTCAAATGTACCCATTCAAACTCATCAGATTGCTAAGTGGTCTGGTTCCACCGCAAGTATCACGCTGGCAAACAAATGGGTTCAAAATTGCATCAACAGCCATGAAAGATGTAAGCCTTCAACAAAATTAGCTTCAAGCTTGCCATCACGATTGCTTGAAATTAAATTTTCGAAAACGAGACATCGTTACTGCGTTCGTCTTTGCATTGCAAATATACCACCAAATTCCAAATATGCAACACTAAGTCATGTATGGGGGAATTTGCATTTCGTTAAACTGCTCAAAAGCAACTTCGCGTCTTTTCAGAAAGACATACCAATATCCAGCTTGACTAGAACCTTTCAGGATGCACTTAAGCTGGCTCTGAGAGTTGGATTCCACTACCTATGGATAGATTCCCTATGAATTAGTCAAGATGATGGTGATGATTGGTTGAAAGAGTCTGCTCTTATGGGCAATGTCTATGGCGGCTCTAGTCTCAACATAGCTGCCACTGGAGCACGAAATGGTAACGACGGGTTATTCTTCAAGAGGGATCTGAATTTGGTACGGACTGTGGATTTGATGACGCAAGTGGAAGACCAGAAGAACTGCTTTGGGGCCAATGACTCTAAGAGAGACAACTTAGGGCTTGCATGGGTCTGTGTGGATGGATCGATGTATAGGCGAGCATGTCATGAGTCACCATTATATCAACGAGCGTGGACCTTTCAAGAACGTTTTTTAAACCCTCGCACTCTACATTTTGGAAACCCTCAGATAATACTTAGATGCCATACACGCGTAAACTATGAAACGTTTCCAGAGACTAGGCCAACTGATTTCGAAGAGGGAGATACTGTGGAATCTCAATATTGCACTTTTCGCCGTGCTTGGTCAATCATAGTTGAAAACTATTCGAAAAGCCAGCTGACAATAAGCAGTGACAAGCTTGTGGCATTGTCAGGTGTTGCTAAACATTTCGCTAACAAATATAAGGTTGAATATCTTGCAGGAATATGGAAGGAGCATTTGCCCCACGCTCTAGTATGGTCAGTAGATGACAAAGATGGAACAGGGCCACCTCCACTTCGGGGACCAAGTTGGTCTTGGGCGAGTAGAAATGGGCCTATAAAACACGATAGGACATACTCTTTTGTCACAACACCTTATGACGACCGCTCGAGCCCTTGGGAGGCGGATGACTTTATAGTTCTGGATGTTCAGGTTCGGACAACTACACCTGATTTATACGGTCATTGCCTTGGTGGAACAATGCGTATCGAGTGTGTCAATCTACTAAATGGAACCGAAACTCCTGGCGGAGTATATCCACACAGATCCAGCAAAACCGTGCATATTGGGGAGGAATCGTTCAGCATCAATTATTATCTTGATGGCTGGAGAGGTCATCATACAATATATTTGCTGAAGACATTCTCGCGAAATAAGCTGGGAAATCCGAAACCTTTTTACGCAAGCAGCTCAAACGTTCAATGTAGACCTCTCCCTTTTTTCCCTCCAATTCCTGGAGCTCACGACTGTGAAGAGGGGCTTATAATAGCTCCTGTCGCTAGCAAGAAGGGGGTCTTCACACGCGTGGGGATTTATCAAGTTCCAGTGTATGGTGGAACTTTGCAAGACTTCGAGAACTTGAGAAATAAGGGCGAGCTTTCATTTGAGAACAAGCTATCGTTATATCAAGGAGTATCAGGGGTCAATAAAGCAGGACATCAAACGTATATTATCACTCTTGTCTAACAAGAGCGAAATGACTTCACTACACATCACAGGTTCCTTTTGCCAGATCCGTCTCAAACTTCCTGAACCTATGACAAAAAGGCGGCCATCTCTATCTTCAGATGGAAAGATAGTAGTCTATGAGCCAAGAGCCAATGTCCTGTAATCTATGTAGATGAGGTGAGAAAGTCCTCTCAGTTTTAGATCGCATAGTACTAGAAACATCGGCGCCAAGTTCCGGGGGCAGCTTCAAAACTTCAAGATCAGATAGAGTATTCCACTCCGAAACTATAATTCTCGAGATCATTGATGTTATTCCAATCCAAGTTCGAAACTCCAGGAGGAGATACACGAATACAATAAGGAACGTCATATTTTAACCTCAACACGAATGCTGACATCAATCACCCTTCCCTCCTCACCCACGACGCGAGAAAAAGACATAAGCGCCAAGTTCCAAGAACTCACTCGAAACACCACGACCAGACGATGTTTCAAAGCAAAAGAGTAAAAGATGTATCTTCGGTCACAATTCATCTCATCAACGCAATAATACCATCTTGGCAACTCCTAACACCAAACATCCGTGCATACCCCTTCATTTCCCATCTCAACCGAATTTGGAAATTTTGTTCTTTGTGATCCACTTGTGTACTCTTTATGCTTAAACAATATGAAGAACCGATTTTTCTGTAGCCTTTTGATTGGATCAGCAGGAGATATGTTCTTATTATGGAAATAGGTAACAGGAAGGGAGAGGAAAACAGTTGGGTTTGGCGATTTGCCATGCTTTTGTGGGGCGGACGTTTGCTGGGTTTGGGAGATTGTTTTTCTTGGTGGTGATTTTTTTGGGTTCAGGTTAATAATGAAATGGAGTATGTAGAGTCGATGATGAGATATATATCTTACGATCCCGCCCGCTACCAATCTTTGGACTGCCGGTGCTATTTGATTCCTGATACCCTGACTTCATTGCTCATTATCAGACGTTCTCCTAGATATTTATCTCCATCTGCACGATATCAATAGTCACTCAATCGTCTTCACCAAAGCAAAACAAAAAAAAGCAACACCATTACTCAAAATGCAACTCACAACCCCTCTCAAATTCCTATCTCTCCTCAGCCCAATCCTCGCCCTCGACTACATATCAACATATAATCTCGGCGCTGCCCGTTGGGACGCAACTCTGACCGACACACCCAATAACATTACTTGCACCATCACTTACGACGATATTTCTTCCCTCCTCATCGCAGATTCAGATGGATATCTCAGTAGTGCGGTTGCGATTGTGATGCCATGTAGTGATTTGAATGCCGTTGCCACCACTGTTGTTGGGAAAGAGAGCTCGAGTGTTAGCTATACGGTACCCGGAGAAGAGAAGAAAGATTTTGTGGTAGCAAGGAGGACTGTGTTGGAAGACGGAGAGGTGATTATGATGTCTTATGGAGCATGAAGAGGGGGTGATGGAAATCTGGTGGATGTGAGAAGGAGATAACGAAAGGAGGAGGTAGAAGGGAGAAAGGGAATAATGGAGTTGCGAAAAGAATAAACGAAGGATAGATCGGGAAACTATAGGAAGTGGTAATGGCAGGCGTAGAATGAAGGATAAGTCGGTTACCCTACTTTCGGGCCACCCCTGTTTTGGGCCACTTTTCAACCACTTTTTATACCAAAAATGGAATTTCTAACTTTCTTATTTATGAATAGAATTCATTGAAAATTTATATATATATAATTCAGATCGTTTTGAACTTATTCTGAAATTTTTAGATTTTTAGGATTTTTTTATATTGAGATCTAGAGCTTCAAAATATCGATTTTTTAATTTGTATAAGAATCACATACAAATTTGAAAATTTTATAAAATCTTTTATAACTTTCTAACAAAAATTGCTAAAAATAAACTATAAAATTTATTATAAATTTATAGTATATTTTCTTTAAGAGATTTAGAAAAAAATAAAAAGTTTTTTATAAATAAATATTTAAAAGGGTATTCTCAAAATAACAAGGATTATTTATATTATTTTAAATTCACTATATATTATATCTCTATATCTATTAATTTTTTTGAATTTTTTTTTTTGAATTTCTATATAGATTTGAATTCAAAACTTTCAAAAAGATATACAGTTTTCTTTAATAATTATTTTTAAAAAGTTATTAAAGATTTTATAAAATTTCTAAATTTGTATGTAATTATTATATAAATTAAAAAATCAGTATTTTAGGGTTTTTGTCACGGGGTGACACTAAGCCCTTTCTGTCCTGTCCTGTCCTGCTATATATGTGAGAGTAAGGTAGAACTTCCAGTTCTATCTCCTAGTCTTTTGGGTGTTTAGCTCAGCGGTAAAGCTTCTGAATACTCCCAGAAGTGATCCCGTGACAGTTTTGGATCTTAATATAGAAAAATCCTAAAAATCTTAAAATTTTAAAATAAGCTTAAATCGATCTAAATTATATATACATAAATTTTTATCAAATTATATTATATATTAATAGAGATATTAATAGGCCTAAAAAAATGATTTTTGGTGTAAAAGGGTGGCCCAAAACCCTGGTGGCTCGAAAGTAGGGTAACCGACTTATGTATGAAATCACGATCGAGAAGTACTTAATATGGCTCTGTAAAACAACAGCGACAAGCGACAGTAGACGGCGAATGAGCAAACAGTCAGATAACCAAATTTGATAAGCTATGGATATTCGACTTTTATACGAATAACCTCACACACATACACTTTTGTGCATTTCCGTGTAGTTGGTAGTCAGAGCTCATTTTTTTCATGCACAATATTCATCTCAATATATCTAATACCCCTGTTCCGTTCAACAACCACATGATAATCACAAGGATATCTCGTCCATTCCCTCCCTGCCTCTTTTTCAATATTTTCCAATATGATTTTCGCCGAAAACAACATCTTTTGCCCAATAAAGAATCGTATGCGATACGAAATTGTTTCAAGTTTCGAGGGTCTGGCGCATATGGTGAACTGTGCAATCCTCGCTGTACCATACAGGCGGTTAGCTCATCCAGCGGGATCCACCTGTGTGAGTCCTATTCTGGAAAAGATGTTCATTTCCGCTTGGAAGACTTGGCGTTGTGTAGCTTACGAGTTTGGAGACATGGCTGTGATTGGTTGTTTTCACAATTGGTAGAATTTTTGAATGTTTGTTGTTTGATCTAAAGTGACGTATAAAATCGTCGCAACCCATGTGACAGAAATCCAAGTAGAGTATTCTTCAGTATTGTTTTCTTAATTAAGGAATGTGTGTCAAACTCGATACCAGACAGTGATGTCCCCAGATAATCTGTTTCTAACCAGATCATGAAAATCTCGAACCAGCCTACATATCCAGTCATAGACATTACCCACACCTCCTCAAGATAGACATCTACTTCACTAGCACGCTCTTACATACTTCAGTGCCGGCAACTCTCTACTTTGCCATCCCTCTCCTCTCCTAATCCTTCCATCGCCCCTTCCCGATCCATCACCACAAATCCACACACCACTTATACCACCTTCTTGCCATCCAAAACAACTCAACAGCTGATGTTTGCGCAGACTTCCCTTGTCAGCCGATAATAGTGTGTATCCTGGTACAATATCTCGGCGCCCAGAAGCCTCCTCAAGTTTTTCGCGAGTATATGAAGCTATCAGGTGATGAGGTAGTGAAGGTGGCGCATCTTTGTGACCTGGAGTGAGCCTCATGAGCTCTGCGTACCAACGCGTACTATGTTCTTCTAGTTCCGCATGACTTGGCAACCCTATATACAACGTCTCTAAATTCCCGAAATATCTTAACTCAAAGATTGGACAGCTGAACGAATCACTTGCTCTAAGGGTCAGGTATGTTTGCGTGATCATTATATGCCGTATGAGATGAGTTGGAAGATCTGGGTCCAATGCAGTCGTATCAAGTGCGTCATTTTCATAGTGGTGCTCGCAGTGAGGATGGTAGTGTAGGATGTCAACAGCGTGATGGAAATATATAGCGCCCCGTCTGTTTAGCATGGAGGGGTTGAGGACCGAGTAGCTCTTCAGAGCAACTTCACGAGAAGCTTGACATGTCTGGGTAAGTGGCGGTGGCTGAGATTGATATCTGTATGTATGGGATTCTGGAGCGAAGTCGACTCTGATAATCCGGGGTATAATGCTGTCTGGTTGAAGAGAAAAATAAAAGATTTTGAGTTGAAGTTCGACTGGGAGTCTTCCGAATTGTGGGAATGATGACATTTTGGCGTGTTTCACTTGAGTCAGAACAAGAGTGTGGTACAAAATTGGGGGCTTTGCTGGGTATATATGTTCGTCCGAAAGGGTCGAAGTTGGCTGTCTACTGTGATTATCTTCGAATTTGTGAGCGTTTGGCAAGTATCACGTTGGATTAACAACAGATTCACGCCAAAAATATGCAACTCTTGGTTTTGCGAGGATTTTTAGCCACGGACGAATGTATCGAGCTTCCAAAGGACGAATCTCTTATAGATGGAGCAACGGCGAATTCGAGGAAATGGTCTGGTCTATTGCTAGTTCGCACGCTGGCAAAAGTGAGACAGAAACTGATTGACAGCACCGCATTCGTGTGAGGTCTAAATTTTGCAGTTTAGTAAAAGCTTTGTATCGTCAACAAATACGAATAACTGCTTGCGTGCATGAAGCAAGAGAATAAAAAGTCAAGATCGGATTATACGGCCAAAAGCCCGTCCCGAGAATGAACAGAAAATACTTCAATTTGGCACAAATATTTTATTGTCCAACAATTCCTAGATCTTCAGGCTTCGGGATCAGTCGCGAGACATGTTGAATATTGATGATATCGAGAACCGAAGGATTTGAGATTGGGTATCTGAAGGAAAGATAAGATGATATTCATGGTTTATTACCTTCCTCCTACTCACACTCAATGGAATGTGACTGATGTTGAACAAGAAAGACCACACGATAACGCGCTGGCTGATGATCCCTCCCGACGATCCCTCTAGCTTCACTCGGTTTTTAACAGGCACGTAACTTTACATGGCCGCGATTTTTTTCCTTGATGGTGTACGACCTCATATACGGGCTCAGGCTGCGTATATCACCTGAAGCTTCAGCCGCAGGTAGTGTAGCACAGAGGCTACGTGTATGTATCCAAAACCAAAGAGCGGGGCAAGATAGGATTTTGACCTCAAGCATGCATTCAGAGGCTCTCAGCAAGATAAATTTGTTGTAGAGAAAGAAATGGCAACTCACCATAAAGCTGATATTTTCGTGAGAATTGATAGATATTGTTATTATTGTTGTTGTTCTTGTTGGAAACAAAGAAGATGGAAAAGCAAGAAGAATTGAAGTATCAAATAGCTAAAACCTAAAAGGAGACCAACTAAAACCCTCCTACGGTACAGCATAGACCAACAATAATGGCTTAAGACAAACATTAGTGGAATAACAGTGGGGAATCACTAGAATATCAACCATTGGCGCCAGTAACCAGAGATAGAATAGCGATGGCAATGTTATAGAATAGCTCCTGCCACGGCTGTGCAGTACAAAAGTACGGTTCGATGGCCATGGCTGGCGCGAATGGCCACAACATGTCATCTGATTGTTGTTATCGAATCCTAACCATCTGTGATCCTTTACGTGAAGAACACATGGTGTAAATGCAAATGACATTGTGTGTTCGATAGTGTTTGACTGCAGCAGTAACACCGGTACGCAGACTCGATTGGTTTTCGCCAAGAAGCTAAATCGACGGTTGAAGGGGCGTAACGATGAAAAGACGGAGTTTGATCTGATATACCGATACAGCAGTCTTTACTCACAACCTTTCTCGAGGACCTTCATGATGAAGATAGGTAACGCGACAACTTCTCGATGGGCGCTTAAAGATAGGCTACATCGACCTTTATACCTATTGTTGTGCTTGGCCCTAACTGCTGATTGCGGATCGCAGAGCTTGGCTATCCACATTTGAAATAAACGACAAGCGCTTTTACAGGCCGCCGTCTGTTTCAATTGCCATCACTGGCCCTTGGACTTTGTAATCGGCATGGAGGTCAATTCAATTTTACGTGAAGACCCACCTACTTTTAGTATTGGCTCGTATTCAGATCTACACAATAGATGTGTACAAAGGGTTGAAATAACTGAAGGAACTCCATTCATATATTCTATCACATACTTTTTTCTCTCTGATATTTTTTGACTGGAAAAGTTCACTGATAACACCTCTCGATTCAATATGGGCTCCAACATTTGGTCAGAAAAGCCAAGCGAAAGCTTACCACAATACTCACGGTTGCCACAACAAGAGCAAGCTGATACCCCCTCTCATTCAGCATCTAGGGAAACACCAACTCCATCAGATATTTTCTCATACATTCGATTCATTCTCTACTCAATAATGGGCATCGCTTTTATCACATCTTTTCTTTGGGCCGGTCCCACCGCTCTTCGTGAATATCTTAATGCCCCATCCTCCTCTTCCTCTGCTCTACCAACAATCACAAATTCCTCTGCTCCAACAATTAACCTCATAATCGCTTCCTTCACATCGAAAAGTGATTCATCAGAATGGACAAAGAGCTTGAAGAAAGATAACTTAGCAATCATCCGATACGATTCTCCAGCGTCCACATACAAAGGTTCTGAAGCCCTCATCTATTTAAACTACCTCTACCAATCTTACGATAATCTACCTTCTGTCTCCATCTTTCTCAACAAATGGGAAGCAACAGAGCTTAGCTGCCCAGCATCTGAAACGGATCTAATCAATCGTCTCGACCTCGCCACTGTTCAGTCTCAGGGCTTCCTTCCCTTCTGCTTCCAGGATGCATCAAGCATGGAAACCAATGATTCCATCATCTCATTATTTCATAAGAGCTTTCCAGAAAAAGAAGTTCCGAACAAGTTTTCAGCTCCGTGTAATGAATTTGCGGTTTCGAGGGACGCAATCCGTTCAGTACCGAGGGAACAGTACTTGCATCTTGTCAATTTGCTAAGACCAACATGTGCGGAATCTGACGCGGGGAAAGAGTGGGACGTTATGTGGCCCTATCTCTTCCTACAAGACGATACAGATGAAGTTACTCCTTCAGAAGCCTTATGTCGAGGCTGGGGAATCTGCTTAGGTGCGGAGGATTAGGCAAACTTCAGTGAACTGTGCCATAACATGGAAATGAAGTAAAGCAAAAATTGCAATTATTCGTTTGTTCATTTTAAGGCCTTTTTCCGGCTTTAAACAATCTATCATTTGATCAATTAATTAAGAACCTCATAAGTATACATGAATTTTTCAGCTGTTAATATTCCCCCCATCATAATTGTACGAGAAGATCGTGTTCATCCCTTAAGACTCTTCCTCTTTCGAACTTTGAGAAGTATTCCAGATCAATTTTCACCGAACTGACTGAAAGCTGCTTACATTGAATGCACAAGAGGAATTCATCTGTAATATTGTTGATAAATTCTTGACATAGGCGGCAGCACTCGCGTCCAAATCCAGTTACAAGCTCAGAGCGTTAGATCTGCATCGATAGTTACAGCTAGGCTGTACTACGAGCTGTGTGGCTCGGAGCATTCTCTTTAATGCCGCTGCTCCGCAACATCGCAGTCTCCCTAAAGATTTCCAGGGTGGCATTTTGGTACTAGCAGTGCTTATACCACTATCTTCGAGCTAAGACGTCACTGTCTCCAGATGCTTATCTCTCTTTTGGTTCAGCTCCCTCTTCGTATCCAAAGTCCACGATCCTAACTATTCCTCCATACTCTGAATCTTCTCGCGAATTGCTCTTTTGTCCAATGATGAATTCCTCGCTTTCGTTCTCGCCCGTGACTGTACTACCTCCCGGAATTCTTAATCGCGACTTGTTATCCTTCGTTGCCGGAGTTGATTTATCATGACTTTTAAGAGGATATGAATGGCCTTTTCCGTGATGCGCATCTCCACTACCGTACATGCGCCCCGAACTTCCCAATACTTTGGGACAATATTTTCGCATAAAAGGTCTTAGGGTCGGGGCACATCCACCGACGATACTAAGGTTAAGCTCGATAACACACCAGAGCAGGGCATCGACTGTGTCAACTATAAAACGTATCAGCAGGTGCAAATCAAGACTTCAAAGCTGAAGAGGAACATACGGGTGAGATCAGTGCCCTTGAGCAATACGTATAAAGACTTTAGGCGGATGATACTAACGACACAAACGCTGGTGAAGAAGTCAGCATAGAACCATCTTTATGTGGAAGTTCGGAGACGTACAAGCTTCCCATTATCAATATACCCCCGACTCCAATTTTCTGCCTGATAGGGATCTGTAAGTTCCACATCATTGGAAGAGGTGCAATGACAGTTGCAAAGTCCGTTACAATGCCCAAACCTGCCTGTGCGAAATAAAACACAGGCCTATTCATGCATTTTGCTGTTCCTGCATATTGAATATCCCAGGACGCAGATATAGGACGGCAGCTAAATAAGTTCGCCAGAACACTTGCAGACGAATAGCAAAATGTGAATGCAACCAGACACCAGATAACACAATGAAACTTCCGAGACGGAAATATGCGTCGGTAGAAGAGAAGAACGGACGTCTTTGCCATACCAGTTGCAGCACAGAAAAGCATAGCAGCAATGACGTTAATCTAGAAGTTCATACCGGTCAGCTCCCGAGTAGAGCAACATTTATGGAGTGCTTACCATACCTTTAAAAAATTGGGATACAAATCGTCAAGTGGCACATCATACAGATGTTTTCCGAGTCCATAGTCGAGTACTGGGTCCATTAGTAAGACATAGATGGGCATTTGGGAAGAGATCTCACAATTCAGAATACATCCCGTTAAGGCAATTGAGGTCAACTTCATGGAGGAGCACATCGTCAGTTTCAACTTCTATCTCTGGGGGATGCATTGGAAGTACCAGAGCAAATATCATAACATCTACTCATAAACACTAGGTTAGAACTATTCTTGTACGACAATGCGGTCATGAGAACTTACAATCATCAGCGGCAAAGATTCGGACGATTCTAGATCTAGTGAAAGTCCGAACGGAGACCGCTATTATAGCCAGAGGAACGAAGACGCATATAACCGCCACGAGCCCGGCTGCATGATATGGGGCCTGCGAATTTGGGGTAATTCCTGGAGGCGGGGGGAATGGAGTAGACGATACCATCGTATGAAGACATAATGGAAAAGCTGAGTTTGTGAATTGGAATGAAAGACTGGTTCTCCGTATGCTTGCTCTTATTCATATTCATATCAAGCAGATTTCGCGATGAGTACCAAGATTCTTTTTGCGCCATGATCTTCGTACAGTAGTCTCACTCCATCAATACTTGCGAGGTGTCATAGTAGCCGTTTACTCAGTTCAAGCTGGATGTGCGGATTAAGAAACGATAATACCTTCCAACATGCATGTGCAAATTTATTGGGGATCGTGTTCCCCAGTAAACAAGCATAGGATCTACGTGATTTACTTGATGCAAGGATGATCTTATTTCTTCATGTAAAACATCCCCTGGAGCGACAAGGGATTAACATACGTTTGGATTCTGGAATCTCATACCAAAGATTGAGAAGCCAAGATGCAACTCCATCTCCCTTGCTAGACTGTTGCCATAGACTTTGCGAGAACCACTGCTATATCGAACTTAACTTCTAGGGACAGAAGAGTATCAAGAGATCGGCTCAAAGTAATTTGAAACGACGAAGGTTGCCGGGGCTCCTCAATTTGCGTTCAAGATATGGCCACTGCCGTATCTATACATCTAGAAGGAACACAGTTGAATGGCTCCAATCATCTTTTTACACAAGTGCTTCATATCTTTGCTAGATTTTTCGACTCACACTCTGGTATTCTGGATACGTATCATCCCTAACCCAGCGTCAAGATTCTGTCCTGGGTCCTAATAGCTCGTGAAATATCTAGAATCACATGTCCTGTGGGACTTTCAAAAAAAAAGCCTTATAAAACCACGTTGAAAATTTCTTCAAACTTAAAAAGCAAGCATGAACCTCCGTCATTCTTTTCTTCTCTTTATTCTCAAATTTGATGTAGGAGAATAGGGCGGTCATTTCGGATGTTCCAAGACCAAGACCCCTGGTGCATCACTAGTCTCCAACGCTGATGACGGCTTAAAGTTCTAGGATATACTGGTAAATCGTGGCATGGAACGTAGCATTTTATGTTGGATTTTACGAACGTATTTGAATGGGAAAGTACCGCCAAGGGATATTAACTATTATATTGACGTTGAATCCCACTACGACTACACGTGGTAATGCCTCCGCAGGAACTCCTGAAAACGCCCGGAGTAACAAGGGCATTGGTATGCTGAACTACTAACCATCTTTGCTTTGTGTTGGAGGGGTACCCGGTAGCAGTTTCCATTGATGTACTGGATGAATATTCATTGCTAATCTAATATCTAGAATATCTTCTATACTTCTTTTTCCAAGTAGTTTTTGGTCTTTGCTGGCTTGCGATTGTCAGACAAAAAACGAACACATAAACCACACTAATCAGAGAAACTTTGAAAGTAATTCTTTACCAAAATTGAATCCAAAATTTATTCTATACTGTAAATTCTCTCAAATGGAACAATGAGATTGATTTACTGAATATTATTACTGAAACTTCTGAGAATAGGCACTGCTTTATCGTTTTGATGTCAAATTCCAATTCAGAACAGATAATTTTGATGTTCGTCTGTTTCTGACGATCGCGAAACTGGTCTTTTCTTCTTACTCATGATAGTCGTGTAGCTGGGTCATATTGCATCGACATTGTTGAATGGAACGATAAAATATCGGAAGGCTCTACCATGATTACAGTAAGTCAGAGTAAAAATTGTCTGCTTTAGGAGTGATTGTAATTGACTTGATGATGATATTCGCGATTTTTTCTAAGATCGATAGGCTCCCCTCGTTTCTAGGCGCATCTTCGGTAAATGAGCTATCGTTACCTTAGATTTGGCTGTATCACAGCATTTTAACCCAGCTCTCTGATTTAGTATAGAATTGAGATTGCGATACTACAGCATCCTTCTTCACTTTACCATGTACAATCAACACCCTAGACGGTCATGAGGAGTGTTTCGAGTCAGTACAAATAGTTTAGCGGGCGTCTTTCCTAGCACAACAGTACGTAATACCGGGGCGAGCCGAGCCAGAAACCGGTAGCCTAGAGAATATGGAGAAAGAAATAGGCCGAGACCTAGTGGCTGAATGTCAAAAAATAAGAACTCTCGTAACAGTTTGCGATATTATCAGAATTGAAGCATTTGCCGTCTACAAAAAGAAGCTGATTAATCTGTGTAACATCACACATCTGAAATGATCCTCATAACCATCTCGGCACATAAATATGGTGGAACACACTATAAAGATCACTCCTCAAAGAGGATTGTCTGTCCACTATAATACAGGGGTTTTATAGTGGGAGCACATGGGGGGCTGTCCCACTTGAAAATCATTCCCATTTTTTTTATACTGAATATCCAAAGATGTACTACAGAGTTGCTTCTATTCGAGGACAGGGCCCAATCAATTATGTGTATTGATGATATATTCGAAAGAGATTCTGCTGAAGGGCTCAATAGCCTCGATCATTGGATAACATCCCGCCGTCAGATAGCTCTCCGCTACTTGCTTGGATTCGTGTTGGCGGCTGGAGCTGAATAAATGAATAAACAAGCTCACCAGGCCATTCACTTGAGGGCAGGCTATAGCACTCCGATAATATCTCTAGTCAGGATTTATCCATTCACAAGCATAATCCAGCGGCAGCAGTAAGCCTTGCAGATTGACAATTGACGGTCATAACCAAAATCGAATCCAGGGAGTAATAGGAAAAGTTAAGAGCTCTTGGTATGTACGAAGTAAAGAAAACACAACAGATCCGGTATCTGCTAGCCCAAACTTACCATGTGCGACTGGTAACCCGCACACCACGTTTTCGGTAGCGTGGTGGGTTTTCGTAGCTTGAAAAGCAGAAAGACGCGATGTGGAGCTTATCAATAGTTCAGTGGCAAAAGTAGTGAACGGCAATCTGCACCGAGATTGTCTTCACCGCAATTAATCCCCGCGTTTTCTCACGTACCGATAGGCAAATCCGAAATACAATGCTACAATAAAGTAGGGGTGTAAATATTAATCTGGAATGGCGGAAATAAGCCATTAGATGGAGGATTAACTCCCTCGCACCTAGATGATTTCGGTAACAACGTGCGTAGAAAAGTTTCGATAATTTAATTTACCGCCAAGGTTAGTTTTCTTCAAGAAGGTATGTAAATACACCTTTCCGTGCAATCATCATTGTTGGTCAGTTGTCGATTGCTTGCCATTCTGGTAATCAAGTAAAAATTATGGCGGGAGCTATCCTTGGTCTCATTCTTAGTCCGCTGTTTTTCGGCAACTGGGTTTCAGCCGACAACTTCATCCGCGATGTCGCGAGCGATGTAGTAGGGTGTGCTACAGTTGAAGCCATCTTCCCGGACAAAGTCTTTTACTCCAATAGTACCATTTACCAGTACGAAAACAAGAATTTTTGGTCTCAGACGGAATATTTGAGCCCTGAATGTGTCTTCCGACCTACGACTGCTAGAGATGTTGCTGCCGCAGTTGCACTTTTGGGGACGGCAGAAGGAAAGTTTGCTGTAAGAGGCGGTGGCCATATGGCAATCAAGGGGTCAAACAATATTGACAACGGCGTATTGATGGTCATGTCAAACCTGACGACACTGTCGATATCTGATGATTATAGCACTCTCTCTGTAGGGCCATCTCATAGGTGGGGGGAAGTATATAGTTATCTTCAGACCTACAATCGCGCTGTTCTTGGGGGTCGTTTAGCTTCAGTCGGCGTACCAGGGCTCCTTCTTGCTGGTGGCGTAAACTTTTATGGAAACCAGCATGGATTCTCTGCTGATATGGTCATTGGGTATGAGGTGGTCCTGGCAAATGGCACGATTGTATACGCAACCTCCAGCTCCTACGCCGATCTCTTCTGGGCGTTGAAGGGAGGCAGCAGCAACTTTGGTATTGTTACAAGATTTGATTTGAGAACAGTTCCCTCGGAAGGAATTTGGGCTGGTATATACACCGTTGCACAGGAGTATATCCCGGAATTTTATGCGGTAAGCATGTTCTTTCTTACCGTTTGACAGAGATATGCTAAGAATCAAAGGCCATTGCAAACTACTCCACGAATATCGTCGATCCACTTTCTCACATTGTTCCTGCAGTCATCCCTGTTGACTCAACCACCTCTGTTGGCGCCGTCATCCTCTTCTATGATAGCACTAATATCAGCTACCCTGCTTGTTTTGAGCCTTTCACTTCTATCCCGAGTATTAGTAACACTTTGGACTTTAAGACCCTCACAGAATTTTCCTTCGAGACAAATACCGCTGTAACACCTAATATTAACGACGTGTTCGTTGCGGGAACTATCGTGGGCAAAACATATGCCGAGCTTCTTCAAGGAATAAAAATCATCAACGACACATTTTATTCAGCACTTCCTGAGCTGTATGCTCAGCTACCGGCAGAGAACATTTCCATCATCGAGATTGACTGGCAGCCAATCGGTTCACTTTGGTTGAGTGCCTCTGATGCAAATGGTGGTAATACGCTAGGTCTTGATTCTTCGAAGGGCACACACCTTTGCTGGGCGGAAGTTGTAGAGTGGATCGGATCATCTTATGATGAAATTGTTGCCGCCTGGGTCGAGAAAACAACTTATGCGATCAACAATGCTACGGAGGCGGCCGGGCTATACGATCCATTCAACTACATGGGCGATGCAGCTGGGTTTCAGAGCATTTTCCCTGGATATGGAGCAATGAATGAGGCCAAGCTTTTGTCTATTTCGAGAAAATATGACCCAACCAGACTTTTCCAGACATTGATGCCAGGAGGTTATAAAATTGGAGTTTAGGGTCAGCCATTATGCTCAAGAGAGCTTGTATATACTGTTGCGCAGAAGATCACACAAAACGAAGGTACTTTTGATACAAAATGAGTCGTGTTTATGTGAGTTGTCTCAGTTGCTAAACTGGATGTTGATAAACACTATAAAATGTTCAATGGTGCCTCAGGCATCAAAGCCGGCTCTTATCCCGGATATTAGTCAGCCACGATGCCACCCTTCTGCGTTTGTTTTTTTCCGCTTGTGTTCAACTACCTTCTAAAAGCAAACCGGCAAGTACATCTATCGGAAGATGCAGTTACATCATTTTAGTTGTCATCTACTATTTCTATTTGATGAAAGCACCCTCCCGACATATACATGCGTCGCGGTGTTCGGATGTGATTTCGGAGGTCGTCACTAGATTCGATCGATGCCTCCCACTCTTACCTTCTTCGAGGTTGGTATCTAAATACGTCTAGCAAATCAATATCTTTGATATCATGAGTTTATTCGGATTTGCATCGAAACATCTTTGCATGTATGGTGATATGTGGTCTAGGAACCATTTCCATCGCAACCTCCATATGTACCCTCGATTCCAGCTTCCTTTTCCGTCACATACGATTTATCCCAAAACATTTACACCACACATCCCAAAGTATGGGTACGCGTTGGTATTGGGTAAGCCCAAGTTGGGTGTTCAAACCTCCATCGTCTAATCATAGCTATGGATAAAAGAGATCTGTCAATGGCATTTTACCCCGCTTCAACATCATCCTTTGCCCAAATGATTATTTCGTGCATCTCACCTGCCCCCTCCAGATATCTTCAAACTGTGTGATCTATGCAGTCAGTATGCAATGGGGGCCAAAACTAACACCACTTAATCGCGTTATCAATAATATTTGCTCGGCGAAATGTCGCATCATACCCGTATGCAGTCAAACCTCCGCGTTTGATGCAGAAAATCGATATAACCATCCGCAGGTACATCTTCTGATCTGACGCACGTATTGATATAACTGCATACATCTATATTCAATATTCAGCCCCCACCCCATCATATCATTTTTACAACTTAATAAAAATTAAAATGCAACTTCATTGCGTATAAGTAAGGTGTTGAAGTATTTTTGGTATCAATACATTATCCATATAGCCATGAAGGCTCTACAACGTAGAATCGACGATGTATTGATGGAGGGCTGTGTCTGGTTTAATGACACTTCAAGTCCCTTCCAATTTTATAGTCGTCGGGAAACAATATTTAATCAATTATGTACACTATGGAGTTCAAACACACACATCCCAGACTTTCAAGCAGAGTATTTGATGAATCAAGTAAATCCTCATCTGAGTCGACAGAAACTTTCCTTGGTTTCGTTGAATCACCTCCATCTGTTATTACTTTTCCAAGACCAAACTCTATATTTCCATTGGATAAATATGTGCCAGATGAGAAAGGCTCGAGAGAACGGCTCCTGCAACATGAAAGACAGTTCAGCGATTTTCAGGTACCGTTGGTGTCAGAGAGTAAAACCATCTCGACTTGGAAATGGATTCTAGTCTTCTGCGGATTATCTATAGGGGCATTTCTAGCAGGTAAGACTCGCATATGTCGTTGTTGAAGCTCAAGGGCATTCATTGTTTGTTCCTAATTGACAAAATTTAGGGCTTGATGCTACCATAGTTGCCGACGCTCAAGGACCCATTCTCCAAAGTCTGGGAGAAATTGAAAAGGTTGCTTGGATCGGTGTGGCTGATCCACTTGGATCTGGAGCTACTATCCTACTTATCGGTTCTTGCTATGGGATCTTCCAGATCAAATACATGTACATGTTTAGTATGTTGCTTTTTGAGGTAGGAAGTGCAATTTGTGGAGCCTCGACTTCAATGAACGTTATGATAGTTGGACGGATTATGGTGGGTATTGGAGGAGCGGGAATTGATCTAGGGTAAGTTGTCTCTTCTATCTCTTTGGCTTCCTTGCTTGTATGGAAAGTTCCTCTAATCACTTGGAAATATTGAAAATTAAAACACATTGAAGGAGCTGAGGTGATTCGCAGTCATGCTGTATGTACTGACCATATTGTTAGAGCTCTTAACTACCTATCTAAATTCACACCTCCACGTACCAGGCCCATCTATAACGCAATCCTTGGAATCTCCTTTGGACTCGGCAACATTCTTGGTCCAGTAATTGGCGGTGCTTTCGCGACTACTCCGGTTCTCGGGTGGCGTTGGTCTTTCTATATCAACCTTCCTCTCGCCGCAATCATGACTCCCCTGTTCCTCCTTCTTTTGCCGAAACACAACCCTATGCCTTCCATCTCAATATCATAGAAGCTTAAACTCATTGATTTCCTCGGTTTCGTCTTACATGTTATTTTATGGGCTTCTTTTCTCGTTGGTGTCACAATGGGCGGCTCAGCTTGGTCCTGGTCATCCATTTCTTCCATCGCAGTCTGTACACTCTTCGGAATATCTCTTTTCTGCTATATCATCCAACAATCTCTTTGCCTTCTTACCACTTCCTGCCATCGCATTTTCCCAGTTCATTTCCTCCGTTCTAGAACACTCATTCTTCTCTTTATCGCTACTGCTGCGACTATGACAGCACTTGTCACACCTATCTTCTATATTCCTCTTCTTTATCAATTTGCGCATGGCTCTTCTCCTATGGCATCAGCACTCAATGTGATTCCTGCAATCGCGGCCTTTTTCATCATCCTTTTATGCACAGGTGCATTACTCCCGCGAATTGGTTATTACAAAGCTATTTATATTCTCGCCTCAGTCTTCATGATTGTCGGTGGAATATCCATGAGTCGAGTCACTATCAATACGTCCAATAGAACAATTTATCTTTATTCTATCCTGATAGGTATAGGAGTAGGAATGATCTTCCAAATAGCCTACGATATTGGTATGAGCAAAGTGGCATCGATGGGTGCACAGGATACCACAGCCACCGAAGAATCAGGCGGCGACGAACAAAAACTTATTGCGTATATAAATGTCGCACAAGTGGGCTGTGCGGGTATTGCACTTAGTATTGCGGGATGCATATACCAAAACTTGGGAGTAAAGAAGCTTCAAGAAATTTTTGGGGACGAGGTTCCGGTGGAGATTATCAGGGAAGCCTTGGTGGTTTGAAGGGGGAGGGGTTGGGAGATATGGGGACTATTGATGGGGATATTATGAAGAGTGCATTAGATGAAGTAGTGGCGACTGTGGGGACTGTCTATTGGTTGGTTGTTGTAGCGGGTGTGGTGTGTGCAATTTGTGGTCTGAGTATGAAATGGGAAAGAGTGGCTTTGGAGCCGGAACTGGAGGGAAATAGGAGGTTAGTGTCATTATGAAGCTATCGTTTGAGATTGTGGGGGACGATGTTCTGTGTGCCAATATGGTCGATTTAGGCGGGAAGGACTTGGATGTCATTTTCTATAATCTACTTTCAACGATGAATACGATTGATTACGATGGCTTTATCATCTCAATAGGCTTTCCCATCTACGTAATCATAGCATTTAGTACCTCAACAGCATTGCTCAGTAGTCTCCATCCTTCTCGACACCCTCCGGCCACCAAATCATATGCCCGCCTCCATCTGCATGCTGCCTCCCAACTCTCGTATAGAAATCTCCTAACATTCTGAACCCCAATTTTCTATACAATTTCTCACCTTCGATACTAGCAGTCAATCCTGCAGGAACATTCTCTTTCCCCGCTCTTTCTAAAATATATCCCATCAACAATCTGCCGATGCCTTTCCCTTGGTACTCAGGAAGTACAACGATACTATTTACATGCCAGCGATTTTGCCTCCTTGGGAAAGCTTCCGGAGACCAATAACGCTCTTGATCCATTTTGATTGAGTGATTGAAAACGGCCCTGTTGGGTTTTGATGTAGCACGGTCTGGCCGGAGGTAATTATATAATCCGAACAGAACTGTTAAGATGGAACTTAACATCCATCTCCCAATTCTTTTCATGCCTCTCCTCTCGTTTACAAATTTCTCGACTCCAGAATCTAGACCTTTACGACTATACATCCCATATGCCAAAAGAACATCAGGCGACTCGGGAGAACAGATTACCAGGGTCAGAGTCTGAGGGTCCAGGTAGGATTTTGTGACGGCTTGTCCAACGGATATTTGTTGATCGCGTGGATATTGTTTTGCGTGAGGATCTAAGAAGTCGCTTACGGGGCTGGAACCATAGGCTGCGATGACAATATGTGTCATTTGAGGGATATCGAGCAGGGTCGCGGGGCGAAGAATGAAGGGCTGAGAGTGCATTTTGGATGTGTGATTCTAGATTTCAACGACTGGATTATGGAATGCGTAGAAACGATAGAAGAGGATTGATAGCGGTTTGATATTCACTCAAGCACTCGAATATTCTTACTAGGCAACTATATATATAGTGCAATCAATACATTACGCCGGATGACTGACATGTTCAAAATTGCTTACACCGAACTCCGATCTCCGAAAACTTGGATATACCGGAAAATTTCCCAAGTCACAATGATTCTTATATTCGAAGATGGCATATTTGGTTTCAGCTCACTGCTTTACACTCTAGTAACAAGTATCTTGTCGACGTTGTCGTGGGTGCTACTCATCTCATGATTGGACATGAAGTCGGAGTTCGGGACTAATCATGTGATTGCTGTATGTGTAAGCACAAGTGGGAAGTAAAGGCAACGTCGACGAAGTTTTCAGGCAGATACGTAGGCTCAGGGGAAACCTGTTTATCGTGAAATATATAGAATATGCTTGGGTTGGTGAAGTCTCCTCGAGGTCATAGCCCCATCAGGAAAGTGCATTTTGTTGGTAGGCAGAGCATGAACTTTGATGAGACTCCTTGAAGCCCCAAACTGCAAGTAACACACCATCAACTCATGCACAATCTGAGCTGCTTAAGTTGTCAATCGAAATAAGTTGCTATTATCCAGTTAAGAAGAGAGGTATTCGTATCGTCAGTCATGGAACTCCTATCGATATCTCGAATTCGTAGCCGCATTTGGGAGTAGCTAGATACAAAGGAGGATAAGATGCCAAGTTGACAAACTTTGGAATTTTTATGTCCTTTCAACGGATACTATTGGAAAGATATCATCGAGCAGAGAGAGAATCTCTGATGGAACTCTTCACCATCAATAGGATAATTGGGGTTCAAAAGTTCGGTTGGCATCTATCTGCACCGGCAAATATCTTCCCAAATCGGGAGCAAAAGTGTTCAGCGCCGATATTGGTATTGGTTGAAGTGCAGGTGATTGTGGTAGATGTTGAGAGGTCTGCCATTATGGTTGTTGAACTCTCACCTTCAAGCTCCCAGGTACGCACTCTCATAACGTGAAGTCGAACTGCTTTCTCACCCCCAACTTCCTCGCTCCTAATTTTCCAACAACTCCACACCCATCTCCTCTTTCTTTCAATTTCTCTATCGTTCTCAATCTTGAAGACTTATGTCCGCATTGTCTTGAGTTAGCCATCACTCGCGAGATCGAGTAATTAGGAACAGGAGGTATTCTTCCTTCGTCACTTTACCTCGTCTCAATACAGTAGAGCAAAGATATTCGCCGGAGGATTGCTGCGCGAAGCAGATCTTTCTGCCTACGATATGTCTGTAACTTATGATATATCCTGGTATGACGAGGTTGAAAAGCCTGAGCCTCGTCGCAAGATATACCCATTCAGCCCAGAATATACGCGCGGAGCCTTTAAGATCGAGTATGAGAGATGCAAAGACTTTTATAAGTCTAGTGGTGCATCACTAAATGCTATAAAATGGTTAGCACAATATGTGTTCTGGTATGAACACGGTAAGAGCCCATTTATTCGTTATTCAGCTATGGTTTGTTCTAACGTCATGTAGAAAAAAACACATCGTGTGCCATGGAGTGGTGGTATCCCACCATGTAAAGGCGAAGAACCATATACCGAGGAATTTGGCCCAGCAATTTGCATGTGGACCCCTGATGATTGGGCTTTTGATCCATCCTTTACTGATTTCGAGGTGGAAGACTTATATTTCGAGAGATTCGACAGACATGATATTGAGATACTCGAACAGCTTGCAGTAGGGCTGGATGAAGATGGCGAGATAATAAGAGTGGGCATTTGGGGCAACAACGAGACGCAAAAACGGCTCGGACAGAAATACGGTTGGTTCGAAACATATGCTCATGTCGACAAGATAGCTAGTGGGGAAAGTGGCTGGGAGGATTTCGAAGTATACTTCACCCATCTCGAGGGCTTGGACTTGCGTTGTAGAACACCCATGGGTTTTCACCCAGTGAGAAATGATGGCGAACTTCCAGAATTTTGCCTCGAAGACTGGATCTTTATTTGGGATTGTTCTCCTATCGATCCTGGTTTCTCGACGCTTATGATTTGAGACATATGCAGCTCTCAAAAACAAGATATTCAGTCGTTATCTTCAGCCGTTCAAGCTTCATCCGACATAGAATCTCATAGAATCCATGAATTTCCATCGTCTCCTTCTCCGACCAAACAATAAATGGCAGATCCAACGACCGAAATGAAACGCCACTTGAGTATGAAGGGCTAAGAACAGATCCTGCAGATGAGATTGATACTGGAGCTTGGGATACACGAGAGAACTTCCCTGCGCATTTACAGGGCACTTCAGAGCCATCCCAGTCGAAACCCAATCTATACACACGTCCCAAGGCAAGATCAACATGGAATACCGAACTAGGAACCGTACTTCTAGCACCCGCTCCCGACACCCAACTCCTCGGCTTCTCAACCACCAAACTCCAAATATCCTCGCACGCCCAACAAACTCTCAAAAGCAACCGCTACCATGAGCTCTGCAACCTCGAACAACAGTCCCAAGCTCGCATTCTCATATTCGATCCATACCGTGCTCAGGATGGAAGAGTTTCAGACACCGCGTTGGTCTTCATTCAAGGCTCGCCATATGCTCGACATCAAGCGGTTAAACTTCTTACTGCTTTTCAAGATAATTTGGAGAAGGGATTGATGGATTCGAATGTCAATTTTAGGTTTTTGGGGCCGGGTCGCTCGAGGGGGAGAAAGGGGAATGGTTTGAAGAAGATGAAGTGAGGATGGCTAGTGTTGAGGGGCTTTAATGAGATGTGTGAAGAGCATCAGGAGATGGGTCTAACGGTCTTTTCAACGATTTATATGAACACAATGAGACTGTATAATTGGAGAAAAAAGGATATAAGTCTGGAATTCTATTCACTTTGTATGAGCTCATCCACTATCAAATAAAACAAAAACAATCACAGCTATCTTCACCAAATTAAGAAGATACTTGCACAAATACGCACATCGATATCCAAATATTTCCTCCGACCATCCAACTATTTAAGCGAATGCAATACAGTAATCTGTAAAGCCAAAAAGAAAAGTTCCTCGCGAGTTACCCATTCCATATTCAAGAGTGAACAAACACACTCTGACCCCATTCAAATATTCAACCCCACCACTTCACTGCTCTCCCAAAAATCCAATCAACACATACCCATACCCATCCCCATCCTCGCCCTTGCCATTCCTATGGGCATCGGACCACCCATCCCATTCGAAGCAGGAACCTTCTCCGCCCCCATAAGTTCATCCGTATTATCCATTTCCTCTACGAGCATCTTCGCTTGCACCATGAGTGCTTTGAGAAAAACGTTATCTGTGAGATGCGCAGGAATATCCACTTTTGGGAGAGTCTTCTGAGGCTCGGTCTTCTCAGCTGTTTCCTCGGTGCCACTAGTGGGTTGGGAATCGCGAAGAACGCCTTCCATGCTATCGTCTCTCTCAATTACTACCCCATCATCCGTAGGTGTAGATGTAGAAGCAGTCGTGTAACTCTCACTCTCCTCCTCCTGAGCACCATCATCATGTGCTCCCGTAGCACTCCTCGTAATACTCAACAGCGTAACAATAAACAGCTCTTTCAAATAAGCAAAACTGAATCCCTCCGTCATCTTGGCAACAAGCGAACATAACTCCTCTCCAAGTTCCACCATATCCCCTCCATCCCCTCCCAACTTTCCCCTCCAAAATTCCACATACGCTCTCCGCTCTTCTTCATTCGGAACTCTAAAACAGTACTTCCGATCAAGTCTGCTCGGTCTCTTGCTAATACTCGAGTCTAACTTTCCCAAATGATTCGTGCTGCCGATCATTAGGATTCCATCATTGGACTCTAGTCCATCTACTTCGTTTAGAAAGTACGAACGAGTTTTCTCGGTGACGAGGGAATCAAGATCTTCAAAGATGAGGAGACAGGGAGCCATTTTGCGGGCTTTTTGGAAGATAGATGAGATGGCCCATTTTGGGCCGTGGCATTCGCCGTCAAAGGATTTGACATAGAGTGAGGGAATCGGGGAAGGACGGGAGGAGAGAGTTGACATGAGGGCTTTGATGGAGATGGTTTTGCCATTTCCTAATGGAAGGTGTTAGTAAGGAGGGAAATGGGAGGGAAAAGTTTAGGATGTGAAAGAGAAATAATTCAAAGTTAAATATATGGAATTTAAAGAAGTATTTGGATCGGAGAGATATAAATCGATACAAGTCCTAGTGGAGTGCATGATCATGGTTCAGTAGACGATCCTGGCAATTCTTACCTGGTACACCATGCAAAATGATCCCACGTTTCCAAGGCACAGTAAGCTTCTTATACAAAGCCTGATTATCAAAGAAGCTCTCCACGTCAGCGATAAGATTGGCTTTCAACGCTTTGTTGAGAATGACTTCGTCCCACGAGGAGCCTTGGACAGATTCGTAAAGATTCTTGTCTTTGACCCATTGTTGACTATCAAAGACGTATATTTCTTCGTGAAGTTCAATGGTCCAGGCACTGGCGGCTAGAATCAAAGCATCGATGCCCCGGGCAGAGGGGTCATCTTCTTTATCTGAAAGGATAAACTGCAACTTCAAAGTGCTGAACCCCTTAGGATCGTCGTATTGTGCTCGATAAACAATGTATTTCATGTTCTCCCACGTATAAAACCACCTGCGGAACTTGACCTGTTCGACAACCGTCTTTGGCTTGTTGTCAAGACGAGATCCGGATGCATGGTATTTGCGGACGGTCCAGTTAGCGTCTTCATCATCTGCGGAATCTTCAAGATCCTCATTATCATCCTCATCTTTATCGTTGCGCTTAGCAAAGCCAGCATCAGCGTAACCTATGAGATCGCATTGGTCGAAACTAGTTTGTACGACTTGGGAAAATATATAGTGTGACTTGAGACGCTCGAAAAGCATGAGTGGAATGGATGCAGTCTGAGCTGCATGCTGACTTGTCCAGTTGTCGAAAATTTCTCTGTGAAAACTGACCCTACTCCTGATTAGTTCATTGATCCTCTTCACTTCGATCTTCAAACGGGAAAGCACTCCGATTTACATTTTCAAGTATCTGAGTTATTTTGAATGTAAAAATCGAGTTGCAGCCTTTTCAGTACATAGAATTCAAGATGAATACCAGAAATGAAGAAACTCATGAAATTATATACCCATCTCCCCTCACGAGGCTGCGCCGCCGAGTAGATTACTTTTTGCCTCACTCAAGGCAGCACTTCTACACATTTCCAGAAACCAGTAAGCAATCTCCACACCCTATCAACTTGCCAGACACCTGCACTTCCCCGCGACCATGCAGATAAATAATGCGAGTTGCCTCACCGTGTTTGAGAAACTGCACGAGGAGACGTAAAAACATGCGTCCCGGGCGTGAGGATAATGACAAACGAGACAACTTCAAAGGAGCGCGTCATTCAATGCAGTTATAGCGCTGCCTTCAGATAGAATTTGGCTTGTGAGACCCTAAGGATTTTCTTTCCAACAACAGGATGCTGTCTCAATAAACTGTGTCTGGCGTGCATCAATCGGATCATCCTTCAATGCTCGTCATATCCAGTGACCAATAGAATATGTGCGTTATTTCTAAGCTGCAGACAGTGTGACATCGAATGCATGTGCGAGTAGGAGTGCCGAGTTTTGGAAGCGGATTTCTCAATCTGATATTACTACCACTCCTAGGAACTGGCCGCCCGCAAGTAATTGACATGTTTGGATGGAGGTTATCTCTCTTAGTAGATCTCCTGAATGAATCTGCCAATTCCTTACTTTTTGGACATTATGCGTTTCATATCAATCAATCCGGCAAGATAGTTGATAGGTAATCAAACAACTATCATGCGGCTCCAGACGAGGCTCTGGGAGCAGAATCGTAAAATTAAGAAGTATACAGATTATCTCGATTGAGTAGGGGTAGAGTTAGGGCTGCATACAGAGCACTACATTCTCCATTGAGATCGAAAACACCGCCTTACCTCATAAATCAATGAAAAAGAAAGGCAAAAAATTGAGTGAAGAGAACCTGGGTTCAAACCTATGATGTGACTAGGTAATCAAGTCAATTTACCCACTTGGCAGGTCAGTCAATCTCAAACCAGGTGAATAGTTATTGATCACCCCAGTATATCATCGTGACGGGCTCTGCACGATGAACTCGCAGTAGGAAGAAATGACGAAGAAAAAATTGGTGTCCTTCAGGCCCAATTACTTGTCAGATGTTTTTGGGACAAGCGACGCTGCTGCAAAGTAATTGAGATTGAAAGCTTGAAGACAACTATGTCTCACGATGATAGCACGTCAAATCTTCATATTAAAGAATAAAAAAGAGAAGATTGTAAGACCTGGAAGCGATCGCTATATGGAATCATAATTTTCATTGTTGCAAATTACCGGCCTCGTTTATCATTAAAATCATTAATTTCGTCTTTTATCAAACCATCAACCGGGTATCTCTCGTGTAACAAACCTCCCAAAGTATCCCGTTTTCCAGATTTCTCCCATAATTCTGAAGGGAAGGAGGCTTCTACCGCAGTGTAGTTGCCTATATTGTAGGTGCAATGCTGACCGTCTTCACTCTTTGGAACATTCCAACATGCTTGATTCCTTCTTCATCCCACGTCCCCATTTTCTCATCAATCTTGAATCCCCATTTAGCCCAAGCTGGCGCAACCTGTTCCTGTGCGTGAACACACATCAAACCTTTCCACACAGGTATTTCTTCTGTGCTCGAAGCTCCAACATTTTCCATTCCCATTGTGGCAACAGATGGATTGAAGAATGTAGGGTTCTGTTGCGCCCACGACATAGCTGCGCCCGCCAGTAATTTGGAGATGCCAGCACCCCTGCAATCTTTGATAACTGCAATTCTACCCAATTTTATATATGGTTCGACTCCGTCATGATATGTAGTTTCTCGATCGACAATGTAAGGAGGTGGAATTGTGCCATCGGGAATCGGAGCCGTTTCAAGCGCATCCGCATGATAGCTGGAACCTGGTTCAGGATGTGGTGGATGCGGAAATGGTACCAGGCGAATTGTGCCAATAGGTTGAGATATAGTCCTACTTTTCTTTCTCTGTAATATATTGCCATCGTCATCCTTGACTTCAGGATCAGTTGTTTCGTTGACTGAAGCATAAATGACCCAGTGGCAAGCTCGAGGGTCATCGGAGTCGAATTCATTTTCGAGGGGAACCCCTTGCTCTTGGACAAAGACAGCTTCTCGAACTTCCATAGCGTCTAGGAAGGTTTTGGGGATATGATCGGGTTGCTCTGATGCGGGAAGTTTGCGATCATACCCATCAAGGTTTGTTGGACCTAAGAATTGGATGAACGGAGTTGCAGACATTGTGATGCGGCAAGAGTAATAGTCTCTTTGGTAGGTGGTTGTGTGAATGTGTAGTTTTGTGAGTGTTAGAAATTTTTGGACGAGTAGCAAATGATAATTTAAAGAAGATTAAGAGGACTGATTATCGATCAAATCTATTTTTGTGGTTGTAATGCGCCGTTTTTATAAAAAGCCTAAAATTCTGCACAATGATGACTAGCGTGACTTGTGGCTTTATATGACTGTCATAAGGTTATGGAAGGAAAGGAGACAGACAGATGGATGATTAACTTGTAGACCGGTGGCTGAGAGGGCAGGTTGAGAAGCCAAGGTACCGGTAGATGTCGTATACGTAGAGAAACCGCAGGATCTTTCGTCATCAAGTTGCAGTTGTATTTTGTAGAATTGTTGCTTTGTTTTGAAGCTGTAGATTAGCTGAATGATCGACAATGTTTAAATGTGTTAATGTGTGAACCGACGGCGAGACGTGATAGCTTGCGAAGATGTAATAGTAATACTTCTTTCATAAGATGTAATTAGTTGTAGAGTTGTGTTCCAAATACCTCGTAATTTCTTTGCCACACGAGTGGATGAGATCATTTACCGGCATTTGTACGATATTAATGTCAAGGAATAGTAATGGAGGGGAAGAGAGGGAGGGGGAGGGGCAGAGGAATGGAGGGGGAAAGTTGGAATCCTTGCCTCAAGCTTGCCTCGCTTGCTTCCCTCAAATGTTGGTCGGAAGGTCGGAGATTCGGGTACCGTTTGCTCCGTGGGCTCCACCTTTCTCTTATCGGATCTCAGATAAGACATCTTATCGATTGCAACTTCCCCCCCCCCCCGAGAACCCTCAGCCTTAGAGGACTGATAATTGTAAAGCTGTCCTCTTTGGTCCTTGCAAGGATTATCAACGTCAATCTTTGGGAACACCTTGGAGAAGTATCTAGAAAAGAATACTTGTCCATAAGTGAATTTATTATATTAAAAATCAAATAGAAGAGGTCTTGTTGTTATATTTACAATTGTATTGTTGTCCTCAAGAATATTTGACTTGGAATTCTTGTGGACAGATTCTATGTCGAATATCTGAGGCAGGGCACACTTTGATACTCGAGTAGTTGAAACTCGTTATAGTATTTCTTTGACCTTCTCCTCCCTCTTCCCCCCTCTTGAATATTATTTCACCTCATTCATTTCTTTAGCAATTAAGCTTGCTACACCACAACATATAATGGCTCTTTCGAGGAGTCCTTCGGGGAAGATCTTTTCTTCTCCAATCTTGTCCATATTATGTTTATTTTATATCTTCACTTCCACAGCATTGGCTGCATCGGCAGTTTTAGGTGTTGATCTTGGGACAGAATATATCAAGGCAGCTTTAGTAAAACCCGGTATACCACTCGAAATCGTTCTCACGAAAGACTCTCGTCGAAAAGAAACATCCGCCGTAGCTTTTAAGCCTTCGAAAAACCCAGTCAGCGGATCGTTCCCGGAACGAGTTTACGGTTCAGATGCGGTCGCTTTGGCTGCACGATTTCCTGGAGATGTCTATCCTAACCTCAAGCCCTCCTGGGATTTGAAGACGGAGAATGATCTCATTAAACAATATGGAATTCGACACCCGGCTTTACAATTGGAGGCGGACAAGACACGAGGCACAGCAGCTTTCCGAAGCGGTGCATTTGCTGCAGATGAGCAGCCATGGTCTGTTGAGGAAATTTTAGCCATGGAATTGCAGAGCATTCAAAAGAACGCCGAGGCTCTAGCAGGTAGCAAAGTCAATGATTTAGTTATTACCGTCCCAGTCTTTTACACCACGGAGGAGAAGAGAGCTGTTCTTTTGGCGGCAGATTTGGCAGGTCTTCGAGTTTTGGAATTGATCAGTGATGGATTGGCTGTCGGTCTCAATTACGCTACCTCCCGAACCTTCCCAAGCATCAACGAAGGAGGAAAAGCCGAACACCACATGATTTTTGATATGGGCGCCGGATCTACAAAGGCTTCAATCTTGAAGTTCCAAGGACGAACCGTAAAGGACGTTGGAAAGTTCAACAAGACCATTCAAGAAGTAAAAGTCGTCAGCAGTGGATGGGATAGAACCCTTGGAGGTGATGCTCTCAACGCTGTCATCGTCGATGATATGATTGCACAATTTGTCGAATCTCCCAAGGCACAAAAGGTATCAGCAACTGCCGAGAAGGTCCAGGCTCATGGAAGAGCTGCTGCGAAGTTGTGGAAGGAAGCCGAACGTTTACGACAAATTCTCAGTGCCAATGCCAATACTCAAGCTAGTTTCGAAGGCCTTTACGAAGATGTTGACTTCAAATACAAGATTAGCCGAGCTGAGTTCGAAAAACTCGCCGAGGATCATGCTGCTCGAGTTGGTACAGTCATTGAGAAGGCTTTAGATCTTGCCAATCTTGAGATTAAGGATCTTGATTCTATCATTCTCCATGGAGGTGCGATCAGAACTCCATTCGTTCAGAAGGAGCTTGAGAAGATTGTTGGAGGTTCCGACAAGATCCGCACCAATGTCAATGCCGATGAAGCCGCCGTTTTTGGTGCTGGATTCAGAGGGGCCGGACTCAGTCCTTCGTTCAGGGTCAAGGAAATTCGAAGTTACGATGGTGCTTCTTATGCCGCTGGTATTAAATACATTGATATTCACAAGAAGCCAAGGCACATGAGATTGTACGAACCGACCACTAATGTCAACGCGGAGAAGCAATTTACTTTCGAAAATCATGAGGAATTTACTATTGATTTCTATCAACATGTTGCATCATCCGAGAAAGTATCGCCAGGATCCGCAGAAAAGGAATTGAAAGCCATCACTACACAAAATTTGACAGATTCTGTAGCTCTTTTGAAAGAGAAACACAATTGCGACAACAAGGATATCAGAGTCCATTTAAGCACTCGTGTTAGTCCTGTCAACGGTGAAATGGATATCGTAAAATTCGTCGTTGACTGTGAGGTTGAAGAAATAGAGAAGGAGAGTATGGTCGATAGTGTCAAGGGACTTTTCGGATTTGGAAAGAAAGATCAAGCACCATTAGAGGATGGTAAGGAATCCACCGACAGCTCTAGCACCACCGAAAGTTCGACTACATCTAAAAAAGCCACCTCATCGTCCAGCTCTAAATCTGCCTCAAAATCCGCCTCCGCATCAGCCAAGGACAAGGAAGCCGCCAAGAGCAAGAAAACTTTGATTGTCATTCCATTGAAATATGAACTAGAACTCAAAGGTCTTCCAGAAGTTCCAGCTTCCGAAATCACTAGAATGAAAGATCGTATTGCTGCGTTTGATGATTCCGACCGATCCCGTCGTCTACGCGAAGAAGCTCTGAACCAATTGGAAGGATTTACATACAAGGCAAGAGACTTCCTTGATAATGAAGAATTCATCGCCGCATCTACAGAAACCGAACGTTCAGATCTAGAGAGCAAATCTAAGGCAGCTAGTGAATGGATTTATTCTGGGGGTGCTGATGCATCTCGTGACGAACTCAAAGCCAAACTCAAGGAAATGAAAGACATCGTTGCCCCAATTCAAAAGCGAAGAGAAGAAGCCGCTGGCCGACCTGAACATTTGAAGTCCCTTAAAGAAGCACTAGAGCAAACTAAATCATTCATTGCCGGTGTAAGAGAGCAAATCAAAAATGAAACAGAGGCCCATTCTTCCTTCAGCGCATCTAAATCCAGCGCTTCAGCCAATTCCGAAACAACATCCACAGCCACTGTTGATGATTTCGCCGATCTCGAAGATGAAGAGAATGCCGGTTCCGCTTCATCAACAGTAACTGCTCCTCCCGAAGAAGAAACAATGGATCCACCAGTCTACAACGAAGCTGATCTCGCAGCTCCTCAAGCTCTTTACGATGATATTTCTAAGTGGCTCTCCGAGCTTGTCGACCAACAAGAAAAACTCGCTGCTACAGCTGATCCTGTTCTTCTTATCAAGGATCTCGCCGAAAAGACCAAACAACTTCAAGATATTGGTGTAGAACTTATCATGAAGAGTATGAAACAACCATACAAGACTGCTCGCAAGCCAACTAGCAAACCCGAGAAGAAGAAGGCCACAAAATCGAAGTCCAAGACGAAGAAGAGTAAGAAGACTGGAACTTCAACTGCCGATGAAGCAGATGCGACAATTGATTTGGGCTTTGGAGGACCAGATGGAAAGGCTGGAAAGGGTGATGAAGGAACCGAAGGAAAGCCTATTTTCAAGGTGGGGGAGAATGATGAGATGCCTAGCGAAGAACAAATTTTGGAAGCAGTTAGAAAGGCGAAGGATGATAAGAAGGAAGAAGAGGTTAAACATGAAGAATTGTAGATTAGTTAGATAGATTTGTATAGATGCTATTGAGTGATTTGCATCTGGCATGAGATCTAGTTGTTTGTTTGTATGAGAGACAAGATGAGCCTATACGAATACTTACTAAAATATACTGAATTTGTTTGTTACTCTTCGGTTGATTGATTTGATTAGGTACAATTAAGCGTTTGCGTTCTTGTTCTTGTTTAGAATTAAAAGTTGAGAAAAGAGATTGAAGAAGATGTTTTCCGAATTATCTATTTTCTATTTTCTATTTTTCTATTTTTCTATTTTCTATTTTCTATTTTTATTTTCTATTTTTCTATTTTTCTATTTTTCTATTTTTCTATTTTTTCTATTTTTCTATTTTCTAGTGTGGTGTGTACCTAGGTATGTAGTGTGATGTGATATTAGTAATCCTATCTCATCTCTGGTTCATGGGGGGTTGTGGGGGTGGACAGGATTTTGAACTTCTAACACCGTGAATAGTAGATGTCTACGTAGTTGATGTAGTTGATGCAGTTGGATATATCACGTAATGTTTTATAGATTATGTGTTATGTATCATTATAGTTTTGGGGTTATTACATGTGAGATTGACAGGTTCTAATTCTGATTTTGTGCGGAGATGTATTGGGGAAGGGGGGGTTAGTTCATGAAGAGATGGGAAATGGGAATTTAGAAATGAAAATGCATGAGTAGTGTTTGGGTTTTGTGATTCTTAGTTATACCTATTGATATTCATATGTGTTTTTTTATTTTTATTTTTATTTGCATTTGTATCTGTATCTGTATCTATAATAATCTTACTAGGGAGTAGGGACGGACTCTCAGATTCATCTCGCTAGGTATCTATCATAATCTTTCTTCGTTTCGGGATTTCAAGATATAACTCACATATATGTTGATGAATCAGTGGATGGATGGATGGTATATAGGTATTCAGGTATTCAGGAATGAGCAATCTGATCACACCTTCCTGGATGTAAGATTACCAACTCAAAGCTACAACTACAACTACAACTATAAGATAACCATTGACTCCGAAATATCCTCCCTCCCCTTTCAACAATCCTTAAAAATCCTAGACTCCAGAATCAATCTTAGACTTCAGACTCCGTTCAATCTCTAAACTTCTAACTTGGTATCGGAATACATACATCTATGCTACACAATCCCACATACATCTACCCATCTATCCATCCATCCATGCTACACAATCCCACAAGTGACTTTTCAAAATTTTGAGGTCTTTCTTTTGTAGCCTTAATGTATATATGTGTATTTCTCGCTTCACCTCACCTGCATCGCTTTCCTAGAAGTTCTTTGCGTAGGTAGGTATCTTGTTGTTTGTTCGCGTTGATACTTTGGATGCTGTATACTCATTTACAGATTTCAATGTAATGCCAAACAGTTCCCTCCATTTTCTCATCTCCATCCCACCCCCTTCCTCTCTATCTCCCACTCCCCTATCCCTCTCCCTCTCCCCTTCCCATCCCTATCCATACCTAACTCTCACACCTCCCCTCCCCACCTCCGGAAACGGCAAAAACAAATCCCTCTTCACCTCCACATCTCTCCTCTCCGTCTCCACCAACTCCTGTACTTCATATCTTCTAAAGATTGTCGCGAGCGTGAGTAAGATTTCGGTTTTGGCCAGATTAATGCCTGCGCAGGAGCGCGATCCTTTGCCAAAAGCGACGAGATATTTTTCGAGAGTTTTGTCAGGGGTAAGAGTTTGAAAGGGTGGAGTGGTGGAAGAACTATTGGTGGGAGAGGAAGTGGTGAGCCAGCGGTAGGGGTTGAAAGTCAGTGGGTCGGGGAAGATATCGGGGTTTTGGTGCATATGGACGGAGGTCATGGAGACGGGTGTCTGTGTGATATTAGCTTTCTATTTTGTCCCGTTCAAGGCTGAAATTGAATTCAAGCATGATGATGTAATCTAGAAGTCTTCCCTTCGAAACTAAAGGGGTGAAAGGCGAGGAATTGCGAGAATACGTACACCAGCAGGAATCTCCCAATCTTTATACATCATAACTTCATAAGGAGATATACGAGGAAGACGAGTTGATACACCATAAGAAAGTCTATTCGAGTAAGTTAGTTAGAGCGAGTCCCCAAAGTATAGAGGATCCGCTTAGAGAAGAGGAAGAGGAAAAGGACAAGGAAGTGAATATATACCTCAAACCTTCATTAGTAACAGCATTTAAAAAGGGAAGGCCTTCAAGATCTTTCAGACAAGCTCTTGCGTATCGATCCTGCATAACTGATTTTAATTCATCTCTTAACGTTTTCAGATGTTGTGGATTATCGAGAAGATGGAAATGTGTGTTCTGAAATTCGACATGTTAGTAAATTGGACATTTATATTCTGTCCAATAGATTCTTTTCTTTCTTTCCCTACTCCCTTCCCTTCTTTCCTTTTCTCAAAATCTAGGAGAATGAAAAATCACTTACAGTCAACATGTTCGACACCGTGTCGCTCCCAGCTCCAATTAGTACAAACGCTTCTTCAAATAATCTTTGAAACTCTTTTTCCGAAGGAGGGATTTCATCTGATTCAAGAATTGCATGGACGATTGTTCCTTCAATTCCGTTACCTTTATCGGGATCAAATTTGTAGTTACCATCGAGGATATTCTGGGTGTCTATTTCAATTGCCTAGAAAAACATGATGCATTAGATATGTATTTCCCCTCGATTCTCGGTTGTGAAAGAAAAGTGGAAGCGGAAAAGGGGAACGTGTCAAAGAATACTAACCTTACGAAAATCCATTAGCATGGCAAAACCAGGTTTGGTGATCTTTAAAAACCATCTGGGAAGTCCTAGAGAAATAGGTAGGAGGATAGGAAATTGTGTTAGGAGATGGCCTAATTTGACGGTTTCGGCTATGGTTTCGACCCAGAGGGGTGAGAAATTGGGAGAATCAAGATGATTCCAGGAACGATTGAGTGCGTACTGTGTATGAGAGTTAGTTTCATGAGGTTATTTGAGTTTTTTTGAAGAGTCAAGTTCATAATCAGAACTAAAAGGAAGATTTGTGGCAGTATAGCAATGGAAAGCAAGTAAACGAACCAAAGTAATAACATCAGTTATGAAACACTGATAAACAACTCTCATGTCCAACTTCTCACCCTTTTCCTTGAACTCTTCAATTCTTCCACATAATTTATCAAGCATATCAAGTAACATAGGTTCCAATTTCTTGATCGTTTGCTTTGAGAGATATTTATTGAGAGCAGCGCGTCTTTCTCGATGAAGTTTATGATCGACACTTCCGAAAGCTGAACCTGGGAGTTGGAAACGATCGAGGAAGTAGGCATACTTGTGACGGACTTTGTGTTGAGAATACAACTCTTCATAGAAAGCGGGGTCGTAGACGTGAAGTTGGTGAGGAGAGATGCGGATGATGGGACCTGGGATGTTAGTATATGGGATAGAGTGATGGTGTCAAAGGAGAGATTATGAGAAGTGTAGAGGCTGTGATTGATATAAGGATATAGAAGCATATTGAAAGATAGTGGAAGTGGAAGTGGAAACAAAAGAGAAGTAACATGAAGATATAAATGAAGAAAAGGAGAGTCCAACATCACAACACCCAGAAGATATGAAAAGAAACAATCTGCTCATCAACACGAAATGTCCCATAAGAAAATCAAAAACACATACCATAAACCTTATGCACTCTCTGATCTTAAAAGTAAATTGTCCATCACGCCAAACATCATAGTAGAACTCATACCTGTATCAACACGTGTATTAGTAAATTTCAAAGACCCGAACCCTCATACCTCATCTCTTGCAAAGATACCACAATGAGGCAATCTTTCTCTTCTTTGAGGAACTTCCTCTTACTACTTCCAGTTCCATTCTAGGAATCTTCAGTCCTGATATATCAAAAACACCAACATACCAAAGACTTGCCGCCGCCAATTTAGGACCTGGAAACTTAGCCAAAGGACTAAAGTAAAGCCGATAAACCACCAATGTGACCTGATATACTAGGAAAGTCGTGATGAGAATCAAGAGCGAATGCTCCATGAATGGTTGTAGAATTCCCATTGTTTGAAGATATAAGGTTCTCTTCACCTCTGTGTCTTTTGTATATATTGAAGATGTTGATGATCTTGATATACTTAAAGATGAAGGACTTCCTATTATTGTTGCCATAGTAGTAAAATCCTCCAACCTCAAGAGAAAATTGCGGCACCCCCAATATAAAATTGAAGTCATCTTAAAAGGACGAAACCTCACTGCCGAGAAGAGTGAATCCATGCTTTGAACTTGAGCGAGGAAGACGTATATATAACCGAAGTGTATGAGTTGGCAATGTCGAATAGAAATTGCAGTATTCACTTTCTCCGCTCGATTGTTGGTCAACCAACGATTCTACCTGACCACCAAGTTATTGTCAATAAACAAAAGACATTTCTTCAGTCATATTCACTCAGAAATATATCTCATCTCAAAGAACACCACTTCAACTTCAGCGTCTATATATCTTCATCATTATTCCCCCAGAGAAAGTGATGGTAAAGATATAAAGCAATATAACACCATCAATAGTGAAACCTCACCCACATCATATTCACGAAAAAGGGTAAGAGCGAAGCAAACACAACCGACAACCATCAAATCAAAAGGCGTCTGAAACAACACATATCAGAATCAGGAATCAACAATATATATACATATATCAATACAAATAGAACATTCGAACCCGACCTCAAACCACCATCTCACAACCAAATCCGTACCCCGAAAATCCAATCAAGTTATCGACTTGGGTGTCTTCTCCCATCACATTTGTATCACCAATATCCCATACCAGGTACCATGAGACCCGACGTACCATACATATCTCAGATCTTCACTTCTTCAAGCATCGCCGCCACAATACTGAAACACGGATTCTCATCCAATAGCCCATTCCGGCAAAGTGAAGGAATACGATTAGAAATTTCCCATCGCATTGGTGCTACATTGGCTTATCTTGGCATTTGTCCCGAAGGAAATGAAGTTTCTTCTTCAACAGATCAAATGGTTGTGTACAGCATGTATGCATATGTACGCATGTGCATATACATACATGTATGCAGGTTTGAGGTCTTGGAACGAATTCTATTTGGGGTTTCTCTTATTGATGCTCTCATTCGTCCCTCATTCTTCTCAGGTGGATTGTTCAGTTCCCCATCCGAACATTACTGCTCGGCTAATTGAAGTTTCCATCCCATCGGTAGCACAATGACTAGGAATGGTCTTGGCGATGTCCCAATGATCTTTTTGGGTATTGGTTGGAGGGATGAAGATGTGGTTTGTTGAGGGATGATATAACCTTAATTTGTATTCCTAAGTCACGATACTGTATCTTTTTTTGTTCTTCATGGGATGATTTTGTGAAAGTTAGGGGCAAATAGTAGAGAAGTTAGAAAGAGGATGACTTTATTTTCAAATTGATAAAATAGGGGAAGTTATATCTAAACTAGACGAAAGAAAATCAACACCATAGAATATCACCTATCATTTTCTCTCACTCCTCAACACCTCCACTTCTCAATCCCATATGAATAAATCAAGATCCAATCTCAAATATACACGAATAGTTCTCGATCCATCCTTTCTTCCTTCCTACCTACATCCACACGTGGTGAATCCGGTCCGATGTCGTGCAACATAACTAACGCCATTTCCGCATCTCAATCCAACTCAGCTGCATACATAGCTACATGCATACCCACAGATCCACAAAGAAACATAAATGAATCTAGATACATAGCTAGGTAGATCATCAACCCAAATTATACCAATCAATACAACGAAATCATCCATCTCCCGTGGTAGTATTGAAAAAGTATCTATGTTTCAGAGATTTTCGAAGAGATCTTCTAGTTTCTGCTCACAATTTCGATAATAGATGACTCAGTGATAAACATACAGACAGAGAGATGTGATATACCCAGAGACCTTCATCCAACCGACCAAAAGAAAGAACGAAACAAAAAATCCGGGCAAAGTAAGAAAAACAAGCTCATAATGCATACACACACATCGGCATTTCCAACTTTCAGTCGTACGAAATATGTCGTGTTACATGGTAATCTCATACTTACATCCCATTACCCAATTGCATACTGTATACATATACAACACCATCCCATCCTATCCCATCCCACACAAACCAACAAACATCAAATCCAACACATCACCCAGTACCATTTATCCATATCCTAAAACGAAACCTCAAAAGATTGACTTCTATCTAGCAGCGAATGTGGAATCTAGATGTATCAACATGTAATTTCATCTGCGATTGAAAAAGCATGTACACCTGGAATCTACCTACCCAGTGGTAGTCATATCATAGTGTATGACGAAGAAAAACGAATCGAATCAAACCAACTCACTCCAATTCTTCATTCATTCATTCGCCTATTCATTCGCCCATTCCTCCAATCATTCCTCCATCCAATCGTCAATATCCATCACATCTCAACTACCCATTCATTATCATGGCGTAAGTAAGAAAACAGCAAGACCCCTTTTCCCTCCCTTCTTCTTCTCTAGTACCTACTTACCAACCTACTCACCACGTGCATACGATTTTCAACCCGTAGATGAGTTCAATTTCCTCTCATCCACCTCCTCCCTTCTCCTCCCTTCCCTTCCCTTCCCTTCCCTCCCCTCCCCTAAGCCTAAGAGAAAACAAAAACTCAGCAAATATATAGATAATCAATCGACAAATATGAAAAAAACTCTTCAATCCCCAATCCCTAAGCTTAACAACTAGCTAATTTTCACCCCAACGAAAGATATGCATATATCCTCTTTCCCTTTCCCTTTCCCTTCTCTCCCCTCTCTCTATACTATACTTTAATCAATAACTATAACTATAACTATATCTTTCATTTACTATTAATATCTCCCCATCTCCCATCTCCAAAACCTTCACTACACACAATAACCCCAAACCCAAACCCCAAATACACCAACAATAAAACATAATAAAGAGTAAAACCCAGAATCCTCCAATACCTATCTATACACAGCACACAGCATATAGCATACAGCAGAAACTTAGTTCCTCCCAGAATATAATTCATACCTACCTACCTATTTATTTATAAGATAGCCCGGAAGATGAATTAATATAATACCATATATATATATACCTACCTACCTATTAATTATAATCAGATATTCTATTTCCCATCTCTCTCATCCGTCCATCCATCTCTTCATCTCCTCCCTCTCAACTCCCCCTCCTCCTCCTCCTCCTCCCTCTCCTCCTCCTCCTCCTCCTCCTCTCCTCCTCCCTCTCTCAATCCCATCCCACCCTCTCTCACCCACCCCCCCCTAAAAGAACTATCCCGATTTATCTAAACCTAAACCTAAACCAAACCTATCAATATGCAACAAAATAAACATATCCAATTACATAGAAAATACAACATAAAACTCTTCACTCACTATCTACTACCCACATCCATCCATCCATCTATCCATCTATATGTAAGATTACGCAATCATCAAAAGAACAAATCGAGATGCATCTATCTACCTTCCCATATACTCATCTATTCATTTAACTCCTTCCCCATTCCCCCTTCCCCCTTCCCCCTTCCCCCTTCCCCCTTCCCCCTTCCCCCCCTACCCCCTTCTTCAACTAATCAATCAATCAATCATCATCATCATCATCATCATCATCATCATCATCATCATCATCATCATCATCATCATCATCATCATCATCATCATCATCATCATCATCATCATCATCATCATCATCATCATCATCATCATCATCATCATCATCATCATCATCATCATCATCATCCACACAAACCACCACGCACCCATACGATAACAAAGCTCAAGCCAAGTCTCAAAGGAAGTGAAAACCTCAAATATATGCACCACCCATTTTACCAAGTCATTTCACCAAGAGACGCAACAGATGTAACAAAACAAATCAAGCTAAAGAAAGAAGAAAACTTTTATAAACTCTCAACGAATACTTCAACTACACAACCAGACAATGATAACTCCGTGTAATGTATACATTATACCTATATAGCATGATAACCGTAACCGTGTAGGCGTGCCGATATAACCTTCTCCTCTACCCCTCAAAGCCTTTTCAACAATTGCCGCCCCGCTCCAGGAATATATCGTTAGATCTAGGATGTGATAACCTAGGATAGGACAGGATAATGTCAAAACATGTACCACAATATTTTGCTCATCCCTTCATTTTCATACCCACGCCCATTCACCCTTTCTGTCATTTCAAATCACCAACCTATCATCCCATACATTATGTAAAGACCTGAGATTCGTATCCGCCTCATATATACTGCCGATACACCTTCTACTGCTCCGCCCCTTTAAACAATGATGAAAATTAAATAACCTCCCAAAACTTACTTAAGGATTGTAATTGTTCATAACTGCCCAAAAACTATCCTGACCCAAATCTCCTTCAAATTGCCACGGTTCAGGTTGCGCATACAAACTTGCGTCTTGGAAGTTTTGATATGGCAAATCATAATTTGTTCCTCCAAGGTTCGTACTCAAATCATTGAATATAAGATCATGCATTGGTTGTAAAGGAGCAATTGATGAAAGATCAAAATTGTGTGGCATAATATTATTGGCTCCTTGAAATTCCCAAGCAGCTGGTATATTGGGATTTGGTGAGGTTAAGTTTTGTATCGTGGGAAGATTGTAATGACTTCCATTGACAGAATTTGCCGAAGATATGGTTGAAGGATCGGTGGACGATGCAGGAGAATTGTAAGATTGTGCAGATGTAGAAGTACCAGATCTTACAGCTTGTGAGCTAGCGACTGTCGATGATGGATTGGATTCAACATCTGATGGAGTTGATGGTTGAGGTTTATTTGTTCCTAATGCTTTCTTCAAGCGAATGTTGATTGCTTTGAGTACACCGGCGGCTGTATTAGCAATTGCATTGCGACCAATCATAGTATGGAATCTCTCCATGGCCCAATCAAAATGCTGTAGAGTATTGTCAAGAAGATCCCTATTCTCGAATGGATGTAGGATGTAAATGGCGGCTGAGAGGATGATAGCGTCAAAGGTATTAAGGACAAGGTTGAACATTTTGTAATGTTTTGTCTGTAGTAAACTGAAATATTCACGTTGCACTCGTAAAATATCCAAACCAGCTTCAAGAGCAGAACGGCGACTGGAAACCGAAAGACAAATATATGGTCTATGAAGCGCCATTGTTGTGAATGCACCACCGTTTTGGAAGATTAATCTGCAAGGTGGAAGCCAGTAACAATCAGGGTGATTATCCCAAGTTGTGTCAGGATTTTCGGCTCTGAAGTAGGGTGGACATAACTCATGAATTTGTTTGATATTAATGTGCATCTTTTGAACCTTTAGTGCATCACTAGGTTGTGGTCCATCTTTCTCAAGGTAATATATATCCCAAAGCGGAGCCATAACTTCAACATACCATAATAGCATTGTCAAAGGTGTGGGCATATCTGTAGGTTTTCGTTCTATAGGAGGGGTCTTGCGTCGATCTTCAAGAGTCGCGGGTATGGGAGCGTCGATAGGAAAAGGTGGTCTTGGATCACGCATATCAATTGTGGTCGGTCGACCAAGAACCAATGCCATATGTACATCCCATAGAGCGAGTACAAGCCAAGTTCTCCTTCGGAGTTGTTGATGCCAAATATGTTCATATCCATCTTCAGGCTTGTGACGTTGAGGTTGATAATTATCTTTGTGTAATTCAATCTCTTGAGCGTCTTTGATCGTTTGGGATAGAGAATGCCAACTCTCAGGCACCATTCCACTATATTTCAAGTACGACGCCCTTACAAAACCGGCCTGAACAGTCACAAGAGTAGTGTTTCGTTTGCCTAACAAGGTCAAAATACTGACTCCCGAATCACTGTAATCAGCCGCAAGATCATCAAATGACATTCCCGCTGCATATTTGAGTGACTCCAAACTTGGATCATGATCTGGTGGTTGGAATAGTAAGGCCATAGCAATACATTGGAATAGAAGAGCGGGAAAGAATTGTAAATCTGCAGGTAATTCCTGTGGTCCCTTATTCAAAGTTGCAAAAGAAAGATTGTTCCAATTTCTGAGGTGATCGCGAAATGTTCCTTCGTCTAAAGCATAATATTGAAAGTTGACTTCGCGGAAGAACGTCTTTAAGAGCATATCAATGTAGGGTCGGGAGGGTAATTGTCGTATCAAGCTCTTGTATTTCTCCCGCAGTCCAGCATTCTCTGATGTTGTTATGGAATGCGATGTCACAGCGGCCCCATCGTTGACCTCTGCCTCTATCTTCTTGAAGATTCCTAGTGTTGTATTGGAATGGGTCCCATTTGACTTTGCATATCCTAAAGCACTAACTTTTGCCACGGAATCCGATTCGACTTGTGCATTCTTTCCATATTCCGCGTTGTCAGACGACCTTAAATCATCTAGTAATTGTTGTTTCCTCGCAGATTCATTCTCATATTGACAAACATCTTGCTTATTGCGATTAACACAATTCGAACATGGAAATTGACGATCACACTAGAATTGGTATTAGACAACTCATCTTATGAGAATACAACAAGAAAGCGAAAACCACCTTTTGCTTGCGCCTATGACACTCAGTACATGAGATCACCACTCTCTTTCTCTTCTTTGGAGCTTTCTGTGGGACCTCTGCCTTTATTGTCTCTGGGCCCGATGCGATATTGTTCTTAGTCCCAGCCGCTTGTAGATTATGGTTGGGAGGGAGGTTGTCGAGGTTGAGGCTATTGTAAAATTCGTCGCATGCGACTTGATTAGAATCAGGCTTCATATTGATTGACGTCTCATTCATTTGCATGATGAGCGATGGTAGAAGTATCGAGATGAAGTATGAAAGGTGGTCTTTGAACGAAAGAATATCCTTCACGCCACTCGCCAATGCCAATCGAATTGATATGCGATCGATATGCGACTATCGCAAGGCGAGGAACGTTTGAATGGAGGAGGGATTCGAATACCCCCACTTGTAAATACTCGTGGGGTGGAGATGTTTGTTCGTGTAAGGGGTAGATAGGAAGGTGTTGAAATGTGTACGAGTGTTGATTTTGAATCGTAGAAAAGCGGCTCTTTTGCAAATTTGGGATTTAAGACTGATGTTAGACGATTCTGAGATCTTGGTAGTACATATAAGGCTTTTTGGTCGTCCGTCGCAATGTATGTAAGAATGTAAGAATGTAAGAATAGTCGATGATGCCAATCAAATCCTGGTAGATCGTGTGAGGTACAGAATCTTTCGGATGTAAGGAATCTATTCTTGTTGACGCAAACGCCGAAAGGATGAAGAAATAAAAATGTAGAGTGGCGCCGTGGCGGGCAAATGGGCAAATGGAATGGGCAAATGGATGGAAAAAAAGACGGAGAATTTCAATTGCCTCAGGCCAAGATTGAAGAGATCAAAGGGAAGGAGATGAATGTCAGACTGTAGTATCTACTAGATAGTAATAAATACTAGGTAGGTATGGCAAATATGATGGGCGGGGTGAATCTTTATTTTTAGCTAGAATTCCTAGATAGGTAGGTACGGCACCTAGGTACCTAGGCAGAGTAGAAGGCACATAGTACCTACCTACCTACCTCTGCCGTGAATCCTCCGAAATATGCAAGTAAGTAAGTAAGTTCATCGCTTCCCGCGCACCGATCGATGTATGCGCATAGTAGGTATATGCAGATGGTAACAAGTAGATGATAGATAGTACTTGGAATCAAGCAATCTAGCTATTTGATCCCTCTGAGTAAGTTACTTGTCTGCTTGTCTGCTTACTTACCAAGTGTAAAGGTACTTACTTATCCAGACCGAAATGACGCTCCGCTGGCTCTCCGAGGGCCATTGCCTTGGAGGCAGACTAGGTAATGAGGGCGATGGAAGGTATCGTGGGTGAGATGTTCAAGCACCTGGTATCCTCATGTCGAAGCACAACACAGAACATACAGAACATACAGAAAGTACAGAGGATACAGAGAACACACAGGATACAAAGGAAAGCAGACAATATAGTGCAAACTCAAGGAAGAAAATCTAAAATCTAATTTTACTCGAGTACCTGTGTGACATCAATTTCATGCTTCCAATGGATCTGGTAAACTCTAATGGGTACTAAAATCCTTGATTATTAAGGTTATTTAATATATTGAATGTCTTTGTATATTAAACTTTTTGTCAACCGTACAAATTATCTTCCATCTACCTGGTAATGTAATCACGACGACATCATAGACATCATATGCCGATAAATTCCTTCCAGAATATTCTTCTTAGTTTACTTATCGTCTTGTGTCGGAAAATGGGAGTGTCCGTTCCTTGTGCACAACCACGTGTATCCTCATCTTCCCCCTCCCCCAAGATAGACCGAGCCCCATCAACCCTACCTTGGAAATCGGATCAACCTCTCGTGACCAAGATTCAAAATTCCCTTCCCATGTCGTGCCATGCCATGCCATGCTATGCCATGAGAGTATGCCATGAGAGAGTAGACATAACGGAATCCGAAGTTTCCGACTCTGAGATTTCCCATACAGTAGTGCTTGACTATTGAAATCCACGAAACGGAAGCATAGTTAGTAGTCGGTAGCTAGGTGAAGAATGGTAAGCAACCATCGTTGTACATTCAGCCCAACCAGCTTCAGACTGTTTTCAAACGCGCCCACCCCCCACCTTCCGAAGAAATCGCATTCGAGAATGCCATGGCCATACCAGATGGAACATAGGATTTCGAAATCTTGATACAGATGAGTTGGCGAGCATGACCTGAAAGAGGAATAGATGGGGAGACAGCTCAGCCACAAATGTTTTTGAGGAATTTCGGTTCGATGTTTGCAAGATGCTAGTGCTTCATGTGGTGAAGAGAGTCCTGGTCTAGATCGGAAGCTTAATCTCTGCACTGCGGAAAAGGATAAAGTACGGTGTACTAGGGGTGTCCACGGGCGGGCGGACTATCCCCAAGAGCCAACATCTACTGTTCATCGATTGCGGTACTCTGTAGACTTGGCTCGCTGGGAAACTATTCGGAACGCTTTTATGGAGCATTCAGGGGGTGGTGGGAAGTGAAGGATGGGTAACGTGATACATCCAAATGCAGATGCAAGGATCATTCTGGATAGTCTCTGCGCAAGTTGTAGATAAAGCACGCTCTAACCACTTCTTTAATTTAATATGGAGCAGAGGAACGCGAAATGAGCGAGAAGAAAAAAAAGGTAAAACAAAGGGTCCATTAGTGTCGTGTTTTAGTTCTAGTCTATGAGACTATGAAGGACCTAGACAGTAGTCTGAAATGTCTGAAATGTCTCCCAAGGCTTCTTTTGCTAGTGCTTATCATTTGCAGCGGCGTGCAGCAAATGATGTGAAAAATTGAGATCTCTGATTGAGGGGTCGGAGGGAGGTCCTAGGACGAGATTATTCATGACCGAGATATATAGTACCGTACGGGTAGGTATGAGTGAAGTGCGGATTGTGAAGTGTGAAGAGTCAAGAGTCAGTCACCGGTGAATATGAACAACTTGACACTTTGGACCACTAGCTACCTAGTACCGACCTAAGTATGTGTGGAGAATAAGAGTAAGTTACGAGTGAGAGGAGGGTGAGTGAGGGTAAGAATAATAAAAACCAGAGTAAGAGTAAAAGGGAGAGTGCAGACAGCAACAGAATCCCGCCCCCGTCTCAATCTCCCGGGGTACTCCAGAGACCCCGATGGTATTTTTACATTCACGCCTCTTTCGCTTACGATACCCATATCAATCAGGAATCAATGCATGATGACGCAAGATGTCGATCGATTTTTCTACATCCCATCCAGACCTTGGGCCGGGCACACTCTCTCGACTCTTCACTTGGAACCTTCTCTCTTTCTTATTTCTTTCCTTTCTGGTCCGTGTCCCGTCACAGTATGAGAGGGTGAGAGGATGAGAGTGTGTTCATGCTAAGAAACATCAGGTAAGACGAGGTCCCCTAGTATTTACTAGTATTTACTAGTATTTACTAGTATTTATTAGGTAATCTCCGCCAGTAGAATCGCCAGGTGAATCGAAAGTCAAACGCGAACTCAATAATTGATACCTACTGTACCTAGGTAGTACACTGATGAGAGACCGACCAAGCTTATCTACCTACCAATCTGCCAATCGACCACCCGACCCTCCCAACCGTCACCACCCAAACTTTCTCTTCCTTCGTTGGCGTGTTTAAGAAAAAGATAAGATTGTTAGGAAAAAAATTAAAATACACATTAATACTATTCCGGCTTAGACTCCCTTCACTGTCTAAGACTTCTATACTCGATTTCACTTGGTCTCTCTGCGAAAACGGTCCCTATAAGGCATTGGCATTTGATTTGGTGCTGCATTGTCTGTACCTATCTATCATATCGAAAAGGTGGAGGGGTTGCTCTTTAACCCAATCCAATGCATACAAGCAATTAGAGACTAGGTGCGTAAATCTCGACTACCTCCTTGTCTTTTCCCATTAACTTTTCCATTCAATATCCCGATCATCAATAAAGTCAAAATCGTTCATCGCTCCATTTCTGATCATCGCATTCATTAGACAGATCTCACTGCCTCGACCATTCCCACCCATAGACTGATCATAGACTGATCATAGACTGATCATCACCTTGACTACCTTCTCTCGATCCTGTCGAACGTTCCGAAAGCTGGCCAGCCATTCAATTAAAACCAAGCGCAGATGGCGCCGGTAGCAGCAACAGTTGCGCTTTCGCACGTCGAGGGGATTTCCGATTCCGCCAGAGCCAGAGAATTATACAAGTATGTTCATCGTTCAATTTGAAGTGGTTGCACCAGTGTAACAAGAATCATGCAAGGAGACACAAAAAGATTCACGCATTTGGAGTCAAATAGAAGGAAATCAAAGATGTCTCTCTCATGAAATGGTCGAGAATGGCTCACTGCCGAATGCATTTGGCACCGCAAGTTCAAAATGTGAAAGAGCCATCATACTGATATCTATCTCCTCCAGGTACTATCAGCCTACGGCTTCCATAAATACCGAGACATGTTTTCCAGCACCCCAACTATCCAGAGAGTCTGGCAATCCGGATTTAGAAGTACAATCTGATATTACTTCAACAAAAATTTCTTCTCCAGATACATCATTGACAGCATTCTGCCAGCTAGTGTCATGGAGATTAGAGGTGCAAAGAGCAATGATCAGGTATTTTCCAAGCATACGTATCCATTTTCTTTGATTCGTAGCTGACAAATCCCTCAAGTCTTATCGATGATGGCACGCAGTATTTCATTGCAGAGAGCACAAAATCATTAAACCTAGTGGATGCAACAAAGCACAAACCAGGTGATGAGTTGTGGCTCGGCTGTACTTCTGTGTCAAAGGCTGGTAGGTTGTGTGAGAAGTATGACAAGAGCGAATTTGAATTCAAAATCAAGTCATCAATTGTGTTTAATCTCTGCTCCAGGACCATCGAAACTGCCCCAACCGTATTGGGCGAAGAATATCCTTCATTCATTGTCAATGATTTAACATTAGATGATCGATTCAATCAACTTTCTTTTGTTACGGAACCCCCACACCTCAAATTTTATGCAGGAGTTCCACTTATCACCAAGCGAGGCATACCGATTGGAAGTTTATTTGTGGTCGATAGTCAAGCCAGGCCCGGACTTTCCAAGGATGACATCTCTTTCTTGGGCACAATGGCATGCACTGTTATGAAGCATCTCGAGTTGAATCGAGAAGTAGAGGAACATCGACGTGGTATGAAGATGAGCAGAGGTCTTGCATCATTTGTCGAAGGTCGTGCAGAACTCGAAGAGGCAGACATGGAAGCAGACGATGGAGAAGGTACAAAGATTGTTGGCCAGTTTGAAACAGACACTGGGATCAGACGACAAAAGTCAAAGTCTTCATCCTCAACAAAAGATTCGAGGGTTTCAAGTGCTACTTCACTTTCTCTTAGCAACGGTAAAGAAAAGGGGCATGTAACCTCAACTTCAACGATTCCTACAAGGATAGAAGGTACCGTTTTGACGCCTGAACGATCGGATTCATTCACCAATGAACGACCAGGAATGGAGTCCACACAATATTCCTCTTTTGGAGAGACTAGTACAACTGAGCAGTCACCGTCCGATATGTGCAAGACGGATACCCCTGACGAGGAGTTTACCGAAGCTTCGGCTTTAAAGTTGCTTTTCTCACGCGCTTCCAATCTTATTAGGGAAGCGTTTGAAGTAGATGGTGGGGCTGTATTTTACGACGCACAAAAAGGTTTCAGCAGTGATACGCAAACTTCCAACTTAGAATCGTCTGTTACTGATAGCCAGACGAGTGGTGACGATGAAATGAGAAACGGATTTAATCCTCAAGCTTCGATTTCACGACCTTTTACTCGATCGTCGACAATGTCACAAACACGAGAAATCGAGATTTTGGGATTCTCCACCCCCGAGGCATCGTCGATTAATGGTGATCTATACCCGGGAACTCATTCATTCTTACCATTCGAAGAAAAGTCTTTACATCAGTTTTTGCGCCGGTACCCCCGCGGAAAGCTATGGACTTTTGATTCGGATGGATCCATGTCCTCAGCGTCAGATGATGACATTCTTAAAGGCTATAAATCTTCTGCAAGACCAGGCAGAAATCAACAACGTGGAAAGAATAAAGTGGCTAGGGCTGCAGCAGATGGAAGATTTTTGTCGAATCATTTTCCTGGTGTCCGCCAGTTGTTATTTGTCCCACTTTGGGATGCTGGTCGTTCTCGCTGGCTCAGTGCATGCTGTGTTTGGTCAACAGAGCCTACGCGTATTCTATCCAAACAAAACGAATTGTCGTTTCTCTCTGCGTTTGGAAATAGTGTCATGGCTGAATGTTCCCGTATAAGTACCGAAGTTGCTGATCAGAAAAAGAGTGACTTCATTGGAAGTATTTCTCGTAAGTATTGAGCGATGATTGCCAGAATATTATCAAGGGGCTAACGATGTGCACAGATGAACTAAGAAGCCCGCTGCACGGAATACTTGCGTCTGCTGAGATATTGGATGATCTTTCATTGCCAAATTTAGCTCAAGAACTTGTCGAAACGATTGATAGTTGTGGCCGTACCCTTTTGGACACTATTGTGAGTCCCTTTTTGACTGCTCTTGGGTGCAGCTCACTCTCATTTCCCTTTCCTCACACCCCGGACCTCGTTCACCCTGCTGACTACTTCGTTTTAGAATCATATTCTGGACTTCTCTAAAATTAGTAGTCTTGAGAAGAATTGGCGTAGAAATCGACGAGGCTCCACGAAACGAAGATCGCAATCGAGTAATGCTGGTCCCCTGGCTTTGCAACAATCCGACTTACCTATGATTAATCTGTTTGCGCCAGTGGATGTCGCAGTCCTTTGTGAAGAGGTGGTTGAGAGTGTTTTTGCTGGCTACGTTTTTCAAAATGTCACGGCAAAAACTTTTGATATGGTTCATGATATACATGACAAAAGCTCGGATTCGAAAAGACAATCAGGATTGCTTGCCATGTCATCTTCAGCGAACCAAACCCCACAAGTTTCAGTCATCCTGGATATTGCTCTAGATGACTACAATTTTACTACACAGCCCGGTGCTTTCCGAAGAATCATCATGAACTTGCTCGGGAACGCATTGAAATATACGTCACACGGCTATGTACGGGTCAAGTTAGAGACTGCTAAACTAGATGATCTTAATGTTCCTGGTGATGGGAGGACTCCGAGATCAATGATCATATTGACAGTGACTGACACAGGAAAGGGCATATCTAGCGAGTTCCTTAGATCAAAGCTTTTCACTCCATTTGCTCAGGAGAACACCCTCTCGAGTGGGACTGGATTGGGACTGTCTATTGTGAGGAGTATTATCAACCTGCTTGAAGGAGACATTACGATCGATAGCGAATTAGGACGCGGTACTGGTGAGTAACCCTGAGCTTTCCGGCTGCGTAGATATGACATGTTGTTCCAGTACTAACACAATTCTCCAGAGGTCAGAGTTACCTTGCCCCTTCTTCGCGAAATGCCAAAAGATACATCAGCACCAGCAACACCAAAAGCTGTAACCTCGTTATTACGTGAGACAGACGAATCAATATCATTATTGCGAAATGAGATTAGCGGTCGTGAAGTAGGCCTCTTTAATTTCAATCCTCCTACTATAGACCCTATACTTGCAAGGAAGGGAAAGTTTCTTGAAAGTTCCGTCAGAAATTTCCTTACATATTGGTATGGTCTGAAGATTGTGCCATTATCGAAGAACCCAAAAATTATCCTAGCGAACGCTCCAGACTTGTCTGTTCTCGCGAATCTCCGTAAAATGCTTCCTCGCCACAGTAAACCGTCAATTTTGGTTCTATGTCCGCATTCTTCACGCTTCAACCACTCATTCGCAGAAGCTGGCATCAAAGGCAATGTCACCGTAGTAGCGAAACCAGTGGGTCCACTCAAACTTGCTAGAGCACTTCGATCTTGCCTTGAAGGTGTGACAACTGCAAGTGGTACAGCCATCACGCCCGATTCATCTAGCATGGCGCAAGCTAGCACTAATGATCTCAGTAATGTTTTTGAGGATTTGCTGATTTCTCCGAATGGTGGCGAAGTATTGGATAATAGTCGTATGGCGGCTGATAGCGAGAATGCTCGGAAAGCTATTGAATCACCGACTCCAAACGCACTTGTTGAAAAGGGCAAAGAGTTCCCATTTCCTTTACCTTTAGGTGGTAAAAACTCTACTTCACATGGGGAACTTTCTCTGGATAATAACCTTCTCACCCCCATAGCTTCAAGCTTTGGTCTCACATCTCCACCTAATCCATCAGTTGGATATGTGACTAGTCACCCATCTGGTTCTTCAACCACAACTACAAGTACACGCCAACCTTCAATCGCGATCGCAGATTCTGACCCCTTCGCACCAAATCTACTTTTAGTAGATGACAACATGATAAATCTCAAACTTCTGCGTCACTTCATAACGAGATTGGGATACACAACGGTTCATGAGGCAGAAAATGGACTTGAAGCAGTAAAGAAAGTCGAGGAACGACCAGAGGGATATGATATCATTTTCATGGATATAAGTATGCCAATTCTGGATGGATTCGATGCTACAAAAGAAATTCGAAAATTGGAAAAGTCAAGACGAGAGCGAGCAATAGCCAACGATGGAACAGACAAGAGTAAGAAGAATGAAGCATTAGTGGTGGCACTTACGGGTTTGGCGGGTAAAGATGATGTGGAGAAGGCGAGAGCTTGTGGCATTGATCTTTTTATGACGAAGCCGGTGGCTATGAAGGAGGTGAGGAAGATGTTGGAGAATTGGAGGGCTAATCAGAAGGACTGAATGGGAAAGTGGACGATGCTGATGAGTGAAGACATTTGAACGGAATGATGGAACGATGGATATGGATATGAATCGTATAAGGGACTTGCATTTTGAGGCGTTATGGAAACATCATGGCAGCATCAAAATTGGGACATGGATATCTAGGAATTGTAACAATATGGTGGGACGGAGCGATAAAAATATGGCATGGCGTTTAGCTTTAGGCTTTGAGCTTTCGAGAGGGAGGGGCTCTTATATACCCAGGTGTAATGCATGGAATTTGTACTTGAGATGGATGTGGCTTTTTGGTTTTTAGGAATGATTGGGGGATTCTTCAAGTTGGATGGAAGGGATGAATTGGTGTGGAATGGATGTGATGTTAGATAATATACCCTGTGGTGGGGCGATGGTTTGATGGAAGGATCGAGGTGATGATTGATGGGATGGATGAACAGATATGTATTATATGAGATGAGATGATGAAGAAATCAATAAATACCAGGTACAACTATATCCAGTGTCTCATACTTGGACGGTGTGATATAGTGATAGATTGTAGATTTGTAGCATATGAGCCTAGATTATTGTGGATTAGGGGGTTTATTTAGAAGTAGGTAGTGTCTGGAGACTAGATACCTAGGTAGATAGGCGGTGGGTATGTAATATGTAATATGTAACCATCTTTTTGTCATGATGAATATAGATATTATATGTATTATGTATGTGTATGGGGTAGGTCGGGGTAGGTGGATATTGGGTATTTAATTCTCATCTGGTGGGTGAGGGGGGGGAGGGGGAGTGGGAATGTAATAATATGATATGGTATGATATGATATGATATGAGAGTGGAGAGAATAGAAATGGAAATAGAAGTAGAAATAGAAGTAGAGCAAAAAGTTGGTGTTTGGTTTGGTGGAATGGAATGGAGGGAATGATTGGTATTGGTATTGGGATTGATATGTGTAGTTGGAAAATAGAGGTATAAATAGTATTGGGATTTGTATATGAATTTATGGATTTATGAATTTATATGTTTATGAATGTGTTTGTAAGTTGATGAGTTGATAAGTGGATGAATGGGTAGGTGAATGAATGAATAGGTAGATAGGTAGATAGGTAGATAAATATATAAATATATAAATCTTTACAGATTTAATTACATATCTGAAAGGATTAAGGGTGGATGCGTGATATAGGGGGTGGATGTGTAGTATAGAGAGTGAAGTGAAGTATAGTATTTACAATATTGGATATATAATGTGTGTAAGGAGATAAATAAGTGAGTAGGTAGATGAGGAAGTAATATAATAATATTTATTTGGGTTTGATGTTTAATGTTTGAGGATATCGGGGAGATTAGGAAGATTGGGGATAGATGTGTGTGGTGTAGATATGTATGTATGTATGTGTGTAGGTATATAAGGTGATGTATGTGTGAGTAATTATCAAGTATGTCGGGTTTGTGTTTAGGTCTATGTTGTGTTTAGATTAGTCTTGATATTTATCTGTGAGGATTGATTTGATTTGATTTGATGATGGGGGGTTTCATGTTGTGTACTCCGTAAATAGATGAATAATGGTGGTAATTATATATAAGTCGTGAGGGAGGGAGTATGTATATAGTTGGGTGAGTGAGAAGGTATATTAGTATTTATTATAATCTTTATCTATAGATAGGTTGATGATGATGATGATGATGATGGTTGTATGTGTGGTGCTGTGGGTTTTGTGATGTGGATTTGTGGGTATGTTGATTGTGTATGTTGATTGTGTATGTTGAATTGTGTATGTTGATTGTGTATGTTGATTGTGTATGTTGATTGTGTATGTTGATTGTATTGATGAGTGAGTAAATGAGTAAATGAGTAGGTGTTTTTAGGGTTTATATTTGAATAGATAGATAGTTGTTGTGTATGGTGTGTAATGTTTGTGATATGGATAGTGTTTATAATATAGTGTTTGTGATATTAGGTATTAGTCGAGATATGATGTTGGTGATGTTTTGTTTGTGATATAGTGTTTATGATATAGATGGGTGGGTGGATGAATGTGAGATTCGGTTTTATATATGGATTCAGAAAGTGTATATGTGTACATGTGTGTATGTATGTCTGTGTAGTTTACTATGGGTAAGTATTTTTAATGAATTGAGATTGGGATTTTAATATCTCGGTTCTAAAGGAGAAAGGGGTTGGATGTGAATATATGTGTATGCTTGTGGATGGTGTAATAAGTAGGCAGATGGATATTTTTAATGAATTGGGATTTCGAATTTGTGTATCTGGATTTTGAGGAAGGAGATTGTGTATAATTGTGGATGAATAAATAAATGAATTTGTATATTTATTATATGAGTAAGTGAGTAGATGGGTATATAGATAAACTGGTATGTGTTTTCGATAAATTAAATTGGGGATTGGGATATAAGATTCGCATATCTGGTTCCTGAGGATGTATATATGAATTGATGTATGGGATCTTTACTTTTTCTTGATTCTTTCTGTCTATTTGGGGGAGTGAGGAGGGAAGTAATGGAAGTAACTGAAGAGAGTGGCAAGTATATAGTTAGGGAAAGTGGGAAGATAGGAGAGAGAATAAATGAGATTAATAGGGGAATGAGATGGGATTTTGAGGGGAGTTATGTATGTTTATTGTGTAGATGGATAGATAGACATCCTCAAGAAATTGGGATTAGGAATTATATATTTGATTCTGGGGTTGTATGTGTGTGTGTGTATGCGTGTATGTGTGTATGTGTGTATGTGTGTATGTGTGTATGTGTGTATGTGTGTATGTGTGTATGTGTGTATGTGTGTATGTGTGTATGTGTGTATGTGTGTATGTGTGTATGTGTGTATGTGTGTATGTGTGTATGTGTGTATGTGTGTATGTGTGTATGTGTGTATGTGTGTATGTGTGTATGTGTGTATGTGTGTATGTGTTCATTCGAGTGAGTGGAGAGGGAAGTATGTAACTTGATAAGTGGGAAGATAGGGGAAGTGAACGATGAAGAAAGTAAGAAAAAAGAAATAGATTGAAATGGAATTTATGAAAGGATTATAGATGGGTAGTTATGTATATTTGTAGGCATTGTGTATATGATTTGAATTGGAAGTGAAATTGAAATTGGAAGATGAAGATGAAGATGTAAAATTGGGAATGGGTTTTATGTGTTTAGGTTTTGGAAGGGGGGGTGGTGTGAATGTATGTGATCTCATTACTTAGTTGTTTCATTTCTTTGATTATTTGTATGGGAGAACTTGAGTGCCGGGGGTATCATTGTGAGAAGTAGGAAGATACGGGTTTGTGAGAGGAGGGAATTGTCAGACGAGGAGATTGTAAAAATGAGAAGATTGTAAGGAGAAGAGATTTTAGGAGAAGAGATTGTAAGGACGGGAGATTGTAAGGAAAAGGAAGGGAATGATACGGTATGTACATATCTAGATTCTGGACGGAGAGCGCCGTGTGATTTTGTTTTTTTGTTTCTTGTTTTATCCATTTGAGAAAGTGAAAGAGGCAAGTTTCTGTAGCTAGGGGAAGTGGGAAGATGCGAGGGAATGAGATAGGACATACGGAAAGATTATGAGAGGAGGAGATGGGACTTATAGAGGAATTGTAGGTAGTTATGTATTTATATGGGTATTAGGTTTTGGATACGTAATTTGAATTGTAATTGGAACTGAAAGATGAAAAACATGAAATGAATGTTTCTTTCTTTGGGGAACAAGATTAAATACGGCAGTTCACTTTTATGCTCTTAGAATCTATAGCAGATTCTATATAGAAGTACCTAGGTAGGTTACTTTAGACTAGATTCTATAGCGGAATGGTAGATGCTATAAGTGGAGGGTAAAAGTAGAATCTATAGGGCAAGGATGAAATCTATAAGAGGAGGATAGAATCCATGGGTAGAGAGTAGGATCTGTAGGAAGAGGGTAAATTCTGTAGACGGAGAGTAGATTCTATAGGTTGAGAGTGAGATCTATAGGGGGAGGATAAATTCTACAAGTTGAGAGTAGAATCTATAACTATTATACTATCACCTATTTTCTGTAGATTCTATCTACTACAGACTGAATTCTATGCTCTTGATATGGATTTTATTCTAGAGTCTATTCTAAAATCTACTTCAGAATCTACTCTAGAATCTAAAGGGCACGAGAGTAGAACAAATGCGATTTTTAGAGTATCAAAGTAATTGATTGATCTTTGAGAAGCATAAGAATAATTTACCAAATCAAATATAATGCATACCATGAGTTGAGAATTGAGTTAAAAGTTGGAAGTTACGAGTCATACTAATCGGAATGATAAGAAAGGAAGAACATGGGAAGATACTGATGGGCTGGTTTGAGATTTGATAGGAAGGACTTGTTTTGACTTTGAAAGATGATGAAGCCTGCTCTGCTCTGCTCTGCTCTTTCCTTCTCATCTCTTTGATTAAAATTCTTCTTAGGGGGGGAGCTAGCTTTCTGCCGAGGTCTTGTGAGATGCGTTGTCCTGAGGTGTTGTTTGGAATAGAATGAATGGTTAGGTCTCGTGTATATGATGTGACATGAGGGAATTATCGTGTGATCCAGCAATCATCTTGGTCCTTGGTATATCGATCGTGAGATTGGTTAATATGTGAATGAGTGATAAGGATGAAGATGGAGATGGGCTGGAATTTACGTATGGATGGTGGGTAGTCGGGTCTGTTAGGTATGTAGGTAGGCAGGTAGGCAGGTAGGTATATACCGCCACTCATACAAACTCAATTGCCGAATCGAGAGAGAAATGATGTCTTGATCGTGAGTGAGTTATTAGTCAGAATTAAAGCATCAGCGTCATACTCGTTGAAAATGAATGGTTCATCGAGGAAGTGCTGTTTGGATTTGATGTCCAAGACTCTTGGACCCGGAACTGACATACTATAATTTTAAGCTTACTCCGTAAAAATGGTTCTAGTTCTACTTCTATTTCTTTAGAGACGATCTTATACTCTCGTAATATATTTAAAGTTACCCGGAGCATCAAATTTACAATCGTCAATGGCTAATTACTCTAGAGCACACTAGTATTGATGATGGGAATATATCCAGATACACTAGTATCTTATCCGCATTTAGCCGGATGTCGGTACTTTTCAAAGGTGGTACCGAAGACCCCTTTTGTGAAACAACCTGGGAGTGGAGGCGCTCGTTCGCATCTTTAAACCAATGTAATGCTCTTTTCGCACCAAGTGTATGTATGATGTATCAAGCAAGACACTTTTACTTGATTAATAGAGAATAATCAATCAAGACCAGGCAAATGATTATTACCATTCAAGGGGACGGATGACCTATCTACAATATCTTACTTCGTACTATCATGACATGAGTGATGCGGATTCCGTATGTGTTGACAGATGTTCACTAGACCACTATTAGAATACCCGTACATCAAGCTTTTTCACGGTTAACACTATCACATCACCACTTACTCGATTTGCAATTTAAGTTTTCCATCCAAAATCTTATTTCATCCCCGTTCATCCCATCCGCCAATCCCCATCTCCAAAGCATCACCAACACATTTGGCAACTACCGTTTCGATCGCATGACGTTCATCCATCCCCCTTATCCCAATTGGCAAGTCTGGATCTTGAACCCATAACTCTAATTGAGAAATTCGTCCGAAATTGCAGTTGGTTTCGGACTCATGAAGCCTCAATGCGGGGTAGTACCTTGCTCTATCTTTGCATATAGCCGATGTGCTTTTGTGGGTCGAGGCAAGGATTTAGATTAAACATTTAGAAACGGAGAATAAAGACGTTTGATGTAGAAATATTGTGGATGCAATTATTGCATATCCAATACCTTTGCGGGATATATGGAATAATGTCACTTGAAGGTTCAGTGGTTCAAGGCCAGATTGAATATAGTGGAGACCAGATGTGTTTTAAAGTTTCTCTTGGGAGAAATGATGGATGAAGGGGTGCTTTGAATGGAGTAAGCGATCTTGAATCTTATATATAGGTTGTATCTGCTCTCAAGTTTAGAGAAAAAAATCATCACATTCACATACTCTCTATCTACAATCAACTTCTTCGCTCTTTCAAACAAATCTTCAAAATGGTTTCTGCATCTTCCCTCCTCCTCGCTGCATCAGCTATCGCTGGTGTCTTCTCCGCTCCAGCCGCGGCACCCGTCAGCGAGAACTTGAACGTCTTGCAACAAAGAGCATTGACTTCTTCCTCTACCGGTACCAGTGGTGGATACTACTACTCCTTCTGGACCGACGGAAGCGGTGGTGTTACCTACTCCAACGGAGCTGCTGGTCAATATGCCGTAACCTGGACCGGTAACAAGGGTAACTTTGTCGGTGGAAAGGGATGGTCCGTTGGTTCCGAGCGGTAAGTTTTCATCCATTCCTTTTGTCATCCTTGAAAAACACATCAAACTAATCCCTCCCCATAGATCCATCTCCTACTCCGGATCCTACAAACCTAACGGAAACTCCTACCTCTCCGTCTACGGTTGGACCACCAACCCCCTCATTGAATACTACATCGTCGAAGACTTCGGTACTTACGATCCTTCCTCCGCCGCCACCGAAATCGGCAGCGTCACCTCCGACGGTTCCACCTACAAGATCCTCGAGACCACCCGTGTGAACCAACCTTCCGTGCAAGGAACTGCTACCTTCAAGCAATACTGGTCTGTCCGTACCAGCAAGCGTACCAGCGGTACCGTCACCACCAAGAACCATTTCGCTGCCTGGAAGAAGTTGGGTTTGACTCTCGGCTCCAGCTACAACTACCAAATTGTTGCTGTTGAGGGTTACCAAAGCAGTGGCTCCGCTACCATCACTGTTTCTTAAATCTGCGATGGATAGAATGGTGGTTGATGAATGAGTAGATGGGGAGTAGATGGGGAATAGATGGGGAGTGGATGAAGAGTGGATGGAGAGTGTTGGGAATCTGGTTTCTTGTATATATTCCTTACGATGTTGTTTCTGGCAATACCGGATGTTGTTGTTTTTGTAGGCCCTTAAATTCTTTCCTACATGAAGAAGTTTCCATTGGATTTAAGTGACATTGTGATTTTTGAGTTCCGGAGTAGTGTGCAAAGCATGTGAATGACGACGAATTGAGAATATTGACCTACGCTTTCGAAGATTTTTACAGCTTTTCAATGTCACATTTCCACAACAGATCGATCGGACGAAGCCGTGATCTGAAGGGTAAGAGTGAAATCTCTTAGTGAAAATATTATTACAAATGTTCTGACTATTTGGTTTCCATTGGATCTGCTCCCATATCCCTCATATCTTTCTTCGTGTCTATCATCGAATCATACCATATCATACCGTATCGTATCGTTCATCGCATCGCATCGCATCACCCCCCACCCTCCGCCATGATCTCGAAAGAAACTCCAATTTCTCTCCCCCCCGCTCTCAGAAATAAAATAAAACTTCCATAAACACTAACATCCTGTAAACAAACAAAAATTCAACAAATAACTCACAAATTCTCATACATTAAACCCCATCCAATCCAACCTACAGATTCATCACCCATCACCGATTTCTCAAACCCCATAACCGGCATCCTCACCGTCACATCTCCCCCACACCACCCCTTACAAAACGCACACACACACACACACACACAAAGTTTCTCATCCCTTCTTACATCTCCGCTTACTCTCAATCGAAAGCTTAGCAACCCTTTCTATCTGCTGCAACTCCCGTATCTCCACTCGTTGCTGAATCTGCTTCTCACGCAAATCTTCTCGTTCCCGCATCTCAGCTTCTGTCTCTGCTCGATGTCTAGCTCGCTTAGATCGTCGGATAGAGTGTTCAGGTTCGTGCTGCTGTGGCGATTCTGGAGATTCTTCTGCGTGTCGTTTGGGGAGTTGGGTGCGCTGGGTTGGTTGAGCTAATCCGCGGATTGGAAGGGAACGGAAGTTCGGGAGAGATTCGAAGGTTTGTCTCTGTAATCTTGCTTGGTATTCTGCTATCTGAGCTCGGATTTCTTGTTGATGTTGTAGAGCGAGCTGGGTTTGCTGAGATAGTTGAGAGAGTTGGTCGTGAGCGTAGTGAACGTGTTTCGCTAGTACATTCTTTTGATCTCGTATCTCGCAAGCTCGTTGGTCGTAGACGTCTCTTGCATCCATTGCCTTTTGAGCCAGTTGGTCTTCAGCTAATTGGTCTTGATCCAGTTGGTATTGGTAGGATTGATCTTGATCCATTTGCTCCTGATCCATTTGGTCACGATCTAGAGTCGTCTCGTAGGTCGATTCGTTTTGTCGAGTTCGTTTCTCGTGAGCTATTTGGTCATAAACATCTCTTGCATGCATTGCCCTTTGAGCTAGTTGGTCTTGTTCCATTTCGTCTTGATCCATTTGGTCATGAGTTAGAGTCATCTCGCAGGTCGATTCCTTTTGTTGAGTTCGTTTCTCGTAAGCGTCTCTTGCACTTTCAGCACGTTTTTTTTGGGCCAATTGATCCTGAGCGAGTCGGTCACAAGCTTGCTTCGCTAGTTGGAACAAATCAGTCGGTTGTACTGGTTGTTCTTGAGCTGGCTGCTCTTGGGCCACTCGCTCGTGAGCTAGACTCGCCTTCTGAGTTAATTTATCCTGTTGATCTCGTTTCTCGGAAGCTCGATTCTCGGAAGTTTGTCGCTCGTAAAAGATTTTTGCATTTTGAGCTATCTGTTCTTCGGTCAATGGATCTTGAGCCAGCTGGTCGCAAGCTTGTTTCGGCTGTTGGACCGCTCTAGTCGGTTGAGATAGTCGTTCTTGGGCCAGTTCATCGTGAGCTTCTTGTAACTCTCGAGCCTCTTGAGCCAGCCTCACCTGTTGAGCGGCTTGACCGTAAACATTTTTTGATTTTTGCACCAACTGAGATATTTTCGTCGGTCCATTTGGTTGATATTGTTGCGCTTGCTCAGCAGTTTCTCGTGTTTGCTGTGAGGCTAAATTCTGAACTCCCTCAACATCTTCCGCTATCTTGTTACCATAATGCCCGGAATCTCCCAGCGTAGTAGACTGTCCAAACTGAAAGACGGCGGCAGGATTGGGATTTCTGAAGGGGTTTGGATTCAAGTCAGGTGTGTGTGCGGTCAACGGGGAGCGTTGTGCGGCAGCATTCGTAGCTTTATGGGGCTTTGAATGATTCGAATTGTGACCTGAAGCTTGGTATGGCCAATGCGGATTAAGGTCTCTGGATGCCGAGGGTATGCGAGCCTGGAATTGGAATCGTTGACGAGGAGAAGGTTGACGAGATTGAGCTTGGCAAGATGGAGCATGTTGATCTTGAACCTCTTGGGAGACTGACAGCGCTCGAAATGGATTAAGGTCGACTATTTCTTGAGGTTGAGGATTATTTGTTTGGGTGTTTGAAAGCTGTTGAAAGTTTGGATCAATGATGTCTTGATCTCGAAGAATCATGGAGGAATCAGCATGAGGAACACCAGCACTTACCGTAGCGAGAGTATTGAGTTCGGAGGTCATATCGACATCCCCTGTTCCGTCTCCAGACTCCTTTTCGACCGTGCCGTCCAATCCGCTCGCGGATTTAGGATCTTGCCCAAATGGATCATTGTTGCTGAGTACATGACCATCTTCATCAAGTGGAGGATAGCTATGCAGCATTGGTGAAAAGCGCAATATATCGTTGGTTTGATCAGCAAGTTCAACGCCTGCGTCACTTGTATTGTCAAAGTTCTCAGGGCTATTGGATAGTGTGACATCACATTCCTTCTCGACACTGGGAAGAACCGTATCTTCATTGTTGTTTCGGTAGCCAATATTGTCTTTGTTCAATTCGGTCATAAGATCAATCGCGAGATTGAGATCATCCAGATCACTTAGGGTTTTATTGAGTAAATCATCCTCTTTGGATATGAGGTCTTGGAACCTAGCTGCCTCGGCCATTCTCTTGCCTCTGTTGTTCTCACTCTCTTCACTGACACGATCCGTCGCCATCGTCAATTTTTCTAGATTCGCTTCGAACAGTTTCTTCATTCTCCCATGACCAAAAAGACGAGACCGAAGCCTTTCTGCCTCGGAATGTGCTCCTTTTAATTCCTCGAGCCTTGATATGGTCTCTTTAGCCGGACCTGGAGCTGGTGTAGCGAGTACTGGTGCGGGCATAGGACATTTTGGTACAGGCTTCGCAGTATATGGTTTAGCCTTCGGCATCAAAGGCAAATTGGCAACACTGTATTTTCGCTGGTCTGTATTGACTATGGGCATACCCGGTTGCGAAAATCGCGCTATCACATCCTGATTTGGCTGTATTTCTTGTGGTAAGTCCGCGTTCCTGTTCTCCAGTGATTCTCCTCGTCGTCTAGCTTCCCTTCTTATATCAGACCCTTTACACTGAAAGCATGTACACAGAAACCTGCCATTGCTGAAGGGAAAATAAGACCTGGGCTTCCAAACTCTTTCCTTGCTACAATACCGATATCTGGGACCCTCTTCGCTAGTTTCCGTGTACAGGTTACCTTGAGGATAACCTGGCAGATTTCGCTCATCTTCAGGAAGAGGAACATGTGGACCGAAAATTTGCAGCCATTGTTGATAGACATTCAACGTTGTGAAGTACTGTGGAGTAAACACCAGCAGGGGCGCTTCCAGGATAGAAGACCTCATTGGAGAAACTTGGCACGATACACTGCGGAACAGGCGTCTTTCCTACATGAACGTATGCCATTTTGTCACTGAAGTTTATGTTTATGCGACAGCGACAGAGTTTCGATGAGTAAATGGTTTGTCAAGTGTTGATGACTAAGGAAAAGATTCGGAAGTTGTCAGGAAGATATCGACAGTGCCGGACAAAAGTCGAAAGCTATCGGAAGAACAATTTTTTCTCTCGAATGTGTCCAATGAGATATGCAGTGAGTCGAGAGGTAGTCAATAGGAACACATAAAGTTTCGGGAATTATTCGTGTAGAAAAACCGACCGAGCGCGAATTCGTCACCTGGGGAACACTTAAGTAGACACGAGGCGGAGTCGAATTCACTTGTTTACATTTTCTTATCTTGCTTTGTGATCAGCCATGCCGAGGATAAATGGATAAATGAGGGGCTGAAGGGGGGATGAATGGAGTGAATGCTGAAGTGTCAATGATGATATTGTAGATCTTGAGATATCATCTCATAATTATATTGTGGTTGTCTCTAAGCGAGAAACGTTGAGATGTAATTGTCGTCTGAATGACAAAAGATTTTAGCGGGTGCATTGTTGAAGCTCGCAATCACCATTACTTAGTGACAAGACATATATTTTGGATGTGGAAGTTCTATCTTCTTTAGTGAAGTGTGTCTATTGAATGTAGATCCGTGATGTTTGCAGTTCAAAATTCAAGTACTAACTCGCTTAACAGTACGCCATTCATGAGCTTACGATTCAATACGCCTGATTATATCCATATATCTCATAATTAGGTCGTGATATCTTGAATTTTTTTGTCAGTTGATGGCATGGAAGTTCTCCGGAGGCGGGACATCACATCAAGGGAAGAAAAAGATGAGAAGTGAGGTAGCGAGAGTGTCGGGATGATCAATTGAGAGATAGAATTGTGGAGTGATGGATGATTTATTTATGAGATCAGAGGCTATGCCTACCTAGTAGTCGAACAGCATGTGATAGAGAAGACATTATGCGATCAAGACGCTGCCTGAGCAATGCATGAGCACTCTCTGCCTTGTGCTGACTGCTTACTGGGAGAAAATCACGGAAATCATATGAAAGTTTCTTCACCACAAGAACATGAGGATGTTCATTCATATGTGTGGTACATGGCATAGAGATCTTAGAAGATGAAATGAATGATATTAAAGATGATTACTCGCGCATGAAAGGTGTGCGCCCCGTGATACTGATTGGTGTATATCAGTTCCCATATCAGAACTCTGTATGAAAATAGCATGTCTGACTCGTCCTTGTGTTGAGATCAGAAATAACAACGTAGACTCCACCAAGTGCTTACGTTAAAGTGATTTTCAAAAGCAAGGAGAATTTCTTATAGAGTGCAAGCTTTTCTGGACTGATTTGTTTCCATGATGGAGAATTATTTTGATAGTCAAGAAAAGCGTACATGTGTTGGCAGAAAGTTCACAGGTTGGAACCCCCAGAAAAATCTACTATATATCAACATATAATCCAGAGAGGGTTACTATCTATAACCATTGTGTACTGAGAGATTAAATGTTGATACAGGTATTTGAATTACAGATTACGAGAAACCTCACTTTGTCTATTGCCTTGACAGTAAATCTTCTACTATAGTTCATCTATCGGCATGACAGTAACCTGTTATTTTTGCGTGGTTCATATTACAAACAAAATTTCATGTTCATTGAAGACGACTATGGAAACAATAACAAAAATGTCAATAAACAAACAAGTACTGTTTGAAGTGAGTCTGGGTTCAACAAATATCAAAGCCCTCGCTTCGACAATTGGTGTTCACACAACTGCTCGAGAATTCTGATATTGAAAATTCAAATATCGAAAATATAAACCCGAAGTAAGACCTTCAAAGGACTCTTGTCTTGTTTCGGGATTAGGATAGCCATTTAAAGTCCTAGAGCTCTTCCATTCTCCAAGCTTCCCACAATCTTGACAACAACTTTATAACTTCCAAATTCTTTGATTCGATCTTGTGTTTTGCTTTTAAATTCCCTGTTTGATAGGACTATTACTTGATATATTGATACGATCAAGACATGACTTATCGAATCTATTAGAATGGGATCTCGAGTTACTTTCTCTTGGACTTCAACAATTGAAGATCGAATCAAGTCCTTGGACTTCATATCATTATACGGTATACAATTCACAGTAAGTCCACAACTACTCATAGCTTTCTTGTTGATTCCAGAGTCCATGGTAGCTTGCTTATAGCCTCCAATTTCTCTCTTATTTCCAGAAACTGATCTGTTGTACAGAAAAGAGTCTCCCCCAACAAATTCAAGTCGACATTATCAACGCCAGAAAAAATTATGGGGGGCAGCTTAGTTTGCTTGTTATAGCGTCGGATAGCAGCATACCTGTCGATACTATACTACTCAAGAAGCACCCAGAAAGTCGCTGGTCACCCGTCGCCGCACTTCTCAGCACTCTCGGACTTCCGGAGCAAAATGAGGTTTTGCAGTTGCAAGTCCCAGGGGGTATTAAGCCATGTAAGTCACCTCATTCCAACGGTCAGTATGCAACTAGCATACCAACACCTGATCTACTTCTTAAGATCATGAAGATCTACATTCGACACTTTGAACAACTCTTCAGACGTATCACAACTGACACACATGACTCGTAGCGGTTCGTTACTTTCGACAACGACTCGTGGCTTCCGGCGTGCGCGGATCTCCTTCCTAAGATCATGACATATATATTCACCGCCTGGAACATCTCTTCAGGCGTAAGGGCCGTTGATATGCACGGCGCACAACGAGCAATGAGAGTTTCCAGATGCCAACTCCAACCCCACCACCATGGTGGTGGTGTCTCAATTCGATGAAAAAAATTAAGTGAGGCTTTTCAAGCTACCTCTACGATACATAGAGGGCTGACCTCGGTGTCAGAACACTGTAAGTCCATCCCAAGCTTTTCTCCTCCTGCAAGCATATAAGCTCTACCATTTCTAACATTATACCCAAGTGATGACGACCTTGGCCCCAAAGTCAACGAATATGACCTCGTGTCATTATTCCAGGACCGCTTCCCTCTTGTGAGCACGAAGCACCCTTCGTGGGCGATCTTGGCCCAGAAGTCAACGAGTAAGTCCTGGTCTCACTCTTCCAAGCTAGATTTCCCTCCTGCAAGGGGAGTGAGACCAAGACTTATGCATTGACTTCTGGACTTGCCGGATCACAAGATATGTTAAATCAGATTCGATATAAATGCCAACGTCAAATCTGCTCCCGAGCAGATCTTCAAAAATATTAAGTTGTCTGCCTGCGCAGGCAGGCTCTTCTTTACTTGAAGTGCCGGTGTGGCTGTGGGGGTTTCAACGGTGGTCGTCATTCAGATGTGAAAGATGTCTATATCTGATGTCCTTGGATGCTTGAAGAGCGCAAGGTGGCAGCTGCGTGGATGATGTGGAATTTTTATTGTCCGAGTTGTTGCTTTGCAAATACTTCTGGGGATAGGAGACGGGGGATGGGCTCATATTCTTGATAGTGTATATGCAGGAGGTGGACAAGTAGTAGTAATAAAACACAGTTAACCATAGCCGCTTCGGCGCGCGCTTTCTTTCCTCGTCGTGTTTGAACTGTTTGAGATCCTACTGGCAGAGAGTCGTGGATAATGTTGGTCAGTACTATCTTGAGCATCTCATTGACTGATAGCTGATAAGAGTTTAGGCTTCGTGTGCAGAGCAAAGTTTGGAGCTCATACTCCAACCAGCTTGTATTTTGGTCGTAGACAGGCCGTACGGGAAGGAAATAAGAGTTTTTCCAGTGGCTACCTAGTAAGTATCCCGATTTTAGTTCAATTGTCCATAATATAAAGTACTGACTTCCCTTTTGCTTTAGACAGTTAATACCGGTCTATGCCCCTACCCAAGGGTCCCAACGCCTTCATATGCCCTTTAGAAAGGGTATGCAATGGCCTTGCTGCCTTGCACTCGATCCCGGAGTGCTCACTTCCGATGAAGATGAACCAAATCAAGAATTTGAAGCGGAGGTAGAGGGTGGATGATGTTAGTATAATTCTTCTCTCTCAAGACTGCTTTAATAACGCTTTTTTTGATAGGTTCCAACGAGTTTAAAGACTTTCCAGGAAATTGCCTGCTTCGAAAAGATAAAACAACGAGAATTTGGTGCAGCCAAGGTGAAAGAAAGCAAATGGGACTCAAGGGAATTCAAATTCGCCGGTGGCTTGATTCAAGCCAGGCGACTTGCTTCCACAACCATCCACTCTCGTCTGCAGATGACTATTCATCGAGCCCTTACCTACAACCCAACCACGACATCTGGGCATTTCAAATGCCGCGGCTCTTGCTGGTTGTTGCTTTTCCCCTGCCTTGCCACCAAGGCAATATGCCTAGATAAGAGGCACCCCAGCCAAGATATGCCACTCGAGAAATCACTTCCTTCATCTTGAAGCGATTTCCAGAGGTATGCCGCAATGTAAGTTCACAATACCCAATATACTTCACAATTCTTGTGTTTGACTGACTTTACATAGCGCATCAAGGAGTCAATCATTCACTTCCGTCGGGAATTTCTCGATTGTTCTCTCGCTAAGACAGAGTATATTGAGTGGTATTCTGGAGGTGGACAATGTGGTTACATCAGCGAGATGTCTTACAAGTCATATTTTATGACACAATGGCGAAGCAACACGCTTGCCGAGGATAGTGAAATATACCAAGGCATGTTGGCAGGTAGCCCAATCAAACCTAGAGATCGGACCGAGCCAGATCAACTCCGAAACCTTATTTGGCAGAGCTGATTGGGCTGTCGGAGAAGGTATTTGCTAGTCTTGTGCGGAATTGTAATTCAAATTTAGTTTCATTGAAGTATTGCCATATCTTTTGTTCCAGTATAGTACCAGAAAACGTGAGCCGCTGTCACATACGACCATAGACTGAAGAGAATTGGGCATCCGTCCGCTCTGCCGTACACAAGCTTCAGATCGGTGGATTAGTAGTTGGTGGGTGACCACCAGCGAATCCCACTGTTGTATGTTTCTTTTTGCATTTTTGGCATCTGAGGGAGGGAAGTCTCTAAAAACTGATCCTCGACGCAATCTAGTGGACGAGTGTCTTTAAGAGACAAAGAGAACCTCGAACCATAAGATTGCTTTCGACGGGCATGCCTCATCTCAACGGCCCACTCTTTTGTCACCGACAATCAAGATCTACCCACCCTGCAACCCATATTCCATGGAGTTTTCTTGCTTCTTGATATAAGTCTTATCAGTACGGTTTCCCATACCGTGGATCTCCACATCTAGCTTCCTTCTTGCCCGAGCAACTGTAGACCGCTCTCAAAGGCATACTGGGAGTATATCAATCCTGAGCATCTTTGCCTAGCCTTTGCTTTAGTCCAGTGTCCCCAGGTTCTGGAAATATTAGTACAAGTGGAGGTTATGCTTGTGGATACCAAGACTGCGGCGATGAGTAGAAATTTGGAGTAGTGAAGAGTTCGCTGAAAATAAATGGTATACTTGATATGGCCTTGCATGTTGTTAGACTTCCAGCATCGAATGTATTTGATATTTGTTGTTGTGACTGGGATCTCCATGCAAATAATATGAGCAGTTTATGAATCTATTTGTGAAGAGCTGGCCCCTCTATGAATCAATGTCCGACATTTCCGGAATCCACTGTGGTGAATGAATTGTGCTTTGTTACCTGTTCACTTCTTCAAGAATGTGAATACCTACCTACATAACTCTGCTGACTGGAAACCCATGAGTGATCAGAGCTGATATAGAAAAGAGAGATCACACTCTAGGAAAGTTTTCGTCATTGAATAGTGACATTATAGAATTTGGTGGACGAAGAGGAAGTGAACGTTTGTATCAAAAGCAAATAGTGAAGATCTAGTATAAGCATTAGTGCACTGGTCACTAGGCACCCCCGATTTTGAAACAAAACGACCCTTCAAGAATTGACAGGAGCAAACGTTGAAGGGAAGGGGATTTGCAAAGGCAGCCGTGAACAAAAAGCAAGCCCATTGAAACTTCCTATTCTGAGAGTTGGAATTTCCAACTCGTCTCAAATTTCCAAATTCATCCCAATACCAAACACTAACTTCGATGTCGCTGATAGGAATGATGTTTCCGCATCTTCTCGCTCCTAAATCTCGTGTTGTTGTCGTCGAACAAACAAAGTTGCGGGGAAGTTCCCAGCCACCAAAATCAAAGCCACTCTTGCCACTTCACTTCACTTCACTGACTGCCGACTCCCGAGATTCCCATCCACCACCACTTCATCTGACAACTCACTCACACCACTCCTCACACAACACAACACAACACTCTCACCACATAAATCATTCGGTATCGCAAAAAGCGGAACTCGTCATTCTTCAACTTCAAGTATTCAAGGCAATTGAGCTTGGCAAACATTGGCACACATGGAAATCTATGGAACAAATCGTTGGAATACGAGGAGATCGGCATCCGTACGGTACTCATTACCTATTTATAGATTCGCATGCATCTGACGTAGTCAACTGTGTGGATACATCCCCCACTGCCTCCATTCTCTCGTACTCGCCTTAACAATGAATGAGACTTACTTTATGTAAATTTATTACTCCAAAGTGATAGAAATGCGGAGGAACAAGCATAAGATCGAGGCGTCCGGAAGATGCACACGATACCGCTTCGATGCCAAGATTTTCGTCCCCGCACAGCCTTGCATGCAGCGTGCATATACCGCTGGTCTTCTCGTATTGCTGAGAGGAGACTCTGCTGATGGGGTTATCAATAGTGTTAATAGATATCATCTGATTTAGTTGCAATGGAATGTATCTCGTAATTGACAAATGCAGACAATGTGGTCCTGGTGGGTACCCCGCTATCACGAGTTCCGATGGGTGAGAGGAGGCGACAGATACGGAGAATTCTCTGATGAATTATTGGGGCGGACATGAGGCTGGGGTGAGGGGCTTTTGAGGGGTAGAAAGTATATAAGATATGATGTGCGCCGTGGTGGAAGATCATTATTAACATCAACATCTACATACATTACTTCAAAGTATCTCAGATATCTACAAGAACTTCTACCTCACAAACAAACAAAACAACTTCCTCACCTCAACCAACCAAATTCAAAATGCAATTCCCAACTCTCGCTACTCTCCTCACCTTTGCCGTCAGCGCAACAGCCATCACCGTCTCCTACGACGTCGGCTACGATGATGCCGGCCGTTCTCTCTCCGTAGTTTCCTGCTCCGACGGAGCCAACGGACTCCTCACCAAGGGCTACTCTACCCAAGGTTCCCTCAGGAACTTCCCCAACATCGGTGGTGCATCCACCATCGCCGGCTGGAACGATGCAAACTGCGGTAACTGTTACCAATTGAGCTATGGAGGAAGAAGCATCAATGTCCTTGCCATTGACCACGCCGGTGCTGGATTCAACATTGGACAACGAGCCCTTGATGCTTTGACGGGGGGACAAGCAGTTGCGCTTGGAAGAATCGATGCTAGCTACACTCAAGTCGATAGAAGTGTTTGTGGATTGTAGATGGGTGAAGGAGTCCAGAATGCAAGCATGGGGATAGGAATGGAAGAATGAAATAGAGGACGATGGAGATGGAGATGGATATTGCATTGGAGATGGGAGTAATGGTGTTATGACGATTCACGAGTATGGTTACGAATATTTTGAAGCAAAGTAATAATGATAATGCAAGTTTTGCTACCTGATCTTTTGCTCCATCCGTGCATTTTGAATGTGATGTACTTCTTTGAATGTTATCCAAACTTTGGTGCGAACTATGGAAGCTCGGAATGTTCGGAAGAATTTTATCTGTTTTTGACATATCCAGAAATCTATTTCTTCACATATGTAGTATGATGAGAGTTCCTATAGATGTTCCAAGGCTCGCCATTGACAGATGGGCTTCGTTATATGGGTGCGTGTATCTTTGAAATGGAAATGGAAATGTATATAAATGGAGTCTATATTGATTATTCTATAATCTAAATGCTATTATATCTAATGGCATGATATCTCTGTTCCCAAATTCCAATCCGAAACGCCGTATTATACCCATATTCCTATCCCAAATTTAGTATCCCTTCAATAATTCAAATCGTACACCATCAGATCTCAACTCAACTCGTCACCCCTCAAGACACCCTCTTCACAACGGGAATCTTCCCACCCCAAACCTGTGTATGAAATCCCAAGAACGTCCTTAACTGCTCCTCAAAATTTCCCATATACTCGCTATGAGTATACCTACACCTAATTTCCTGCAATTTCTCCAATCTCAACAAACCCCCATAATTTAATTCCTCCCAGCTCTCCGCTCCTCCCTGTCCCTCATACTCCACCACTACTTCCTTACACCTTAACCATTCCTGAAACTTCAGATGTATATACATCGTATTATCCCAATCCAGGCCCTCCAACTGCACCACAGTGGCTCCGTCCAAAATCCTCCTATCCACCGAGTTCAAAAATGCCATCCACTCGACGAAGCGTTTTCGACCTTTGAAATTCTCCCCGCATAGATCCCCGGCGAAAAAGGAAATCGTGTCCGTGAGTGGATTTACACAAATAGGCTGTCTCATGCATTTGCTGAGGAGAATCCCGCAATTGCCACCAGATTTCCCACGAGATCCGGGGAATTCCGAACGGTAAAGAAGAGTGTAGTGTAAGAGTGTCTCGGAACGTGATTCAGAACAGATGGAGAGGGTGATGGGAGGTGGAGTAGAGTTAGCTTGGAGGGGAGTGATGTTGTAGGAGAGGGAGACGGTTCGGGAGGAAGGGAACAGGGAACGCCAGATTTGGCGTTGAAGTTCCAAGGGGAGGCGAGTGAATTGATGAAATTCCCAGGTAGGTGATGTTGAGGTAGGTGGTGTTGAGGTAGGTGATGTTGGCTTTTCTGATGTTTTTGAAGACCTTGATGAGAACCATGATTTTGGTGTCGTGATTGACTTTTTGATTGACATCGTGACCGATTTTCTCCTTTCCTTGTTGAACATGAGTCTAGATGGTGATGTTCCTGCTACTATCCAAACTCTATTCTAGTACATCGAAATAGAATCAAAAGAATGTTCAAGTGAGTATAATGAAAACAACAAAATTTCAAACGAGTAAATACGCCCTTGAGAAAATAACTATAAAAAGATCACAACACAAAAAAATTCCTCCGTGAAATTATCTGAAGTCTCCTATTTGAACTCGAGTCATGGACTATTTCTCTGACGTCTTTGCGCAATGAATCGAGTCGAGAAGCTAGAAAATTCTAGATTTTCTAGTGTTTCCAGCCTTATGATGAAAACCGAAGTTAAATTTTTTTCTCGCGGCGTTGGAAAAATTCACCGATATACTTTGACGATAAGGAAACTTTAAAAGGATATAGAATTCGGGAGGAAATGAAGTGAGATGAATGATTAAAGCAAAGCGAATAGATACCTACGTATGAGAGAGATACATGTGGAAGGATATCTTCACCGCCGTCGTGCGTCTTGGACAAACAAGCATATACCTACTCACCGCGCATTCCCACTTGAGAATTAAAAGATTCGGAACCGGATAATTATTGCGACGTGTGTTTTTGAATCTTTTTTCTGTGATGAAAGAGAACAGGAATCCAAGGGATTTCTTCTGGCGACAGTGAGGTGTTGATCCTACATTGTGTCAACGAATATCGAATTCAAATGTTTCATCCCATTTTTTCGACCAACACTAGAGATGCATCGTATGCATGCGAATCAGAGTCAATCACATGATACTATTTACTCGAACTGATTGATTGAAAGATCTTGGCTCATCATTGAATCAGATATGCAACAAGGATGAAGATAACGGGAATCATGTGAAAGTCATGTGGTAGTCATGTGCCAGGCTGAGCTGGCAGGGGTATGGTATGCAATCTCTTATCACCAAGATTCTTATCAGTCCAATAACCCATTCTCAACCTTTTCAACATCACGGCACGGCAACAGACAGAGAAGGGATTATTCTCGACCTTTACCTGTTTCAACGAGATAAACTGGATTGAATGGGAATGGGAATGGGAATGGGAATGGGAAACATTCAAAATCTCGACTCCTCGTCAATATGTCACCTTACATATTACCATCGAACCAAACGGGAATACCTTTCTTAACACGACCCACCACGGCACAAAATTTGACTGATGGAAGCAAGGAAAACCCAGATCTAAACTCTCCTCGTCCGGTGTAGCCGCCCGAACCCTGAGTTACGGCGCAGTCTGCTTTTACTTTTGTTTGGGACCTTTCACTTCTTGGAGTGTTCTGAACGATAGGAACGAACTTTTAATATAAAATCTTTCCAAAATGACGAGTTCAATAGATTATTCGTTACCTTTATCTTCCAGCCAGAATTAAAGGAGTTTCAAATGTTTGGTTCCAGCTTATCGGTTTGTTCAAATCTGGTTAGGATTGCGAATAAGATTGGAGCTCCTAGGATGGTCAATCTACACGATCGGTTCATCAAGCCCTATGAAAGTAGTTCTTCGTTATGTGATAGGTCAGGCCATCTAAGGATCGTGGGTATAAGCTACCAAAGGCTCAAAGCTCACGATGGTACCTGGAGATCCACCATAATATATGACAGTTGTACGGAGTTGGTACTCTTTCAAGGGCAGTTACTGGATACATCGGACGGGAAGATAGTGATTACTATTCACGAACAGGTGCCCTCATTTAGATGTTCGGTCCCTTGTTCTTGATACATCGTTGAACGATTGGTTCTATTCAGCTGCATTCATGAGATCTCCCACGGTTCTGACCTTGGTATAATTATTCGAACTTCTATCGTGGGTTCTCATTGGTTGGTTTTAATCTTTCGTGGCTTAACAAACAGGACCCAATCATTCATCTGAGCTCCAAGAACAGACTAGGTACGGAGAATTGCCTCGGTTTCGGAAGATGACAAGTGGGTCTGTCATCGATTTCATCTGAAGCTATTCCCATCTCATGGGTACATGTTAAAATCTAAGTGGATTTTTACAGATGACACCTCTCCACAAACTGTGTCCCTTGATCTTTGGTATGGTGTATCCCAATATATCTCAATAGCACGAGCCACAATACATACACACCACGCCCAGTCATACTCAAATAACATTATCAAATCTTCCTTCGGACCCATTTTCAAAAGGTTCTAGAGGGAAAATAAGGCGATGTTTGCTGGCAGCCACAAGTATCGTGCCCCAATGATTTTATACGATCCATTTTAAGAGTAGATCCTCGCCAAATCTATCGATTCGTGGAGGTACAAGGTCAGGCAACTTTCCGATTGACCAACAATTTCCATGTCTAATGGTGGCAATTTTCAACAAAAATGATCGAATGAAACGAGGCTTCATCGATCATATACCATTGATATTGTTTTAAGGATGGAAAATTGAAATTAGCATCTCCATGAAATTTACATTTTAGTTCGACGAACCCCATAACTTGTACTCCACCTGTTCTTGACTCTCTTTGATTGTACTCTTTGACTTTCAAATATACACACCTTCCTGCCGTTACACATTACCCATTGTGCTTAGGTTATCTCAAAGCTTGGTTGGCAGTGACATATTCGATGTATTGGTGTTACGAAGTCAACGACTTGCAAAAACCTGGCCATTGGATTTGAGACTGCCCGGATGATATGAGCTGTACAAATCTCGTCGTGGAGGCATGGACATCTTGGGCCATAGCCGTCGTATTCATTGCAGTGAGAATTTCTGCACGAGTCTCGAATCTGGGATGGAGACAATTGAAATTGGATGATGGTTTAATGTTTGCCGTTTTGGTTCGTAGCACTTTGATGCAACTTGTTGGGATATGATTCTGATGTGCAGTGATAGTTCGCATATACAGCTGAAGCAACCTTATCATACTACCTCGTGGCTCGCTGGTTAGGTTATTCGAATGGTGGAATGACTGAATTGGAGCGTCAGACTCTTGATCCTAATTCTTTAGAATGGTTGTATCGAGTTAACGGGGCTAAAACGCATATTTGGAATTGGGTAACCTACATTTCGTTGATGTGGTTACTGAAAGCTTGTTGGATAACTTACTATGCTCGTTTGATGTAAGGGTAGCTCTTGATCTCGGTATTATATAATGACTAACATTGAATTATAGTTCAGCTGCTGAAAAAAGGCCATTGAAACGTATCACTGTAGGATATGTGGTGTTGGGCGTCACATATCTATCAGCTATTCTGGTAGTATTTTGTAAATGCATGCCATTGAAGAAGCAATGGCAAATTTATCCAGATCCAGGAAGTGAGTAGCTGGCATCCAGCCTGTTTGGAGACCTTTTTAATAACAAACCACAGATTCCTGTTATTCTGGCAATTCCGTCTTTCAAATGGCTTTCATCATGTCTGTTAATACTGTAACCAATATATATATTATGGCTATACCTCTACCTGTACGTTTAAACGTTCTAGCCTCACGTTCCCTTAAACTATAACTGACATATTATAGACAATTCTTGGTACCAAGGGCATGTTACCATATCAAAAGCTCTTTCTTCTCGTCCTTTACAGTGGAGGATTTCTCGTCACCGTCTTCGGAATCCTACGTTGTGTTTCCATCTTGACCATAAGTTCTGGCTCCGACGTAACTCTCCCATTCTCATTTCACCAACCTTCTTCCTCTCCCAAATCCATTCCAAGACTAACCCACCTCAAGACCTTAGGCACAGCCACATCGAGCGGACAATGGTCGCTTCGCGAATCATTTCTCGCAGTCCTAGTAACCAATCTTCCAATCGTCGCTCCCATCATCAAACGTTATTCCCAACAAGTCCGTGATCAATCCACGAAAATCTCATCGCATACTGGAAGTTCGCCTTTTCGAGAAGAGGAGGTCGAATTGGGCGAACTGAAACTCAATCATGAAAGGTCCCGATCAAGAGGAAGAAAGCAATCTTTAATCCCTAGGATCAAAGAAATTGGACCTGGGGAGTGGGATGATGATGAGGTTGTTATGGTTCCGAAAGCTGCGCTGCGGAGATCTTACATGGGATGTAAAAGTCCGGCGCTGAGTGAAGATGAGAGGGGGAATTATTTCCAGTCTCGTTCGCACACATCTACTCCTAACGGCAATGGGAGTTCGAAAGAAGAATTGCAAATATCGGAATTACAACAACGATTAGATTTAGTACCGAAGAAGGAAAAGAGTAATATGAGAACGACGATTCAGGCGGGCTATGGAAATCATAACCGCTGGAATTGGAGTAGAGATGAGAGGAAAGATGGAGAAGGGGAGGAGGTGGAAGAGGGTCAGATTAGAGTGGTGCAGGAATTTAGATTTACGAATAGTGCTAGTAGTGTTTATGGGGGACCTGTTGCTGGACGATAGGTTGATAGAGGATATGAGAAGAGAGAATGGGCAAAGAATGAGGGTGGAGGGAAGACGAAATTATATGATACCCAATGTTAGCATTTTTCAATTTCATCTCGCATCACATCCATCGCATTGCATTGCATTCCATCTCCATACGTTCGAGTACATATCTCACCTAGTAGTCTTGGTAGATTGGCTCGCTAGCGACCCGAATTCTTGTATTGGAAATAGGGTTTGCTCAATTAGTGACAAAGCTATAATTAATACAGCAAAAGCTCGGAGAAGTCCTCTCTCCTCTCTTCCTAAATTGCTAAAGTTAACCCATCTGAGGAGGAATTTCCTTCATATTCTTATTTCACTTTATTTACGTTTCTTGATTGTTCGAGCCAAAGATAAAGGTTTCATTCACATTTTGATGGGTCCTCACCTGGACGACTTTCATCCGGTCAACCGGCGAAGCCAAGGTGGCTAAGAAAGCTGATTCAGGAGAATTTAGAATGACAAGGTTGTGGATGATGTAGATGGTATATGCGATCTAGGCAAAATGAGACGAGTGATAGAACGTAGTCAAGTGAAATGGGGAGAGTTTTGAGAGGCTCCTCGAGTATGTTGATTCTGGAGGCTTGGTGTGAGGACCTGGGATAAAAATATTTATTCAAGTGAATGGATGTAGAGTAGATTTTTAGGAAAGGGGAGTTTGTTTGCCAAGATATCACGTCACACGTCCTTCGAGTCAATTGAATAGGAGTATGTTGATCTTGTGAGGGAGTTGACAAATCTCTGTACAGAAAATATTCATGATATCCTCGAGAATACATCTTTCGAAACTGTCAAAGACACTCCTCCCAAGTGGTTCCAGACAAAATGGTCCAAATGCATTGTCTCTGCTGCTGCTGGTGGAAAGCCGAACAATTCAACCAATTCCATTATAGCGTCTTATCGTAACAACAAAGTGTGTGATTCTAATGCCGCAAAGTTCTGTGCTTGGAAAAGGATCTTTGCCATAGTTAAAGAAGTGGTTTATAGTTTTTGATGTCAAGTACATATTTTTTCGAAGCTCTTCATCAATTTCTCTTCCAATTCCAGTTCAGTCATCTTATCCAGAAACTCGTTTTTCTTCTATTTCCGAAATTTGCCACATACCTCCAGCTCTTTCAAACTATTGATTCTTTGATAGTCCTCGGGCATATCAGCATAAGGTACTTCAGATTGTCTCATATCAAAACCCACACACACATCGCATCACCGAGGATACTTCCTTTTTGGCGCCGTCCTAAGGAAAAATACATCAAATTCGTATAAACTGCAACAAAAGCCATGTGTCGCAATCAAGCGCCACTTTACTGGTGCTGTCATATTCACGGCAGAATTGACGGCATTGACCCAAGCGATCGAATCATTCCTGATACCCCAATACCAGCTCCAGATTGCAATGGAAAGGGTTCGTCCTGTCCCTCATACCGCGAACGCAAGCGCAAATATTTCCAGCAAAAACAATTGAGTCCGGATTGCACCAATAAGATCAATCAATACCGCCCAGTAAAAAAAGAACTCAAGACCTGGAGCAAAGAAATTTTCTATCATAAAGTTACCAGCGAAGTTGTGGACTTCTTGAATGATAGAAGGAGAGACAATGGTGAACTGGCATTGATGGATAGTGAAAACCTTCAAATCCGGGACAGTGTAGAGAGACATTTTATATTGCAATTGAGCAGCCATATTATGCAGACTTGTTTGCCTTCCAGTTTGAATACTTCAGGAACGATGAATTTCTTCGGGATGTCAAGCGGAGAGTTTGATCGGAGAAAGAGAATCAAATTGCTGGGAAGGACGGTTGGTTGGAGTATATCTTGCCCCGAATTAGCTCCGAGAAGTTATAACAGGTAGTTATGCTGAAGTTGAGGTTCATTCTCTGTCTGTCTTCTGAATATATCTACCGTGCTTAATCGTCTTTGTAGATAGTTTTACACCCATCGAATTGTATTTTACGGTTTGAATTTGATTTCATATTACCATCTAGCCAATATCACTCGGGCGGATCTGTTTCTAGACATATCTGTTGATAAATGATATTGAGTGTACCTGATGTCATGCTCTGAACTGTAGAAACATAAGCGAAAGTTGTTTGGCTTTCTACTTCACTGTGTCAAAACCAAATTCATCCATACATATGGCTTCCATCTCCCCCTCCCCCAAGATGAAACGTCAATCCTTCAGCAATAAGCCACGAGTGGTCACAAATCATTCCCGCACATAACCCGGCTTGGGTGGCTTGGTAGCTGTTCGTGCCGCATTTTAGGCAGACAAATAATTTTCCGAATTCTGACTCTAGGTTTCGAGGTTCTTCCCCATGTTATATTCGTGGTTATCTTTGAAGAATTATGCGCGCATTGGTGCGCTCGATTTTAAACGATTCGATGGTGTGAAATCTTCTGTTCCACAATTTGTTCTCGTTTTGTTTTTTAGTCAGGCTGTCAGCCCGAGTTGCATAGCCGACCTACCTCGAGGCCCGCGGCCGGCCTCTCAATAGCAATAATGAACGCAATTCATTCGAAAATATACCCATTTAATTCGGGTTTGATGATGCATAGCGCACAAGTGTCGAGGCGTTTATTTGAAAATACATGATAATGCGCCTGAGCTGGCATATCAGCAAATCTCGAGGTCGTAATCAGCCGTGTTTATAGAACTGTGTAACGGAATTCAATTGTGGCTTAGTGAGTGTCTATTGGCATCGATTGTCTTTATAACCTTGGACTCTACCCAAATATCAAGATACCAAATCAAAATCAAACTCTTCAGAGTAATCATCTCTTTATCAATTTCACATCAAGTCACATTCAATCAAAGATTACCTTCAACATCAGAATGACAGCAAAACCAGAATCCGACTTTGCTACTCAACCTTCCACTCCAAGACACAATCCAAGAAATGCTTTCATCTCAACACCTGACTACACTCCCCCTTCATTGTCCCCCTCTCCTCTCTTCAGATTCTCGGCAAATATTACATCTGAATCAGATCCATTCATCTCAGGTCTCGGTGCATCATCAACTACGAAATCTATATCAAGTAATGACTCTGTAGCTTCGCTTCTTGGATCGAACAATGGTCCTTCCTTCAGCAATCTATCTTTATCTAACACTTCCATTCTCCCTCGCGATCGCTACGATCTGACTATCACTCGGAATCCTATCCATCCCCACAATCATAAATTAAATCTCGAATCCGAGGACTTACGCGCATACTATCAAACCCTCCAATTCTACCGAAAATGGACTTCTCATTTGATTTCTCACCTCACTGGTATCCCTATAATGCGCAATCTAACATCCACTTCTCCGGATAATTTCATCACTATACACTCTCCTTCCCGCAATCACTCTCTCAAGCACGATGACCCTCAACTTTTCCCTCCTCGAGCTGACTACCCCAATGAACTCACAATCCTCACTCGCCAAAAGAATCCAATCCAAGAAAATGATCTCGCTACTTCCATTTCCCAGCTCGAGGCTCTAACTAAGCATCTACTCTCCCTTCCTCTCCCTCACACCCTTCCAAACAAGAATGCCAATACCGATACCCTCCTCTACCGTGTGCACACTGCAACATCTCAATCCACCTATTCTCGCTCCTACGGATTCCGTTGCTCAGGCTGGATAGACAGTCTCTACACATCCGGCGTAACAGACGAAAGACAAGCCGACGGCCGCGCATTCCAATCCCATTGCAACCGGGACAAGGTTCCCAGTCCCTACATTTCCGTATCCACATCCATTGCACGAATTATGAGATTGCCCGAGTGCCACAAAGAGAAAGAAGCGGGAAGTCGTGTATCCGTTATCTCGCTGAATCGACTTAGACAATTGGGCATCAAAGCACAGAGTACAAGTTTATATTTTGATGAATTTGTGTATTCCTCAGGAGGGAAGATTTCGAGGAAGAATGGGGACAAGGATCATCTATATGAGGATGGAGTGAGTTATGTGACAGAGACTCATTGGTTGGTAGAGGAATGGATACCGGATCAGGCAATTGTCAGTGAGATGGATTGTGAGGAGTTTTTTAAGATAGCCGACAGAGGAGGGATCAATAGGGAGGTTGCCAGGAAGTACCCATTCAAAACAGAATTAGAGGCAATGACAATCGACTTGGAGAAGTGGCCTGAGAGATATCTGGGCGGGAAGAAGTAGATATCAGAGTGAGCAAGGAAAAGTGATCACGAAGCCGAAATATTCAAGAAGGATAGTTAACAGGAGGAATGAGGAACCCAGAGAAATAACAGTGCAGATAGGACGATCCCGCCAGATTTAGATGTGTATCTAGCCGCCTCGCTATCTCGACTAAAAGAAGCGACAAAGGATTGAGTTGGATACACGAATATGGATATGGGTTGTTGGGGTATCAGCTAACATGATTTGAATATGTATGCATGTCGTTTTGAAGCTCTCTTTTACCAGCCCTGTAATAGTTTCTCTTTCGATTTTGGTTGTCGGTACTTTTGGAGTTCTTAGTTTATTGCACTTTGTTCCGGTAGTTAACTTACCAACTATATATATAGAATCAGATTTTCTTCCAATCTTAATCCTACATCAACCTTCTCATCACACGTCCCCATACCAGTCTCATCCGCTGCCAACACGCACCCCCACGAAAGAAAAGCAACACATCCCATCATATCCAATATTCTTAGTTAGTCTTAGCTTCAGCATACCATACTCAGTACACACCTCTACAAGGAGTTCATCTTGCAGGTTCTTCTATACCCAAAAAGAATGAAGATATACTATTACTATTACTCAATCTTGTTAAGCCAAAGTAGAAACTAATTAATATCTACATCATTTTATCAAGAATTCTATTAATCGAATCATTCCTTTCTCTTTTTTGTGATGTTTAGATGAATGGGGAAATCACGTCCCCTTAATCTTATTGCCGGAGTCTGCAGAGTACATAATAAATACTCGAGAAATCCCCAACAAAATGGTGAGATTGACGAGCGTGAACAGAGTATGAGAGAAGGAATTGGTCATTTGACCGAAGAGATAGAGAGTAAGTACAAAAATTAGATCTGGGATGATGAGCTAGAACTTTGCGCTGAAAATCATTCATTTAATCGTTTATCCTGTCTATCTTGTGTACCGTGTGTATCTCTTTAACGCATACCCATTATCTAACCACCAGCGCCAAAATCCCGTAAAACATTCTTTCGGACATCAAAATGCCCTGCATCAATCAGTCAATTTACCCACCCAATATATCCATCTGCCTCTCTACTCCTTATAGATATCATCATCAAACTTTCCAAACCTATCTCTTCCCTCCGCTTCAGCATTAACCCATACGCTGACACTAGTTCCCGGACACTTGAAAACTCCCCAACCATCCTCTCCAATCCCTACCTCTCCTTGTTCCCATCCCAAAACATCTGTCCATTTCTCGCCTGCATGTATCTCTCCAACAAACATTCTCTTTTCTCCTGGTCCCGCATTACTCAATACTACCGCACAACCAAATGGTCGATCCCAAGTTCCATATCTCACCCAGCCGATACAGGTTGCGTAATCGAAGTAATCTTTTTGTTCTCCATATGCGTAAAGTTTTCTGGCTAGAGCAAGATTTGGGAGTGCACCACCGCACGATGGAGGGAAGGGATGTTCGCCCTTTATGCCGTAAAGATCACCATAAAAGATGCAGGGGTAGCCGTCGAAGCGGAGAAGGATGAGGGAATAGGCGAGAGGTTTGAAGAAAGGTTCTATAGGAGCTTCGAGGGCCTGGTAAGGTTGGGTATCGTGATTCATGACCAGTGTCTAGATACTTGTTAGTTTCACGTGTTTGAGGGAAAGAAAGGGGAAACCGATAGAGAGTTTTGATGAACGAAAAAGAAAGGGGAAAGCAATAGAGAGTTCTGAGGGGAAAAAAAGAAAAGAATAACTTACAACAGCATTGACTGGTGCAGTCTGAACCAAGGTATCATCAAAAACACCTCTCAAGTCTCCTCCCTCTGTCTTGCTCAATTTGCTGAAGTTATAAACCAATGGAGCATCAAAAAGACTAAACTTTCTGCCCATGCGATCCAAATATTTGTTCATATCATCCAAACTGTCCTTCCAAAACTCTCCTACGAAGAACCATCCTTGGCCATATTTATCATTCATAAGAGTGATGAATTTTCTCAGAAAATCCTCACTGAAGTGTTTGACTGCATCGAATCTCACTCCTTTCAGAGTAATTTGATCTCCGAGCCATCCTCCCCAATTTAATACATCTTTTTCTACTTCCGGATGACCATAGTCAAGATCTGCGAACATAAGGTAATCGTAGTTGCCCTTTTCAGAATCGACATCGCCGTCATCTGCCCAGTCTTTTGTTTTATCTCCGAGAATCTTGTAGATTGCAGTCTTTTGGTTTGCGTCGTTGTAATCTGTGCCAGAGAAGTGATACCAATGGTACTTTTGTTTCGAATATTTATCGCCACGGCCGGGAAAGTCAAAACCGAGCCAGCCTTCGATTTCATACGGGTCTGAGATGTTCTTTGTGCGGTCTTCCTCATCGACTTCTTGGGCAAGACACTTCTCTTTGTGGTCTGCTGCTGCTTTATGATTGAGGACTTGAGGGAGAAGATAATGTTAGTATACGTATATCAAGAGGCATGTTTCAAGGAAGCATTACCAGCATCCCAATAAATTCCTACTCCAACTTCATTGGCTTTCTTCACCATTTTTACCAACTCTTCCTTGTTGCCCCATTTTGTACCTTTTCCTCCCTTTTGTTCGAATTCTCCCAAATCATATAAATCATAAACATCGTAACCATTTCCAGATTGAGAAGAAGCTTTACATCCGGGTGGGATCCACATGTTATCGATACCAGTAGCTTTGAGAGATGGGATTGCATCGTGGAGTCTTTGCCAATGTTTATGATCGTCTGGAACATACCATTCAAAGGCTTGGAGCATGGTCATATTCTCCGGAGTAGGATTTCCTATTGATATTAGGTATGTTCTTTTGGAACCGGAATATTGAGGAGTTGAGAAATTGAGAGGTTGCTTACTCTCTTCACTGATGTCCCCCATCTTGATAGATCTTGGAATGACTTTCCTTGGGTTTGATGAATAACCAAAATTATGTAGTCGTTGTAGTAGTAGAATATAGGTGTATAGGAATTAAAGAAATTTTAGGAAAAACACAAGGGAATCTACGAGACTAAATAATGAATCCCAAAGATGGAATTCTCGTAGGATTACAAGACATTCGATTTTTGAAACTCGGATGCCCCTCCATTATTCCAAGTAAATAATTCACCCCGCCTGATTTTGAAGTGTTGGGCTGGGGCTAGAACAGAGCTTAGGGACAAATAAGCTTGGAAATGATAGTCTAACTTCCAATTTCCACCTTCTAGCCTCTAAGACCTTGATTTTGGGAGGGAAGTGCATGAAGGAAAGATAAGACTAGTTGACCCCTGGAACTAACAAAGGTATCATGACGTGGTTAGCAAGGAATTATTCTGTTGGATTCAAGAATTTCAAAACATGAAGCTTTTCAAAAAATGCTATAATTTGATATCGTGCTATTTGTAGCGACGACAAGCCTCAATATGATATGGTACCCAGAGACCTCTTGTTACACGACTTATTAGCCGGAATTTTGTACGACGAGAGCAAGTTAAGTGTCATATCTCGTTACTGGCCCGTTTCTATCGACTCGGATCTTGGCTGGATATTATTTACTCGAATATGCAGTACGACATTTGAAGTAGCATTAACGACAACGGCAAGTGTAACGGCCTCAACATTATCGAGTATTTGTGTTACAATATCAAAAGAAACAGAAAAAGAGATGAAGGCATGGCAAGTTTAATCGACGGTCCAAACAAGACAGCCCACTGGTGGCCTCACATCCAAGACTTCAGTCAGGAACAGAGCATAGATCAGCTCTTGGTCCCTGGAATCTGAAATCCTCCCCACATAGTCGGTCAGATAGAAAATCCCCAGACCAAGATAAGTGAAGCGTAAGTACTAAGAAGAAGTATTAAAAAGAAGTATTAAGAAGCGGACGAAGCAATACGAGCACACTTTCGGGGTTGTACCGCAAGTTAAATCTTCAACAAGCTGGCATGTTAGATATCATCGGTTACGCCAATTATTCGGAAGATGATGAAGGGGCATGAAATTAGCTTCTCATTTTCTTTCCTCTCTTCTTCTTCATCTCCTTCAACCAAGAAGCAATGAGGGATAAATTTAGAGTCAAAGTACTCCAAGAATACCATGAAGAACAATGTTTATAATTCACTCAGTTCTAGCAATGTTCAATTGGTGGTCCTTTGCCAAAATGCAGCATCGTGAACTACCTACCTACATTGACATTGACTTTTTGACACTCACCGACATTCTCAAAAGTTTGGTAGATGACTCTCAATCCAACCCGAAAAAGGGTCCGGAAACCATTCACCCCTGCCTCATTACCATTTTATATTCGATTGATTTGTTCGTCGTTGAATTCCCCTCAATTCATTCCACCTATTGGTTTGGCATTTCTACGAAGGGTAAAAGCTAAAAGATCAGTCCCCTGGTCCCCTACAAATATTTACATGGTTACCACGACAACCGAACAATCTCAACATTTACTCTTCCATTTCATCAGATATCTTCCAATGGTTTCAAATATTTCAATTTTGACAGATATGCTTCCTATTTTATCTGCACTGCATGTTAATTAACTAATGAGATTTTGGTAAAATCACTCCGTACACTTGTTGTCAAACCCTCCAACTTCATCCTCGTACCAATCATCAAAATTAATCGACGGGTTGCTGCATGAACTGTTTCACAGATCCGTCAATATTTACTTCCCGATCATCGCTATAAACGGGTATACTTAACGGGATTATATGGAAAGTCGAGGTCAAATGTCGCAATCAAGTTCTCGTCGACAATCGGATTTTAAAATTCATGAAGATTCCAATTCTCTGAATGATATGGTTGAAGATAAGGATATCAAGAAAGTCGACGGGGAGAATGCGACAAGTGAGGGGAAAGATATTGATAAAGTAGTGTCTCAGTTGGAGGATCCGCAAAGAAATACAGAAGAGAGTCTGGAGATGGAAGAATCTGAGATAGAAGGAGATTCAATATTGGATCAAGAGTTACCAGATTTTCAAGAGGACGATTCGATACTCGCAGGCACAGAAACGAAACACAACGAACATGATGACTGCGAAGACTGCAAACACGCAAGAGAGGAGAAGCGCAGGCGAGCAGAGGCAAGGGATCTACAGATGCGGCGAATCGATGCGGAAATCAAGGATGCAGCGCGAAAGGTTTTGGAGAACATTGAAAAGAAGGATCCCATAGGGAGTACGACCACGAACGACTATAACGATTTAATCCTTAGCACACAAACGGCGGATAGCTATGAACCAGAAGATCATGACGATTCTCTTTCGAACGCAGGAACCGACGAGAGCTATGAAAGAAATTTATACGATGGGCAAGATGGAACGGAATTGACATATGATATCACAAACGCTACGATGGAAGACGAAGAACAAACGGAGGACGAGGACAGTATTCTTCACCACGATCTTTCTAGTACCGATGCCGAAACAGAACGCGGGGACTATGATATGGAAAGGAGAGATAGTAGCTCACGTTATGGAGATGTCGAAGACGATGTTTTCACTGACGGTTCCGACAAGAGTCCCCGGCTGTCAATAGGTTCCGCGGAGGAAGAACCCAGCAAAGTGAACATGAGTAATCGAAACTCGTGGCAATCAAACAGACATCTCGATTTAAGTGAAGAAGCTCACCAATTGGTTGAACTCAATTCACCGGTTGTTTGTGAAGAAGCTGCAACAGAATCTATCGTCTCAAGAATTCCTAGCGGTAGTTCACATTCTCGCACGTCTGCACCAAGAGCAATGGATTCATCATGCAGTCCGAGAAAAGTACCGCGTCATCCATTCCGTACACCGTCAGATATCAGGGCGATGCAAATGTATTCACCAGCTCCTTCGCTCTTTTCCACTCCTTATTCAGTAAAACGACAACAAAATCCCACTGTTTCTCGTCTTGGCACTCCAACTGGTTTTCAATACTCCAAAAGTCGTACGCCAACTCGTTTCAAGAAAACTAGAGAAGAGTCTTCCCTTGTACTTCTTCATGTTACGGTTCTTCCATTGCAATGGCAGTACGCCAAAGCTATACTTGCTCCAGAACTTCCCGCCAATCTTTACAGTATTCGTGAGGCATATTATCTTTTACAAGAAAAGCTTAGCGAAACCATTCTTACTCGTGGAATATTACTTCCTCATCCACAAGATAGTTATGAATGTCTTCAAGAGCGTTTTCTTGATGCTTTAGAACTTCCAGTCCGCCCTCGAGCTAAAATCCTCCGGTGTGGGCATTATATGGGTCCTAACACCACATCCTCCGACGATGACTCGGACGAAAGAGATAGTGGATTTGGTAGTAATGGAAGGTTTAGACCCAGACCAGAAAAAGTTTGGTGCGACATCTGCCGTCGAGACGTCAGATACGAAGATGATGATCAAGACGAAGACGATAAAAGGTTCAACGTCAAAATCTTCGCAAGCAACGGCTTAATGAGAGCTGGGGCCTGGGCAGCCGCATGGCGAGAAATGGAAAGAGTAGATATCGAGATTGAACCATTTGTTCAACCATGGATGGTTGAAGATATGGAAGATTTAATCGAGAGACTACGAGAAGCAGAAGAAAGAAATGAGGATAGTTATGGAAATTATTCGGATGATTCGAGTAGAGAAAGTTTAGGATCGGAAGCTCAGAGGTTACATGAGCAGGGGATGGACAAAGTTACATTGAGACAGAAGAGAGGGGGCTTGGAAGAGAGAATCCAAAGAAACGAATGGTTGGCTGCTGCTTCTAAGGCTGCGGTAGAAGAGACGGAGAAGTGCGCGAGGGAGGCTGAAGTCTTGAGGATGAGAGAAGAAGATTTGGCGAGAGTCAAAGAGGAAGAAGCTAGACGGTTTGAAGAAGAGGCCGAAATCTTGCGACTCCAAAAAGAATCTGAAGCAGCCCAAAAAGCGGAGGAGGAAGCTGGAAAACTTCATGTTGAAGCAGAGACTTTGAGAATTCAGGAAGAAGAAGCTGAGAAATTACGGATTGAAGCTGAAGCTGAGGTTACACGGCTTGTGGAAGAAGTGAATAGAGCTCAAGAGTCAGCTGACCTGGATCCTGGGTCACCACAGCATAACGACGAAAGCCAAGCCGCCAAAGAGCTGCAATCAGAAGCCCAAAGAATCCACGAAGAAGAAATGGCATTAGAAGAAGAAGCACAACGTATTTTCGAGGCAGAACTTGCAGAACAGAGGGTTCTTGAGGAGCGAGCTAGTGAGATTATGGAGGAAGAAGAGGCCTTGATGAAAGCTAAGGAGGAAGAAAATATACGACAGAAAATTGCGAAACAGGAAAAGGAGGCAGAAGAAACGAGATTAAGGGATATCCATGAGAAAGCTTCAACCCGAAGCGAAACAACACAGTTTTCTTCTACCTATGCTCCTCCTTCGAAATCAAAGGCCCCTGAGAGGACGGTAGAGGGGGATGAAACACTCACGGAGCTTCTAGTCAAAGCAGCACGTGTAGCGATGCGCGATATGAAAAATATACTCATCTTAGTTCTCAGCGTGGTAGTGCTAATCCTAGCACTGAAACCAACCTCAACACAAGAAGTTGAAGGAAGGAAACCTGTACAGGATACCATTTTCCAGAACCGTAGGTATGAAGTTGGTCAGAGTGTCGATCAGAGAGGTTATGCTGCTTCTGAGAGTGCTTTGCCTGTGAGGGAGATTGAGAGCTCGATTGGTTGGAAAGGACAGGGAAGAGATGTGGTTATTACGAGCTCAGCGCCGGCTGTAGCTCAAGGCGAGACCATCGGGGTAATAGATAAGGGGAGAAGATTGGAGATCGATGCTCCTCTTCCGAAGGAGATTAAGAAGCCTCTTCAAATTAGTGCTTCTGAAACAGAGAACCCACAGACATCAAAAGACAAGAACCCAGTCTTGGAAATTGGAATGGAGATCGAGACAACTGTGTCGAAAGATATCCCAGCCTTCAATCTTCCCACAGATGCAAGTTTTGAAACTGCAAATCTACCAGCAACCGATACAGAACCTCAAGGGGAGAATCCAAATATCGACAGTAATACCGAATCATAAATCGGGAAACATAATAACAGAAAGGAGAAGGAAAGATAAGCAAATAATGATGTGGTTCATTTGATACAGATAGAATATGTTCAGATACCTGGTTACCAGTCCTATGAGCGTGTGCATTGTTGGAGTATTTATGTAGCGGATGCGAATGAATGAATGAATGAGCAATTATGTTGGTTAGTTTGTTGAATTGTTTATATGATGTTGTGGTTATGGTTATGTTTATTTGTTTGGAAATTTGGATAGAATTTAGGATTCTGACGCTCTTTTTTTGTTTCGTCTTGGCTTGGTTTGGATTGGATGAATGTGTGTATGATGTTGATTATTGGATTTTTCAGGATATTTGTTGGTGGTGTTTGGAACTTGAGGAATGATGAAGTTGGAAACCTTATCTTGGAAGATAATGAAAGGGAAGGGTGAGGGTAGTATGGTTGGTTGTATATATTGTTGTGGGATTTGTTTGGTTGGATGAATAAATGAGTAGGTAGTTAGACTAGTACGAAGATCAAATGAAATGAAAATAAATGAACCCCGTACAGCTTTTGTTGGGGATTGTGGTAATGAGGATATGTCTTTATGGAGAGATTGTGAGATTGGGAGATGGTGAGTATCGAGGGACCTACCTACCTACTTGGGATCTAGGTATAGAACTCTCTAATCTTATCTCATCTCATCTCGCTCATCTGGATAATAATCTCTACTAGATAATTAAATATAAAGCTCTTTCAAATCTTCTCATCTCATCTTCCTAGATAATGTCCCCTACTAGCTAGCAAGCTGGCTTGGGATTGGAATTAGAGTGGTGCGGTAGGGGAGAGGAAGGGGGATGTGTATATTTGGCGAATGAGAATTTGGACTATTGGTTGGATGGGATGGGATGATTGGTTTTTTGTTTTGTTGGTTGTTTATTGTGATATTGTTGAATCTATATGATACTAAATAGAGAAGATATTATTACGTTGTATGTGTCTGGGCGCAGAAGTAGAATCGAAGCGTGGAAATGGTCGGTTAAGCTCCGAAGAATATTTTTCCATGAATAAGGAGGGGTAATTGGGGATTTTATCTAGGTATGGTACAATTGACAGTAGAAGATTTTTGTTAGGGTGATTGCTTGAAGGGTTGGGATAGGGGACTAGATAGATGGTGGCAGCGAGATAATTAGATAACTATGCACATTCTAGCGAGTAGTCTGGTAGTTTTTTTTTTCCCGAAGATTTTCGAAGTAGATGGAAAGTGATGTTCGGAAAGATCGTGAAGTTCTCGGATGTCGGGATTGCCCAAACAGATATCTTTTCATCATCGTGAAGGATCGGTGTATGTCTTCCGGATTCACTTGAATGGTGGGGATTTTATGGTCTGATAGCTCGGATGGGTACTGAAGTCTTTTTTTTTTGAAAGCATATCTTTATGTCGATTTCTTGCGTCTGAAGGGTCGAGTTCCTTTTGATTCATATGAATGGACTGTGCTAGTCATGTTAACTCGTCGCTCTGTTAACATCCATGCTCTTGACAGTCTTCCGAAAATGATACATATTTTCTCATTTCGCTTAGACAAGTCAAATCCCTAGCTTCATAATTTCAATCAGAAACATGCGATCTGTATGCAGCATCCAGCATTGCTCAATGATGTCAGGGTAATTTCCAATTCACTCAAATAGCCTCGCTTAATTTCCCAAATCTCGCCAATTCACTTTGCGAGAATGGTTCATGCGTCTGTTGGCACATGCAATGATGCCTCTATACTTCAAACATATCACGTAATTTTGACAGGTATTAAAAATGTTTTCAAAATCACATGCGTACTACTATTATGGCTGATAAAATGAACTCGATTTACATGTATTTCTCTGGATCCAGAGAGATGGTCGATTCTGGTTTATTTCACTCCATCAATAATTTCATGTAAAGCTTTGGTATTTCTGATTCAAGTGGTGAAAATATGAATTTCATATTTTAAGCTCGAAGCTTATGAATAACTCTCTCTCAAGCTTCAACCGTGATACATCGAAGTTACGTTGATAAAAAGGAGGATTCTGATATATCACGTGGACAGCAGCGAGTCCTGTATATGTTGATTCACGAGAAAGCATAATATTTTTGTTGATATGATACTGCGTGAAGAACATGCCACGCTACCAACTTCTTCTTACTTTTTTTGATCAAGAAAGGAACGGTGGATAATTGCGGAGACGTTTTAATTTTAATGCAAGCTGTCACTAAGAATACACCTATCAAACCCGCACAAGTGCGGAGGCGATTTAGTCGAAATCTTCTTGAGTTTACTTGGCATGTAATGGCTAAACAGTGAGCTTCTGGGTGTGTTTGAACAAGCATTGCAAGAGGGGCTCGCATGAAAGGTGGATTATTGAGTGGCATAGTGTTGGGAATTTGAATCGATAGACTAGACTCGCTGACAAGCGTCCAAACCCATCCATTTCATTTCACTCAAATTACTTCCAGCTGTCTCTGTAAGAAAAGCTGCCTCTTTAACTAACCCGCATTAATTAATAGCGTTGAATCAATAAATGCTAATGGTTTTAATCTGGGCAAAAGAATCAAAAGGTATCAAATGAGAGAATAGGTGGAGATCCTCTGATCGTCCCAGCTTTATCTCATGTTGCACCCGAGATTGTCGTCCTATTGCCCCAGATATGGTGGAAGAAATGGCGAGGCTATACAAATACAGCTGGGAAAGTATACGCAACAGATTCAAACCTATTTTGAATGTTAGCCTTCCTTTTCTCACTGCTTCATCAAGGTATTCAGCAGCGGAACAAAAACGCTAAGTTCATTGCAGCCTGGCCCGAATGGTAAGAAACTACGTCCGATCAAAGGTATTGAGCCGATAGCATTTTATGTCTAGCCAATAGTCATGGTACTATCAAGTGTGTGATACACACAATATCTTATGGTCATTTAGCTAAATAAACTTGAGCAGCCACTAAGCATACAAACATAAAGCGTCCTAATTTGTTACCTCCTTACTCGACGACACCCGATTTAGCAATAGCAACACGAGCTCTTGGGGTACCAGAACGAGTACCAAGTGCTTCGATTCTCTTCACAAGATCCATACCCTCGATTACCTCGCCAAACACCACGTGTTTACCATTCAACCAAGGTGTGGCTATTGTGGTAATGAAAAATTGGGAGCCGTTCCTGTTGATGGTTAGCCATTCATCACTGACTGGCTTATGGGTACTAAGAACGGGTATCAGGAACAAAACCTACGTATTTCTGCCTGCATTGGCCATACTTAATTGACCAGGCTTCGTGTGCTTGAGCTCGAAATTTTCGTCCGCAAACGTTCTACCATAAATGGATTTTCCACCAGTTCCCTAAAGTTAAATCAGCAATTTCTCGGAGAGGAAGCAAGTGAGTAATATAACCTACGTTTCCTCTGGTGAAATCCCCACCTTGTAACATAAATTGTGGAATAATACGATGGAAAGAACTTCCAGCATATCCAAATCCATGTTGACCGGTACACAATTCACGGAAATTGCGTGCAGTTCGGGGAGTGATCTTATCGTAAAGCTTGAATGTGATGCGACCCGAGGGAGCTTGGAGTTATATTAGCAAAGGACGAACCCACCAACGAGCGTAAGATCCCACCAGAATCAACAGTTATGTCAAAGAAGCAGTTCTTGCTCGAGTCGTCCCCATCTCCGGGCTTGACCAAAGGAGCTACGGGGTTTGAAGTCGAGGATTGGATGAATGGGAACGAAGAAGTGATTGAGAAGAATGAAGGTGTTAAGAGATTATAGAGCGAAGAGTTGTTTCCCTCAGACGATAGAATTGGTGACGGGTAGGCATACTTCTGAGAAGGCGTAGAAAATGGTGGTGCCATATATCTTGGTTTAGTGTCATTATGAAGCCATTGGAAGGCAGAAGTCGTGGAGAACATCTTTTTATTGGGAAAGAAAGTAAGACCAAGCCAATTGAAGTTGTTGGAGATTGTATCAACCAGTACTCAACTATCAGCAAATGCTCATCAATACTGCCGAATTGTTAAAGTTGGGTTAAGGTTACACGTGATGAAGTTGAAGCCCGTGGTTTAGCCGGTCATCCGATATCATTTCAACAATCTATTGGTCGAACAGCTTAATTGAAACACAGGAGGCACATCGACGACAACAGCTTGGTATTTACGACTTATTGTGACTAATTTAATTGACAGATTAAATTAAAACAGGCCAGAATTGTACCGTCTCCAATATACGTTAACGCTTAGTTCTCCCCTGAAATACAGTTTCTCCCTTTACGGACTTTCCACTCTGAGGTCTGCACATAAGCCAGATGCGATATAGTTCTGGCGCGATAACTTCCTTCAATTTTGCGAGTTCTTTTATTTCACGTTTTTGCATTACGGTACTCTAGGGAAAGAAGGGAGAGCGAATAATAACGAAAGCATAGGCGGTATACAATTCGCATCCATTATTGGTTGACTCGACGAATGTCTCAAATCCATTTCCTCTGCGAGCTTGCAACACTATATATCATCAAACTACCTGTGCCTTTATGACGATGCTTTGGATCCACAAATCAGTAATTCAGAATTGAGATCAGAGGATCAAATCAGGATTCATTCCACAAGAGTTTTAATGCATTTCATTATTATAAGAAAGAGAAGCAGATGTTCCCGATGCAAGTGTGGACGGCTCATGACCAAAGAGCGATCTCCAAAAAGATCTCAAGTGGATGATCAGAAACAGTCCTCAGTGGGCCTGTTTGTCATGCATATTTTGAGTCAGAATTCGTAAGATTTTATGGTTCTAGTAGGAACAATGCATTACACCTTCTGGGCACCAAGTCACTGATACCAGGCTCCAGCGTTGCAAACGGATTTTCCGTGTGGACGATCCATTCAGTATCTAGAATAGAGACATATCACTCATTTCTCCTAGTTGACGGGGAATTTGATGCGAGAAAGACTACTAGCTGGCTTGTCTCTGTCTTTGACCATGAGCCAGGGCAGCTTGGATTGCCTGCGTGCCAAGGTAATTTTCTTTCAGCACACTCCTCGATGCCAGGACCTTTGAGAATTTCCCAAAGGATGTTGAATGGTGCCTAGAACAAGGCTACTTACTCCCATATAAAAGTTGCGACGGCAGCTGTCACGAACTCAAAGGAGTTTACGGCGCTGATCGAGCAAATAGACAACGGTAAGGCCAGTGCCTCACCTCACGATCGAGACGTTGATGATATGGATGTTAGCGATGAAATATTACGACGAGTCAATGTTATATCACGCGTTGATTGGATAATTTGTTATCGATCAACAAGCATGAGTTTCACGAATTAGCATCGGGCAGTTGATGTTGAATGTGTGAGCTGACATTGGAGAACCAAGATAGATTGTACAAAACTGGGCTTGAACAAAGATGACATGCAGTTTGAAGTGAAATATTGACCCCCCCTAATTTGAGAGCTCGAAAGAGTTAGCTATCCTTTAGTTAAAAGATTGACAGACCACTTTCTATGAGGGAACGTTGATCCCTCTTTTAGACCAGCAGAGCATTGCATCAGGTTAAAAACTGATCTGTGAACGGTGGGCCTCTACATCGTTTTTGAACGATCGCATCAAATTCAATGACATTATTACTTTGCTCTGTTAAGACTGCTATCAATTGTAATCATAGCAGGTCGAAGTGCATTGAATGCAACGGTCCTTGCGACCCATTTTCCTAAGACACTGTTCCACAAGCCAACGGAAAAAATCTCTCAATGCATCAAGAAATCCTAGCTTAAAAACCATGTGCATTCCGCACGATTCGCCTGGCAAGAAACCCTTAATCACGTTATCACATAAGGTAGGATAATTGACTGAGAAACTTCCTCGATCTCGCTTGTCAAAATCATCCCTACCGGTCCTTCACATGTGAAACCCTAAACCGCGGCAGACAAGGATACTTCCCCAGATTACCCCGCAGACATGTGTTCCTGCAGCATGTTTAGCTTGTTTATTTTTTTATGATATCCGTCCGAAGATTAAAATTAAGCTTGCCATGCTTTTGTGCCGAAGGAACTTTGCAGGGAATTGGCTGCGGGTGACTAGTCATTGATCCTGTTCATTTGTGCTTCCCCTCATCATATCATTACTGTTTATGATGAGCACCCACCAGAGAATATTGGAGGGTTTCGATGCATTGGAAGTGCCTAAAAGCTGCAGATATTTGTTGTCTGGTTGCTTGCCGATCGATGCCATTGAGAGAGTGAGAGGTAACGATGGATTATCCGATCTGGAATATATAATACGGATACGCATACATATGTAAAATCAGAGAAAATTTTCTGAAAGCTATCTTCGTAATCATCTAACTCTCATTTGTCACACCTTACGACCAAAACTTCATTTGAAAATGCGTCTCACTATCCTGCCCGTGTTTTTCCTCGCCTCCAAAGTCCTTTGTGATGGCAAAGCGATCGTAGATGCCATTTCAGAAATCTCAAATACAACACCCTCTCTCAACCAAACAGTTTCTAGTGTATGTCACATTTCCCCTCCCAATCTTCCCATCATTATCATATTCTATTCATTCATTCATCCATCCCTCCAACTAACGCTCTCCCCTCCACTCTCCAGTGGTCCGGCAGTCTTCTAACCTCTTTTCCCATCGTCACCCTCTCCGCCAAACTTCTCATCGACATCAACACCGGCACCTGGGTCGCTTCTTCCTCCGCAAATCTCACCTTGATTGAAACCATCACCATCGCCACCGCAACGCAAAACCTCGTCACAGTCGTAGAGGGAACTCTCGATACGCTCGTATCTGCTAAACCCAAATTCGACAAACTCCTCATCAGTCCGCTTATCTTGTTGAATTTGCTGGAGGAGAAGAGTGCGACAGATAGTTTTAGTGCGAAGATCATTGAGAAGATTCCGGCAGCTTTTCAGGAAACGGCGAGGTTCGTTGGATTTTTTGATAAATCTCTGACCTCATATTTGACTAGAGAGTTTGGGAACTGATATGTGATAGAACTATTGTGGCGCCTGTTGATACGGCGTTTGATGCGGCTATTGCGGAATATAAGTTCTTATGAGAAGATGAATAATGACGGAAGGAATGGTGATTGTTGGATTGACAAAGGGAAGTTGGAGGCGAGAAAGGGAGTGGAGAGAAGCTAGGGGGGTGAAGCGGTTTTTGTAAACTTCTTGGGTTCGAAATCAATCTTAGGTGACAAAATTTAATCCTGGCGACATTGATACGTGAAGGAAGATTTCTTGCGTATGCATAATGGAGACATTATGTATGCATTTGTTGATTTCAATTTCCTAGGCTGGATCTCATCTCTCCATCCCTCTCGTCCATAACGCGTTGAGATATTAGTCACCATAAACCAACACAAATGTGTACAGAAGACTCCTGTCCAGCACTTGCAGGACCTAGCTTCCAGAATTTCACCATCATTCGTAAAAGATCTCATATCCATACTTGATCAATACACTCAATTATATTCCAATAATATTAACATTATCTCGCACATTAAACCGATGGCCAATTTTTCCTTCACCATAGATCGTCCCAGAATTTCCTACATCCAACTCTCGTGGTTCAACCAGCTCTTCTACGTCTCCCAATCCTAGTCCTAGTCCCATATCCGATTCTCTCGTCTTCCGTCTGTTGTTCTGCTCATCTATCTCATTCCCACTTTTCACACCCTTCTCAACAAAATACGCATCCATCTCCACCGGCTCCGCATTAACACTCACATGTTTCTTCTTCACTAAATCAACATACGATCTTGTCGCAGCCTCTGATTCAGTAGGTAATTCGGGTTTAAACTGACGTTCTCCATCCCAAGAATCATTATCATCTGCGATTTCTTTCGTAGTGAGTTGTCTCTTTGTCCGAGGCGTGGACGCTAGATAGCGGCGACGTCGGATGAGTATAAAGGCGATGACCATGATGAGTGTTACGCCAAGGATTATGCTCACAGAGATGCTGATTTTTATGGTGTTGGTGAGGGAATTGGAGGAATTGGATGCGGACTGAGTGCTCATTGGTGAAGTCAAAGCTGAAGCTGCTCCTCCATTTTCTGCGGTGGAGGTAGATGTTACAGTGGGTGAAGCGGTTGAGTTTGCGCCGATCGAACTAGCCTGACTGTTGTTTGCGCTGCTTGTATTGGTAGAAGAGCCAGCGGGCATTCGACCGAGTGTGAATGTCGGACTATCAACTTCAGACTGAGTGTTATCTGAAGGAACCCAAAATATCTTATAAACTCCAGCTCGAAGTGAATTATCCGGAGTCCAAGTCAATGAATTTCCCGATGTTGCAACTGCCATTTCTACCGTCAGTCTTGTGTAATACTTGAGCAATGCCTTTATTGTAACACACCTCCTATCGATACTGCGCCGGCTAGCGAAACACTTTCATTATAATATTGAACGGGCGCTAGATGGAGGTTAACGGATCCGGTTGAATCAACCCAGGTGATTGTAAATTGCTGTCCTAATACGGGATTAAAGGCCGTGTTCGTGAATCGAAATGAATGAACTAAGCTTGCAAATTCAAGCAATATTAATTTCAAAGAAACATTGTGAAATGCCCGCATAGCGAATGCCACACGGAAAGGAGATAGGAAAACAAAAGAGTGACGACAACAAAACCTGGAGAGTACTAAACTAAACTCTAGGTTCTTATATTTATTTACGTGCTTGGGATTGTTTGCGGCAAAGCCAGGCCGGTGTAGTATTCTAGAGCCACTTATGGCGGTGCATGGCATGACAATCCTTTTGAAATCGTGGCCAACCACGATGCAATGGATTTCTTACATGCGCTCCGCGAACTATTAAAACATTGAGGAAAAAACAGAGGGTGGTGTAAAATACATCAGAATTGGGTAGGAATGAACGTTGGGGTCACAGAAGGAGCACGGAAGATTAATGAAGTGAGATTGGCAAGCTACGCTGCTCGTTTAATCCTTTGGTTCATCTCGTTACTGCAGTATACTGACCTAAATAGAACATTTGTGGGTGCAAAGGGCTAGAATGTAAGACGCATAAATTGAAGTAATTTTAGTCGTAAAAATTGTGAAGTTCAATGGTACCAACAAATAAGACATGAGCTTCACCTCCTATGAGTCTGGGCCTCAAGAGTGAGCTTTACTAAAATCTACAAAACGGACTTCACATATTTATACAACTAAATACATGGTGAGCGGTATGTAGCAAGACATATAGTCATAGTAGAAGAATGATAAAAATCTTCAAGAGGTGAGATGCTTATTAACAGATTACACTGATCACCAGACCAAGAGGAGCGATGAGTAAGATGAGGATTGTTTCTACCCGTGTGGATGGGATCACGTGAAATCCACTTGATGAATTTCACAAGATGGATGCTAGTTCAATAAAGTGAAATAGTTTCGGCTGAATTCAAAGAATCAATCTCCATTTCATGAAGTCCACTTGGAGAATTGAGTCCGTTGCTTGAAGTTTATTTGGAGAATCGAGCCCGATTGTCTGAAGTCTACTTGGACACTGATCAATCCTGTCTCCGATTTGGCACCACGTGATCAATTAAATTGAAAACGGAATTGAAAAAGCAAGAGATGAAATTGTTCTTTGATAATGCAAACTAAGCATTTAATATTATGCTCAGTTCTCAGGGCCCGAGCATAGGCCTTTGAAGCTTACATTCTGACAGTCCGTTGATATAATGATGAATTGACTGCTTGATGGGCTCCGGTGAAGTTTCTGGATAGCTCGAATGTATCCCCTGTCCCCTATGGAATAGGATAATAGATATGAGATATCGGAATATAAAGGCTAGTGATGAGGTGAATATCAGCAGGATACTTGAACCAGGTGGCTATAATATTTGCGTTGTAACTTAGGCTGCGTTGATGATGATATTTCAGTAACGTTCACTCAAAATCCTTCCAGAGACAGTTACTTTAGTCTCATGGCTGTGGTACAGCAGAAGGCAGACTATTTGAGTGTAGAGACAGTAGGAGAAGTGGACCTCTAAGTTCCGTGCCAGCGCCAGCGATAATCTCATTGCCCATTCGTTTCTTTGAAGTTGTGGGATACAATTTCGTGAGAAGACCGCTTCCTATCGCCAGAAGCATAGCACCCACAAGTATGTATCAATAATGATACGAAGCTTTCCTGATAGTACTGTCCCGATAATTCTTGCTAAGTTACAAGATGCAACCAGCGGGATAACACGATATCCGGATTCAAAAGGTGGTTTTACGCCAGTCAAGAGTAAAAAGATCACAGTGATAATCTATCAATGCGGCAAAATCCAGGCTATAATTTCCGTGAAGACTTCTAACGTTTGGAGGTGAGCCGTAATGTTGGTGGTGTTGGAAGCTTACATATTGATAAGCTCGGCCTGTTGCGGCTTGGCCCCGCTCTGTCGAGAATCCCAGAGACAGCAAGAAGAGAAGGACTCGTTCAAAATAGCATCACCAAAATGCCGGCCAAGCTTTTGCAAGCCTCATCGGTCCCAACTGTTCGGTATCTGCCAAGTCTGTCTTCTTCTGCATCAATCCAACGCACATGCAATCATCCTTGAGCTTCGTTATCTTGGCAGTCTTTGATGCTTGTAGGCGATGCTATACGGAGGCCGAGGGAGGGCTCCAATCTTTCAACAACTTCCGGGAGTATCACGCAAATTTGAGCGACTCCACATTGTATATGTCGTTTGCTGCACCGCCTGCACTTCTCTTATCCATTGTATTCTGAGTTTAGCTCTATAGAGCCAATAATCTATATAATCTCGCAACCGAAGATGACATCGCAAGAGCCTTTAAAAACATAAATTTCAGATTGCCTATTTCATCTCAAAATATATTCAGCATATAATACTCAAGCATCATGAATCAAACGTCTCCAACATTTGAACTTGCGCCTGCGACTCGTGCAGATATACCCCGACTTGCTGACATTCACGTTGTTGCTTATCTCCCCGACAATGCTTTTGCCTTGTAGTTCGACAATCCAAAAGAATTCGAGCAAAGAGTGACGGAGATACTCGAAGGTCAAGTCGGTGAGCCGAATTGGCAGCATATCGAAGTGGTTGACAAGGATACGGGCGAGATTACTGCTTGGGCCTCATGGAATACTCCAACCGATGTGGAAATCAGAGAATGAGATGAGAAGGCTGCAGCGAAGATCTTAGCTTCGACAAAGGATTTGGCTAAAGGCGAATTTGACTTCCTTCCAGGCCTGCCAGTGTTCGTGCAGGCTGACACCGATCGTTGGCTGGAGAGATGACCTAAAGGGCAACGCCACATTCTTTGCAAAGCCGTTTTTACAGAACCGACTTTCCAACAACGTGGTATGGGTAATGCTCTCGTTGAACATGGCAACAAATTAGCAGACAAGAAGGGCTTGCCCATCTTCATGCAAGCTTCGCCTTTCGGCTTTCCGTTTCATACAAAGCATGGCTTTGAAACCGTACAGTGTTTAGATGTAGATTTCAGGGAGTGGGCACCAAATGCCAAGGGTAATGATAAGGGTTATGGAAACTATAAGTTCCGCTATATGCAAAGACGACCACGGACACTTCCAGATGGTATTTGAGAGCGCCATTTTCTTAAGGTTAGTTAGACTAACCGAGGCATGAATTTTCGTAGAGTTTGTTTATAATTGGGCCCTAAACAATAAAGTACTCAAAGCGAATGAAATGATCAGTTCCAATGTGCATGTACTAAACGTGGGAAAGGATGAAATTGGACAAAAGAGGGCAATCATCTTCCTACCTGTCATGCACTTCTGCTGCTTCGATTCAATTGGGCGTAGTATCATGGGGTATCAGATTGCATCCTCTCGAGGCCGACTCTGAAGCTCAAGAAATGGGTCAAAGAAGGCGACATCGAAAGATCTGATTTAATGTGTTTAGACCCAGACTTTACGAACACGCTATTGGCTCCAGGAGTGGTCTTGTTATGCCTCAAAAGAGCCACTCATCCTATTCTCCGCGATACAGCAAGGCAGGGGTCGCTTCGTGCGCCAGTGAATGTTTTTCCAACAGTGAATTCACGATGTCTGCCTTCAGTCGGATTATGGCAAGATTGAGATGGCAGAATCAGTGAATTTGAGAAATGAGGATGATCCTAAGGATCATGTACCCCAAGATCGGGACACCCAGAGCCACGATACTCTGAGAAGCAACAGTATCAACGGTATCAACAGCAGCAATAACAGCAACAACAGGCCCAATTTACTGAATCAAACTTCAAATAAACTATCATAACGTGCAAAATTGGTCAGCTGTATCGTTGCCATCATTACGTTCCTGACCCTACGGTTAGTATAGCTTAAGAAAATGGGTCTCTTGAAGGTTACTGACTTAATAATGGTGCAGTGTGCTGCCAATGGCATGGGCTTCAGTTGTAGTAGCTTAGTACTACCGGACAGAGGGGATGACAATACCATCCTTGAAAGTGTAGTAAATAATACAATATTTTCTTGGTGATTCTTTGCTAACCCTCTCATGACATAGTGCGCCAGCTGCAATACAGCCACTATGTCAGCCTTCGCACTTGCACATGTTGTGCTACTGCAAGAGGTATCTTTCTTGATCGGAAGGGACTTAAAGGAAGATAAAGATCTACGCAACCTTGTCAATGCAGCGATCAAACGTGCGGTTCCGGACCCGGATAAATACTGGGTGGTGACATTCTGGCAACTAAAAGCTGTATTGAATATGGCAACTAGAATCGTGAAGAATTGGGGGAAGCTAGAGACAGTGATTCTGAAAGACAATGAATAGCACTTGGGTTGGTTGAAAACCTGTGGGGGTTGGAGATAAAATGGAAAGCTATACTTGAGAAGATATACTATATTGTAGGCAAATTTGTGCTTTTTTCCTCCGTGCGTGCTTGTTTGAGGTGTAGAATTGAATGATGTCAAATGATACCCAGCATTTTATGCCATAGGCATGCAGCTCTCTTGTCGTGGCTCTCCAAAGAGTCCCAGATCACAACCAAAGGGCCTGATGGAGTTAAATGTAAAAAGTTATGATCGTATCATTCAACATGACAAGTATGTGAACAGAAAGAACGCCCTCTAAACTCCCTTTGTTCTTTAACGATGTTCAGAATGGGTTCTCGATACTTCATTTCTGATAATGGAGGGGATTTCAGAGATGTGCATTGAAATGGAAGCACGATTGATGTTCAGGCATGAAATAAGACTAAGGATTGTGCGACCGAACGCCAAGATCTCAACTCGACAATCTTATCGCAACACCTCTTTACACATTATGAGGGGAAGTATTTCAACAACAATTGATATTAATTATACACCACGAGAGAATGACAACATGAGAAACTTTGCATATCGAAGGTCAATAATACCTATGCAACCATTCAGATCTATTCTCAATTCAAAAGTACGTGACGTCTCATAGTAAGTCCTGTCTTGAATCTACATGTACTCGTTTTGGCACGCATCAGCTCTTCCACTTGAACAGCAATCACCTCGAGGATATTCGCCCTCGATTGAATCACCCGCAGACACTAATTCTAAATCGATATGGCGGTTATGAGACTGCGCAGGCAATTGCGCGAGTTCACTTGACCTTCGACGACTCGGCCGCCCGATACCAATCTGATAAAATATGCGCTGGGTGGACAGGACAATAGGTTCAGTCAGATGCGATGACAATATCTGAAGTGGCTGAACTCAACTCGGGAAATAAGGAAGGAATAACTCTGTTCATCTGAATACTTGTCAATCCCCTCCCTGTATTGTTTTATCCGTGGCTCATTCGATCTGTCGAGAGCGGGCAGTGAGGGTTTTCGAAAATCGGACATACACTCAAAATTATTATGTGCAAAGGATACACAATCAGCTCACCGCCATATGCACGGCATACCAGAGCAGAATATGAACAATCTCGACGAAAGGATCGGTTGTCATTACAAGATATCCATATCTCGCTTTGGCGCAACTTATTACGAATGGGTTGACGATGTTTCTCATACTTCAATATGAAGGGTCTCAACACCACAACCAAGAGCGACAGGAATCTCGTCTGTCTATCTATGTGGGTGGCACTTCCAAGATATTGATCTATTCCAAATGGCGTCCTCAGGTATATCACTAGGTGGTGAAGGTAATTGGAGGAAAGATGTTGACGACATTTTGGCACTTATATGGCTCATGTAGAAGCTCGACTTGGCCATGATCATATTCGCATTCATGGTTGCCACACATCACCGTAAAAAGACGTGAGATTTTAAATTTTGTATAGCCGGTCTCATCGGAATTTGCTGCTACAACATAATGTTAAGCCTTGCGCCTCAATCATGTATTTATCACCGCTCAAGAAAGATCTGGAACTTCTTCAGAATTCAAAACAAAAATAGAAATCAATTAAGAAAATCAAATAATCCATTTTCAATGTCCTCATTGCCAATATAATTATTGCCTTGCGCGGAAAATTTCATGTTCCTCAAAAGAAATCGATGTTCAGGCATTCAGGCCATCACTAATAAGCGAGGGTTGAATTTCACACAAACCCTTTAGCGCCTCAAGAATATTCCAGTGGAAACTCTATCAACTTGAGAAAATTCACCGACGTCGACAACTTGTAAATTTAACCACCACCGCCAACTCCACAAATCAGCCATCGCAATCATGTCTGAAGGAGAAATCGAAGTCGAGGCCGTTTCCGGCTACCAAGTGCTCCCAAAGGAGGTCACTGAGGAGATTGGAAGCATCAAGGTACAACTCAATTAAAAACTTATCGACAAATGGGAATATTGAAGCTGACAATCTGCAGCTTTTCAAACAAATGGAGCTACGAGGATGTTGAGATTCGCGACATCTCTTTGACGTAAGATTACCCAGTGCGAATTATATATGGAGGAGAAAAGGATGGAATTGGAAAATCTTCGACAATTGTTTTGGATGAGGGGAATTATAGGAAGAGCCAAAGGCTAATGCGATATTTTTTCAACAGCGATTACATTCAAATCAGAGCCCCAGTCTACATCTCCCACTCCGCCGGTCGTTATGCGCAAAAGAGATTCAGAAAGGCCAACTGCCCAATCATTGAGCGTCTTACCAACTCCTTGATGATGAACGGTCGCAACAACGGAAAGAAGCTCATGGCTGTCCGCATTGTTGCCCACGCCTTCGAGATCGTACGTCCGACCACAATGTGATACATTTGCAGGAAATTCTAACCATCAAAATTATAGATCCACATCATGACCGACCAAAACCCAATCCAAGTTGCCGTTGATGCTATCGTCAACTGCGGTCCTCGCGAAGATTCCACCCGTATCGGATCCGCCGGTACCGTTCGTCGTCAAGCCGTCGATGTCTCCCCTCTCCGCCGTGTCAACCAAGCCATTGCTCTCCTTACCATCGGTGCCCGTGAAGCTTCATTCAGAAACGTCAAGTCCATTGCTGAGTGCTTGGCTGAAGAATTGATCAACGCTGCTAAGGGAAGCAGCAACTCCTACGCCATCAAGAAGAAGGATGAGTTGGAGCGTGTCGCCAAGAGCAATCGTTAAATGGTTATATTCGGGGATTTTCTGTGGGGTGTTTCAATTTGCATTATGGATGAATGGGCGATTGGCTGCATTTCTGTCACATAAACGACTTTTATGAATGCAAAAAGTCATGACACAACCGGAATAATGGATATATGCATTCAGTGATTTTGTGTCATCGGTTTAAGTGCACAAATTTGTATGGAACCATGAGCCTAGGATGGCTGTAAGGGCTGATCATATGCCATCTGGTGATTCAACAGAATTTTGATACCTCCAGATACAAAAGCAAATTTGATGAACAAATCCCGCACATTCCAAAGCTTCACATGTGACATGTACGATGATTGACAGATGTTGCTAATAAATTCGCAGCCAGGCCGCTTCAGCTTTATATATCGAATTATGCTTTCACGAATCTTCCACCTGCATTCCCCGCTTGTATGAGGTTTCTATGGAGTTGACTCCAAAGGTTTGTGTCTGAGTTCCTTCCAAGATTTGCCAGTGAATGTGAAACTGGATAATACTGGCTGTTCTTTCTGCTGTGCTTGGCGCGTATGGTAGTTTCAACCTAGAGTTGCAGTGCTCTCGAGAGCCAGAGACCCCTCGCATTGAGAATTTAGTAGTCTCGCTGCATCGGGATCAATATCGTCCAACTTGCGATACCCATTTCCCCATAATCGATGGTTGATGGTTAGTTCCTTCATAAAATTCCGTCATCTTGCCCGTTTCGATCGACAGGGAGGGATCTTGGATAGTTGGGGAAGATTGGTACACTGTTGGCATGGGGTATGAGGTATGAGAGTGGGGGGATTGGTGGATTGATGACTTGATGACATGAGTTTGGGTGGAGAACAGAATGGATGTAAGGAGGTAGGCACTTTTATTGAAGTGGGTGATTGAAGTTTGTACTGACGGGACTCGAATGAACGCAAATGAACGTACAATGCACCCACAACGAAAAATTCCCTGGTATAATGGTCTAGTGGGTGCTAGGAATTTTTACATTATTCTATATGTTGTTAGTCCACCAGCGAACTCATTTGCAATCCTGCACGAATAATCAAAGTAATGGCTTGCGTTCCCATGGAGTGTTGCGGATAGTCCTGAGGGCCCATCTATTGACTATGGTGTTCAACTGAACTGCTTCCCCTCCCTCTCTTCCCTTCTTCCTGCCTAAACACTATATGGATTACATGTATACATCGCATTTCAACCCACGCGGCGCAATAACATTAACCCCCCTCCCCCTTCCCGTCATAAGATGTGGCGAAACTTTAGCAAGACTCGGAGTAGGAAGTATGTCAGTGTTCCCAATATGTGAAGCAAATGACCTCTAGTTTACGAGTTTCATTTGAAGAATGATACTCGCATGGCTCAATGCATTCTGATCAATACAATGAATTATCTTGGGTTCTTGAAGAGATGTAACAGGTATCCCAGAAGTTTTGAAAATAGGGATGGGAGTGAACTTTGAGGTTTCAAAGATTATTTTTATGGATATAGATATTCATTTGCATGGGGTGTTTCCTCGGAAGTGTGCTTGTCTTGTTCTGATCTTTTTGTGCTTGCTTCCTATATTTTTGAAGCTGTATCTATGTCTTCCTGTCTGAGATCCAAGACCATATTGGTATTGCATGTTCAATTCATTATTAAAACTATTCATCTGCATGGAATATCAGTGACATCATGTGCTGAATCATTGAGATCATACAATTTCAGGAGTTTCCTGTTGTGCCCGTTTACACATCCAGGGTAGAGACTGAGAATTTGAGATGGCAAACTTGAGCGAGGAGGTATGAAGGGATTAAATCGAAGCCGGTGAGTTCACGAGATTGAATATATAATGCAGTTATGCTTTGAGCGGGTGTAGGTATGTAGATAACAGGAGGGATGGTGCAGTGTGAGGATGGTGAGGAGGAAGATGAACTGGGGCCTTTGAGTAGGATCGTGAGCAATGATATGGTTGTGTATCTGGCTTTTTGATACAGCGAATGAATACAAGCACATGGATATTATATACATATTCCAGCTCTAGCATAAATCGCTAAGGGATAATAGCAAAGTCGTTTCAATAATATGAACGAATACATCAGGAACTTACAACTTGAAATGATCGTTCAAATTGATTGTAGAGGAGGGATGAATGTAGATGACGACGAGCCAAGTGACTTTAATTGGATGTAGATAACGAGAGAGAGTTAGGATACGAGGATAAAACGAGCATTATCGATTTAATTTGTGAAGACGAGTTTGGATGGGCTTTAGTGGTTGGAGTTTAGATATTTTCACACCTTTTCCTCGGGTCGAGAACGAGAACTGAATGAGCGATGTTATTCAGAAGAGCGATGTACTTACTAGAAGGGGGATAAACGACTGCAAAATTTGATAGATACACAAATATCGTGTATGTGTAGGCCGCTGAATGTTTTCTAGCTTTTCCGGAGATAATTTGGATCTCACGTCCAGAGATTTAGGATATCACAATTCTAAAAGATAGTTCGGAGATATTAAACTTGATCATCAGGTTTAATGCTCTGAAATGTGATGGCTAAGAAAAGACTTTTCATGAATTTCTATTCCAAGGTTATGAAAAGCAAAACAATACCCAATTTAGACTACCAATTTTTCGCCGATAGAGCTTCAAATGAAAACTCGACAGAAAGAAAACTCGTTCCGCGAATTCGTCGAGTTCCCGATGATCACTTCTTCAATCGCTTCTCCTTTGATCCTCTGATGTCCCTTTGAGCTTTGAACTGATTTTGGTAGTGGGCGCCTTCAATTCGATGCAACAGCTTTTTCTGCATTAAAAACATCCGTTTCTCCACTTGTTGATACGCCTGGCACTTATTTCCGTGTCTGTATACATAGTGATCAGCTTCGTTTGATAGGGGTAAATAGCTGTCTGGGTTTTAGTTGAAATGAGTAGCGTACTGGATAAATGCAATGCACTATTTCACCAGACTAGTTCAAATGAATACATCTGGAACATGGTGAATGTCTGTCACATTTCTTTCTATGCTTACGACAAGGAAGACAAGCAGGCAAAGAATGAAACTTCATTGTAGTCGAGGCAGAAGCCATCTAAGGTAGGTCAGGCTCCTCGGAGTCCAGGAAATCCTGTGCGGCAAAAGAGAGTCTTTTCGGCAATGAAACAGAGGCAGGCAGATCCAAGTCGGGTTTAGGTTTTAAGAAATTCGCGACGGCATAGAATCTTTGTGGAGCCGGATTGGAAGCAAGTAGATTTAATTCTGCTTCTGTTTCCGAGGAAGTCCCTTTCCGGAATACATTCGGACCACAGGTCCTCAAAAGTCTATCGAATTCGGGTTCATATTCGATCACTGCCCCGTCGTAGGAATTCTCATGAGGATCTGAAAAAAAAAAGTATCTTTCAAAAGTCCCTGGAGTGGGGGTTGTATTGGAGAATGACTGGGAAACAAGAGAGAGGCCTTTACACTGTAGTTAGAAGGGTGCAATCACTAGATTATCTTTCAAATCGGTTGATTAGGCTAACATGTTTCTGGAGGTCATCCGTGAAAGCATTCATGGTATAAGACGGACCCGCAGGACGTGGAAATATGAGCGGAATGATATATGGTAGTTCTAGGATATATACAACAATTCTATTTGTAAATATATCTGCATCTTTAAGCGGTGCTTTTCCTCTTCGGAAATATTGAGGAGGCGGAATGTCTCTCAAATACTCACATGTGATCTCCTGATCCGGTGGAAATAATTTAAGTGGCAGATATTTTGACCCTTGAATTTTGTCATCCACCAAAAAGCTTTCGTAGTCACTTTCCTCCATAACGTAGTTGGGAAACTAGTTCAGTATCCTAGAAGGATACATACTGTCATGCCAAACGATTCAAAACAAAAGAATGCAATATTGATGCCGTCGAGGGTGATGGTTTAATGTATGTTGCTTATGGATGTATCGAGTAGATCTTGGTGTGTCTTTTAGAATGATAATTATATAAGTTATGATCTTTTCGTGCCTTCTCAATTGCGAATGGAGACTTGCACCTTCTCTTCGAGCACTTTGCACGCATGTAGGTGAAATGAGGATGACGATAATACCATTTGTATACGAAATCTTGCAGCCCAATGCTCATGTTGACTTTGACAGAACTGGGAAATGCATGGATGTTATATACTTCGCTCCAAATTCACAAGTTTATCGTTATTAATGCAGAAGTTCAGGGAGCTGACTGAAGTCCACGACACTGCAGGTTAGTGAAGCTGCATAATTTGCTTTTGATTAATTTGTAATACGACCAATAAATTAACATCCGATGTTTCCTCTCTTTCCACCTCTCTTGGTTCTGTCAATATGTCCTTTAAGCACCCTCCTAGTATGTTGCAAACTTCTCTTTTGCTTACTCTTAGCCTTACCCAACGTCATCATGAAATTCTTCTTTCGAGATTTCTCTTGATTGGTGGTACTCTTGCCCTCGGCATCCTTCTTCGACCTCCTAATTGCCTTTGTAGACTTATGCTCGCTACGCTCACCCTTTCCTTCCCTAGCCATTGCTATCTTCTCTTCTCTTGTATTCTTTTGTAACTTCGAGAAACCTTCAATTTGATCAGCTGTCAAGGCATCATCCGCATGTCTCGCAGCTGCGTCCTTCATTCGTTGAGACTGTGTCCTTCCTCCCATCGCCTTATTTACGCTAGCCTCAAGACGGAGCTCTTGGAGCTTTGCAAGATCGGCTGGAGTGAGAATTTTGGTCGTTGCATATGTAGAGATCTTCTGTTCAAGGGCCTTGTCGGCAGCTTCCTTCTCGACATCTTCTGTTGATGCTTCGGTGCCGTCCGCTGACTTTTCAGTAGCTTTAACTTCGAGCTTCGCTTTCTTCGCGGCCGGCTTTTCATCTTCACTATCACTGATCTCAATTTCAGCGTCGCTCTCGACATTGATCCAGCCACCCTCATCACTATCAGCATCAGATTCAACATCCCATGCATTCCAATCTTCCTCATCGTCCTCTTCTTCATCCGTGCCCAATTCCTCCGGCAATCCACGCTCGACTCGTTTCCGTTTTCTTTCGTCTTCCTTCCACTGCTCAAGTAGTTCGATACCTTCGATACCGCCGGCTTCTTCCTCACCGAAACGTCTTTCTTTGATTAATCCAGTCTTGAGACCCATGGTAGCTGTCTTTCCTCTATCTCTCTTCTTCAACATATCTGCTCCAACTTCACGGTACAAGGACAACAATCCTTTCGCTGCCATCATTGTTCCCTTATCCTTGCTCTTTCTGTACATAATAAGATCCTGTAGAAGTGTATCATTCATAGCTAATGGTTGTCGTACGCAAATTTCTCGAATGGCATTCAGTCCGGAAGCAGCGACCTCCGAGGCAGAAGCTTCAGAGACGAACTCATTGGCAATCTTCTGTACCAAAGGTTCTAAAGCATCGGGTGGAACAAGATTATGTGTTGCTTGAGCTAGAGATGCCAAAAATGAAGTTACAGAAGGTTGTCGTGGTGTAAGGTACTTAGTAAAGTACGAGTATAATGAAATTACAGTAAGCTTGTGTAAGCCAACAAGTCGCGAAACCAATTGTAGGACAATCAGTTTTTGTTCGAGGTTTAGTTTCGACTTCGAGTTCTGAAGGTGTTTTGAAAACAGGGTTTCGGCGAAACCTTGGGGATCGTGCAAGAGATGCAGGGCGGAGAAATTCAGTGGATGAGGTGCTTTGCTCTTCTTTTCCTTCCTTCGTACCTTTTCGACGGCCTTTTCCAATGTTTTGGTCTTCTTCTTTGTTTTTTTGTTGATTCCAACTTGATGTTTCAGCTTACCAATATCAATGGCTTCTTCGTCACTGCTTTCATCCTCCATCTCTTCTCTTTCCTTGTCGCCTCCCAAGAAAAACCGTACTCCACCGCCAATAACCTTCTCATTATCTGACAAACTAGCTTCCTTCATAATCTCAACAGCTTTTGCATCTGTCCAGATCTGTCGTTTCCACAATTCTCTTGTAATTTTGACAGCCCAGATTCCTTTGGAAGATGTTCGGTCGGAGGTAAGCAAATTGAACAGTGCTGTCTGCATTGTTCGATTGAGACGATGATTTATGCTCTTCGAATTCGAAGTGCGGAGATCTGACAAGATCTTCTGGAATAGTAGTGTTCGGAGTGTTTTACTAGGCGTAGCCACCAATATTGGAAACAATGTATTGAGAAGGTTGGCCGAATCAATCACTTCCTTTCGTCGCAATAATACCAGACTACCAACGATCTTCTCACGCAATTCGCTTTCAAGTTCGGCATGGTGTAAAGTTAAAATCTGCTTGAGATCCTCTGGGAATTCTGCGGTATCTTCTGGAAAACAGTCTGAACAATGCGCGACGAAATCGATGAGGTCGTGAAATGATACGATGCCACCAGATGTCGCAGTGGAAGGAGAAGACATAAAAATGTCTCTTTGTGCTTGGTACTGTCCATATTGATTTAGAAAATCTTCTGCGTATGATCTGGTATACTTGTTAGATGATGCTTCCATTACTCAGTGTAGAAGACATGTAACTTACTTTGGATCTCTTCGAATCTTGTATTGTAAATTTGGACTATAGAGATCAGCAATGATTAGTAGAAATGTACCAATTGAGTTCTTACAGATCCGCATCAACCTTCTCCAAAGCACCAAGTCTCTTTTTACCCATAATGCTGGTTGGATGCTGCCCGATTCTTGAGTATTCGATTCTGCCTTCTCACTGAATTTCACATGAGTGAGATAATTTTTTTCGTTATCATTATCTTAGCGCCAGTCGCTTAAGTAACTAGTGGTATCAAGACGGCGTGTGAGAATTGATTGGTAAGGTGTTTGAATATGAAATAACTGAGGACGGCAAACTCTTCAACTACATGCCTTTCTATTGGTTCACATGTTTGCCAACTCACGCTCGCCCAAGAAGTTTATATCATTAATCACAGCGACGACGTGGAAATAATCCATGATGGTTCATCTACGTTATCAAATAACATCCAAGTGGCTACCACACCTCGTATATATTCAGTTAGCGGCCGCATCAACGCGGAGCACGTAGCTAACGATGACTGCATCGATCCCCAATATTATCATGAGCCTCAGCTCGCGTCAACAATCCGAGACCTAAAGAATTTGCAAGATGGCCCCCAAAGCATCTCATTGGTTTCCGATGCCAGTCTCCAGCTTCTAATGGTACCACATAAGTTTGTGGTGGGTCTCCGGAATCATTCTTTGCTACGACTGCTGCGAGTAATTTCAGGATTTTTCTGACGGTGATATCACGGTTCGTTTGAAAGGATCAGGTTTTGGTGAAGCCGTTGTTCAGCCATTATCGTGCCCAAATACTATATAACTCCTACCCAGTGGCAGGTGATCAAAGAGCCCATAAGTCAATGCGAACCCTACCCCTCTTCGTTCTTTTCATGCCCCCCTTCCTCTACCCTCATTAGTGGCAATGAACTCGCCCACAGATTGTCCATTTATTTCTGCGAAAATGTCTGATGCAGATCCATATATCCTTACAAAACTCTCTGAGCATGTGTCACAACATCTAAACAAATCACTTGATCAAGCCGTGGAGAATCTATCTTTGAGACTCCAGGACACGGCTAAAGATGCTGTCGCTGATACTAGAGAAATCAATACCATTATTGACCAGGCGGTCAGAGAAGCCGTTGAGAAGGCATTCGAGAAATCTGTGATAACGGAAGTTGAGCCTTCATCGATAAAATCAGAGTTTAAATTCCCACCTCCCCGGAATTCCAATTTCGTGGGCCGCTCTTCAACTCTGGCAAAACTACTTAGCCTATGGAAACCGGACCAAAAGAGTCGATTGGCAGTAGTAGGGCTTGGAGGAATAGGGTATGTTATTTGCCCTCAATAATTTGAATGTCAAAAACTCACATCAACAGGAAAACCGAGCTCATTACTGAGCTTGTCTACCAAATTAGAGAAGCGTCACCCGCATCAATATATTGGTTCGGGCCTGGAAACTTGCTTGCACCTTCCGTCGACGGACATGAACCATTAGAAGATTGGCTACGGCCTGGGCGAGACTCCGCAAGTTTATTGGTCGTTGATGCCGGGGACAATTTTGATTTTCTGCTGCAGCACACTGAGCGTGGTAGACTGATTGACAGGCTACAAAGATTCGAAGGTGCCATCATACTTATTACAAGGACTAGATCGAACGGTTGTCTATTAAGTGGCCCCCACAATATCTTCGAAGTGAGATGTCTCGAGCTCGAACCAACAATGTGTTTATTACGAGACAGGTTGACTGTTGACCTATTCGATAATTCAACTGACGAGCAACTTCGCGAAATCGCCGTTCTTGTTAATTGTCTACCGAGAGCCATTGTCCAGGTCTCAAACTTACTCAACGATACTTCAATGAAACTGTCGCAATTCATTTCCATATACCGAACAAATGATCATTTCAAATTACGACTGCTGAGTTCGGTAGCTCCGCTTTTTACAATATCGGAAGAAGAATCTGTTATTGGAAATGGCGTCATGAATGCTAGACAATTTCGATCAACTTACCCTATGGCAGCTCGTATTCTTCACCATCTTTACTATCTTGGAGGCAATGCAGTACCACGCTCTATCATCTGCTCGTTGGTTGATCCTCTTGATCTCATTGTCGTAATGTGCATCTTGAAGGGGAACTTTCTCGTCACAGAGGACGATACTAGCGAGACATACAATTTGCATCCCTTAGTCTTCTTGTCGCTCAAGAAGGTCATTACCAGCGAAAGATCAGAAGCGGAAGAAAGTGAGATCGAGCAAGAGTTGGAATGGTACACACAAGCAGTTGTTGCCTTTGGGAATCACTACCCTGACTCGAATAGCAAGGATCGAGAATGGTGGAAAACATGCTTCGAACGCTTCCTTGGTGATGGAAGCAAGAACAGTGATTCTGTACGAATTGCGCTGGCTTTGGTCTACAACAAAGAATCCAAACATCTTGTTCGCATGGGCCTCTACAATGATGCTTTGAAGATGGCAACACACGCAGTTGATACCTTACCTGAGGCAATACCCCACGAACATCTTAATGTGCTTCAACATCATCTTTCGCTACTCGACTTACTAGCCAAGTATGGAGAACTTAGAGATGCTTTGCAGACGTATACTGAGGAACAGCCAGATGAGTTGTGGAAAAAACGCGTTGAGGGCATCCTGTACTTATCAGAAGGTACCAACAAATCCGATGTCGTTGACCTCTTCCGCCAGATTCGCCGAACGAAAGAGTCCATGAATGCTCCGGAAAGTGATTTATGTACCAGCATTGACGACTATGGGGCGGCTCTCATGCTGATTGGCAATTATCAAGCTGCTGAAATAGAATTTTCGACAGCTTTTAGGAAAAGGGCAACATTTCTAGGAACCAATCATCCCGACACTCTCATCAGTTGCCAACACCTTGCAAATGTACTGCATAAGTCTGGCAGGTTTAATGATGCCCTTAGATTTGTGGAAGGTGCCATACGTGGAAGCCAGATGTCTCAAGGCGACGAGCATCCTCAAACTCAATACATCAAAAGTCTTAAAGCACGGATTCTACTGTCCAAAGCCGTTTCGTCGTCTGATTACAATGAGGTTGAATCACTTCTTACCAATGCTGCCGACGTTCTCACTACTCACCTATCCGACTCTCATCCTCTGGTTTTGACTTGTAGAAGCAACATCGCACTAGTGATGCTAGCACAAGGAAGATATGATGAAGCTTTAACCATGAACCGTGCTGTTTTGACCGCAAGAGAACATGGTCCATGGCTAGATCGTGAGCGACACCCGGACATACTGACAAGTCGACACCAGATTGCAGAATGTCTGAGGCTCAAAGAAGGATGTCATGCTGCTCAGAGTTTAAGTTCCCAAGTTCTGGTTGATAGAACGCAAATATACACCGAAGGAACTTTCGAAAGCGATGACTTTCATCCCGAGCAGCTCACGAGTCTCCACCTCCAAGCTCTCATCCTTGCTGGCCTTGGTCAACATAGCGGAGCTCTCCACAAAATGGATCTTGTGTTGATCGGTAGAAAACGCGTTCTCGGAGAGTCACATCCAGATTACCTTAATAGTCTCACCTGTCGAGGTGAAATTATACGTGGGCAGCTCCCCCTTGAAGAAGGGCGAGAGGAGATGTTGGACACTATCGATGCTCTTCATGGAAAGGCTTTAGAGGGCCTTACTCGAGTATTTGGTTCTCAGCATCACTGGACACTTCAGTGCTTATCTTACATGGCAGCTGCAAAGCGTGAACGCGGCGATGCCTTGAGTTACACCGAAGCCGCTGGGCTTTATCGTCATATCTCACGAGCTTATGAGGGAAATTTGGGTGACCTCCACCCTGAAACCGTCAGAGCGAAAGCCCATCTCGCCGAAGTGATGCATCTTTTGGGAAACCGTCCTGAAGAGGCTAAAAAGGTTTTCAGAGAGGCTTGCGCTGGACTTGCGAAGGTATTTGGATCAGACGCCCATGCTACTATCACCGCGTATAGAGGGTATGAAAAGTTTGCTAAGGATCTTTCTGATCCGGTTTAAGACTTTTAGAGGGTAATGATGGAAGGATCTTGGAAACAGCATGATCAAGGATTGTCAGGAAACACATATGTCGGATTACATGTACGGGAAGAGTAACCCAGCGTAAACGATGTTCGATTAGGCGTTATAATGGATGGATGGATATTTTGGGTGGAGTTGTTTATTGACCCTTGTTCTCTCCTTGCTGGCTCAAATAGCAGGAGTAATTCACAGAAGCCTCGTCGAAGGCTGGAGTTCATGCACGAATTTGATAACGTTTCTTGTTGTTACGTCCACTTTTATTTTTGTACAAATCATAGAGTCCAACCGGAGAACACAGAGTGGTTTCAGATGTCTGATACCAAATCATTCATACACGCGATCCATTATTGTCCGTTGATGTTGCAAGATGCAATCATTTTGTATTTCAAACCTACCACTTTTAGCCTTTCTAGTTCAGCCTATTTGTGTTCCTGAAATTTATGCCAGCAAACACTCACACAAACGGGTCTTTGTGCTACGCGAATCCAACCCAAGGCGCCACGTTCTATGTTATTACAATGGCCAATCATTTTTTAGGGCCTTGCTTGCAGATTCCTCCATCATCTTCATCATCTTGTATTTTATATCTGGAGCATATTTGCTTGAATTCCTATCGGTCCTCAGTTCAATTCAATTGATTCTTTTTCTTTTTGCATAACTGGCGCGATTTTCATTATGTTTAATTGAAGCTCTCAGATTCTCCCTGGTGGAACTCGTACTGTAAATATGGCTCCAATAGCCTTTTCCATTTTATCCCCGCGTTCGTTTCCAAACAAAGTCGCAAATTCTACATCCCCAATTATAAACCTTGTTACCCAATCTTCTGCCGCATTCTCTGCCTACACCCCTTCTCCTACCGCATTTGCCGCTTCCTCAACACTGTCTCTAGAATCTCCAATCCCGACTGCGCTCCCCGATGTATTGCGTGAAAATTTCTCCACTATCATAGTTGATGCTCCCACCACTACTTACACGTCCTACATCGGAATCAACGATAACGCATTTGCTTCTGAACCCGCTTCCCTTCCTGATTCGACTCCCATCGGTGATTCATATACAGTGGAGACGCAGGCACCTCAGCCCAACAATAGCGGTAGAGATATCGGAATAGTTATTGGGTGTATCATTGGGGTATTGATTCTAGGACTGATAGGTTGGGTTTACATGATGAAGGCGAAAAGCAGTCAAAGGAAGAGGAGAAAGGGGAAGGGAAAGGAGAAGGAGATTGTGAAGGAAACGGTGAAGGTTAAAGTAAAGGTAAACAAGAGGAAGCACAGGAAACATAAGAAGCATAGGAGAACGGAAGTGGAAACAGTAGGGGGCTCCGGGGGTGAAGCACCGGCTGCTGGAGGTGCTTAGATGGCAGCCGTAGGGACAATCTCTACGTAACCGAAAAAAGCGGCGGAAATTGACCACTATTCAAAAGAATTTCAACAACTAAAATCTTTTCTCGATATAATGTTAAATAATAAAAACACTTAATACCGATACAAAAAAGATTTAAATTTACATTTAATTCTTTCAAATTTCAATATTTAATCTGAAATGAATTTATAATCTATTAAAAAAGATCTTTGAAAGGGTGCTCAATTTGCGCCGCTTTTTTCGGTTATGTAGAGACAACCCTACCTCTATTCTACGGAAGTTAGTTTGGCGAGCTGGGCTGCATAAGCTTAATGTTTGAGCTCTTGTTGAGCAATAGTCATACACAGAGTGGTGAATTGGGCACGAGCGAGAATAAAAGTTCAAGTGATAACTTAGAATCTAATTGGGGATTGGGAGAAACCGCGACTGAACGCTGGTTAGTTCGAATGGGCAGGGTACGGAATGATCGGGAACTTTGCAGCGCCAAATGATCAACCAGACAGATGAATTTTCGATATATCAACAGTGCATAGTCCAGACTTGGATCTAGACCAATGAATTGTTTCGTTCATTATCAATCTTGTAGTCAGACAGAATTCAAGAAAGGACATATTTCACATTCCGCGCTACTGCAGGATATTGCACTAGGCACTCGGCTTGCCACATCAGGCGACATGCCAAGAAATTATCACCGTACGTGCCGGGGTAAAGGGTCTTTTAGGGATCGCATATAGAATTAATCTTTGCTAGGCGTGGCAGGTGTTGAGCCTAAATTTAAAAGACATGTGGTAAGGAATGTGCTACAGGTTACTTTGACGCACGAAAGGTCATTGAACAACGCGTGAACAGCTATCTATGGAATGAACGATCTCTCAAACAATGGTTACTTCTTTTCAAAGTCTGTTAGTAACTATTTTCCCAAAGGCTGTCATATAATATTTGAATAGATTCCATCGAAATGAACAACGCCAGAACAATGAATGTTCAAACATACAAAAAGGTACCTCCGCTTCAAAAGTAAGGACATCGTCTCAACTAAGCATTCAAACACTCAAACACTCAAACAAACAATCGATCAAGTAACGCCATGAGTCATCACCAACGCCGAAAACACCACTCATCTCACCGCCGCGAGAGTGAGAGGAGAGAGGCACGAGATCGATGGTCGTACGTCGATCCAAACCACCCGGTCGAACTCCGCGAGATCCGCAGGGAACAAGGTCACACTCCACGACGCCGTGAGGTAAGACCACGCAGCAGAAGAGAGGAAGAGCCTTCAGGTTGTTGTATCATCATGTGAAGAATCACGTGAATGATGGAGTGAGGGGTAAATTGCCAAGCAAGCAGTAAAGTAAGTTGGGAAACAACTTGACTTTTCCATGCGTTATTTCTCCTTCAGAAGTCCTCCACAAATGATCAACAGCATCTAGATAAGTAAGTTTGAAACCTATTTGACTTGTGCGAGCGCTCATGATTCCAAATAAAATAAACCTCCATGGAGATTAAAAACAATGCTCTATAGTCTCTCGAAATGTGCAAATAATCGAAAACCAAGATGATAAACTTCCAATAGAATCAATCGACCTACTTCATATTCCAAACATCGTAGTTAAGTGACTTTAACATAAAAGAATCAAGGGGTGTACTCCAACTCTACAACCCTACAATATCATGAAATCTAAGCGAGGACAGTATTCACAGCCCGGTGTGTGTTTCATAGTAGTCCGGACTACCTCTCTCTTTTAAATGGTCAAAACTTTGAGGCAGGAATGCCGACCTTGGCACTACAAGTATCATTTCATGAATGAAGTCAGAGATAGAAAGCAATCTCAGGGATCCAATAATCTCGAGTGAGCAGATTGATTAGATTTCCCTTAATCGTTCGTAGATAGCGTTTCATTCATGCCAGAGCTCCTACACCACTAATATGTTCTCACAGTCTAGACCGTGGAGCTCCAGAAAACGTGGAGGTCGAATAGAGTTCTGACTTGACGCGTCTTCGCATTGATGTTCTTCCTGTTACGACTAGGAGAGACCGAATTGGCAATCTGACCCTGAACATACACAAGCCACCGATCCAAACTGCACCCTGTTTTCATGTTATGCCGTTCGATCCAGTGCTATAAAAATCTGGCATCCGATCCGGGGTACAGTAGTGGTGGAAAAAATGCCCGACTAAAAGCGGCATTGACCCCGCAATACGCTACGATGTGTATCTTCGTATAATCTTACCTAAGCCTTTCAACAACCTTCTTCTTTAATCCCTGACTACATCCCGCTCGACGAACACTTTGAGCACCTGAATGCACCTTGTAACTAGTATCCTGCAAGGCTTGTTAAAAACAACTTGAAGTTGAGGAACTATCGACGATCAATGGGAGGTGCACGGTGTTGAGGCGGAAAAGGAGGGCGGAAATAGCTCGGGAATCAACGTCGGTCTTTCATTTGCTAGTAATGTGTTCATCAATTTGGCAGAAGTCTGCAGTGCATTGGAAACCAAGAACGTAAGCTGTGTCGCGTTCAGATTATTCTATAACTCAATTGGCTTCTCTTTCACTCCAGGTACTTGATTGGAACTCTAAATATTGCCCGCATACGGTATGTGAACTCGAACTGCGGGGTAAACTCAAAGTGTTTTTGATTACGACGGCAGATCGCATTTCCCCGCGTCGACCACATTTCCTAGATTCTAAATGTTCTACTCGAATGTCCGATGATGTCTTTCTCTCCTTGTGCTTGTCTGTGAGGGTGTACTGAAGCTGCACCCCTAAACTCGCGCATCAATCGCAATTGTCGTCCATCAAGCCGGCATCGTCATGGTAAGACAAGAAGAGGGGTAGCGACATTAGCTATGGCTTAGTTGCTCTTGTTTTGCTGCTTCCTCTGTTCATGGACCTTCAGAAGGCCAATGGTCACCGATTGAGTATGCAATGGTACCACATACAAGGCGGAGATATAGCTGATGCTACACGAAGCCTCTACTTTGTTAAGCCGGGTATCCGGAGCCAAGGGGTATAAGAGATTGAGAGTAGAAAAGGTTGCGTGTTTCCTCATTTTTGTAGTATTCTTTAACAGCTTTACAAGTTGCAAGTGACACACAATATTGACAGAATTTGAATAACACAGTGAAAATGACGATCCCAGATGAGTTCGATATCATCGTCTGTGGTGGTGGAAGCACCGGTTGTGTGATTGCTGGCAGGTATGTCGATATCATTTCAGATATCTACCCTCATTAGTTCGGTACTGAGTGGCCCGCAGACTTGCAAACCTCGACCACAATCTCCAAGTCCTTCTCATTGAAGCTGGAGAGAGTAACCTCAACAACCCATGGGTGTTTCGACCTGGAATCTGTAAGAATTATGCTATATCACTTCTATTGCTTTTAACTAATAGCTATAGACCCCAAGAACATGAAACTCGACAGTAAGACAGCATCATTCTACTATTCTCGACCTTCAGAATGGCTCGCCGGTCGCAAAGCTGTTGTTCCATGTGCACATATTCTCGGCGGAGGGTCCTCTATAAACTTCATGATGTATACACGGGCGTCTGCTTCCGACTATGACGACTTCCAAGCCAAGGGATGGTCTACAAAAGAACTCATTCCTTTGATGAGAAAGCATGAAACATACCAGCGGGCATGCAACAACAGGTTGGTGGATATATCCTCTACCAATTCACATCTCTGACACTATTAGGGACCTCCACGGCTTTGATGGACCTATTAAAGTATCGTTTGGAAACTACACCTATCCAATTACTCACGACTTTCTACGTGCTGCCGAATCTCAAGGCATCCCAACAACTGATGACTTACAAGACCTGGTTACTGCACAGTAAGTCGCAATCGCATTACTTTGTTCCAATACTAACGAAGATATCAGTGGTGCCGAACACTGGCTGAAGTGGATCAATCGAGATGTAAGTACACCTTTTTCCAGTGGAATCATAAATCTTACATCATGTCAAGACAGGTCGACGTAGCGATGCCGCCCATGCCTACATTCATTCCACTAGATCCGTACACTCGAACCTTCACCTCATGTGTAACACCAAAGTAGATAAGATTATCATCGAGAATGGTCGAGCTGTCGGTGTTAAAACCGTGCCAACAAAGCCTCTCCACCCAAATGTAAGTTATTATGTAGCAATTGATTGAAGCTTTCTGACACTAAATCTCAACAGCAACGTTCACGCACTTTCCGTGCACGAAAGCAAATCGTCGTTTCAGGTGGCACGCTCTCATCACCTTTGATTTTGCAAAGAAGTGGTGTCGGAGACCCAAAGAAATTGGAAAAGGTTGGTGTCAAGCCGGTTGTTGATCTACCTGGTGTTGGTCAGAACTTCCAAGATCATTATTTGACATTCTCTGGTATTTATTCTTGCCTAAATTTTCATTACTATCATAAATGCTAATACTTACCAGTCTACCGTGCTAAGCCCGGAACCGAAAGTTTTGATGATTTTGCCAGAGGTGTCCCAGAAGTTCAAAAGGCAGTGTTTGATGAATGGAACCTCAAGGGTACTGGCCCACTTGCGACGAACGGTATTGATGCCGGTGTCAAAGTTCGTCCCACTGAGGAGGAATTGAAAGAGATGGATAGTTGGCCAACGCCTCATTTCAGATCGGGTTGGGACAGCTACTTCAAGAACAAACCTGACAAGCCAGTTATGCACTACTCGGTCATCTCTGGCTGGTTTGGTGATCACATGTTGATGTAAGTTATCAACGCTAGATCTCACGAGAATAGACTAACTAATTATCAGGCCACCTGGAAACTTTTTTACCATGTTCCACTTCCTCGAATATCCGTTCTCTCGTGGTGAGACTCACATCGTTTCTCCAGATCCATATGAGGCACCGGATTTTGATGCCGGCTTCATGAATGATGAAAGAGACATGGCACCAATGGTTTGGGGATACATCAAATCTCGTAACTCTCCCTCTCCCATTAAAGTGGTCCATTAAAGCAGAACCCTATACTAATGATCTAATACAGGTGAAACTGCCCGTCGTATGGACGCTTATGCAGGAGAAGTACAGAATATGCACCCATTCTACGCATATGACTCACCAGCTAGAGCCAAAGACATGGACTTGTTGACAACCAAGTCATATGCTCTCCCAGGCAATGTTACCGCGGGTATTCAGCATGGTTCTGTAAGTTCCATCCCGTATACTAAATATTTATGGTTCTAGATCTTCGAAAACTGACGAGAAGTAGTGGGCAATGCCTGTGGAACCAGGAAAACCACCACAGATTTCATACCTCAACAGCAATCAACGAGATCTGCAGGAAGATCTCAAGTACAGCACTAAAGATATCGAGCATATCGAAGAATGGGTAAAGAGACATGTAGAGACAACTTGGCATTCTCTTGGTGTAAGTCACTACCCATTAAATGTTATATGAACATTCACCTAACACAAATTTAGACATGTTCCATGGCACCACGCGAAGGGAACTCTATTGTCAAACATGGTGTTCTTGATGAACGTCTCAATGTCCATGGCGTCAAGGGTCTTAAGGTCGCTGATCTTTCTATCTGCCCTGATAATGTTGGATGCAACACCTGTATGTTTTTCTATTCAACCAAACAAATGAACATCAACTAACTTGCGACAGTCTCAACTGCTCTTCTCATCGGAGAGAAATGCTCTATGTTAGTCGCCGAGGATCTCGGCTATAGTGGTAGGGCACTTGATATGAAAGTACCTAACTATCATGCTCCGGGCGAGCTGAGTGCTATTGCTACTTCTCGTCTTTAATTTCGTTCTTTGATGGAAATGTGAATATGAGGGAACGATCTCAATTTTTAAGTGTTCTTTGGTTTTATTAATGCCATTCATTCAAGGTTAATAGCGTTTTGGGTTGTTATTTGTCAATATATTTTAGTGTACCTAGTTACGATTTAATGAATACTTTTATTTTGAACAAAGAATTAAGTCGGGCACCCTACTTGCGGGCCACTATCACAGGGCAGGCGGGCGGGATAGGGTTCTAATAACTTTGCCCTAATCTGGCAAAGTTATACTGATTTGGGTAATAGGTTTTAGATTAAGAATTAAGATATAGCTTAAAGAGCTATGATATAGGATTTTCCAAATTGAAGATATATAGGATTTTGCTAAGCGAGCTAGCCCGATCAGGCCCTAGCTCACTTGCGTTCCGGTGTGAGTGCCCAATTCGGTCCCCTCCGAGGGGACCAATATATCATGTGATCTTATATCGTAATATTATCCTTCTCCTAAAAGCCGAGCTCTATTGAGGCGAAGGTATTATAATTCGATTATCTGAAGGCAGGTAGTATTCGATCAAGCGGATTCTGGTTTATTAGGGTATTTTTGATGGAAATTGCAAATCAGTTTTTGTGCATTCTCTAGGTAGCTTGCAGGTTCTTTGGTGGCATTTCATAGCCAACCTAGCAAACAGTATACTTTAGGCGAGGTTCTTTACGATCTCTTCTTTTCCAGCAAAAGTTCAGGATTTTGGTGGTTTCGAATTATTCTAAGCCATTGATTTCGATAGGTAATGGCAATGGGTTACGCTACCTAGGGATAGGGTTATTGTATACAGAATATAATAGATTAATATAAAAAACAGGGTGAATCCTTATTGAAATAAGGAGTTCTAGTTTATAAGTATATAGGCCTATCGGGTTTAGGATCTTGAAGAGCCTAAGGTTTTTTCAATTGAGTTTTTTCTATAAATATAGAATCTTGATGTTTCTAGTATTTAATCAAATCAGATTATTGGGCAGATATTTACAGGCAGGGGAATGGTGGGTATCGGTATTCTTTGAATATCGGGCTTGACTAGTAGTTAGTTTAGTCTGTAGATGTGAGGAGATAGTTTTCTATTTTAGTAATGAATTTTTCAACATCTTGTATAACAGGACGGTTATTTTGGAATAATGTGGGCTTGAAGTTTAGGCGGGGATGAAACCTGTAGTTCAAGAAGAACAAAGTTATTCGGATACTTTTGGATTAGATATTGTTAATAGAGAATTTGGTGAGTAGAAATCATTCTGCCTAGTTGTCTTGTAGATAGACTATATACAACCAGAGGTATTATTTTAGTATCACATTAGCCCTTTTGGTTTGTTTATTAATTTTAGGATAATAAATAATTGAAAGTTTGATGATTATTATTTATTTATTTTTTATTTATATTAATTAACGTCTGTTTTGGACCTCCCTAAGGGTATTTAGACGTGCTAAGATAAGGAACTATTTGAGCGGCATAATCGTCGCAACCGAATTTAGCAATTTAACTTTAATGCCAGGGGCTATTCGCTTCTCTGCAAATGCAATCCGCTTCTGTTTCCAGAAGGGAACATCTGATCCGAATTGTTGTTGAGGTAGAGCTTGATTCCCAGATGAATAGACTTATTATAAGCTTCGATCCCTATAATAAAGGAAAAGAAGCGAGAGTGGATTGCTATTTGTTTAGCCGAACAGCAGGGCTCTTGTGTTATATATTGGGTTTGCGGTTTTTAGGGTGTAGTGTATTCGAGTGATCAGTTGAGTGATGAGTTTATAAGGGATGGGCAACAAGCTTTGTTGAAAAGATTGTTGCTTTCTAAGGGTCCTTTAGTAGTTAGGACAGATCTGAGTGTAGAACTCTGAGTCGGTAATCAGCTGAGTGAGCTTGCTAGGTGTGTGTAAGAGTTTCTTGATATATATGATCGCCTGCTTGTTAGATTGCATTTCTACAGGGGCAAGAGGTCAGTCTGAATACTTTAGATTGTTTATAGTGCATTTAAAGAAGTGATATGGTTTCTTAGCGCTACCGCATAAGCAGTCCAACTTGTTGTTTTGATAACCAAATCGCTGATGGTAAGCAGTATAGTCACTGTGGCCTGTTTTTATAATTATCAATTGATGTAAGACTGCTTTTGGTAGAATTAGTTCCTTTAGCTCCTTTATACTATATCTAGAAGACCATTTCTTGTAGCCAGCGGAAAGAAAGAAGTTCATCTCTTCCCACCAGATAGATTCTGTGTGTAAGCACTTCTGACAGATAATCATTCGGATCTCACTGATTGTTGATAGCTTGTCGATTGCCTAGTCCATAGGCCCAATTGCACCTGCGTTTGCTAAGCGATCTGCTTCCTTATTACCTTCGATCTCCATATATCCAGGTAACCACTTTATCCTAATATCGAATTATTTCATTACTTTGTAACACTTGTGGAAGACTCATTGTATTATGAGCAATGCATTTCCATATATACCCCAGATAACCGATATACTGTCAATACATATCCAGATCCGGCTGTTCAAGGGATCTTCAAGCATAGTAATTAGATGCTCCAATCCACGCCATATTTCTATCGCTTCTATATCGAATACATATGAATCGCTTCGGATCTATTTAATCCAAAGGCTATTTGAGTGCCATTGCAATATATTATATATCCATAGCCAACACAATGTTTGTGATTAATGATTTATTTTAATTCGTTAGAGAAGATTGTGTAATCTTCAGATAGAAGTTGTTATCATTATTTTTTGAAGACTTGAACTGCTTTTTTCTTTGGTTAATTCTTCCGTTGAATTCATTCTGCAGGCCACTCGAGAAGTACAGGTGGAGTAGTTTCAAGCATTACATCTCTGGAATGAAACGGCTGAGCCACTGGATTCTTGTAAGAAACCCTCTTACTGTGCCTGTTTCTCGTCCGCGTTTTCGTATTACTAGCTTCAAACGATTTACTAGTAAGTATTAATTGTCAATTGTTTTTAACTGGAATACGAATCGCAGCTTGGCATATTCTAACACGATTATCCCCAATAGCAGGCCCGCTTTTTTGATAAAAGCTGCAATCGATATAATCTTGTATATTGAAATTGCTCCTCTTGCAGCAATATTGATTACTCTATTGATATAATAAAGATAACCTTTTATACCTACACTTATACTTGGATCGCTTTGGCCTAGGCTAGGCTTATGTTTACCAGCGTACCATACTTCCGTGCCGAATAGTGCTATTGGGAGAACGCAGGTGATCACTGCTTTTCTTAGAGAGGAAACTGGCGGCCCATGTATAATGCAGGCGATCGATCTGATATGCGAGGCTATTTTCATAGCTTTCGCTGTATGTGTTTTGATGTGTTATAAGAACGAGAGCTGGCGATCGAAGAAAATGCCTAGTCATCTTAGAGTAGGCTGAGCATTTCCACTCATTGCAATCAGTACTGGAGTGATTATTAGATCTGGATTCACTATCAATAATGGATTAGTGGTATTATATTGTCTGGTAATATGAAGTAGTTCGAATTTCTTAGGGGCGAATAGGATTCTGTTCTCTTTACTCTATCTGATGATCTGCTGTACTTGTTGTTACAGGATCCTAGTATTCGTAGAGAAATGCTTGGAAGAGTGGTAGATCGCGATATTATCTGTATAGCCGAAACGGAATTTTGTATTTCGATTGAGGAGCTCAGCAAGATAGAGTATATAGAGTATAGGTGATAGTGGGGATCCCTGAGGAGTACTGTATATTATTAGATACTCCTCAGTTATAATGTCTTCGAGTCTCACTCTGACTTTTCTGTTTGTAAGGAATGAGTCTATTAGCTTGAACAGTAAAGTTGGCTATTCTTGTTTAATTATTCGGCTTAAGAGTCGATATTTTAAGAGAATATTAAAAGCTTTTTATATATTTATAGTAATAATCGAAATTATATTGTTAGTTATTAATGCAAGCTTTATATTGTAAATGAAGGTAGTTGCTAGATCTATCCCTGATCTTTTGGGGAGTGCTCTATAATGTTGTAGGCTGATTACTTTATGTCTCAGAGCTGTTCAAGATATTTGGCTAGCTATATATCATTCGAAACCCTTTCTGATACAGGAGATCAGGGCTATTGGTCGTTACGACCGCGGTGATGTTTTGTTTTTCTTGCCTACCTTGGGAATCATTACTACCTCCACTAGCTTCCATTCTTTGGATAGTAGTTTAGAGCTAGGCATAATGCAAATATCTCCCGGATCAGTGACTTAACGCTCAGCCAGTATACTTTAAGGAGGCATACAGTAGCTCGATTCACTCCTGGTGCAGTACACGAGGCTTCTATGATATACTTTCTACCTCTTTAACCGAGATCGTTCTTTTCCAGGGGAGGGTCCCCTTGTATGTTTGATTGTATAGTGGATCGTTTGGAAAATCATTGTCCGCTTTGAATCAATCCAGAACCGCTATAAATAGGGCGTCTGCTTTCTCTCTTGTATTGCAGATCTCCCATTCACCAATTATTAAGGAAAAGGATTTCGCATTACTTTCGGAGGTCAACTTATGCCATCCTATAATTCGATAGAGTTCTTTATCGTCCTTAACTCTATCTAGACATATAGTCTAATAGGATCTCTTGGCTTGTCGCACTACTTTTTGTAAAAAGTGTATAGCATAAGTCTTCCTTTCCAAGTCCATTCCTCTTCATACTTCTATATATACTCGATGAGCTTCTCTGCACTCATCCATCCACTATGACGAGGCTTTCCCTACCTTTCGATCGATCTTGCCAACCACTCGAATCGATTTGTCTAACACTTTCGCAAGCTTACTAATATAGATTTCGATCTCGGTTGTGATCTGAATATCTACATTACTGAGGTGGGCTAGCTGATTGACTATTAGTCCATCCAATCTCGGCAGATCCGCCTCCTTTATCCGGTAGTAGTACTGATCCCACTCTGTTGTTTCGTGATTCGCTAGGTTGGTAACCTGAGTAGTATAATTAGATCCACAGTGGAGTTCTTCCAGCACCTCTATATAAATGAATAATATATTGGAAAAAATTAGGTCTAGCACATGCCCTCTTGCATGGGTGAGTATGCCTAGGGTACCTATAAACTCTATGCCCTGCTCGTTTGCCTATATTGCAAGCTGCGTCCCTTGATTGACTACGATCACCCCCGGTTCCCACAGTTCGTGCTTGCATTAAAGTCCCCTCCTATAATCGTACACTCATTTGGAATCAAGTGTATAATATAATTAATAATATCCAAAGTGCATAAAGCTCTGTAAACATTCAGAATCGAATATCCATTGACTCGTATCCAGAGTAGATCTCTGTTTTCGAGTCAACCTATTTGCTTTACTTTCAAGTACGCACCTTTTTGTATATATATTATAACCCGAGGGCCTTGTTTGTTCTCCTCTAAGTCTCCCTGGAGATTCCAGTTATCGATCGATTGATATCGATCGTATGCATTGTGATTTTGCGTGGTTGAATTCCAGTATAGTCTTGGCTCCTATAAACAGATCACATCCAGCTGAGCTTCAACTGCTAGCTGTAATAGTGTAATATGATTTGCATATCCCCGGCCTACATTCGCCTAAGCGATAGTGAGACCTTTATTCCTTTGAGTATGCTTATTGATTGTATTACTTATAGAAAGGATCTAGATATAGTATCTACCGTTATAGAAATCTTTGCATTGTTTATCTCCAGATCTATTAGAGTAAAGGCTTTTTTCTGCTAAGACTTCTATATTGAGATTCCGCTGGCTTTAACTACAAGCTGGGTATGTGTATAGTATTAATTAGTATGATCGGCAGACTTATACTAAGCCTGCGCAGACGTTTGCTAAGGCGTTTATTCTTATATACTATGATCCTCGCCCCCAGAGTGGACCGGGGTTTCTGTGATTATTACTCTAAAAGACAAAGGTGATCAGGAGTGTAATCTGCTTTGTCTGCATCTACTCTGTACAGTGTTTCATAATCTTTTCTGCCAACAGCTCTGACTACAGCCAGTTCCTTTGCAGTCAGAACGATCCGTCGTTTAGCATAGACCCTAGGAGCAGCTGGGCAATTAGAATGGCCAGCACAAAAAGGGGCCCATAACAATTAGCATATTGAGCTACTCTAATACATTGCTGATATATAAATGCACCCTCATGCTTAATATTTAGTTTACCACATATCAAGTATCTTGGGGCTTCTTATTACAGATAAAGGGGTTACAATACCCTAGGCAGCCAGTACTGTGAAATTGAATTTCCCGGGGTTTGTTTAGGAGAATCGAGTAGGAGCTGTTATTGAATAGTCGAAACCACAGTACTGCAATATTGAAGCAATAATCCAGATAGCTCTTTTAATAATCGGGTTAACCCCACTACATACTAATCTGTAGTTGATTAACTGCTTGCCGGTTTGAGCTGTGATTTCCTTTTTGATAAGCTCAGTGGATATAGGAGCAGGAGCACCTTCGATATAATAGAAATTGTGTGGTACTTATGGGACTACATACATAAACCATTTTTCTAATTTACATATACTTATTGCATGAAGGGTTTTAAGTACCCCGCTCGATATTTTCTGTTTTTCCATAATCTTCTCCCGACTAGCATCAGAGCTGTACCTTAATGGTCCAGCCTGTATTATTCCTCTAAAGAAAGGGGATCTCTGCTAATGTAATCCCAACAACTACCTCTTTTATTCTGAGTCTAATAGGAATGGGCTAGTCTCTGAAAGCAGAGCTTCCCCGCCAGCTATTATAAGGATCGTTTTCTCGATCCGATCATTCTCCCTTTTGAGTCTGCGTGCTCCCAAGCGATTAATATTCGTGCTTCCACTAGGAGCAAAGCGTATTATATTAATGAAGCCTGTAGTGGGGCTTGCTATCTCAGACCTCATCTGAGTTTTCAATACATTAATATAGGTTTTCTGCATATTGCTTTCTAACTATAATTGCTCCATTGCAGGCTTTCTCCCTTGATTAAGGGTAATTTCTGTTACTCCTAGCAAAACAGAAATAATCATGTTTTTAAACTTCACAACGAGTTTTGCATTATTAGCCTTGAAACCCTTATGTAAGCTTATCTACTAGCACCACGAATACCTCAATCACCTCCCGTCTCTCCCTCTTTATCTTATCGATCCTTTCAAATCGTTTCTTGATTACACCAAGGGTAGAGCCTATAAGCAATCTTATAATTAGTAGAGGCTGTATATTAGCCTCTGAGGTATTGATAACTACTTGGGGGGGAAGCACCCCCTGAATTGAGGAACCGCTCGGCGTGCCAGAGGCGCGCATCGCTATTGGCGTGATGGGAGCCTCCTGTGGTTACAAGGTTTGATAGGATTAAGCCTGCCGGGGCAGGGGAAATAAATAAGGAGTATATGTGAATCGTGGATTGGAGTGATTGTCTGATCCCACCATAGGTGAGTTTGATGATTATATTTAAATGCTTATAGATATATTTCTAAAATTCAAAGATGAATTGAGCTTTATAATTAGATATAATAATTAAGGGTAAGCCATGGAGCTTTTAAATATTCTTTTGGAATAGATAAGTAACCTCTTCAGAATTATAGGTATTATAGCAGAATAAGAAATATTTCATTTTTATTAATTGATTGATTATTATTATAATAATATCAAAACTAATACTTTTGGGTAGGTGTGTAATAAAAATCTATGAGATATCTTACTAAGCTTTTTACAGAATCGGAAACGGGCGGAAAACTCCCTTCTAGTCTTTATGACTCGGGGCAGTATAGTAGTAATTATGATAGTTATAGATCCACTGTGTAATATAATTGTAGTATTCAGGTTAATAGTAGTTTCGGGATAGTAATTCGAAGGTTCAGGTATAATGCGGGTAACCGGCGGCGGGCGATTTGTGGTACAAACAGAGCAGATAGGTTTTCAGGGGGTTATGGTCGGGAATGTATAATTTCCCTTGGTAATACAGCAGATTGTTGTTTTCGGTACACTTGGTAAAAGTGATTTTTGGGTGTTTCGGGAATCCCTTTCGTAGGGATTTTCAGGACAGATTTGGGTACAGGGTTGACTGGTAGCCTTTGTGGAATAGGGTAAGCAGGTTGATAGGAAGGTTTAGAGGGATTTCTGGATCCTCTAGTCGTATTGTAGAGTTAGGTATAAATATAGCACATGGGATTATAGGCTCTATAACTTTACCATTTTCTAGCAAAGTTATAGTATCATCAGAATCCAAGTGGTCAGTAGTATCGATAGAGTCAGGATTTCTCTGGCTATAGATAGTTATAGCGAAGTGTACTTTCTTAACAATCTTGAATTCGATTAGAATAACAGCAGCAGGAAACAGATCGGAATCCAGATTCTCTTGTTTCAGGATAATACAGCTTTGATACAAAAGGTATTCATCCCTCTTTTTAGGGAGATCTTCTAATCTCCTGATCAGTATATCGAGTTTGATATCTAGCTTCCCGGGGCAATAGGTAATTCGGAAATTAAATTAAGATAGAAATTCGGATTAGTAAGCTTGATAGCAATTCAATAGCTTTATTATAATAAAGTATTCCAGATTCCTATAATCAGTGATTACTTGAATTAATGATACAACATCTTTCAACTTAGAGTGCCATTCTTTAAAGCAATGAATAATAACTAGTAATTCTTTATCATAAATCTTGTAGTTATATTTAACTACCAAATATTTTTTAGAGAAAAACATAACAGGTTTAAGTACTCTATTATCGTTATATTAGAAAAATATTCTGGCGGATATATAATTGGAGGTATCGGTTTCTATAATTACTTCTTTTTTCTAATCAAAGGAAATCAGGATAAATACTTTGGTAAACGCTTGCTTTAATCGATTGAATGCTTTTTAATAGGCAGAGCTTTATAGAAATAGAATATTCTTTCTGATCAGGTTTATTATCAAATTAATGATTTTCGAAAAATCTCTAATAAATTATTAATAAAAGTTTAAAAACCTAATGAATACTTAAATGTCGATTATGCTAACAAACGGTTTCCAATTTACAATTATTCGGATTTTCTTTAGATTTATTTGGATACCATTGCTTTCTACAATAAGGCCTAGGAATTTGGTTTCGGATTTTAGGAATTCGTATTTTTCGAATTTAGTGAACAAGCTAACTTCTCTTAATACTTACAGAACCTTTTGGATATAACGAATGTATTTTTTTTCAAGTTTGACTGTATATCAAAATGTTATCCAGATAAACAATATAAAATATATTCAGATATCCTTATAAGGAATTATTAATAAATCTCTAAAAGATTACAGAAACTTCTATCAGCCCGAACAATATAATTAAGGATTCGAATAGTCTGTGAAGGACTGTCATAAAAGGATTCAATTCTATTTTAGAATCTAAAACTAAAGAAGGAAGAAAAGAATAAGAAGAGAACTGTAAGGGCTTCGGACTATATATACTAATGAGTTATGTGTTAGGCTAAGGTTCTAGAAGCTAAATAACTGAGAAAGAAACCTGAAAGGAACTGAATCGTTATATTACCTTTCTATCTGAAAAAAGCTTGCCCTCGAGTACTTATCCATCTCCTTATCTCCAATAATATTATCATATTCATTATTATTATCTTCGTAGTGTTTCAGTTATTGAGGTAGTGCTTTAGGCGGGCCGGGAAGGTTTTGATTGGCTAGATGATACTCTTTGAATTTGTAAAGAGAGTATTTGAAGTTATTAGTAGTATATCAGGTAAGGTCAATATTGTAATTATGTTATTGTACTCGATAGTAAATATTATTACGAATGCTCTTCAAAGCTATGATTTATTTGATTTTCTATTCTTCTTTACCAATAATATTAATTGGAAGGTTAGGATTGTTTACTTAACTAGAAAGAGGGTTATTCATAGCTTTTTATAGCTTTTCAGCTGGGAATGTATCGAAATTTTCATTGTATCTGATAATACTAGCTTGAAGGAATGTCTTATCTTTTTGATAATAAGAAACTTGCTGTTTATTGGAAAATCTAGTTTTCTTGAAGGGTGCTCGATTTGATAGTATTGTATATCAAGCTATACAAAATCGCCTATTTTGAAATCAATAGATTATCAATACGTGTTAGTCTTAAACTGGGCTCTTTCTTGAATATTTGTAAGGTATTTTGTAACGAGTTTTTATATATTATAATATTATTGAGCTATAATGTAGACTTTATTTACACTAAGCTTATTCTTGATTTCGATGTTATAGAACTTCCAATCCCAAGAGGTTTGTAGGGGATAGCTATATACAACTTCAAATAGAGAAATACTATTAAAAGAATTGTAAAATAAAATAAACTATGTGTAATCTATCATCAATAAAAGCTCTGATCAATTATCTTGATAATAGGAAACGAAGGGTCGGAGTCTCTTTTGAAGATACTGATTATAGATTTCAGTTTGTTCATTAATTTGAGAATAATCTATAATTAAATAGCTAGTATTAATATCTAGAATCTTTTGAAATTCTTTTCAAAAACTTAATATGAATTAGGATCCATAATCGAATATTATAAAAAGAGGAGAATCGAAATAGCGATAAATATAATAAATATATAATTTGACTGCTGTAATTGAATCGATTGTCTTTTTGCAAAGGATGGAGATAGCTTGTTTGCTAAATCGATTAATAATAACAAATACATTATTATATCTATATTTGTCTTTATTAAAACTACAATAATCCATAATAATATATTCCTAAGATCGGCTTGGTATTAGCAATAGATATAATAAGCTAGGGGTTTTGTCTCAAAGGATATTTATTTTATAATAAGTATTACAATTTCAACAGTATTGAACTATTATTTGAAAGATTCCTTATTAATAATAGTAATCGATTAATAACTTCAGGGTTTTTTGGATACCTGGATATATAATAGAGATATTATCATGGGCTTCTCGAATTAAGAGGATATGAAGATTATTTGTATTAGAAACTATTAGTTTGTCTTTATATAATAATAATCTATCTTCGAAACTAAAGTGATTATTATTTTTCTATATTTGTTTTTATAAGATTTTAAAAAGGAGTATAGCAATTAATGAATAGAATATGATTGATAATCCGTAGAGCTGGGAAAATCGAAGCTAGATTTAGGGTTCGGATAAAAGCTTTTTTGATAGGATCTGGTTAAAGCTTGCAAACCAGAATAAAAGGATCGATTTGATTGTCTTTCAGAAGTTGTTGGCGATATTACAACTTTTTCTTTTGATTTTGGTTATCGAGTTTGTTAATACAGCGGGTAAAAGCGTTGGTTAATAGATTGTTTTTTTCTGGATAATAGTATATTACAAAATTATAGTTCATTAGAAGTTTGATTTATTATATTTACCAGGAGTTTAAGGCTTTTATAATTATAAAATAAATTAATGCTTTGTGATTAATATAAATATGAATCTGATATAATATACTAATAAGTTTAGTATACTAATATTTAAAGGACTTTATAATAGAGAGTATCTCTTTATTATAAACTTTATAATTAAGTTTAATAAAAGCTATAATTTTCGAATAGAATTCTATAAATAGTTAGTCTTTGCTATACTTTTGTAAGAAAACATTCGTTACTATTTTATTTAAAATATTTATTTCTAGTATATATTTAAGGTCTTATCAATAATACTATAGAATAGAAGAGAAGATAAAAGAGTCCTTAAAAATATCAAAAGTATATATATAGTTATTATCGAATCAAAAAGGGATATTATTTTTGATCAGATTGATTAAAGGTTTGGTTAATATACCAAAGTTATATATAAATCAATAATAGAAATTACAAAATCCTAAAAAGAACTAGATTCCTTTAATTATAATTGGATACACCTAATTACATATAACAGCAACTTTCTCAGAATCTATTTCAATTCTTTCTATAGAGATTATAAAGCCAAGGTATTTAATATGAGTGATACTAAATTCGCTCTTCTTTAGATCAGCTTGAAGACCAGCATTTTTTAAGCATTATAAAACCTTTTTTATATAAATCTGATATTCCAAAGGATTTAAAGAGTAAATCAAGATATTATTCAAATAGGCTATACAAAAATTATCGAGATAATTGAAAAGAATATTATTTATATAATATTGATAGGTAGCAGGACTATTGATTAGGCCAAAAGAAAGAATATAATACTTATAAGCTCCATAGCATATACGAAAAGTCTGTCACGGTGTGAGCTCACGTGATATGCTGGTCCTATCGGAGAGGACCGAAAGGAGCGCTCGCACCGGAGCGCAAGCGAGCTAGGGCCCGATCAGGCTAGCTCGCTGTGAAAATTCCGTATATCTTCAATTCAGAAGATCCTGTATTGTAGTTCTTTAAGCTACATCTTAATCCTCAATCTGAATCTATTATCCGAATCAGTATAACTTTGCTAGATTAGGGCAAAGTTATTAGAACCCTATCCCGTCCGCCTGCCCCGTGATACTATGTAGCTTCTATTCATTAAAACATTGCTTTCGCAATGACTGCTTTGCACCCACCTGGCCGATCTGGGGACTCCTCAGAATTTAGCGTTTTTGTATCGGAGGACCCCCAGGTTTAATACCAATACCTCTAGTCGGCATCTATATATTATACCGAGCTGGAGAAAACCAATAGATTGCTTGAATACAAAATTTCCGAATCCTTAGTCTACGAATGTATTTAAGCCACTTTGTACGAGCAGATTGCTACTCAAAACACTCATCTACTTGATCGCCTTGCTGAATCCACGCCTACTATATCTGCTCATTTGGAAACCGTATCCCCCGAAACTCCTGTTAACTCTGTCCCCGAACCCATTGTATCTGTTCCGACTACTCGATTGAGTGAATACATCCCCGATCCAAAAGAATTTGATGGTATTCGCTTCAATCTGTATAGATTCGTTCAATAGATATACGGAAAATTGAATACAAATAATAATAGATTCTCAACAACTTCTGCTTGCTTGATTTACATTGCTAAAAGACTTACTGAAAAGATATACAAGCTTATACTACCTAAGATCTCCTATGGGATTCCTCAGTTCACCAACTATACCGCACTCCTCGAATATCTCGAAAACACCTTTGAGAATCCTGATTGAATACAAAACATATAGAATAAACTATATATACTAAAACAAAGATATCTCGATTTTAGTACCTTCTTCGCAGAATTCTAGAAACTCGTCCTAAAAGGAGAGATGCCTGATAATGTTCTAACCCTGCTCCTATTTCAAGGAATCTCTCGCGAACTATAAGACATGCTGTTGTATAACCCCGCTCCGACCTGTGAATTTCGTCAATACACTAACCACCTATAACAACTCGATAACCGATTCCATCAACACCAATAACAAGTCCACCGTATTTGTTCTATCGCTTTCGAAACTTCACCCTGGAGAATAATCGCTGCTCCGCCTCTACAACTCGCTAGCCCGAAGTCTACTCCTGGAGACCCAATGGATCTGAGCTTAGGAAAAAAGGAATACACTACTAGGAACCTGGGTTTGCGGCGGGAATATAGCGAATGCTATCGCTACAGCTCTATCAGCTACTTGATACAAGACTGCCTGCACCCTGATATTCGTTCTATTCAACTCTGAGTTATTACTATTACAATCAGCTTTATAAAAACCAGCCCTATACCGAACAGTTCTCTGAGGGACCGAGTCCCTATCTATTCCCCACCTCACTCTCCTCCCCACTCACCGATCAGCTCAATTAATTCAGGAAACGGGATACACCTAATCTAAATTGCAATTAGAACAATCCTTCATATACCCTCCACTTATCTACTACTATTACTCATAACCTTCCTTTAGAAAATGAATTAAACAATTATACGAATCTAATAATTCTACCCATCACTCTACTCTTAGAAAAAGATACCCTCTCGATATACACTATAGTCGATAGTGGATGTGAAGGAATTGTCTTTACAGATCGAAGCTGGATATCTTCTCAGAAAATATCAATACACTAACTATCTACAGTATTCAAAGTTATAGAATTCAATGGAAATACTCTATCCGATAATCGAATTACCTTCTATATCCGAATAGAACTCAGAATCAACGATTATATCGAAAAGAAGATCGTTTTGTATATAACTGAACTAGCCCACTATTCTATTGTGCTAGGGATAGCTTAACTTAAGAAATACAACCCCCGTGTTGACTTCGCAACAAACTCATTCCAGTTTGATAGCTCGTTTTGCTATGAATTTTGTAATATTCCATCCCGCTTATTCTGTATAAAAGCTTTGCCAGATGTTCCTCCAAAAGCCCAATCTGTATACCTACCTGCCCACCCCGAAGGATTAAAGAATAAGGATATAGCTACAATCTCCCTAAGAGCCTGTTCGGCTTATGCCCACTGGAAATATGAAATGTTCCAGATATCAATTAAACAAATCAATAATATTCTAAATAAGAAGAAGAAGGTATTCAATCCTAAAGACTTATTATCTGAATTCCGAAATTGGAAAGATGTCTTCTTTTTAAAGAATATAGAGAAGCTATTCCTTTTATTGATTATATAATTATGAGATCCGTTTTAAAGAAGGAGCTGTTTCTCCTTTCAATACCTTGTACTCTATATCCCACCCCGAATTAGAAGCCCTGAAAGAATAGCTGGAAAAGAATCTTAGAAAAGGGTTTATCCGGCTAAGCTCTTCCCTTGTTGTTTCTCTTGTTCTGTTTGTCAAGAAGGCTGATGAAGGCCTCCGGTTTTGTATAGATTATCGCGCTCTAAACAACCTTTTGGTTAAGGACCAATACTCTTTGCTATTAATAAAGGAATCTCTAAACAATTTGAAGGGAATGAAGTATTTCAGTAAGATTGATATCATTTTTGCCTTCAACAATATAAGAGTAAAAGAAGGGCAGGAGTATCTGACCGCATTCCGTACCCGATTTGGACTGTTTGAATCCCTAGTTATATTGTTTAGGCTGATAAGAGTATCCGCAACCTTTCAGAGGTTTATCAACGATTCCCTGCAAGGATACTTGGATATATTTTGCACCGCTTACCTGAATAACATTCTGATATACAGCCGAACCCGAGAGGAATATATCCGTTATGTCCAGAAGATCCTGCAAGCATTGCGGGAAGCCGGTTTGTTTGCTAAATTCGAAAAATGCGAATTCCTGAAATCCGAAATCAAGTTCCTAGACCTTATTGTAGGAAGGGATAGTATTCAAATGAACCCAGAGAAAATCAGAATTATCATAGATTGGAAACCACCTGCTATTGTAACTGATATCCAAGCGTTCATTGGGTTTGCGAACTTCTATTGATGATTTATTAGAGATTTCTCGAAGATTATCAGCCCAATGATAGATCTGATCAGAAAGAATATTCCGTTCCTATAGAGCCCTGCCTATCAAAAAGCATTTGATTGATTGAAGTGAGCATTCATCGAGGCCCTTATTCTAACTTTCTTCAATTAGGAAAAAAAAGTTATCTTAGAAACTGATGCCTCCGACTATATATCTACCAGAATACTTTCTCAATATAACAATAAGGGAATACTAAGACCTGTTATGTTTTTCTTAAAAAAACATTCAGTAATTGAATATAACTATAAGATTTATGATAAAGAACTGTTAGCTATTATTCACTATTTCGAAAAGTAATGCCTGGAGCTAGAAGGCATTGCCTCCCCAATTCAAGTCATTACCGATCACCGAAATCTGGAGTATTTTATTACTATAAAGCTACTGAACTGTTGTCAAGCCTACTAATCCGAATTTCTGTTTCGATTTAATTTCCAAATCATTTATCACTTTGGGAAACTAGATGTCAAATCTGATGTGCTGATCAGAAGATCAAAAGATCTTTTTAAGAAAAAAAATGAATACCTTTTGTATTAAAGTCGTATTATCCTGAAACAAGGGAACCTGGATCTCGATCTGTTTCCCACTGCTATTACTCTAACTGAACCCAAGATTATCAAGAAAGTACACTTCGCTATAACTATTTACAACTAGAGAAACCCCGATTCTATCGATATTATTGATTATTTAGATTCCAATAATACTATAACTTTACTAGAAAATGGCAAAGTTATAGAGCCTGCAATTCCACTTACTATATCTATACCCAATCCTGCGATATAACTAGAAAACTCAGAAACCCTTTTAAATCTTTCTGCCGACCTGCTTACCCTGTTCCACAAAGGCTACCAAGCTGACCCTGTACCCGAATCTGTCCTGAAATCCTTACAAGAGGGATTCCCGAAATACCCGAAAATCATTCTTACCGAGTATATCGAAAATAACAATCTATTATATTACCAAGAAAAACTATACATTCCCGATCACAACCCCCTGAAAACCTACCTGCTCCGCCTATACCACGAATCGCCCACCGCCGATTACCCGCACTGTACCCAAACCTTTGAATTACTATCCCGAAACTACTATTGGTCTGGATACTACGATTATATTATGCAGTGGGTCCATAACTGTTATAATTACTATCGCACTACCCCGAATTGTAAAGGCCAGGAGGGAGTTCTCCGCCCACTCCCAATTCTGCAGAGAGTTTGACAAAATATCTTGATAGATTTCATTATATATCTGCCCAAAAGTACCGATTTCGATATTATTATAATAATAATCGACTGATTAACAAAAATGAAATATTTCTTGCCTTGTTATAGTACTTACAACTCCAAAAAGATCGCCCACTTGTTCCAAAAGAATATCTAAAAGCTCCACAGCTTACCCCTATTTATTATATCTGATCACAAAGCTCAATTTGTCTCTAAATTCTGGAAACATATCTGCAAGCATTTGGGTGTAGCCGTTAAGCTCTCGATCACTTACCATCCCGAAACTAATGGACAAACCGAGAGGGCTAATACAATACTAGAGTAATACTTTCGATTATATATGATATATCTACAGAATGATTGGGCAGAATGGCTCCCACTTACCGAATTCTCCATTAACAATACCTAGTCCGAAAGCACCCGGATAATCCCGTTCTTCTCGAACTACAGGTTCCATTCCCACCTGGGCTTCGAGTTTATATTGTCTTAGAGTAACCATCCTACTATGCGAAATGCCGAAAAATTTGTTGCTAAAATGGAAACCATTTTCTTGCATTTACAGATTAAACTGACTACTAATCAAACTCGATATTCGAAGAATGCCAATGCTTATTGTTCCCCTGCCCATAGATACCTACCCGGCGATCTGGTTTAGCTGAACATCAGAAATATCAAGACCCTACACTCACAAAAGAAGCTCGATTGGAAGAACCTTGGGCCCTTCAAAATCTTGAATCCGGTAGGCCCCTATGCCTATAAACTGAAGCTCCTGGTCTTGATAAAGATTCATCCTGTTTTCCATATCAACCTACTATATTCTGTACACAATGATTCTGTTCCTGGATAGTATAATCTGCCATTACCCCCTGTAAAAGTAGATGGCCTTGAGTGTTTTAAGGTTACCGAAATCCTGAACTTTTGCTAGAAAAGAAGAGGTTGTGGAGAACCTTGTCTAAAATATACTGTTCGTTGGATTAGTTACGATACACTAATTGAAAAACCTATAAACTACCTGAAAAACACACAAGAACTGATCCGCAACTTCCACCATAAATACCCTAATAAACCCGATCCCACTTAACCAGACCCCGTTTGCCTATAGATTGTAAATCATAATGTACCGCCTCGACAGAGCTCGATTCTTAGAAAGGGGATAATGTTATGATATAAGCTTACATAATATACTAGTTTTATCGAAAAGAACCGAAAGAAGCGTTCGCACCGGAGTGTAAGCAAGCTAGAGCCTGATCAAACTAGCTCGCTATGAAAATTCCGTATATCTTCAACTCAGAAGATTCTGTATTATAGCTCTTTGAGCTATATCTTAATTCTCAATCTGAACCTATTACCCGAATCAGTATAACTTTGCCAGATTAGGGCAAAGTTATTAGAACCCTATCCCGCCCGCCTGCCCCGTGATAAAGTCGTATATTCTTCGAATTAAGGATCTATTCTAATTCGATGGAATGCTTAACAGATATCGAGTTTAATGAAAATCTTAGTGTTAGTAAAGTAGCCAAGAATTTCGTTAATCAAAGGAAAAGGGTATCAATCCTTTCAGATAAGAGTATTCAGTACGCGAAAATCGATATAAAGTCGAAGACTTCTATTTACTTTTTTTACAAAAAGAATAAAAGCTACAAATAAAGCTTGATTAGATTCAATAAAGCCTTTATAAAGATTATTAATAATATACTTCTTAATTATTTTGAGTTCTTTAAGAGATATCTTATAAAAAGGGCTATATTTGAGAGCTTTTTTATTATTATCTTTAAGAATAATTTTATAATTATATAATCAATATAGTGGTAATATATCCAATTCGGCTTTTGAGAATATATCGATATAGTCTTTATATTCTAGTAGAATAGAAAGTTTTATATTTAATACAGATAATAAGGCTAATAACAAGTATACAGCTATATAGTATTACAATAAACTAAAATGAAGGTTTTGCAATATAGTATCAATTAATTTGATTGATCTTTTCTCTTCAAAGTATTGATCGATTAATTCACTAATTTTGTGGAAAGAGCTAATAAATAATTCATCGTTTTGTTGATATATATAGATCAAATAGAATGCAGGACTTGTAATGAGAGCAATTCAATTAGGCATTTTAGAGTTATTTGAGGAATATAGAATAGAAAAGTGCTTTTTATGAGATATAGATATAGATAAATTATTCTTTAAGATTTTGTATAATAGATTCTTCAGAATTTCATTTATTTACTTAATACTTTTGATTATTGATTTCTTGAAAATATTGTTAATAGTAGTCAAAATCAAGGATATCTCCTTTGAGGTTTTTTCGAAATTCTCTTTTAAAGGTTTCAAGACTTTGAAGCTTTCTTGAAAAAGAATTTCTAATATTTGGATATCAGAGGATATATTGGATTCTATTGAATTGTCCGAAAGGGTGATTTCATAATCAGAATTAACTTGTGAAATTAGATTTGAAGAATAATATATATTATTAAGAATAAAGGATTTTCGTTTTCTCCAATATTAATCTAACTTTCGATCTTTTTGTTTAACATCTAATTGTATCGCTGAATCTAAAGGCTTAGATTTAAGATCTTCCCAAAAGAGAATACGATTGAAAGCAAAAGAAAGAATTGAAGGATAAGAACGGGGTCAAAGCAGTTTCTACTTCTTGCAATCAAAAAGAAAGGAATACTCAGCTAGTCATTATCGTCCTAGAATAATACCATTATTCTAAAGAGTAGTAATCAGAAAAGGAATGTATAATTGAATACATTTATCAATCATAAATGTAAAACAAGTATAATAAGTAATTTGTTTATCTACAATGCTATTATACCCTTTAACAAGTATTAAAACAAATAGTTTAGCAACAAAGATAATGAATACCAAGGAGATTTGTTGTAAAAGAGCTTCGTCAATAAATATATAGCTATTAGCTTCAAAGTCAATAAAGACTTGAACTTGAAAAGTAATTCCTTACTTCAAAATCGTACAAGAAATAGTTATATAAGGATCTCCTATTAGCTTTTGTAAATCAAGATATCTCATATCTTTCAAATACTCTAGAAAAGAGACTTTTCCTAAAATTCGTCTTTGGAAACTTTGTATTTATTACTTCTTCTTTTTAAACAAAATCCACTAAATATTGGGTATTGGAAGGATTACCAATAGATTTACCAAAAAGTTCATTAGTACTGATAATCTCTTGAATTCAGAAATCGGATTAAACTGGAATCGAATTTCTCACTGGATTATTAGATTTCCAAGATTGGGAATTATAATAAGGATTATTTGAAATAAAAACTATATTGAATTGATAATTTGATAATAAGCAAAGTAAAACAGTATTCATAAAATATTATAAAATCTCTTAATTAGTCTTAGGCATAGAGTATAACTGTTGTGAAGCAATCATACAATTACTAATAGAGTTTGATTGGGTAGCCGATGTAATTGCATATTCCCTAGCTTTAATAAATCAGTAATTTATATTATAAATTTAAAGGAGAGCTGCATAATCATTAATATTTCGAAAACTAGCAAACTCTGTAACGCAAGTATATGCTAATCTGGTATTAATTCGGTTTCAAAAACCATTAAGAAGAGTAGAGTTATCTTGAATTCCGGTAATATTAGCTAATTATCGAAATTTTTGATAGAATTCTTAAAATGACTAATTTGCACTTTATCTCAATGTTTCATATTAATCTAATACTATTTGTTACTTGGTCGGATTAATAGTAACTTATATAGCAGCTTCAATTAATCCTTATACATTATATTCAGAAAATAGATTAAGGAGTAGGGACTACAAGTGATTATAAGCTATACCTTCAGTATTAACAATAATATAAATCCTGCATTGCCTTTCGCTAGTAAAAGTATATATATATTATTCCAGGTTACATTTAATCAAATATTTCCATAATTTAAGCTTCAAGGCTTTGCTATCCGAAAGCTTTTCCGTAAGATAGGGGATTTTCTCTATTCTATAGGGAATAGAGAAAGTTGTGCTTTGCTTATCAAATATAAATTATCGAAGAGAGATCGAATCAGGAACAAGATGAGTATTCTTTTTATACAAAAGATATATAGTAACTTCCATAAAATTCACAAATTCAATTGTATCAAGGACTGACTGATATAGAGCTTCCTGGGGAGCAAGGGATCAATTCCGAGAATTATTCTTAGAAGAGTGAGAGATACGAATATTGTTGATTTCCAATCTCAATTCAGCAATAGTAGCATTTTGCTGAATGATAAGATTAAGAAGATTATTGGCCTAGACAGAAGGCTCTTCTTTATCTAGTTCTTTGCCTTTTTATAGCATAATTATTCCAGAAATAGGGGAATCCGAATCTTCTTCATTATCGTCAAAAACAGCAAATTGATTTGAGGTTGAAATGGAAGGGCTAGCTTCTGCTTGAGGAGGAAGAGTACGCGGTAGTCCTTTGCTTTGAAAGACTATAATCGTACTGGATTCTTTGGAATCGTGAGGAAAAGCTTGGGTACACTTCTTTACAACTCTTTTCGATCTTTTTGAAGAATTGATATAAGGATTAGGGGATTGTTATTAATTAACCATCCTTCAAAAACGTTTCCTTATCTTCTAGTATAGATTCTTCTAATTCACACAATATCGATATTTGGGTTTCCTAGGAAAAGGTAAGATATTATTTGGTATGCTATTACTAGTAAAGGCTTGTATAAATAAGTTTTAGATAATATAAAGGATTATTATAAAAGGATTCAATTCTACCTTAGAATCTAAAACTAAAGAAGGAAAAAAAGAATAAGAAGAGAACTGTAAGGGCTTCGGACTATATATACCAATGAGTCACATGCTAGGCTAAGGTCCTAGAAGCTAAGTGACTGAGAAAGGAACCTGAAAGGGACTGAATCGTCACATAGTCCGAATTGGGTATGGAATGTAGTTAGATATTTCTGCTTTTCTTTTACTCTTATATTATTAAAAGCAAAAATAATATTAATCTTATTGAAATACTTTATTTCTTTCAGATTGTTTAGAGATTCTTTTGTTAATAACAAGAAATATCAATCCTTGATCAACAAGTTATTCAAAGTGCAGTAATCTATACAAAATCGAAGGCTTTTATTAGTCTTCTTGATAAACAAAATAGAAGAAGTGATGAGAAAAGAACTTGGTTGAATAAACCCTTTTCTAAGATTTTCTTTTAATTATTCTTTCAGGATTTCTAATTCGGGGCGGAATATGAAGTATAAGGTATCGAAAGGAAGAACAACTCCTTCTTTGAAACAAATCTTATGGTTGTACAATCGATAAGAAAATAGCTTTTCTATATTCTTTGGGGAGAAGATATCTTTCCAATTTTGGAACTCAGATAATAAATCTTTAAAATCGAATATCTTCTTCTTCTTATTTAGAATATTATCGATTTGCTTGATCAATATCTAAAACATTTTGTATTTTCAACAGGCATAAGCCGAACAAGCTTTTAGGGAGATTGCGGCTATATCCTTATTCTTTAACCCTTTAGAGTGGGCAAGCAGGTATACAGATCAGGCTTTTGGAGGAACATCTAATAAAGCTTTTATGCAGGACGGGCAGGACAGAGTATTACAAAATTCATAGCAAAACGAACTATCGAATTGGAATGAGTTTATTGCGAAGTCGACACAGGGGTTGTGTTTTTTAAGTCAAGCTATCCCCAGTATAATAGAATAATGAGCTAGCTCGATTATATACAAAACGATCTTCTTCTCGATATAATCGTTGATTCTGAGTCCTACTTGGATGTAGGAGGTAACTTGATTGTTGGGCAGGGTGTTTTATCGAATCCTATGACTTCAAACACTATAGACAGTTGGTATACTGGTATTTTTTAGGAAGATATTTAGCTTCGATCTACAAAGGCAATTCCTTCGCATTCGCTATTGACTATAGCGTATATCGGGAGAGTGTCTTTTTCCAAGAGCAGGGTAACGGGTAGAATTATCAGATCCGTATGATTATTTAATTTATTTTTTAAAGGAAAACCATAAATAACAGCAGCAGATAAACAGAGAATACACAAAGAATCATCCTGATTGTAGTTTAGGTTAGGTGTATCCCGTTTCCCGAATTGATTGAGCTAATCGGCGAGCGGGGAGGAGAGCGAGGTAAGAAATGGATAAGAACTCGGCTTCTCGGAAAACTATTCAGTACAGAACTGATTTTCATAGAGCTGGTTATAATAATAATAACTTGGAGTTGAACAGAACAGATATCGAAGTATAGGCAGTCTTATATCAGGTGGCTGGTAGAGCTGCAGCAATAATATTTACCGCATTCCCACCGCAAATTTAGGTTTCTAGTAATGTATTCCTTTTTTTCTAAACTTAGATTTATTAGATCTCTAGGAATAGATTTTGAGCTAACAAATTGTAAAAACAAAGCAGTGATTATTCTTTGAAATGAAGTTTCGGAAGTGATAGGATAAATACAGTGGACTTGTTATTAATATTAATAGAATTGATTATCAAGTTATTATAAATAATTAGTATATTAATAAAATTTATGGGTTGGAGCGGAGTTATGTAATAGTATATCTTGTAATTCGCAAGAGATTCCTTAAAATAGAAGCGGGGTTAAAGCATTATCAGGTATCTCTCCTTCTAAAGCGAGTCTCTGGAATTCCGCAAAGAAGGTACTAAAATCGAGGTGTCTTTGCTTTAGTACATATAGTTTATTCTATACGTTTTGTATTCGATTAGAATCCCCAAAAACGTTTTCAAGATATTCGAGGAGTGTGGTATAGTCGGTGAACTAAGGAATCCCATAGGAAATCTTAAATAGTATAAACTCATATACCTTTCCAGTAAGTCTTCCAGCAATATAAATCAAGCGGGTAAAAGTTGTCAGGAATCTATTATTATTCGTATTCAATTTTCTATAACGTGTTTTATCAGTGAGTGGGTCATATCAGTGAGTGGGTCACTTTCACCTCAATTCACTTATTCAAAACTATATTATTCAACAACAACAATATCAATTGATTGAAACTATAAAGATTCTAATAATCTAGGATCTATTATATCATTTTGACAGGTTCTTGTATTATAACCTGTCTTTCCACATTTATTACAACATCGACTAGAAGATATTTCCCCATTAGGATTCCTCCCTTTTTGATGCTCATCGCGTTGAATCTGAATATCAATCTCTTGCTGAAATAATATATCAAGAGCCTTTTGTCCAGTAAGTACTCCTCCTTGACGCAATTGGGTTTTTTTTGTGTATCGATGCTTACTTAATGTCTTATTTGCTGCTCAAAGTGTACGGATCTTTGCATTTAAAAGTGTATTCTCATGAGCTAATCTCTCTATACTCTTAGCTAGAGCTAGTATAGTTTCAAATATAAATATAGGGGAGCTTGAATGATGATGAGTTATTCGAGATTTGATTAATATTGATTGAGAAAGAGCTTTAGTTGGGTTACAAGGGATTTGAGAGATCTATTGATTTAGATTGAAAAAGAGAAGAGTAGGTGTATGAATTCGAATATCTAATTTCGAGAGTATAGCTTCAGGATTAAATGGGATTAAACTTGTTCCTCGAAACCCTGATTTCATATTCTGAAAGGTGATCGATTCTTTATATGCAGCTTTAAAAGCTATAAAGAATTCAACCTTCGAAATATGATTGATATATGCCTTGATAAATCCATCAATTTGATTACTATATGAACGTTTCAGATTATCAAAACAATTTATATCAAGTGGTTGAGTTAGATGATTTGAATGCGGTGGTAAACATAAACATATGATGTTGTTCTCTTCACAGTATACTTGAAAAGCTTTTGATTCGTGGCTTTCATGTCTATCTAGCACCAATATTCGATATTTGCTCTTTTTTCGATTCTTAGTATGCTTATCGAAGTGTTTTAACTATTCTAAACCTGTCTCATTATTTGTCTATCCATTAGATGTAGGTTTAATAGCCTAATCCGTAGGAAAATCGGTTTCGGTATATTAATTGGAAAGATGAATCTGTCCTTGAACCACTAGAAATGGGGGTATAGTTTTACTCTCCCCATTACCACATATGATCGCTGTAGCCCATTCTCTATTGCCTGGTTGTATTGCCTTGCTTCTGCCATTTTGTTCAGCACTAGTTACTATTATTCCGGGGCATATTATACCCATCATAAAGCCTGTTTCGTCGAAGTTGTAGAAATCGCTATCCAAAATGCCGAATTTCGTTTGTATATTTGCAACCAATCGAAACTAGTTTTCAATAAGCTTGGGATCTTTGCAGAGAGTTCTTTGAAAGTCATAAATACGACTAAAACGCGTCTTTAATTCGATTCGACGCTTTACGAATCGATGTGCCCAAAGCTTCCCAACACGATTTACACCCCTCGATTCGAGAATATGATTTGTTATATTTTTTATATTTCTTAATTTAAATGAAAATCCTCTCATATCCATATCGATTATATATTCAGAAATGATATTCTCCTCTAGTTCTGAAAGATTATTAGATTTAGATCGATATTCGGAATGAGGAATAGAACCATTGATTCTATACTGTAGTGTTGTATTCGGGATATTATATATCTTTGTAGCTTTTCAAATGCTTATTTTTTTGTCTTTTTGAATAGCTTCAATAACAAGGAGTATACAGGCTTCTTGATTATTCGAATTCATCATGGATTGTTGATAAAACGCATATTGAAAGAGGAGAGAATGAATTGAGGTGAAAGTGACCCACTCACTGATATGACCCACTCACTGATAAAACACGTTATATCTATTAAACAAATCTATACAGATCGGAACAGGTACCATTAAATTCTTTCAGATCAGGGATACGCTTACTCAATCGAGTGGTTAGAGTAGGTATAATGAATTCGGGAACAAAGTTAGCAGGAGTTTCGGGGAATACAGTTTCCAAATAAGCAAATATAATAGATATAGATTCGGTAAAACAATCAAGTAAACAGACATTTTGAATAGCAATCTGCTTGTACAAAGCAGCTTAAATACATTCACAAACTAAGGATTCAGAAATTTCGTATTCGAGCGATCTGTTGGTCTCCTCCAGCTCGGTATAATACACAAATGCCGATTGAAGGTATTGATACTAAACCTAGGGGTCCTCCAATACAGAAATGCCAAATTCTGAGGAGTCCCCAAACCGACCAAACAAATGCAGAGTAGTCATCACAAAAGCGATATTTTAATAGATAAAAGCTACATAATATCACAGAGCAGGCAGGCAGAATAGGGTTCTAATAACTTTGCTCTAATCTAGCAAAGTTATACTGATTCGGATAATAGATTCAGATTGAGGATTAAGATATAGCTCAAAGAGCTATGATACAGAATCTTCCAAGTTGAAGATATACAGGATTTTGCTAAGCGAGCTAACCCGATCGGGCCCTAGCTCACTTGCGCTCCGGCGCGAGCGCCCAATTCGGTCCCCTCCGAGGGGACCAATATGTCACGTGATCTCACACCGTGACAGCCACCCCTGTTTTGGGCCACCCTTTCGCACCAAAAATCACTTTTTAGGCCTATTAATATCTCTATCAATATATAATATAATTTAATGAAAATTTATATATAGATAATTTAGATCGTTTTAAGCTTATTCTGAAATTTTTAGATATTTAGGACTATTCTGGACTGAGAGCTAAAGGTTCAAAATATCGATTTTCAAATTTGTATGAGAATCACATTGTCACGGGGTAACACTAAGCCCTTTTTGTCCTATCCTGTCCTGCTATATATATGAGAGTAAGATAGAACTTCTAGTTCTACCTCCTAGTCTTTTAGGCATTTAGCTTAGCAATAAAGCTTCTGAATATTCCTAGAGGTGATCCCGTGACATTAGGTAGAACTACCCTTAATTATATGTAGAGCTGTGCGGGGGGCCCACTTATAGCTTACAGGCCATTGGTCTGGGGGCTAGCATATATAGATCCTGTCTGCCTGTCTGAATGCCTGAGGCATTAGAATCCAGAATCCTGAATCCTGAATCCTCCTAATAGGTAATGGTATAAAGACCATACCTTAAAAAGGGGGATGGTGTCACGGGGTGACACTAAGCCCTTTCTGTCCTGTCCTGTCCTGCTATATATGTGAGAGTAAGATAGAACTTTTAGTTCTACCTCCTAGTCTTTTGGGCGTTTAGCTCAGCGGTAAAGCTTCTGAATACTCCCAGAGGTGATCCCGTGACACACATACAAATTTAGAATTTTTATAAACCCTTTAATAACTTTTTAACAACAATTATTAAAAGAAAACTATATATCTTTTTGAAAGATTTGAACTTAAATCTATATAGAAATTCAAAAAAAAATTAAGAAAAATTAACAGATATAGAGATATAATATACGGTGAGTTTAGAGTAGTATAAATAATCCCTGCGACAAAAAGACCATTGTCCTCCGCAAGGAGCCCGGCTGGTTTAGTGATAGAGTGATTAGGCCATTCTCTTATTATTCTATAACTTAAAGCTATAGCGATTTGATCCATATAGATTTACCCTATATATTGTCTTATAGATTATCTTAATGTAAACCTTTTGATATAGCTTTATTAAGCTTCAACAATCTACCGCTAACTCTAATAAAGCTTTTCTATTATAGGCCGCAAAAACGATCGATTGGATGCTGAGAGGGAACTGATCCCCTTTCCAGCTGCTACCACTACGTTTATACACCATTTCGCTATTCAGTAGAACCATTATTCCGGCTGCTCCTCTCGAGCAGCCCAATAGCTGAATCCTCCGTTCCTATAGAGTATTATTATATATATACTTGTTTCTTTAAAGCAACACACCTATATATACTGTTTCTGTTTATATAGTTTTATGATAGAAGTAATTGTACAATCAGAGTACTTCTCTTTACGAGTAACAAAAAGCACTAGGAATATAGAGCCGATCAAACGGCCCTATTTGTGAACATTATATTGGCTTGTTTAGAATATATAGAAGGAACTGGATTTACCCTATAAGGTTTTACTAGCGTACGCATCAACGCCTTTCTGTATTTGTAACTCTAGATCTAGCCACATCTTTCATACCCTTAGGGAGGTCCCTCACAAGACGTTAATCACTATAAATAAATAAAAAATAAATAAAAAATAAATAAAAAATAAATAATCCCTGTCATTTTGAGGGTACCCCTATAAATATTTATTTATAAAAAAATTTCTATTTTTTCTGAATCCCTTATTATTAAACATACTATAAATTTATAATAAAATTTTATAGTTTATTTTTAGCAATCTTTATTAAAAAGTTCAACATTACAGAATACACAGAATAACAAACATATCAAAAAGAACAATCTATTATTCATATTTCCATTATATATATAGTAAAGGAAGAGTAGCCTCGAGAACTTATCATGATACTATCAATGTGCAGTCGTGAGCGACTTGTCACGCTGCCGAGTGTATCGGGTTGCGATCCAATCGTTCTAATAACGACAACAACAACTATATCAATAACTGAAGTGAGTGGAGATAATGATATATAATTTATTTAAAAAGCAATAATTAATTAATTCTATAAAGAAAACAAAAAACAATAAGTAATCCTAAAGATTGCAAATACAATCAATGTATATATTAAAACCCTAAGCAAAACAAAATTGAGCTATGCTGACACACTAAAATCTGTATATATCAATAGTATAATCAAAATTATAGGACAAGCCAGATTTGTATAAAGAATCCTTATATTAATTACAAAAGCAATTTTAAAGGGAATTACTAAATCTTATACTGATATACTCAAGATTGGGAAGGCGTCTCAAGCATTAAAGAGTATTAAGATAAATATACCCAAAACGACAAAGATGATATAGAAATATAAATAATAAGAGTAAAACAGTTATATAATTTTTATAAAGATAGAAAATAAATAATAAATGATTATCAATAATTCCTTCGAATTATAATTGAAGATTATAAAAGCAATTTCTAGATTAAGGTTTGAATTGATCCCTTTGCTTTATTGTAATAAAACAAAGTGAATTTTGGAATATAAAATGCTAAAGAAATACAAGAATCTTTTATAAGATGAAAATCGTATACAATTAATCACTATACTTGGTATAAATAATATTTAAGTCGCAAAAACCTGATATAATTATATTATATTTTAAATCTCTTATAACACACTAAGCATATTTATAATACTTTTAGATACAATTATTCGAGAAGAGATCAAAGTATAGGTAAAAGAGGAATTGATATAATACAAAGTCTTTAAGTATAGGGTAAACCCTTTTACAGAAAGAGCTAACTAGATTATTAATTTCAAGAAAACAATAAAATCATTTAGGCTATTTAATGTTAGTGAATACTCAAAGCCTTTTGATAGATTGCGATATCCTTAATTACAATAATACTCTAATGAATGCTAGCTATATTGTAATCTATATATATATTACCACTCAGTTCATTATTCTAGATACAGCAAACTAACTACTAAATATACCAACAGAAAAATCTATAAGCAATACCAAAACGATATTCAATATACAGAATATTTAAGATTCTTTTGATTTATGTATAGTAATTGTTTAATAGTATTATAATTAGTTAATAAAAAACTGATTAAACTTATTTACTGATAAATAAGAGAAATCAGAATTATTAACTGAAAAGAGATTCAGGAAGTATACAAAGAAAAGGCATCTACTTCAATACCAGCCAAATAGCCCCAAATGGTCATCCCCAAACCCCTTATATTAGAAATCTACATCACTACTTACAAAAACAAATAGCAATTAGTAAACTAATTACCCAAACAAGTTCATTTAGGGGAAAGCCTATCTAATAGTTCAATTCACACCCCAGACCGCAACTTTCTATATTATATTAATAAAAGGATAAATTATAATATAACAGCTATAACTGAAAAGGCCTTTTTACCTCTCAATTCTGAAATAAGCAAAAAAGTAAGTCAAATATTGACAAAGCTGTTATTATCTCTATATGAGTTATACAACTAATACAAACTCAATAGAAGGAAGGGGGCTCACAATCATATAGGCGAATGTGGAGTATGGATACTCTAATTATATTACCCTCCTGTAGGTTGTAGGGGAGGTTGAAATGGATATTATCTGTATTCAAGAGCCCCGTCTATACAATAATTCAGTAACCCAAAATCATACCGTATATGACTGATATCAGCTGATCGATATTTAGGGGGCAATCGATAGCCCTGAACATAGGCCTCGAGTAATCACTTATATATATAAAAAAAGCGATTTGAAGATTAGATAAATGAAATAGACTGGAAACAGAAATCTACTATAGATCAATGTCAATAGGTATTCGATTCTCAATATCTATCGCGCCCTACTCGATCCGATAATAATAAACTATATACTCAGACTAGAAATTACTTTAGGGATTAGTACAGTCATCGGGGATGACTTCAATACTAAATACGATCTATGAAAACCCGAAATAGTAATTGTTAATCAAAGCAATACACTTACACATTAAACTGCCGAACAGAAAATGAAATATATTGGGACTCCCGGTGCCCCTATATATACAAGGGGATATATCCTAAATCTGATTTTTTTCAATCTGGTTATTGTTACGATAGTGATCGATAATAATCTATATAGCAGTTTCGATTACACTACTCAAATTACCATCATCCCGAATAGAGAAATCTTTGAGTATAAGTAAGCGCATACCCAAATATGCAATTCAGATTTACTCTGTCTAGTAGGCATAATAACCAACCGCTTAGCAAACCTTCAGAACCCTAACCCCCGGTCTACCCACAATATTGATAGACTGATTACCAGACTCACAAGTGCACTAAGCATCTCTATAAAAGCTGTAGAATAAAAAGATCACAAACTCTATTGGTTATCCCCATAATAGACCGATAAATGTAAAGAGACATATTGTATATATATACAAACTAAAGAGACTGCTACAATTGATAATGTGGCAATTGCTCAACAAGACCTATAAAGAGTCGTACAAACATTGAAACAAATTTACTAAATTAAACGCCTGGATAATGTACAGAATAATTAGGAATTATACAAAATTATAAACTAGTACAAGCTAATCCCAGAAACAAATTTCAAGGTCTCCCTTTTAGTAATTAAGAACTAGAAGATCACTGATATCAAGAAAAAAGCCAAAACACTCTTTGTAACAATATTCAACCACTTCAAAGTATTAAATGATTTACAATATAATCCATTGTAGGAAGAGGGTTATTAAATAATCTTATTATAGAAAAGGACGATTATTATAAAAAAAATGAAAAAACATATAATAGGAGTCAGGAGCACATTGCCCGGAGTCGATCGGGTAATCGTTTGTCTTCTCAAAGTATATTGGCTTAGTATTAAGAGTATGATATATAAGATCTTTACAGTCTACCTTAGGCTTAGCTATTATCCCAACAAGTAGAAATTCGTTAAAGTAGTTATACTACTCAAGGCTGATAAGAAAAATAGATTGTCTTCAAGATTGTAAAGGCCGATTGTATTGATATTATATATCGGAAAAGAACTAGAAAGGTATATCACTAGTTAAATTGTATGGATAATTATGAAATACAATATTATCAGCCTTTAATATTACAGGGTATTGCTGAAGAAAGCCGGTATTGATTTTACGACTATCTTTACTCATAATGCCAAGCTTGTATTAATAGTGGGTAAAGTAGTTATATTAATAATAATAAATATATAAGATATTTATAATACACTCCTTAAAAAACAACTTCTATAACATATAAAGAAGCAGGGCTAGCCTATAGTGCTCCTACAATTCATCGACTCATTTTGATTAAAAGATATGTATATATAAGGCTTGAGGGGATTATAACAAAGGACTTTCCGATTATATATGGTATCTCTCAAGAATCGCTGCTTTCTCTGATTTTATATATCCTCTACCTTACAAAGCTTCTCAATCAAGATAGAGCATAGCGTTTCGGCTATGCTGATAATATAGCTATATATTATACATCTAGAGATCTATCTACAAATATACATGTATTCCACCAAACCATACAACGTATTTTAAAATAAGAAGATTAGAATAAGGTCTTTTTTGCTTTGGAAAAGTTTGAGTTATTTTATATATCGAGAAAGTATGAAATTGTAAACCCGATTATAAGGATAAGTCGGGATCTGGTTATCATATCAATTCCTTTAGGACTCATTAGTGGAGTATAACTGGTATTACACTAGCTTAGTGTTTTCTTCGATTGGCGTCTAATGTTTTTATAGTATATCAAGATATACATCACAAAAGCTATGCGTATTGTATCTCATATTCGATCAATAGCCCACACAGTCTACGGACCCTCTGCAGCCTGTCTATGAAAAGCGATTATTATCTGTATACTCCCCATCACTCTTTACAGCTTTAAGGTATAGTTTAATAGATTATACAAATAATATATAAGTGCAGGTTATACTCCGGTTGGCACCAGGATTAGGAAATATATTGATCTAGTCAGTAAGACGATTTACAATACAGTATAAAAAGCTCTATCTGCCTACAAAACAATCCCAACAATCGTCTTTCTTGTAAAGACCGCTCTTCCAATAGGAATTATTGTATTAGAACAAGCTAGACTGAGATTCGTATTTCGGCTATAGATAATGGATGCATAATATTTACTTGTAAATCAATTGAAGTTAGATATCAGAAAAAGAGGACGAGGTATAGGCATTTTGAAGAGCCCTAATACAAAACTGTAAAGAATGGGATGGGCGATCCCTGTCACCAAGCGTCCTAAACTCTTACAGCTATACTATTCTTTTGAATACCGTATTAATCCAATGAATGATATGAATAAAGAGAATGTTGTAAGAGTATTCAAGAAGTGGTAGAATTTAATCCCTTAAGACGATTATTCTATATTCTCAGATGAATCTGAATAATATAATGAAAATAGTTATTGCATGGGATACAGCTTTGTAATATATTGTGACAAGCAATAAATTAATAGCGATTATAACCGAATATACAAATAGTTGCATATCTTTGATGTTAAGGCAATCAGCGTATAGCAAGAGCTAGAATGTCTCCTAAACACCATTAATCGCCTCTACCAGGGACAGATATAGTTATGTATTGATAGTACGTTAGTAATCTGGGGAATGCGAGGAAGTACAGTTATCTCCTCCCAATAGGCATATCACAAATGCTATCAAGCGATGCAACATTACGATATTGCAATCAGATAGTCCCCTAGGCATACTAAAATTGAGGGTAATGAGGTAGCTGATTGCCTTACCGACCAGAGCACAACTGAGCCGCTTGATCCGGGCCTTTTCTGCCTCCCTACAGTTAGTAGCATTTGCTCTATTCTATATGCCAAATATCTACACTCCAAGAGCAGATAATGAAAGGAAAAGAGAGACCTGATCTCCGAAATATACGATATATGGAAACCGGTATATGATACCTCGAAATCAAGAAACCTCAAGCTCCCCTATGGGATACTCTATAGACTTATAGCAATAAGAACCGGACACAATGACTTTGCAACCTATTATATTAAATTTAATTACAAAAATAGTATGAATATCTGCATATACAGGATTGAGAAAAGCCCACTACACTTCTTTCAATGCCTAATCAATAATCAGACACACAGCAACTAGCCACTTACACCAAACCGTTTTCGATTCGAATAGGATACAATAGCATACATCAACCATATCCTACGAATACAAAACAGTTTTATTGATCTTCTTATCAGATCCAGATTCTATACTAAGATATACCCAAACTACACGAAATCGCACAAACACTAATTTGCTCCAACACCTCGAGAATAAGCTTTTTACCCTGAACAACCTAAGATCTATATTGACCAACCATACACACTTCAAGCATACTTCTGATCAACAACGAACAACCTGATCATTCGTTGATATCCAAATAATATACAAAACAAGATTCTCTGAAAGAGGATTATAAACCCTTAAACAGAACAGCCACAGGATCGCCACAAACAACACTGAACAGAAAAACACTAGAGACAATAAGCTTCTGATTAACTAACATTATATTATTATAAACAATAAGAATGTTAGCGATCTATAGGCCCGCTCCTTAATATGTCTAGAATACCCTTCGGGAGGTTAGACATTAGATATTAATTATTATAAATAAATAAATAAATAAATTTATTAAAAAGTTATTAAAGATTTTATAAAAAATTTAAATTTGTATGTGATTCCTGTGACGACAACAGGTTCACGACATAATAGTAAAATGAATCAATTATCGATACTAGAGAATAACAAACTACTGTACAAAGAGTGAACCTGTAAGAGGTTTTTATAGGCCAGGAGGGGACCAGGAGGGGACCAAAAGCGAAGCGAGATTAGACCTGCCGGGTGGGGCAAAGGGATGACTAATCTAGGCCTGGGGCCAGATTGTCACAATTCCCATATAAATTTAGAATCGATGTTTTGAAGCTCTAGCTCTCAATACAGAAAAATCCTAAAAATCTAAAAATTTCAGAATAAGCTTAAATCGATCTAAATTATATATATACAAATTTTCATTGAATTCTATCCATAAATAAGAAAGTTAAAAATTCCATTTTTGGTGTATTTTGGGTATAAAAAGTGGCCCAAAAGGGGGGTGGCCAGAAAGTGGGGTATCCGACTTAGTCTCTGAGTTTTGTTTCATGTATTAGCAACAGTTCAAGATCAATATTTGTCAATTGAAAGCATAGTCATCTGTAAAGACGCTTTGGAAATAGCCCATAACGAGTAAATCGTATCAAGAACGGATGAAAACAAGCCAAATTCAGTTATTGCATTGCTGTAGTTATCCATCTAATTCGAGTATACCTTTTATCCCGAATCAATTATCAATTCTACCATTTTTCCATCCAAAATCTCTTTCTATCACGCCTCGATGGCCTAGTGGCATGCTGAGATCAAGCGCCAGCACCGATAGATCCAACATTCGCTGTTTCTTTCAATCTATCCGCTAGCATATCATCCAAAGGCTTCAGCGCATCACCCAGACTCTTAGTATTCGAGTTCTCAAGAACGGATTTACCAGCTGTCATTACTAGACGTTCAGGAGCTGGCTCTTGGAGATACGACATTACGCGTGCGCGATGAGCTGCTCGAAACAACTAGTGATGATTTATCAGCACATAATCCCCACAAGTAGAAGTAACTGAACGGAAATTGATAATAGACAAGAAATACACACCTTCAACTGATTAACCATCTTCGCGAACTCCTCTTCGATTTCCCTTTCTCCTTTCTCCCTCGCTCCCCTCACAAAACTATACTTCTTAAGCACTAAACACAATTCTCGTTGTCTCACTGGTATATATCTCTCCATATTTTCATCTGTCAAATATCTCTCCATTCCCAAAAACGCATCTAGAGCTTGGAAGAACAAGACGTGGTTTCCAGAAAGTCCATCGTATTTCACATATACCCCATTGACGATTTTTCCAACGCCCCATCCTTGGAACCCCTGAACGTAGGAAAGCCAGACGGAGTGAGAGACGCGGGACTTGGTGAGATTTTCGTAGAAGACGAGGAATAGATCGCGGAGACGCGTGTTGATGGTGCGGAGGTGGGGGAGGCAGGTGCTGGCGGAAGATGAGTTGTAGGATAGGACTGAAAGAACCATTTCGTGGTAGATGGGGAAAGCCTGGGAGAGTTATTAGTACTACATGGGAAGATTGGGATGGACGGTGGAACTTACGACAACTTCAAGGTCATAGAACATTTGGAAGAAAACTTCTTCGGATGATCGGATCAGTTCGGACATTCCGACGTTAATTCTATAAATCCTTTCTCCTCTCGTATTAAAGTTAAGCAAGACGTTTGACGTATTGTTTCTTGCATCGGCATCGACACCGAAGTTTCGCTGAAGATATGGCCACGGCGCGTCGAGTTCAGATGGGAACTCGACGATTTTCTCTAATTGTGCTACTTTGACCACAGGAATGGTTGCCCATCTGAGGTCGTATCAGTATACATTCGCTTATTGGAAGGGATACCACATACCTATATGCATGACGACAAACAGCAACACAGCAATAGAAAACCATTGTATGCATCTCTGGGAAAGAGATCCCAATTACCAGCTTCAACTGCAGCCATGATGGCCACAACTTGGGGAACATTGATCCGCTCCATCAACGACTTGCGCATCATAGATCGATATTTTTCGCGTCTTTCATTGTTGGTATCATCATCTAGCGAAGGCGGAGCCGCGGAAAGAAGCGGAATGAGCTGGAAGTAAATATCTTTGTATGGACGAAGAGCCATGGGCCACGAATCATGATTTGCATTCGGTGGCCAAGCTCCTGCACCGTCCTCATCAACTAGTCTTGACATAACAGCGGCCACTTCATGTTGATCTCGTAGATTTCTCAAAGCTTGATATTTTGAGACATTCTCGTTCTCGTCGATCTTTTCCTTGACTTTGGTTTGGATCGGGACTATCACTGGTATCGGGACTTTAGCTCGCGTGCTGCAGATTCTGATTAAACTTGCCGAAGCAAAAGCCAGGGTAGACGCTAGAGCACCTATGAAGAGGATCAATTCAAGCATCTTGCAGAAAGTTTTTATGGAAACCCCGTTGTTGAATATTGGAGTATCCTTGTTGAAACGAGTTTCGGGAAAAGGTAATTTCAGAACAAAATGGGTCAAGAATTTGTTAGAGAAGGGCTGAAGATTGATGTTATTCCAGTATAGTTTACAGAGTCCAGGTTTTATACTGGTCTACAAGCCTCATCTTGCACGATTGATAAAATATTCGCGTAAGCCCCTTCATTGACGACGGTTACGTGTAACTACAAGTTATTTTTTTGATTGGGTCGAGGAGAGAGGAATGCCTCAATGAACACAACATAAACTTGGCTGAAAACTTCAGTAGACAGCACAGCCTTGACCGGAGAACTCGTACATCTATCCATTAATCATAGTAGGTTCCCCGCAAACCGGCGAAAAGATTAGTTGATACGGCAGCCCTAGCTGGCACCATGTCTCAACTAAAACGCGACATATCGTACGCATCTCTGGAAAACTTAAGATGGCACTATAATCCTGGGAGTAAGCTTATTTTGAACACCCGTTCTGACTGCCAGAAATCCACCTGGAGGCGAGAGCCGCTAAAATTTAGCAACGTCGTTCTATATAACCCAAGTAAACAGGTAAGCATGATCCATATACATGGTAGGTTTTATCCCACATGGGCCGAGTGTCATCCTATGATCGTATTTGCTCCCCTCATGAGAGTAGAATCCTTCAATATGTTTCAAGACAGGAAAATTGACGCCTCCATGGTTTCTTTTGGTGTAAGAACTTACCCAACCGGTCGATGAGCCCCTGATATATGCATTGAAGAAACGTCGGCTTATGCTTAACTTAAGCCACAAAGGGTCTGAGAGGGTGGAAACTAATGCCACCATACCAGATAGCTGTTGCAACAATGTGAAGAGACGCCAAAACATATTATGTGTCATAAACATTTCTGAGCGAGATAAACGCCAATCGATAGTGTACAGGTAAAAGCCCCAGTATATTTTGTTACTGCGCCCAAAGATCCAAAGACGGATCGATTTTAGGTGGCAGTACCTGTGCAGCTTGCTCATCTATTGCACTGGAAGACTTCGGGCCCGTATGGGCAAGATGATAGTTTTGATCGCTTATCAAATCCCCATAATTTTCACTATCAAGCAATTCCTCACTGGGAAACATCCGGTATGATTCAATGCACTCAAATTTGCTCCAGTCCAGGGTGCACATTTGAGCTGATGCCCAGACAATTGAGCCTCACCCAAAAAGTTCTCGTGTGAGATTTGACTTCGGGTTTGTGAGGCGCTGAAACCAGCACGAATGAATAGTTTGCAAATATAGGATTAGCAAGCACAGAAAGGAGTACGCGTCGCATATGAAAAGCCGAAGATACTCGGCCAAGAGTGAGATGAGATCCTTCAAACAACCCATCCACTGGTCGAAGTGCGAAGGTGTCATTTTCATCGATGCCACGTTGCCGATCATTGCTTGATGGCTTCCAGTGACATCCTTGATATCATGAGGTCTGATGGACGGCATGAGTGTCTATATTTATGTCAAAGCTTGGAAGTTAGGTACAAGTCCTGGGTGAGACAAGGGATGAAAGATAGATCTCAGACAGCATTCAGGCAACGGACTCAGTAGGTGCCGATAATTGAGCCTCCTCGGACATGACAATGCAAGCTTGTTTGCGCCAGTACTCCGACACTTTGCATGGACGGGACATGCTATATGCATTGAAAATCACGCACGCAGGCTCGGCCCTATTTGATGATCACATCTGCTCTACTGATCGAATCGACTAACAGGTGACTCTTCAATCCTAGTGCAGTTAATGACTTCTATAGCAATCTTTCTGATCTGTTCAAATCTTAGGTAAACAAGATTTAACGGTGCATCTTCTTCATGGTGGGCTGTAGCAATTTCCTCGCCTTCATCATTTCAAACTAAATTAGATAGGTATATTGATCCTAATCAGAGTTACAGTTCCACAACTGCGCTGAGCGGATATGCAAGTAAGAGGCTCAAGCCCTAATCGGGTAATCAGAGTTGTTTATTTTGTGGTAGACTTGGTTGGATAGTGGTTATAATGTTGATGACGACTGAGATGTTTGGGTTTCGATAGAGTATGACCCGATACCGGAGGAACTATCACACGAGCTGACCAGGCAACCCTGAATTTCATTTGGAGGTAGAAGATAATGCGAGAACCGTACAAGAATGATACTGCTCAATATCTAAGGTCTAATTTGGTACACTCCAGTTCAAAATTCAGCTACATCTAAAGCCTAGTGAATGATTGATTGCCAATATTTTGCGAATTCATACACCGTGTAAGTATGATGTATCTAAAAGCAAGAGGTATGTTCTGGCTATTTTTGAGGGAAGCCTATGTGACAATACTACAAGCTACACATACTTGGAGATAGTAGCTGTATGGTCAAGCGGCCTGAAAACAATGAAAATTCAAGATCCATCAGAAAAGAGTGATTTGCGACGGAACAAAGTAGTTATAGAACTGATTTTGTGTCTCAAAGTACCCTATAACTAGGGCTTTCTTGCAATAGTGACGGTGTACTTCTGGTACAAGCCCTCCTCAGAATTGATGTCATGGAGACATGCTCTGGTCAATGTGTCCAATTTCTCTCCACTTATGCCAATAGCTCCAAGCATTTTACCAAGTAACTCCGGATACTGTGGTATCAATTTAGCTTGGACATACCTCGCCATTGCTTGACTTTTAGGCGTTTTGCTTGACGCCGAAAATGAAAACTCAAAACTTTGGATATTGATCACCTCCAAACCACAAGCTCTCATTAACGCTGCTGCTCCAGAACCAGAAATTGTCGAAAGTCCGGACTTTTGAGCCCCGGATAAGATTGCTTTGTGCCACTCCCAATCGTCACTCACACACTCTGAGGTCCCGACGCGATAAAATTTCCAGTCTAAATCCTGATGCTCAATTATGCCACCAGACCTCAACGCATGTGACGTGGTTGAAAAGTACTTTGGCCAATTGTTGATACCTAAGAAAAGCATGCGACCGAAGATATAATCCAATCCTTCCGGTTTGAATATCTCACGGCTTAGGATACCATCATCGGGTTGGTTGTAGTCAGCATCCAATGCATTTCCTTGAGCCCAGACCACGTTACCCGGTGCCATTTTCTTTGACTCCTCTGGGACTGGGGTTAGGTCGAGACCGTAAATGGTTGCAGATGGTAAGATTGTAGCAATCTGGATGGTCGCCACACCAGTACCACAGCCAATACTAGGCCACCCAAAAATCAGCAATTGCATAGAATTCTTTGTGGCATTGTGTAGTGACTAGGGAGAATTTTATGAAGCATGCAAAGAAGTCCCTCAATCGGCTCGTTTGTAAGTTAAGAACTGATTATACTTACTCAACCACCTTGGAAATATTATCCAGTGTCTGCAATGGAGCTAAGAGAGGGGAGCCACCAATCATCTCGACAATGGCAGCTGCTTGAGTATCAAGTCGATCCTGCTCAATGACACTACAGTAATGATTTTAGTACAGGTTTCAGTGATTGAAGACAATGCGCCTACTCGTTTGCTTTTGGGAGCACGTAAGCCGCGGTCGTGTCATGATAGCGCTGTTGGCCGTCAACTTTAACTGTTGCCATGTTGTAATTGCGATTTGTTATACTTTGGGAGAGTGATAATTGATCAGTATATTGAAATGAAATCAGTTGCGTTCAGGATAGCTCGTTTTGCAAGACAAATCTTGTCATATTGTATTTGAAGGAGCTGGAGTTGATACTCGAGACTCCTCCCACGGCGGGCGTGATGACATGAGATACTGCATCCTTGTCGTGTAAGAGTCATGACAGGTTGATCACCGTGTATGCAGATGTGTATGCAGATATGTTGTATGTCGTTTGAATTATTTAGGAATGTGGAAGGTCTGCGATTTGCTTGGCATGAGGTTGTGGATGCCGCTAATACTATTCGGGCTTAGCTTAAAAATGTCCTCGGCATCCCACATGTTGCCAAACCATCCAAAAAATTCACTTCTGTCAGTCAGAACATGCAAATAACGTTTGGAATCATGGTGACAAACCCCCCTCGGCTCAAGATTAGAAATAATCTGTATCTCTCGTGTGAGGTATTCAGGTATTGCTGCAGCTGCATTCATTAGCTATCAATAGGTAGGTGAAATATGCCTACACTTCAAGAAGCCCAAGTTCATCATCTCTATACTGTGCAAACGAACGATTCTCCCTAACGACTGTCTAATTTGAATCCATAAAACTACGGTGCACAAATTTTGCCAGCTTTTCTATTCTTTAATGGACCACAACAGTTCCCCAATTATTGAGCGCCCTGCTGGCGAGGATACTATCATGATGTCCTCCCGTCCACAACCTGCTTCAGGAGATGACAACAGAAACAAGGAAAGCTATACTGTTTCTCCTTCGACTGATACATTTCTCGAAAATGGTAGTAGTACACCACCAAAGATCGAAATGCCTAGTCTGCTAAGACAGAACGTCTTCATGGTTTTTATCACCTTAACCCAACTAGTTCAAATGATCCCTCTGGGCGCCGGTATAAATTCTAGTTTTGCTATCGGAGCAGCATTGGGAGCAACAGAAGCGCAGTCGGTTTGGAAAGTTGCCTCGTACCCTTTGACTCAAGGAACTTTCGTTTTGATTGGTAAGGCCACCCATCAGATTGCATTGTCATGCAAATAATTGGCGTGAGGATAGCTGACATGTCGTTGTTTCAAAGGAGGTCGTCTAGGCGCAGTTTATGGCCACAAGAATGTCTTCACCGCTGGTTGCATTTGGTGGACTCTCTGGGCATTGTGTGGTGGATTCTCTGATAATTTGATATCAATGTGTATCATGAGAGGATTATGTGGAATAGGCGGTGGCCTGATGATACCAAATATTGTGGCTTTGCTAGGTATCACTTTCCCACCTGGAAAGAAGCGAAATTTGAGTTTTGCTTTGTTTGGCGCCATGGCACCAGTTGGCGCTGCTGGTGGATCTCTCATCGGTGCGATTATCATTCAACTTTCTGATTGGAAATGGCTTTTCTTTATGCTGTAAACTAACTTGATTTCCTTCATGAGTCTCATTTACTGATAAAAATTAGTGGTCTACTTGGATTCGTTGTTTACGGAGTTGCTATTATGGCAGTTGATGCGGATATTCCCATTGATCCAAAAGGCACCGTGGACTGGGTTGGCTCTTACCTGGGAGTAGCTGCTCTTATTCTTTTTAACTTTGTCTGGAAGTATGTCGTGGCAGTTCATCATATTATCCAGAAAAATCTAACATCTTCACAGTCAAGCACCCCTTGTTGGATGGAACAGTCCTTACGAAATCGCACTTCTTGTTGTGTCTGTCTTTCATTTCGCTGGATTCGTATACTGGGAAATGAAAGTTGCCAAAGAACCCATTCTACCATTCAACATCTGGAAGGCCCCCTCATTCGGACTCTTGATGTTGACCGTTTTCTTCTCTTTCATGAGCCTGGGTATCTTTTTTTGGTACATGAATGCATATATGCAAAACATCCGCGGAGATAGTCTCATTCTTACTGGAGTGCAGTACTTGCCACTCACCATAGTTGGATGTGCAACCGCTTTTCTTGCAGCATGGCTGGTTCCTCGAGTACCGGCGCAGGTCATCATTGGCTTGGGATGTTTGGCAATGGTCATTATCAACGTCCTTCTATCGACTATTCCTGCAAATCTCACTTACTGGGCAATGGCATTTCCCGCAATGTTCATATCCGCTTTTACTATTGATCTGATCACCACCAGCGCCCAGATCATCGCATGTAACACTGTTTCAATGAAACATCAAGGTGTTGCAGGTTCATTAATAGGCACACTCCTTGGTTATGGATTGAGTACTGGTCTGGGTATCGCTGGAACTATAGAGGTAAACACCAACGACAATGGGAATAATCTTCTCAAGGGTTATCATAGTGCCGCATACTTGGGAGTCGGTTTGGCGAGTGCTGCCCTCATTATTAGCGTCATATTCATACGTATACCCAAAGATACCCGGGAAGGCTGGGCGGAGGATGATACGCATGCTAGAGAGAGAGGTCAACTGTAGGAGGAAAACTGATAGCTAGTGACTTTTCCGAGGATAAATACAAATTGATTTTTTAGTGCTTTAATATCTCGTTGTTCTGATAAGCATATTGTTTAATTCATGGAGCAACAGCACAGTTGGCCACAGGCTCGACGACTACGGGGGTCATCAATTAAGACAATTTTTAAGGTCGAATTTAATGTCTATACCGTTCGCATACGTTAATCTTGTAATAAGAACGAAATTTTTTGTGTTAACATTCGTTTTTTTTTCCTTCTGGAAAGATGGTCGTCCGTACAAGTTAATTTTTATTTCAGTCCATAGCATGCGGTTATTATTCAACATCTGTATGAATGTGTAAGCTGATAATCGCATACACACTTATTTTCACAATAAATACCTATCGTCAGGATCAACGCAGACAATGGTATCTCAATAATTGCTTTTGGATCCAATCTAAAGCCTGTAGCTCTGAAATGCTCTCGTACACTGAAAGCTATGTTTCTATCCTTAGCAGTACGTCTGCTATCTGCCCATTCAATTGATTTCCATTGCTAGTCATACAAAAACTGGCTTTGAAGCTCAAATTTCTCTTAAACAGAACCCTAGAAGCTCTGAACGGAATACGGCTGTAGATTTATGCCCTTAATTTTGCCCTGCGCTGTCAAAACACTGCTGACATTCTTCAATGCATTCTCATGAAAAATGGCAAAATCTGTACCACTTCGTCAGAACCTTTTACTCACATTAAAAATGGAAATTGGGACTGGCATACTCCTCGCGTGTCCTGTCTCACAAGCATATATACTCCATCTTATAGCCGTTTCGTATTTGAAAATATAGGTACTCTCCAAAGTAACCCAATATCCACCGAAAGAGCCATTGCCAGAATTGTACGCCACGGGAATGGTGGAGGCAAGTTGCTCGAATTTTTCAATAAATCCTCCACGAGAGTCGATCTTGAGGTCCGTCAACTACAGAGGGCAGTGTTAGAGTTTCTCCAATTCAAGGCCAGGTGATCATAGAACTTGGTAGTCAATTTGCAAATATTTACCTTCTCTGAAATACTGTATGTGCCTACTTTTGTTGGCAGATAGGAAGTGCGAATGGAAACTCCAGGCTTGTTTTCCGGACCACGGGTTTCATAAGGTACGACTCCGAACCAAGCGGAGTCATAATCTTGTTGGAGCACAAATCAGTATCAAATTTATCAACACAGGAGTCCTCACTCACAATCCATGATTAGATCCTTAACATCGTTTGCACTGGCTCCAACTACAGACCACGTAGAAGATTCCCAGTAGTCTGTACCTGCAGGGCATGCACATGGTAGGACCGAGTTAGTTGAGCAGCGTGCTGAATATTCTCTTCTGTGCGCTAACGCTGTCACAGCTAATGTAGCATAAATTGTAAGAGTGGTAGTGAACTTCATTTTGATTGGAGATAGGGCTAGGCGGAGAATATCAACGTAAATGAGAGTACACTAAGTGAGGTGGATATGTGAGGTGGATATGTGAGGTGGATATGTGAGGTGGATATGTGAGGTGATATAAGTGAGTGAAGAATCTATAGTCAACAGAAGTCTGGCTTCACACTCGTCGTAATCTGGAAAATGCTGCCTACAATCCACATGTCTTGGAAGGCTATAGACAATGAGATTATGAGAGGTGTCATCGTAGTTCACCGAGTCTGACAGAAACTCTTGGCTCAGGGGTTTCCCAAATCTCGGCGCAATGTGGGGGCGTGAGACATGATGTTGTTACCGATGGCTTACAGCGAGCTCACAGACTTCCCCGCCACAGCCCCATCGCTTCGTGTCTTACCATTTTATTGCACAACCCGATGACGAGCACGAATATGTCATCAGCATATCCCTACTTGCTGACCGCCTATGCGTTGATTTTTTACCGCCAAAACCGTTTTTGTGCCTCGTGGATAAGCAGTCATGTTTGTCTTTGAATTTTGATGAAGGATTTTGGCTTCACCTTTTCTTATTTGCCAAGGCTTTTGACACGGAAATCTTTCGATATAATACTGGGATGGCACTGTCTTAAGCTTTGGGTGAGACTTTCCAATCGCTAGCTTTTGACCTCAGAACATGTCTCTAGAACAATCCTTCGACCTATTCCTGGGTTAGAGTTGTCTTTGAGATCCGAGCTGAATGTTCATATCTAACTGCAACGGCTGTTAGAATTAAAGTTAGGCCGAAGAGCTGACATACGATGAATACTCTATTAGTCGGCGGAATACACGGAGGAAATATTCCTAAGATGAAACACGATTATTCCTCGGGGCTCTTCGAAGGAAATGATGAGGCGGACTTTCTTCAGGGCGCCCGCGGCTGAAAAATTTAAGGATGAGTGGGCAAGATTGAGACTTTCTGTGGGATTGGAAACGTTCACTCTGATACTGCTGATTGAAAAAGAAGACTTCTCATCTACAAATATCAATGTTCTCCCAGACAAGTCTCTATGCTCCAATTTGCGATATTTGAGATTTTCTCGTCAAAATGAGATTCATTACCTTCTCTTACTGCTTTCTTCTAGCAAAAATTCCACTGATCTTTGCCGGCTACGGTCATGGCCATGATAATACCCAAGCAGAGGCTTCCAAACAAATCGACAAATGGCAAGATCAATATGATCAATACATCAAAACTTCAACCAAGCACCAGAGAGTGGGATGCACATCTCAAAATATATTCTATCGTCAAGAAATGGTAAAATTCCACGATACTGAAGTTGAATGACTATTGCTAATTAATTTTCAGGGGTTCGCTTTCAGAACGTTCTCGCAAAGATTATATAAAGGCTGTTCAATGCTTACAATCAAAGCCTCCTAGAAGCACGAAAGAAGATGTGCCTGGTGCAAGAAGTCGATATGATGATTTCAGCGCTACTCATATCAAAGTGACACCTTATGTTCACTTCAGCGTAAACTCTTTTATCCAGATGACAGACATCACAGTCTCTAACGATAGACAGGGTCTCTTTTCTTCACTTCCATCGCTACCTAGTATATCTCTATGAAAAAGCCCTTCGTGAAGAATGCGGCTACAAGGGATACCAGCCCTACTGGGATTGGACACTCTCCTGGGAAGATCCGCGGAAATCCAGCGTTTTCAATGGCTCCCCAACATCTATGGGAAGTAATGGTGCTTTCAAAACCTAATCGTACCAGTACCACTATCTCCGCATTCGAAATTACTCTAGACATCCCTCCTGCCACTGGTGGCGGTTGTATATCGGGTCCTTTCTCAAAAAACTATACTGTTAATCTCGGTCCCATCGCTTACGCTCCCTATGGTCCCGATCACGGTCTAGGATACAATCCCCGCTGTCTATCGCGCGATATCTCATTGGTTTGGTCTAACAACACGAAACCTTCGACGTTGTGAAACTCATTAAAAATAGTCCAGATCTAGGAGCATTCGATACGAATCTCGAAGCATTAGATGGGGTTCACGCGGGTGGACATTCTCAATGGGTGGTTTGGGTCTAGATGCGGTATGCCAGTGCGGGAGACCAGCTTTTTGGTACATCATGCTATGGTGGATAAAGTCTGGAGTTTGTGGCAGAGTTTAAATGCAGGTAACAGGACGAACATGGTTTATGGGACAGGCACAGCGTTTAATGGTGAGTTATCTTTCGATGGAGGGGAAGTTTGGAGTTTTGCTAATTTTTATCTCTAGCACCTCCGAGTGCAAATATTACGCTTGATACACTGGTTGATTTTGGTATTCTGGCACCGAAACAGAAGATTAGTAGTCTGATTTCAACGATTGATGGAGCTTTCTGTTATGCTTATGTTTAGTTATTTTGTTTGATGTCGATTGGACTTTGGGTCAGCGTTCATTTTGCGGCTGTGGATGTTCACGATTTTGCAACGCCTTCTGGATTCCTCTCATGGTTCAAAGTGTGTTATATAGAATGGTTTGATTACCTCATTAAAGTTCTGTGCATCTAGACAGAATTGAATAAGTACGTGCTATAACTATTTTATCAACTACAACCAGAATAAACGATTTTGAAAAATTCATGAGTGGTCAGCCTGCTCTGAACGATGGATGCATGAAAAGCTTGCAGATTTATAGAGAACGATGTATCGTTCGCAATTGATTGATCTTGTACTTCAAGAGGTTTACTTAATCAGCGTTGAATTTTGAGACTATGTTAACCTTACTTCTATTGTTTGCATATGCAAAACATACAGCAGCAGTAAGGTTGCAGTTTATCTATGCCAAACTCTTAATCAATTCCTCCAATTCATGCTCGCTCAATTGTTTGATTCCCAAAAGATCATTGTCCAATTTGTGATAGGCCTCGAAGTGCGATCCATATCCCTCACCCCATATTGAAGCAATGATGAATGGCATGGCGAATTTATGTGGGTCCGGCTGTGGTTTCTTCAATTCTTCCCATCCGCCCGCTACGATATCATCAACCGATGCAACAGTCTCAGTCCAACCATCTGATCCTAAAACCTTCTTTCCAATCTCCGCGAGGTTCTTAAGGGTAGTTGCGTAACTTTGAATATAGACCGCGCGATTCTTCGTCTCTTCTGGGTGCTTGAGTATACCAACTACAGCTCGTCCAATGTCTGGGAGAGTAGTGGTACTGAAGGTTCGATTACCCCCATCATAAAGTGTGATGCTTTTTCCCTTGGCGCTCATAACGAATCCAACTGACAAGCCCCAATCAAGAAATGCACCATTTACCACAAGAGTGTATGAAAATTCGCTAGAAACATGCTTCTTAAGAGCATTTTGGACAGCAATTTTAGGTTGGAAAACTGGCAAGGCTCCAGTATTTTCTCTAGGTGTATTGGATCCGAACTCAGAGGGAATGAAGCGCTTGACATGAGCTTTAACTGCTGCTTCAACGAGAAGAAGCTGCTTGTCTAAACTGGCTGAGGCGAGAGTGGATACAACGGCATCTTGTCCTGTAAGAGCACTGGTGAGCGATTCGAGAGAGTCGTAGTCGACTTCCTTGACTGTAACAGGAGATGGAAATTTGTGAGTGCTCGATTGTCGGGTAAGAACTGTGACTTGAAAGCCGGCTTTAATGAGTTGATCAAGGATTGCTGGGCCAAGATTTCCAGAAGCCTATATAGATGTTAGGCACAGACCCTCAGAGAGAATGGATAAGTTCTTACTCCTGCCAACGCAACTTTCGTGATTCCAGACATCTTGTAGATGTGTATAAGTTTTATGGTGGTGATTTATGTTGCTGCTACTGTAAGACAAACTAAGATGAAGTGCTAAATGATGGTTTAGTCTTGGAAGTGATGGATTTGTATAGGTAATATATAGCTATCGTAGAAACTGTGTATCTCGGTGTATAATGAGGGATGAGCTGCCCAGTGACAAACCGCCCTCACGGCAACAGTACATTCGGTCTACCACATCGCCGTTGTTTGTAAGCACAATCCTATGGCGCAACTTGTACATGGGCATTGCGCAATTTTGCGGGTCATCCCACATGCCACCGGCCACTATTCACCCCTTGCTCTAGCCCACGGGAAGAAGCACTGAGCAAATGCTTGGTAATCCTAAGAAAGTTCAAGTCACGAGTGGGCCAATGAAGTAGAAGAACTGTAGATAATGTGAGGATGTAGGCTTATACTAGGTAGGTGAACGAGAAGCACATCATAATCCCTGATCCTTTGTGTTATCTCTCCAGGTAAGGCTAACCTTGGAATTCAATAATGGGTGTGGGTCAGCCACAAATGGAGGATCCATGAGAACGTTATGTGTGGCTGGTAGTAGCTTACATAATCACATCCACCCTTTCCGGCTCTACACGCGTCTTCCTCACCTCATGCAAACAATCACATCTGCTCAACTCAAGTTAGCACTTTCTATGATACTCTGGTATATCAAATCTCAAAAGTCACAACATTATATCGATGCATTTCTTTCTAGCCAGATCTTTGGCGATGCAGATTTTGATGCTTACCACTGTGAATATCACAGTTCTCTCGATTTCATACTCATTTACAGAGCTTGGCTAGTAAGCAGTGCATGTCGGGTCATTCACTAATTGGTGGATGTATCACTACTCTTTGAACTTCACACTTTATATTCTTTCCCATTTACTTCTCTACATCTATTTCAATCCACCGGCAACAACTTGCGTACAAAAAGATGACACAGACTTCTCCCACTGCATTTGTCACCCCACAAGCAGGAGATGCATTATCTCCAACTCGTACACAACCAATAGCTAAACGCATCAAATGCAATGTGTCTGAATGCGGCAAGCTCTTCAGTCGCAAAGAACACCTTACTCGTCACATGAAGTCACATGATCCCAACCTTCAACATGAATGTCATATATGTGGTCGGCGATATGCGCGAAGGTAATTCAGCCCTTCAATTATTCGCAAAAAACTAAACTGAACATCGCTTACAATTCACCCAGTGACGTGTTGAAGAGGCATCTAGATCATCATGCTCAGAATTCAAGCACTAAACGTACAATGGTCGCATGCACATCCTGCCATGAGCGAAAGCTCAAGTGTGATGACACATCACCTTGTCGATCATGCATTCGCACTTCAACAGAATGTAGCCGATTGATTGATGGTGGGACCAATCGCAGGAAAATCGACAGCGTGGGCGTGAATGAGAATATTATCGGGAATAGCGTGGTCAATGCTCATAATTCGAATCAGGACTCTGATCTTTCACATGCCTGGTTTCAATCTGAAAACCCAACATTATCTTTACCTCCATACTCCGATGCGACTCTTGAGCTATTGTTTCAAAGTGAGGTTATTCCTAGCGGGGACTTTTCCTGGAGTCAACAGCAGTCTGTGGGAGGCAATCTTACAGATTTGTTCCATATACCTCTGTCTGACGATGCTCTCAATGATCCGCACAAGTCTCGGGTGAACGCAACGTATTATGATGCCGAATCTAGTGACAGAACCAGGTCAACACTTGCATCACAATCACCGTTATCATCATTATCCTCTGAGCCAGATCATTTATCGGAATTGCGTAGAACACTGAGTCAAGATCAAGGTCATCTGAACCAGCTTCTCGAAGTTTATTTCACCAAAATCCATCCATCCTGGCCCATTTTGCACGCTCCGACATTCAATCCTCAAAGTATTTCGCCGATCTTGCTAGGCTCTATGCTAATGCTCGCGAATTGGTTGGATGGATGTCAGAAGCATGAACAACTTGCGTCGGTTGTATTTGAAGCAATATTGGCTGTCCGATTGGTAATTTATACCCTCTGAGGATGTATTTTAGTTATCTCTAATCTAAACATCTAGGAAGTCCATCTCTCACTCAACAAGGAGATTGACCAATCATCACTCCAAAATCTCCAAGGTCTTCTTTTGTGTGTTGTGTATACAATTTCTCTTTTGGTGAGTTACATTTTCAAGAGTGAGAACTCACATCATTTTCCGTTCACTACTGATAACATCAAAGACTACCAAAGGAATGTCGTCGAGGGCTGTTTATCTTAATGGCGCACTGATCTCGACATGTCGTCATGCTGGTATTTTCAATGGACAGAACACATATTATGAGCTGGGTGATTGTCCATTTGATCTTTGGCTGGTTCAAGAACAACTTCACAGGTACCCATAACCTCATGCATTTTGCCTCAGTCTATCTACGCCATATGCTGACAACAACTAGACTTGCGTTTTCTAGTCTGAGAGTGGATGCTTATCTAAGTGTCCTTATGGATTATCCACCGTCTGTTCGTTATCAGGAGATCAGCATTCCCCTTCCAAAGTCTACAAAGCTATGGACTGCGGCAACCGATGAAGAAAGGCGAAAACTTCAATGGCATGAACCTGCAGGTCGCGAGAAAGCCTTGTTCTGCTTTCTCATGCGCGATCTTATTGATGCTAGCGAAGACCAGGCAGTCTCGTATCATCTCACTGATAATGACTATCATCTCGGACTTTGTTCCCTACAGATTGGTACTTGGGAAACGGCTCGCGAAGCTTTCTGTTGTTGTGATTCAGATGAGCTGATAACGGATCCGAAAAGAAGTGATCCAGTCCATCGATGGGGCTCCCAACTCAATCGTTGGCGTACAAGAATGGAAGATCATGTTCAATCGCACTCAGAGATCAACTCTACAGAGTTTGATCATGATCGTATATTTCCACAACTGAACCTCATACTATGGCATATATCGGCCCTCACAGTTCATGCGCCCCTAAAGCTCTTACAACGACAAGGGTGTTGCTTCAAATGTCGTCCTGGAGCCGGTTTGACTACACAAAGAACAAGAGCGCGTCTAAGTAGCTGGATGTTTTCTCCACACCCCCGTACCGCCCTTTGGAATGCTGGTCAGATATGCCGGCTGGCAGAAGATAATATTTCGAATCGCTCATCTAATACTGACCCTTTGCTCAATCCACTTGCAATACCTGGAATTCTTAAAAGCGCAATCGCTGTTTGCTCTTATACATATCATATTCGTGCTTGTTTCGTATGCACTAATGTATTAGGAGATTCGATCGATCTATTCAATGCATCTCACAAAGATGACATATTACAGAACTGGACGGAGCACGGAATTGGAATGGCTACCTGGGGTACGGAAGCAATTCCAGTTTGCCATTGTAGATTTAAGGATTTGGAAATGTGGTTTCGGGAGAGATTTGCGAGAGATCCAGGTGCCGATACACAATTCACGTCATTTCTTTCCGGCTTGGGCGAATAAAAGTTTGAGTTCTTTTTGCACTAAAAGCAAGTTCCCATTTTTTACGTCAGGAATGAATGGAAGAAAATACTGTAGATGTACGAAATTTTAATTTCATCTACCCTGGGGCCATATTCTCAAGGGAAATATTGGAACGCGTTGGTGTTTCACCCCATCTCGAGTGGCATGCTCAAGCTGGGGCTAAGAAAAGTCTAGAACGGATACCTCAAAGCGAGAACGCTGCATTTGGGCGGGCACTGCCTCCACGGGGAAGACGCAGATCTAATACTACATATCATGGAAGAAATGGCGTCGGTCTTGTACAAATCCATAGTTGAATTTCTGATTTTAAGAGTATGATTTTTATGCGATCGCAAAAATGGCAATTCACAATTCGAATGGTATTCTTATAGCGATAATTGCGACCTGTCTATGGGCGGTCATGGACGCTGACCACAGCTATACGTGAAACTAAAAATTCATATGAAAATATAAAACGATACTACCTATAGCAGTCCTACTCATAAGGTAGATGCCGATGGATGTTGTATATGAGATCATGGAAAATATTCTTGGTATGTTGTAATGATCTTGAAGTCCTTTAAAATTAGACGAGCCTTTAACGTTAGACGAGAGATGAGAAGACTTAGGCAGGTTTTCCCTTTGTATCTACATTCTCAGAGACGAGAACTCTAAGAAATATATATAGAGCATAATACAATTTACTCTCGTCTCTTTAGACTACGATTGAAACGTCTAGAGTTTCTCCACGGATTGAATATCAAATATATATACTCGCTCGTTTACTAGTTGATATCGCTAATATGTCAAACCCTATAGGGATATTCTATGATGTTGAAGTTAGACTATACTCCATCGCTTTCTACTACTCAAAAAGAATATCTTAGGAAAGTTGATATAATTTGATTAGTTCAGCGTCTAGCGAAGAAGAGTAGATTTTAAAGAAAAATATTAAAGCCCATGTCCGATGATCGTCTGATCAATCCTGATTCTAGCTGACAACATTTAGATTTCACTTGTTTTCATACACATCTTTTGTAGTAGAAGTCAATGATATACATAGTAGTATAGTCTTCACTAGTAGGAAATGCTTGGAAGATTCCCGAAGATGGCCGCCTCAAGATTACTTTCTCGAAACGCTCACTTCTTTCATTGAGTTCCTAAGTATTAAAATCTCTGTCAACAAACCTTGTTTTTCGTTTGAGGGTATTCAATGTTCTGTGGACATATTACTGATGATATCATGCAGCGAAACGACCTTAAAAATGTTGGAGGAAAATCCATAAAGAGGATAGAGATGTTCCAAATGGTTCAAAGGAGGGAGAACGAGATTCGTTGATATTTTTGATGATAAAACTACAAAGTTTTATAAAATCGACCCCGATGCTTCAAATATGACGGGAAGTGGTAATATCGCAAGATCTCCGATTGATTATAACAGTCAAAATCAAGTCATCAGCTTGTCTGGTAATAGTGCCCCACCACATGAGGTGTGGTCTGGTCCTTGGCGAAGAATTATGTACATGGTTATCCCAATCTTATCTTTCTCAATGTCGAAAATAAAAGCTCTATGTTATGACATCTTTTATAAGCTCAATTTGGGCTTCGGAGACCAGTTCAAGATGTCTGGTGCGAGATTTGAATGTTTCTTCGGTTTCGTCAAAACAGGGCATACCAAACCCTGGCTCGGGATTTGAAGATGGCTGTTCTTTAGATCTAAGATTCTAAGAAATTGTAACAATACGCGCTGAGAAGAGTGAAAGTGTTCCTTGGAATTCCTGGAACAATGGTGTTCTACACACCGAAAGCAATGATGTTTCAGGTAGTCGTACATCGGTATTGGCAACAAGAAAGTTACTGGAGAGCCAATATCACGTAAGTAAATAAACTTATCCGGGTAGGCCTGCGGGTGGGAGGGGGACATCCTCTGCATTTGTGTCGTTTCTGATTCTTTGCTTACATGAATTAATAATTACAAGCTACCAGCTTTCTAGAATGCCCATCGATATCTGACAGCAAATATTGGACGCCATTGGAAATGAATCCTGCCACATTTGCTCACACAAGTCATAGTATCCAAGATCTAAAAACTGCTTCCGGGGATATGCTATTCTGCGCATTCTCCCATGCGTATACCGCCATATCCGAGACCGCAAATCGCTGGAAGAAAATGCTGGAATGTTTCGGCCAATTTATTGGTGACAAGCTCGCATTCTTAGATCCTGAATATCACGACAAGTTGCTTTCCGACGACGAAGTTCTTTCGCGGTCCAAAAAGTATTTCTGGGCTGTCTCTGCGCTAAAGGGGTTCCGTACGAGTATATCACGGAACATCTTGCAGATCAAACAACTGTTAGAGCAAGAAACGAGCGAAATTACGACTGAAGAAGGGTTGGAGGGACTTCGACGAGTACGTGCCATGTTATGTAGCGAACTTCGAAAGATAGAAAATATAGCGTCGAAACTGGAGACCAAGCAGGAAGAAGCCACATATTTCAGAGATGGAGTAAGTTTACCTGATGTAAATAAAATGTTTGATTTATTCTGTTCATAGAGCTCTGCTAATTGCCATTTCTGCCCCAGATCATCAGCACGAGTTTGCTGGTGGAAACACAAAATTCTACTCACTTTAACCAGAACGTCAAGCTTCTAACAAGCATGAGCATTTTGTTCCCCGCTCTGTCTTTTGAGTTGTTGAAGCAATTGTGTGAGCCTTGCTTTTTCTAACAGGGCATTCGTGAGTTGCTTTGATAGACTTTCCTTTTCAATTCTCAGGATGTTAATAAATAACAAATTCAAAAATCAAAAATTCAATTAATCAATTAAAAATAATTTAATTAAGAATTTCGTATGGTAAGATACTCATTCTTAATATCAAATCTACTTCTTGGCTTACAATTTGTCAGTCTACATGGAATATCGATGCTTCCTTCGACTACCTGAATCTTCTTCTCGCGGTCAATATCCTCGCCGCTGCCACCTACTTTCTGGGTTACAATGCGCATTAACTTTTATTCATATTCCAAAATGCCTATGATAAATCTATCAAAAATACTCTGCAGGCAATGAAGAAGGATGAAGTAGCAAAATGGGCAACTAAAACATATGAATTGATAAAATACTTGGAGCTTTCAAAAGGAGCTCAAAAGCCTTCACATTGAATTTATCTTCATACGCATTAAGAAGGCTCTGCTGGTTACCGTGGGCTAAGCTCTCTCGAAGATATACTTCAACTGCTCGAACTGAGGTTCCGTGTCCGTTGAATTTCTTTTATTCAGGCCGGTGTCTTGAGGTTGAATTAATGGTCAACTCATCTTTCTAGATGTTAATTAGTCAATTCAATGCATGGATTTTACCTGTTTTTATCTTATCTAATTTGCGTATCAAATAACATATCTAACAAGACTTTACTTAAAGAATTTTGTGAGTAGAATTAGAAGCAGTAACCAGGTACATCAAATTCTACTTCAAATTTGTTACTGTACTCTTCTTCAGTTCTACGTTACTTTTCTTGCATAACGACGTTTTGACTTCTTCCTTGGAGTGTATTCTTTCCCTTGTCTTATCTGAATTTCACTTGTCATCTAACTTTTATCTGATGATTTATTTAGCATCATCAGTATTCTCTCTCTAGTTTCACTAACTAGTTTCCAGTTTTAAAAATCTCCGTACATTTCTCTTGTGCATGGATGGCTAGATGGGAAAAAAGAGATGGAAATGATTTTTGTTTGTGTTGAGCGAATACAATCGCGATTGAAGTTTCCAAAAGAAAAGCTTGATGTTAGGAACTTTCTAAATTTTTTGCCTTTTACTTATACGTGGGTTAGTTGCGGGTTACTCAAACCAACACTATCGGTCTCCTATTCGACCTCGCCAAATTTTCAAAGCCGACTGTGGATACGAAAATCGTCCATTTATCCATTCCTGCTCGCGAAACTTTTTTTTTAATTTTGTAGGCCGGATGATTCATCGAGAGACCTATATTGACCATTTGGTAATGAAAGTGATGGGTCGCATGGCTTTTCATATTCATTCATAGTGTCATTAGTTGCCACTTTTATTTTATTTTCACAAATAAAGAATTACTCTTATTCTAGAACTTCTCTACGGGAAATTCACAGAAAAATGTATGCGAAGTAGTACTGGTTGTTTTTTGCATTAACTTCACCTCGAATTAATTTGCTATTGACGAAGATCTATAACAGAAAATTTATAGACAGCAGCATTACACGTGTACTTCATCAGCATTCTTTTGGAAATCATTCGTTCATTTCTTTTCTGTACGATCGTTTTGTTTTCACAAATCTTCAATTGAAGAGTCATTCACTTGTCACTTGCTTAATCTTTAATCATGGTTGTTCTACCCGATCCCGATAGGTAAGACTTTTGTCCATTTCCCATTGCACCCTCCCCCCTCATCCTCGTAACTTCATCACTAACCTCTCACTCAGCGATAAATGGCCCTTCTTCGGGCACGTCTACTTACGACAGGATTCCCTTCCTTCATCACATCATTCGCGCCATGATAGGTCCCGCGATGAAACTCTGCGTCTCTGGAACCTTCATCTTCCTCTCGATCCACAAAAAGACCAGTTTAAATTTGTTCTCTTCCTGCAACGTCTCATGACAATGGTCGAAGAACATTATCGTAAACGCCACAGTTCTCAAGATTGGAAAGTCTCAAAGCCAATCGAAGATTGGTATCACCAAAGTATCCGCGATCTTTCTGGGTTAGGAGTCGATGAGAATCTCATGAACAGGGAGTGGAAAGAAGTAGTTCAGAAAGGAAATCGAGAAGCAGCGAGAAAAGAAAGGAAAGAGGTGAAAAAAGTACACTTGGAAAAGATGGAAAGAGAAAAGGACTATCGGCATCATCGATATCGTGGTGGTAGAAGAAGAAGATCATATTACGAACCTTCCGATTCCTCGTACGACGACGAATCATCAGAAGGTATAGTTTTCCATCACCATAAGCACAAACCCTCCAAATCGAAATCTCCCACCAAGAAAAAGAAAAAGAAAAAGATCATCCAAAAGGAACACCTAAATGGGTAATTTGTCCGCGTCGCTCAAAACACTGTTCGCGCGAACATGAAATGGTTAAATGTAATGGACGCTGCGGTCTTACGGCTTGTGTGGAAGATGCCCATCGTTGTCATAAAATATACATCGACTACGAATGTACGGATCCGGAATGTGAAAAGTGCAAGAAAATCAAGGAACAGCAGGAGGCGTGGGAAAAGAAGGTGGCGAATCCTACGCATGAGGAGAAGTGGGTGGATTGTCCTTGTGACAATCCGTGGTGTAGAAGAAAGGTTATGGAGATTAAGGAGATTCCGAAGCCGCCGAAGCCGAGATTTTATGGTACGAAGCCTTGAGGTGTGAAGAGAGTTTCTAAATTTCTGTTAATATGTGCATCCTGAGTTTCTATGAATATTTCGGAGTGTAGCGAAAGAAACTTATGCATCGGGTTTTATGGAATTTTGTATGGCGTATATTGATTATATTTTCTATACCTAGGAATCTAATTTGTATATAGAATGACATTTTTTTTTATTACGGCTTTAATTGTATAAAGAGTTAAAAAAAATTAAAAAAAGAATAAGCTTTACTTTTAGTTATTTAATTTGGTGATATTAAAGCTATTCAAAAGATAATCCCATAGAAGATACTCTTTATTTATTCTTATTTCTTTTTATCAATATTATTTTTAGAGACTATCAAGACTATATATAACCCTAATATTGAGCGCTCCGAAATACTGACGAGCTGGCTCGCCCCCGAAATTATTTTGGGTAGATAGAGGGCCAATGTTTCGATTAGGTTGGATGAATGTACATTCATAGTACGAGTCGATATGAATGATTGAATGTCCATTGTTTGAATTCATATGAATGATTGGATAATCATTGTATCAATTGACTTGAGTGAAGGAGCGAAAAGTGTCGACTGTGTCTATACGTCGTTTAAACACAGACATGACGTTATGTTTTCTCACCACCTCTCAATACCCATCTATGCACTAACCCCTCGGAATAAACCCACTACACATCAGAACACCCTCCACTTCCACCCCCGACTTAAAATCCCTCACGTCTAAACAACTCATCTGCCTTCCTCAAGCCCTCCTGAATATCCTCTCTCGTCAACCGAAATTCCGTTCCCGCTAACGCTCTATCCACCCTCGCAATACTTTCCGTCGCTTCTTGCTCATACAATCCTCCCAATCTCCACTTATCACAACAGCGTTGACAAAACATCTGAACGGGTGGACGTCGCATAATGATGGTTCCTGGCGCGGGCTTGCATGCGAAACTCATCGGGATGATTCTGTTGCGGTGGTACTGGGTGGGATAGGTGGGACAGCTGAGCCAGGGAGTAGGATTTAGGGCGGTGGGAAGGTGTTGGCAGAGGTAGATTACCGGGTTGCACATTTTTGGTGTTTGATTGGAGTTTGCTGATGATTGTTGATCTAATTGGATTTTCTGGGTTTCTCGATGAATGTGAAAGTTGTTCTTAAAGTATTGTTCTTTTGTATTTCGGTGCAGGAGGCATTTTTATAGATCCTTCACTATCCGTACCAAATGTTGAGATCAAACATACGGCATCGTGCTTGAATAGTGATTGAATAGCAGTAAGGAGACGTAATCAGGTATGCCGTATTCACATTGTAGAGCCTATTCCTTGAATCTCTAGCCTTAGAGTCAGCTAATAAAGCATTTGTGGATGTGATGAGAATTAAATCACTGTGAAGAATTGAATCATCGATTGAAACAAAACAGCGCTTATTTTAACGTTCGTAGACCTGAATGTAAAATTGATATTGGCTTGCAAATATTGGTAGCAGAATTCACTAAAAAGAAGCCACTTAGGTGTAATTTCATAAACAGAGGAGATTTGATTTCCTCATACGTCCAAATGCTCTCATCTGATCTATTTGCAAATCACACAACCACTACAAACACTTTACAAAGACTCACAATGTCCAAACTCATATATTTCCTACATCACAGCAACCAAGCCCCAATCAGCCTTCAACTATAATTTCGGGGCCAGGCAGCTCGCCAATGTTTCAGAACGTCTAATATTCCCTATAAACCTATTAAGAGTAGATATGAAATATATTTTTGATAGGGAAAAATAAGTTAAAGATTCAAAATAAAGCTTATTCTTTATATAATTGAATTTATAGTAAGATATTAAAAGATATTGTATAACTATCTATATACGAGTCACATGTCATACACAAATTGAATTCTAAATATAGAGAATACAATCAATATATACTATACAAAAATTCCGTAAAATCCAACGCATAATTTTCTTTCGCTATGCTACGAAACATAAACGACATCAAAAAGTAGTATCCATCCCCAATAGCTTTTTCTGGTATGTCTCTCAAATTCCACGATGAATTACCCGACTGACTGTCCCAGAAATAGCTAGTGATAGTAAAATTGATTTGGGTGGAAGTTTCTGGCCTCTTTTGCCAGCCGGGGAGAATGTGAATTATGATATAGGGAGCTGCGACGGGGATGATGAGGATAAGTGAGGCGAGTAAGAGAAAAATAGGTTCGAAATGTGTGGGGGATAGGCAGGTGAAGGGGCATGGGAGGGTATACTAAGTATAAATTTCCCTTTCTTTTGAGCTTGAATTCTCAAGGCCAGACGCTTGTCAATTTTGGCAGGGTCTTCGAAGATATCTAGGAGATATTGTTTCAATTTTTTGGTCTCGGACAGTGGTGTACAAGGAGCGCTTTCTGAAGGCATGAGAGTGTATTCTGATAGATCGGCAGCCGTGTCTACGTCGCAAGTAAATCGTCCTTCTACATTCGTATAACTCCTGAGCACGACAGCCGAGTTACCGAGCTTGCCTATTTCATCGTCGCTAGTTAAGCTTTCGCCTTCAACCTCTACTCGGTTGATAGATCCAACTAATCTATCTATAATGTACCGCGATTAATGGACCAGGAAGAAATTGCCGTATTGCCTACTGACCAAGTTTGCTAGCAGATGCATGATACAAGCAATCACATTAGGTCTTGCAGTCAACCCAAAGGCAGCGTATCCGTAACTATCCGTTTGTGAGCTCTTCAATTGGTTAAAAGACAACACAGATCGAGGTTGTTCCCAAATCGTGGTCTGGAAGCGTTGATCATGGTGAAGAGATTTTTAATGGAGTATCAAAGCATACTATGTACTTATTTGCGAGAAGTGATCTGGAAATTGGAATACGTAGTGTTGAACTGTGTGGGTGTATGAACAGATTAAGATACCCACTAGCACTCTGTTGGGTATCAAGGAAGAAAGCCAGAAACAAAACCGGACAGACTCCCTCGGCTCGAAAGCAAAAGAGCAAAACAGGTCGACAAAGCGAAACAGGAAGTAGCGTATAGAGTTATCATTGAAGCAAAAACTTCAAGGTGATCATTAACAATATACATACATATACACTTCTTGGCAATCACACAGTAGTCAATAGCAACACGCAAATTATATGATTCCCAGTCTGACAATTCATTAAACTTATGCTTTTCACAAATGTCGAAAAAGAGAGAGTAGAGATCTGGATGAAGAGTGAGGTAGGTAAGCATGGAAGTATTTCGATAGCTTGAGGTTTAGGGCTTGACTTGGGGTTTGGTTGTCATTTATTGTAGCCCGGTTCCAGATAACAAGCAAGAAAGCAAGCATTAAAAAATCACGGCATTACAGAACCATCAATCAGCCTTACGGAGAAAGCATTGAAACATCACAACAAGCATAGCATACACGATATAGCATCTAGAATACCATTCATCACTCTCATGAACCCTCACTGATCCATGCATCCACCGTCCACCATCCACTCACTCCCTAAAAATAGAAAGCGCAGAAATGAAAAAAAAGAAATCTCCACTAAATTCCCTCTCCTCCGCCCCTCCACCAACCAATCACATGGAAAGAAAGATAAAACACATAATTTTCTTTCCTCTGCTTTACCTTACCTTACGAGTACATAGATACCAATCTGCCTCGTCTCGTCTTATCTCATCTTATCTCAAACAATGCCCTCTTGCTTGCTTGCTTGCGAGCTTGCTTCAGCTCAACTAGGATACGATTGTTTGAGCTCTGGAAGAAGTGAAGAGTGGGGATTATGGGATTGATGGAATTTTGATGAGATATATTTTACGGTTGAAGATAAAATACAGTACTGTACTATTTAGTGAGTTTAAAAAAAGAAATACAAAAATAATAGTACACGTAGAAGAAATTCTTCCTTAATTTCCTGCTCTTGCCCACCCACCTATTTACCGCTAGTCCCCACCGGAATTTATCCAGCCAATTTGAATTTTGAAGGGGTTCCCCCTTTGAAGTTTGAAGAAGGGATACTCGAGTATGGTATATACATAGTAAAAGTTCCTCTACAGTAAAACCTCTCTATAAGTGTTGGAACACGTGATTAGGAACATGTCACGTTCTCCCCCACTTACGCACTTCGTGCGTATGTGGGGTAAAACGCGTATATAGCTTTAGCAATGCCCCCTTCGTATGAAGGGGGCAGACAGAATGATAATACCTTTTACCCTATATGCTTTACGTGTATACACACCTTACTAAGTCGATCCAACAATAAGGATCCTCCTTATAAGGATAATCTATTTATAAGGATATATTTTTCGCTCTCAAAAATTTTCAGGGCTAAAAAAGGCCTATATCCTTAAAACCCTTCTATTAGAATTTTCTTATATTTTTCGGTTTCAGGAGTACGCATATTCTTATTAGGCCAATAGAATCCTTAGGATACACTGATGATTTTTAATCACTTTTTATAGAAATAAAAAAAATTCCGAAATTGTTACGGAATATAACCCGATCGGGATGAATCGGGGCTAATCGGAAGCTAATTATTATCAGGTCGGGATTAGTTGGATATCTTTATATAAGAATATCTCTATATATTCTTAAAAAAGACTATAAAAACCGATATTCTTATAGAGAGGTTTTGCTGTACCTCTTTTCTCTTCCACCTCCCTTCCACCTTCCACTCCGACCCACATCCACATTTACATCTCCATCCACACACGCCGAGGAAAATCTTCTCCCTATAAGGTTATAACTTATCAGAACTATGAAGTATTACTCCAGAGTGGAGTTGGAGTATTCATAGCTCGTATGAACACTATTACCTCTATATACAGCCACTACCTACTACAATAACATAGTATAGTGAATACTCATAAACATAGATCTAAATAGAATTAATCTGAAATAGAATGAAATCAAAAACCGAAATGAATATCGTAATCGAAAGATATAATTATTTCCAAGTATAGAAGTAACCTTATAGTTCGTAGACAAGTATCGAAAAAGAGAGAGGGAGTCTAGGATTCGAGGGTTCGAGGGTTCGAGGATTTCAGAATGAAATAATAGGAACGAGGAAAACTTGCTTCGTTCGAGAGGTGGATTCGCTCGATTGGGGTATCGTCGAGTCTGTCTCGAGTCTGTAGAGTGACTGTTATCTATCTCGTTTATTTAATAATAGTTTCGAGTATGTTTTATTGTATATAAAATAGATATCAGGATATAGATTTCGCGAGAGAGGGGGATGAATGATAAGGGTATTGTAATAGTAGAGTAAGTTGTAACGGGAAAAAGAAAGTAAAGAAAGTTTTTACTTCTCGTTCTAAGGATTGGATTGTTACTATTCATGCAGGTGGTGAAAGTTATCTAGTTCGAGTAGTTCGGACTTTATGTTTGAGGGGAAAATGCCGTGTCACGTGAGGGGTAGACATGACATGGTGGATTCGAGTTCATACTCTGTACTCGAACATTATGTTTGAGGGGAATATGCCATGTTATGTCACGTGTAATGCTTCGGTCCCGAAGAGAGTTTGGATTTTGGATCTAGAATGATGGATGGATGAATAATGATGGATTATCGTTGAGGTTTTTGATTTCATTTGGATAGGCGAGATACTACTAGGTATAGTTACTAGGACGAGTCCCTACGATATGATAGGGATCTAAAGTATGAATCTGAAGTATGAATCTGAAGTATGAATCTGAAGTATGAATCTGAAGTATGAATCTGAAGTACGAATGGATGGATGGATTTGATTCATGTATATCGTACGAGTATGTTATTTATTTCTTTATTTTATGGTATAGTGAGTAGAGTATAGAGGGTTTAACCTTAACTTGAATAGGAAATATATCCTGGGGCGCAGTAAGGAAAGATACTGGACGATTGTTGCCACGCGTTGGTTGGCGTAATGATGGGTGGATGGGTTTATGTGAGTGTAGTGTGTATCGGAGTGTGATGTGATGTGATGTAATGTGCCTGTGCCTGTGCCTGGGATCTGAGGAGGTAGTTTGATGGGAGATGGAGATGCTGATAGAGATGAAGCTGGGAATGGGAATGGGAATAGAAATGGGAATGGAAATGGGAATGTAGAGAGGTGGCTTTGAATGTTTATTTGGTTCTTTGAGTAGCCCGAGTTCTTGGATTGCAGGTGGGGATGAATGAAGGATATGGGGCTGTGTATGAAAGGTATGAGAATTCGAGGATTGATTATGATATAACATGATATGAGAATGAACGGATTTGACGGATCGGATGTGATGTGATGTGTGTGATATGATGTGATATGGATAGCGGTTGGTAAGTTTTTGTATATAGTACGGAGGAGGAGTTGCTGGTTGGTATATATCGTATATGAAAGGAATGAAATACGAAGATTTAATAGCACTCTATACAATGTACTTTGTATATCTTCAATTATATATATAATACATTCAGACTAAGTATACGATAATAATAAAATAGATGTTAAAGTCTCGATATATATAGATAGATAGATATATTCGAAGGATTAAATAATATAATATAGAGTTTTGTATCTATCTAAAGGGCTAGATTTGTTTATATTTATATTTATATATATATTGTAGACAGATATTATTGAGAGGACGGCGGAGAGATCTCTCTTTCATATTTGAATAATGTTGAATTTGATAGTTAGAGATAGATGAAGATGTATTCGAGTAGTAAGTACTCTTATCGTTGAGGACATGTACTGACTGGTATTCTTTAAGAGTTCCTTTTTTAAAGTTCTCTATTGTTTCTTTCCTGATCTGATAACTTGATGGTCTCGAGATGATATACTCAGTATCACACTTGTATCACTCATATCGATTATGAGATATCCAATCATTAATTTTACTCACTCTGTTCTCTTACTGGTATGATATAATGATACAATAATACTGTACAACATATCATCGTCAACGAGTACGCATACTTTACGATGATACTCTTTCCTTGAATTATTGATGTGATATATAGTGGCTTATCAAACTCCTACAAAGTATAGTCAGTCCATTCAATCTGATCTACCAATACTCACTGCCCTCTCTCCTCTCTACCCTCACTGTCGCTGTCTCTCTATTCTACATATCATCATACAATACCTATCTATATCAAGAACGACTCTCCAAACCCAAATCACAAAAACTACCCAATCGAGCTACGCACCCTCCCATAGCCGATCCTCCGATCCCCGAGGTTTATTTACATCCATGGACGTTGATGAGCCAATCACATGATTGTATTTTGATGAAGAACGCGCGTTCAATTCATTTTCTGCCTCCCGTCTGGATCCAAGCCACTTGATTGCTGATTGTGGTATTGGTATTGGTATGGATTGGTATTGATATTGGTATTAGACTGGACTGGCACTGACATTGACATTGACATTGACAGTGATACTTGGATCTGGGTAGGGAAGGCAACAATTTAGAAGGGAAGGCAACAATACTACACTACGCCCCGACACCAATCCTATCCTGGCGCTTCTACCCGTTGTCTAGTGTTTGAAAGCAACAAGTCGCATTCTTCTTCATCAATTCCTCGTAACAACTCTGGAAAACTTGGATTGATTTATCAATTCTATTTCTTTATTCATCTATTTATTCATCTATTTCATTCATCAATAACATAAATCATCAAATCACGGGAGAAAAGATATCATCTGGAGGAAAAGAAAAAGCGTTTCAATATCATCTTCGTCAATTCGAATTCGAATCTAACAGATCAATCACTCACTCACTCACTCACTCACCACTTCATCAAATCCATCAACAACTTCCTCCTCCTCCCCCTCTCTTCCATCGCAATCATGAAGTCCGAATCAACAATCTCAACTCCTCAAGTCAGTTGTTTAGATCCTCTCGAATTAATCGATTACACCGAATATGAAACCGTATCATATCATTCACCATCTCTCTCACCATCTTCTTCAAAATCACAATTCGTCCCAACTTCCGTAAGATCATCCGCAGTATCTACCCCAACCACCTTACCTTCATCAAATCAACCAACTCTCTCCGGTCCAAGTCATCAATACGATCTCTACCGACAACAAACCGGTATTCCACAAGGGGCTATCGCAAATACGTTGGCAGTCAATGAAAACAATGGTCACATCAACCGATACAACTTTCAAGATCCGTCATACTTCTCGGCCATGAGTCCAAGTGAAGAATTTGTGGATTTTGGAACGGCGCCATCTCGTACACCATTCCACCCATCAGACGTGGACATGGAACAAGATCCAGCCTTCTTCTACCCCGAACAAAACTTTGTTGACCCAAGCAATATTGGATCTCAAACCTTGCCCGTCGGAAATGTACTACCAACACAATCTAGTCACGTCGGTCGTCTTTGGCCTGGTATGCATCAACAACAAGCGGCTCTTGCAAAAGCTCAAGCTCAACAAAAGCAACAACAAGCGATCATCGCACAACAACGTCAAAATGCCATGGCGGCAAATGGTCAACAACAAAGACAGCCACAGCAACAACGTTCAAGAGCACACACGGGTACCGACCCTCTTGTCGAGGAAAAGATCTCTCAATTACTCAACTCGATGAGACAAAGCAGTGTCGTTACTGATGGTGATGATGGAAATTCTCAAAATATGACGCACGTTCATCGTATGCGCAAGGAAGAAGAAGATATGGATGAAGATGAAAGATTATTGGCTAGTGAAGAAGGAAAGAAACTTAGTAGCAAGGAGAGAAGACAACTTCGAAATAAGGTGTCAGCTCGTGCTTTCAGATCAAGAAGAAAGGGTAAGCATATTTTGATGATGAAACTAGTTCCAATCCTAACATTCTATAGAATACATCAATCAACTCGAAGGTGAAATTGCTGTCAAGGTTAATGAGAATATGGATTTGAAGTCGCAAAACAGAGCTTTGATGGAGGAAAATACTCGTCTATCAGATCTTACAAGAATGCTTCTTTCTTCACCTGCATTCTCTGGTTTCCTCGATACTTTATCTTCCAACCCAGCTACTCAACAAGCACCACCTCCACAACAAGCTCCTATTCAACATGAACAACCAAGACAAGTTAGAAAGGATGTCAACCCATATGGTGCTCAACAACAAATGCAACAACAACAACATATTGGTATGGTCATGATTCCAGAACAAGCTATGGATTTTGCTATGCTTGATATCAATGCCGATGGATTTGGTTATCAACCACAAGTTTATTCCGTCCTTTCTATCCCAGAGACTGTGATCGATTCATCAATCCTCTCCGGAAAATCCTCAAGCCTCGTCGATTCATTACAATCTGAAGATGAGAAAGTAGAACTTCCAATTGTTGAACGTCAACCAGTTCATGAACTTGCACCATCAGCTATTGTTGAGGAAATTGTTGATGAAGAATTTGATGCTGATCCAGCATTTGCTCTTTTCGCTGAAGACACCTCATCATCTTCAGCACCATCAACTGAATTCAATCTCGATATCGATTTCTCTACTCTTGGCCTCAACAAACCTTCTCAATTTGAACTCGTCGTTCGTGATATTGAAAGCGAAAAATTAGTTTCAACTAATGCTTTCAATAGAGCAACTAGGTTATGTAATAACTTGGATTCAATGATGGATAGATTAGAAGCAATGTTGTTGTAAAGGGGGACTGAGTTTAGAGGTTGAATAAAGGAGGAAAATCTTGTATTTGTTGCTGCGGTTTAGCGTTTCTTTTGGAAGTGTCGACAATTTATTATATCTTCTTTTGTTTGTTGTTTCTTATTTTATATATATTTTATCTTTTTCGTTTATTACCTGGTGGGATTTTTTGGTTTGTTTGTTGGGGGACCTGGATCGGTGAGCTGGTGAGGCTTATTTGTGAAGGATGAAATGGATAGAATGATATAAGAAGAGGGGAAGGATAGGGAGTGGGGTTGGGCTAGTCTAGGCTAGGTTGGGCTTACAACAGAGATGAATTCATCTTTATTCTCGAGATGAAGATGAGATTGGGAATTTGGATGTTTGGCCTGGATTGAATGGGATGGAATGGGATGGGATTGAGGGAGGAATTAGCAGCAATAGTATATTGATATAGGGATTCAGTTGAGATAGAATGGGAATTTCAAGTATTATGACTTTTATCTTTGTGTTTGTCCTTGTGTTTGGTTTGTTTGATTAACGTGGTTTATCAGTGCGTGGCCCATATCAGTGGGTGGCCCACTTTCACCTCAATTCGACTCCTCATTTCAACACGCGTTTTATCAACAACCCACGATGAATTCGAATAATAAAGAAGCCTATATATTACTCGCTATTACAGCTATTCAGAAAAATAAAAAGCTAAGTACTCGAAAGACTGCAATATTATATAATATCCTATAATCAATATTACAACATAGAATTGATAGTATACCTCCTTATACAGAAATTCAATCTAAATCTCAAAATCTCTTGGAACTAGAAGAGGAAATCATTATTCAATATATAATTGATATGAATTCGAGAGGTTTTGTATTTAAACAAAAGGGAATAAAAGATATAGCGAATTATATTCTTGAATCTCAAAATGCAAAAAGAATTGGAAAGCTTTAAGCTTATCGATTTATCAAATATCATATAGAGCTAAAGATGTATTTTAAATATATTTATAACTTTCAAAGAGTTTTCTATAAAGATCCTATACTTATTGAAAACTGGTTTCAATTTATATCGAATATGCAAGCGAAATATAGTATTCTCGATTGCGATTATGGAACTTCGATGAAACAGACTTTATAATGGGAATGATAAGTACTGATATAGTTGTTACTGATGTTGAGAGATGTGGCAAAAGTAAAGCTATATAGTTAGGCAATCGAGAATGGGCTACAGCGATCATATGCGGCAATAGTGAGGGGGATACTATACCTCCATTTCTGGTAGTTCAAGGACAGGTGCATCTTTCCAATTGGTATATAGAAACCGATCTTTCTGTAGATTGGGCTATTAAACCTATAAGCAATGGGTGGACGAATAATGAGACAGGATTAGAATGGTTGAAACACTTCGATAAACATACAAGAAATCGAATTAAGGGCAAATACAGAATGCTAATACTAGATGGGCATAAAAACTATGAATCAATATTATTCCAGAATTATTGTAAAGAGAATAATATTAAATGTATGTGTTTACCATCATATTCAAATCATTTAACTTAGCCTCTTGATATTGAATACTTTAGTATCTTAAAATGAGAATATGATATACAAATTGAGAGGTTTATAAGAGCACATATCAATTATATCTTAAAGGTCGAATTCTTTATAGCTTTTAAAGCTATATATCAACAATCAATTACAAATCAGAATATGAAATCAGGGTTTCGAGGAGTAGGATTAGTTCTATTCGATTTTGAAGTAGTGCTTTCTAAGTTAGATATTCGAATCTATATATTTACTCCTCTTCCTTCCAATTCAGAATCTTGGATCTTTCAAATACCTCACAATCCTACAGAAGTGCTTTTTCAATCAATATTAGTTAAATCTCGAATAACTCGTTATCAATCGAGCTCTCCTATACCTTTATTTGAGACTATACTAACTTTAGCTAAGGGTATAGAGAGATTAGCATATAAGAATACACTTTTGAGTGCAGAGATTTATATACTTCGAAAGGCAAATGAGGTATTAAGTAAATATCGACATGCAAAAAAAACCCAATTATATTAAGGAGGAGTACTTACTGGACAGGAAGCTGCAGATATATTATCTTAACAAAAGATTGATATCCAAATTCGACACGATAAGCATCAAAATAGAGGAAATTCCAATACGAAGGCATCCTCTAGTCGATACTATAGCAAGTATGGAAAGACAGGTCATAATACAAGAACCTGTAAAAATGATGTAATAGATCCTAGATTATTAGATTTATAATAGCTTTAATCAATTGATTCAAAGATTGTTAAGAAATATGAATTTGAAAGTATAAATTGAGGTGAAAGTGGGCCATCCACTGATATGGGCCACGCACTGATAAACCACGTTATGAGTTTTATCTTTGTATTTGTATTTATATGTTTGAGTATTTGTATACTTGAGTACTTGTTGTATACTTACTTACTTGCTTACTTACTTGCCTCTATACAAACAAAAAAACAAACAGAAATTGCATATCCCTTTCGACGTCTTTTTTGATAAATGATAAATTCATTTTAAAATAAATATTGAAATTTGAAAAAAAGAAAAAAAGCAAACGAAAATTTAAATTTAAGTTTTCCTATATTGATATACCTAGGTAGATTAATAAGTAATTTTTATTATATAGATATTAGTAATATCGAAAAGAGATCTTGATTGTTCTTTAAAAGGTCTTTTCTTTAGAATAATGATTAATTTCTGTTTTTTTTTTTTTTTGTTTTTTTTGTTTTTTTTTTATATATCTAGGTGTCACGGGGTGACACTAAGCCCTTTCTGTCCTGTCCTGTCCTGTCCTGCTATATATGTGAGAGTAAGGTAGAACTTCCAGTTCTACCTCCTAGTCTTTTGGGCGTTTAGCTCAGCGGTAAAGCTTCTGAATACTCCCAGAGGTGATCCCGTGACACTTCCTTTCTGAAAAGCTCACCCTCGAGTATACTAATAGTATTCTAAATATGGTTTTTCAATCCAATTATATTATAATCTATATTCTCTATTACCACTAATATCTGATTTATAGTTTCAATACTAGTTCCAATATTGCTTATAATATGATTTGTAATATTGTTGATTGCTTTGTGGAAGTATGTATTTTGTAATTTCATTGCTTTTGTGAGAAAGCTTTGAAATCAATAGAAAAAGGTTTTGAGAGTTGTTAAAAGATAAAATAAGCAAAAGAGAGGAGATCCGCTTGAAATACATCTCTTGTTGATAATGTCAATAGAGTGGTGGAAGTATTGGTGGAATGCGGATTGGTTTGTGTTGGTATCACCATGGGGATGGTGAAGACAATATAGTACTATGGTTCACACTATTGTAATATTGCTTCAGGTTCTAAAAGCTAAAGGCTATGAAACGTACAATATAGTGCAGGGGTGCTAGCGCATGCGCTAGTGCGGTCATATAATCCCTGTCCCAATACTGGCGACTCTCTAAAGTCGTTGTATCGTGTTTTTTCTAGTTAATATTCTTTTCTCAATGTAACCATCTATACTACTAATCTTTTTCAATCTATTTCGTAACCTTAATCTTTATAATGTTATTATCAATCAAATCCTTTAGGGCTTGATATGGCTTAGATTTAATTATTGTATCTGCTGGGTTAGATTCTCTATTAATCCACTTAATCTTTATAATTTTTTATTTCTTGTATATTTTCGAATTGTTATTACATTAATTATTAGTCTCTTTTCAATAATTATACTAAGCTTTGTGAGATAATTGTATAATAATTTCGAGTTGATATATATAACTAATAGTATCTTGTGATTTAGGAAGATCTGTTAAGTATACCTTTGATTGCTATACTAATATCAAAGCCCAAAACTATATTGTAGAGCTCTAATGCTAGTATACTTCTAATAACTCTTTTATATTTGATTAACAATCAATAAATGATATTAGCTCTATTGAATTTGTTTATTAAAACAATAATATATCAATCTAAAAGGATAAATCTTTGTTGTTAGTAAAGGATATATTTATAAATATAATTAATTTAAAAGAATTCATATTAAATAAAACAAATTGTAATCCTCTCTCTAAATTATCAATTTGCTATTGGATATATTTATTAAGAGTATTAGTATCTTCTTCTTTTGGTTAATTATTTATGCTGTATATGATAAGTCAAAAGCTGCCATTAATTAATATATAATTATTATGTATACTCCTCGAGTATATTGTGTAATATACTAATCTTTTGCTATCACCAACTTTCTAAACTTGCCATACATACCTTGTATATCAGATAGTTTTGATTTGATTAGATAAAGGTTTTCGTATTACTTTTTCTAATTAAGATAAATCGTGCTATTATCCCATTAAGTAATCAGATTATTATTGAATTTAAGTGGTATATCTGGTATAAGTATTTTATACTCTTTATCATGAAATTTGTGTTTTTGAGTTTAGCCTACTTACAAACTATAAAGACTTTATTAGCTATGATAAATATATTATCCGTTTATAATCCAATAATACCAAATACTATATTGTTTTTAATTGTATACAATAAATATAGATTGTAGGTTGACTATATTATCTTGAAAGCATTAATGTAGTGCTTGTAGTAAATACTAAACCAATGATTGTCTGCTTCCGGAATATTATATAATAGTTGTATAACTTGCAGGATAAAACCTTTTGGAATGTCTATTTCTGGTAATGGTTGAGTATAAAACTTTCAAACTAAGTTCGATATCGATTGTGTATATATTTATATAATGTTGTGAATACTTATAGTTATCTTGTTCTTGAATAGTATCACTATTATTATCAGTATAATATATTGACTGACGTGTTGTATTGTTAGCGATTATATTAAAACAACACCTTTTCCTTAATCTTTTTATACTTGTATAACCAATCAGGATTTGGGAAATGCTTTGTTAGTTTTTTCATTCTTAATCTTATCGATAAAGTGAGAGTTAAAGATCCTTATACTTGTAGGGATATCTGTAATCTTTATAAACTGGAAAACACTGTTTTCTATAAGTTCATCGACTTCTTTTCGTTTTGATTTTATGAAAATTGTTAATAATATGGTATCAGTAATTGTTGTATAGCATTCAATATATTATATATTGTTAGACTCGTTTTTATTTAATATAAAGATTAATAAATCTAATGGATATTTTGTAGATTCAGTATCTTTTCTTTTTATGAAAAATATTAATTATATTGGGATTATTATTTGAGGGATTTATTGTTATTGAGATCAAGAGTTTTTGGATATATTCAAAAGGATCTCTTCTGGATTCCTATTCCTGGTGGTAGCTGGTGAGGGGGTAGATATAACTTTACCAGATTTTGGTAAAGTGTTTTTATTTGTACTAGGTATAGTAAGTTATTCTTATTGCGTCAATCCAGTTTATACAAATGGTATTTGTACTAATTCGATAGGTGGTTGAGGTTGATTCTAAGGCCGATTCTATATATTCTCTGCATAAGGTTTAACCTGAATAGTATGGAATTCTGTTAATCCGCTTAATAGTTGTATTATATATATTTTATCTTTTATATTCAATAAATAATATGGTCCCATCCATTCCTTATATTCTCTTTATATCCAAATCTTCAAATTGATAGGTAAATTGTATAAAGCTATTATAGATAATCCATTTCGCTGATTTAAAGTATTAGATACTTATTGTGTAGCTTGTAGTTTATAAATCTTATTTATTACCTTTGTCACGGCGCCAACTATATGATCTGTAGTTGCCTTTGTGCCTCAGGCATAGAATACTAGTGCGCCCTACTTTCTATAAATAGGGCTTCATTTTCCATAGCTCTTTTACTCTTATAATATAATATAAGTCTTTACCTATACTATAATAATTTATATTATTATCAAATAAATTATTATAGTTTTATTTTTCATTTTATTTTCAAAGCCTTATCGACACCTTGTCCCGATTGCGTTGATCGTATTCACTGTTGATTCATTGTACACCTTGTTATCAATGTTTTGAGCCTCAAAAAACATCAAAGATAAATAAACAAGCATCTGTATTAGAAGCACCTATATCTAACCTATCTCTACAGTTCCTTTCTTAAACTATATTCTCAACTTCGTTGAAACCAATATCTCTTCCTTTACAGATCTATTCAATAACCCAAATGCTACACACTTCGCTGCTGCTCAAGCTATGTTTAAATCAATCGAATCGATTGTGGGCTCATTATAAACCCAAACTACCACTATTCAGGTTCAAGCCACTAATGCTCAATTAAAGATTATTGAATTGAAAGATATAATTGAGATATTGAAGATTGCTGTTTGCAATAATTCACAAGCTTTATTTTATTATAAATATCTCGCTATCCCCAAAAAGTTCAGTAGTAATAAGCAAGATATTGCAAAGTATTAAGATTAGTATACGACTTTTCGTAGTATAATCAATCACTGCTTAACTACGGATTACAAAATGAATCAGAGTTTCAGAAAATCATATTTCTTGTTAGTTTACTTTCTGGCTTTGTTTATACAAACAATCAGATATACTTTGATACAATCACAGACAACGCATATGATTCCAATCTTTGGCCTTCTGGATAGCACATTGTAGTAAACATCTAGTATGAATTAAACAAACAATACTAGATTCTAGATCTCTTACACAAAGCTTCCATAGATTACAATAAATATAAAATAAAGAAGACTCTATTTGATAACTTTATTACCGAATTCAAGCAGTTCGCTATCAAATGTAAGAAGACTATTGAATAACAAGTTGCCGATCTTAAACTCAAAGTCTTATAAAAACTAATCGATACTTTAGTTAACCGCCCCAATAAACCTTCTGCCGCCATATCGATATATGAATAATTTAATAGCAAGATATCTACAATAATTTAAAGAAGAAGATTCATCTTGATAATCAATACAAAAACCAAGACACCAACTTCAGCAATCAGAAAAAAACCCAATAAAAAGAAGTCTGCTATTGTTGTTATAATATCTACACCTAATCCCTCTAGAGATTCTATACAATTAGATACTACTTGCTAAGACCAGCGACCCTTATTACATTACAATAAAGAATAATATCTAAATCTTAACCTCTGCCTTTATTACAAAAAGCCCGGTTATATCAAATTCAACTGCAAAGAAAAGCAACACAACAATGCAAAATATAATACCAATTCAGAAATTATACAATACCCCGATCATCCCCCTACTATAAACCGACATACTCCAAATGTCCACCGTTTTCCTGTTACCAATCATCATCACAATCTCGAACCCTATCGCAATGCTTATAGCCCTACTTACCAGAATACATTTCCGCCTGCTAATTGTTTCCCGACTGCCATAGCACCATTTCGATATGCCTCTCCAGTCCCCCACTAATAACAGAGATCTGGGCGGATTTGTTGAAGACTCTATATATTCGAATGATAGCGGAAATTCAATTCCCCAACTAAATATATTAAAAGATTAATCTCGATTCATAATCGCGAATCGAGATTCTTTATAAAAAGTTTGCCTTTATGGATTAAGAGATTAATTATATCTAGGGATTCTTTATATCTTAGAACAATAAATAACAAATCTCTTAAAATCTCAACAGAAATTTTTCTTACATCTAACATAATTATTCTATTTATTGACTTAATAAATAATAGAGCTATAGAATATAGGTTTATAGATTGTCAAGGTACGGGTAAAGACTTATATTGTACCATAAGGGTAGAAGAACTATGGAAGAGTGAAGCCCTACTTATAGGAAGTAGGGCGCACTAGTATACTGTACCTGAAACACAAAGGCAATTATAGATCATATAGTTAGCGCTGTGATAGTATTCTCTACTCAAGGTGATCGGTCTATAATCATAATACTAATTGATTTTTTAGAAAACAAAATAACACTAAAATACTCTAATTTCTATTATTGAATTAAAATAAACTTTCTTGGGAGTAGTAATCAATTACCGGAGCTTTTTAGGTTTGCCTCGGCCTCGATTCGGGGGTACACTTAGTATAAATACTAGTAGGGGATTAGAAGTAGTAGATCTTTTGAAGCCTATCTAAGTAGACAGTTCTAGCTTATCTGGATTTGCTAAGTGGAAAGCAATAATCATATCTTCCTGGTCGCGAAGGTCTTTAGTAGATTGCTAAGATACTAGGTGATATTTCTATTTGATTTGATAGTGAAATCTATCCTCGTTATAATAGTCAAATAGTTTATCGAATTCCCACTACTCGATTTCCTTATTCATTTCGTTATCTCTTTCTAAAATACAGCCTTGGTTTCAGCAGGATTCGGCTTTGTTGATTGCTTCTTGATCGGCTAATCCAGATGAACAATAGAGTGGTTGGAATAATGAATTGTGGAATACTAGAAAGATCTTAAAACTAATAAGGAGCTAAAATAGACAGGCTTGTTTATAAACTTTTAGAATCTTATAAAAACCATTCCATTTGTTATTACCTTTTTCATCGGGCAATTAATTTTCATATTCTTAATACTAATCTATACTTTGTTACCTTCTTTATATAGAAAGGTGTCGGTACGAGTCTTGTTAGCATAATCTTCATATTTCTGAATGGATTGAATGACTAAAGCTTTCAATTTTGTTAGGATAATATCAAATCGATCTGCAATCTCGTTGGCCTTTAGGAACTCGCGTTTGCATTAATATAATAGGTTTGGGGGAACAGATGAAGAGGGCTTAACGCCAAAGCATGGGTGAAAACCGTAGTTAGCGAAGAATAGGGATATACCGGTAGTTTCTGAGGTGGTATTATTAAGCGTAAACTCTGCGAGTGGAAGTTAATTATATCAGTTATCTTGATGAAAGTTTATAAAAGCCTGAAGATATTGTTTTATTATAGCATTAATCCTCTTTGTTTGTTTATCGGATTCAGGATAAAACGAGAAGGATTGTTTCAAAATGATTGATAAACATTTGGATAAATGCTTCCAGAATTCTGATATAAATTGTAAACCTCTATCGAATACTATATTGTCAGGTGTATTGTATAAGCAATAGACTTTTTTGACAAACCGATCAGCGAGCTTCTCTATAAACAGTCCTATAACCGGGATAAAATAACGCATTTTCGTTAGGCGGTAGACAATTGTAATAATATATTAATACTTTTTGCTATAGTATTTACTGATTAATAGTAATGTAATATAATTAATGGAAATATTGGATCAGGGGCGGAATAATACTAGCAGGGGTTCTAGGAATCCAGATACAACAAGACGGGAGACTTTGGTTCGGAAGCAGAGTTGACAGGCTTGTACATAAGTTTCGATTTCCCTTGATATATTAAGCTATTAGTATATACAGAAAACAAAATCAATAGTTTTAATTCAATCAGGATATCCTACCGGACCAATAAAGTGTATTCGGTATATGATCTGGGTGCAAAGCTTAATGGAAAGAAAAACAAAGAGGTGATTATAATAGAAAATTTTATTATTAATTAATCTACAATCTTAAAGAACGATTCAAAGGTCTTTTCGGATTAATAGTGGCCAATGGCGAGCAATTGAGTTCTGAAGTGTTTTACACATAATAATAACCAATTCGGATAATTTGTATACTTTATTGATAAGATTGTTGATCGGCTTTTCAATATCAAGAATAATTATACTTATAGGTATTGTAATAAGGTCAATATTGTTATTTATTTGTTAAATAAAGTTCTTGAATATAATAATATCGAATACTCTTTTCAGAAGAATTATTTATAAGCGATTCTTGATTTGGTCATTATTAGGGTTAGTGTATACAGAGCGATCTTCTGCTTTTCTATTCAATACATCAGGGCGAACTGCTTTAAGACCCGGTCTGTATATAATACGAAAGTTGAAATCAACTAGGAATTCAGCCTATCTAGTTTGTCTTTGATTCAACATCTTTGTTGATATAAAGTACTCTAAATTCTTATGATTAGTAATAATCTCGAACAACTTTTGAATTCCATATAGTTCAGGTTTCCATTTTTTTAAGAACTTGATAATAACTAGTAGTTCCTTATTATAGATCTTATAGTTATATTCGGCAACATTATGTTTTGAGGAGAAGTATGCAACCGGGCGTAGTCAGCCCTCATCATTATATTGAGAGAGTACTCCGCTCACAGCCCAATCGGAAGCATCTGTCTCGACAACTATATAGCAATAGTGATCAAACATTGCAAGAACTAGAGTGAAGGCAAAGGCATTTTCAAGTTTTCAAAGACATTTTTTTGATCAGTAATTCAATTCCACATATTCTCTTTCTTTAATAGATAATTTAAAGATTCCATAATTTTAGAAAAGTTGTAAATAAAGTATCAATAGAAATTAACAAACCCTAAAAAATATTAAAGATCTTTTAGCTTAATTAACAATTTCTATTCGAGGATAGTCTTAACCTTATCAAGATCCATCTCGATATTACCAGGAGTAATAATCAGGCCGAGATACTTCGTTCTCCTCGTTTTGAATTTGTATTTGTTGATATCGATTTGTAATTCAATATCGATAAATCTCCAAACAACTTCGCAAACCTGTTTTCGATAATCTGTAGTGTTTTCGGAGTAAATTAAGATATTATTTAGATACACTATACAATTCTTATCCAAAAAATCAAAAAGAATATAATTGATATAATTCTGAAACGAGGTAGGAGTATTGCAAAGACTGAAGAGCATTATCAGGAATTCGAATAAGCCGAAACGGATCGTAAAAACGATCTTCCATTTGTGACCTTCTGCAATCCGTAGTTTATTGAATATAGCGATAATATCCAATTTGATATAAACTTTAACATAATATAGAGCATCAAGGGTTTCTTTAATCAATAATAATGGATAACGGTTTTTAATAATAACATTATTCAATCCTCAATAATCCTAACAGATCCGAACACCCCCCCCAGGCTTTGCAGCTAGAAGGAGTGGGGCAGCCGATCGGAAACAGAATTCACAAATAAATCCTTTATTTAAGTTATTATCAAGCCACTTATAAATGATTTGGAGTTTGGTTGGGGATATTGGGCAGCCTTTATTGTACAGAGGCTTTTTACCTGATATAATCTCGATCTTGTAATTTCAGGAATATTGTAGTAAAAGCTTATTAACAAGGGAGGATAAAAAACCAGCAAACAGATCACAGAGCCAAAGCAGGAGTTTGCTTTGGATTTCGGCTATGAATAGTACAAGTCGATCGATCTTTTCCATAAATTTTTCAATATTGTTTTTTGCAATATTACAGCATAATTGAATAGGGTTATTTGTTATAATCCGATATAACTCACAAGCTTTATTTAATTCATTCCATATTATCTTTATAATATAAACTTCTTAATCTTTATAGAATTAAATAAAGCTATTAGCTATAAGGAACTTTATATTATTCATACTTTGTCGGATATTTTATAAGGCATCAAACAGTTCCTTTAGGAAGTTTGATAATAATAAGGGATTTAATAAAAATAAAATATTTAAGTTCTATAGCGATCTTTTATATATCCTAAAGCCCGTAATGATCCGTATTAAAGCTAGTTTCAAGATTGGCTAGTTCGGTATCATCTTAACACAGGTTTCTGCTTTCCTATTGATTCGATAAGTATAGCAGTAATTTGAGTCGATTAACCTTGGGTCAACAGGATCTATATTATCGAGATTTCTACCAATAACCTTTTCTACAACTAGGATCGAAAAAGCATATTCCAAAAGTATCGATTATTCCAGGAGTGAGAAGAAGAGGGTCTGGAGATTTTCGTTAATAACTTCCTCAGTAAAGGCTTGATATAGAATTAAAGTAGATTTCTTTAAATTGGGCTTCAAAATAAACTTTCTAATAGGTGTACATAATATCGGATTAAGCGCTATATCTACTGAGATCGGTATATTGTTACGATTGGGGATAACAATTACAACAAAGTTAACTAGGCAGCAATACCTGAAGCAATATATAGATATAAACTTGAGAGTCATCGCTATCCAATCAATAATAGGGTTATAACACTGAAGCCACGAAAGGCCGAGGATCATAAAATCTGCTTTGAAAAGATTGGTGATATAGAATAAGCCGATTTCTTTATGATTGTTAATCCGTAGATCTAATAATGCATACTGAGATAAGATATCAGAGGTTTTTTTGTTTACCAATAACAGGTTGCAAGTAGTAAGGAGGGGGTGTGTAAGGATGTTAAACTTGGATATAAGGGCTTTATCTATAAACCCATATCCCGCGGCTCCACTATCTATTAAGCCAATAAGCAGGATGATTATATTAGGTGTAAGGGAAATTTTCATTGAGATTTTAAGAGATTTGCTATTCATTATTCTAAAATATAAAGAATCCCTAGACATAACTGATCTCTTAATCCATAAAGACAAGCTTTCCATAAAGAACCTCAATTCGCGACTATAAACCGAGGTTAATCTTTTAATATACTTGACTGGGGAATTGAATTTCTACTATCATCAGAATATACGGAGCCTTCCACGAACCCGCCCAGATTCAAGCTAACAATAGGGGCTGGGGTAATGTATCGAATTGGTACCGCGGCAATCGGGAATGTATTCTGGTAAGTAGGGCGATAAGCGTTGCAATAGGGTTTAGGGTTGTAATCGTAATTGATAATAGGAAAACAGTGAACATTCGGAATATATTGATTTGTAGTAGAAAAGCGATTAGGGTATAATGTGGTTTCTAAACTAATATTATATTTTGCATTATTACATCGCTTTTCCTTATAATTGAGTTTAATATAACCCGGCTTTTTGTAATAAAGGTAAAGGCTAAGCTCGAGACATTATTCTCTAGTGTAACGTGCTAAGGGTCACTGGCCTTAACAGGTGATATCTAGTTATATAGAATTTTTAGAATAATCAGGTATAAGTATTATAGTAATAATAGCAGGCTTCTTTATATTGAGTTTAATCTAATTATTAAAGTTGATGCCTTGATTCTTACATTGATTATTGAGATAAGTCTTTTCCTCTAGGTCATTGTAGATGCCTTGCTATCATACTATCTATACATCGATATCGGCAGCGGATGGTTTATTAGAATGGTGAATGAAAGTATTGATGAGTTCTTGTGATACCTTAAGTTTAAGATCAACAACTTATTGTTTAGCGGTCTTTTTGCATTTGATTGCAAGCTGCTTGAACTCAATAATAAAGTTACCAAATAAAGCCTTTTTCATTTTGCATTTGTTGTAATCTATGGAAGCTTTTCGTGAGAGGTCTAGAGTCTGGTATTGCTTGTTTAGTTCGCGCCAGATGCCTGTGTCGGGATATCAATCATGTGATCTAAAGAGGGCACCGTATTGCACTAGCGCTTGCACTTCTACTATATCAAGTACTAGCTTCCCATAGTTAATAATGATCAAGACGAATAATACAATCAATCATATTGATAAGACTGAAGTACTTTACACTTTAATCAACACCAAGTTGATACCAACACTAATTAGTGATATCACAAATTAGGGCCTTGGATTCTACTACAAAGCACTAGGTGTTTTGAGGTGGTTTTAAGATTGGTAGAAATTCTGAAGAGACTACAAAGAAGATATCATTGTACTTGGTACAGTGCGCTATCTCTTTTGTTGTGCTAAAGAGTGTGCTCCGGATAATTGCATCAGGAAGACATATTCAAGAAGATCGATCTTGTCAATTGTGACGAATCGAGCTTGCGTCCATCACGCATTAGCCTTCCTTTGTACTGTACGCTGTACAGGGTAACCCACAAACCTTTATCTAAATACCTTTATAAACACCCTTTCAAACACCCTTTCAAAAACACTTACACCCATACCTACAACCTTCGAAATACCTACAACTTCCGAAATACCTACAAGCTTCGGAATACCCTTACACACCATTATGTCGGACAGCGACAACGCCGTCAACCCGACCGCCCCTAAGGTCGTCGACAAGGACCTATATACGGAGGAGGAAGAGGAGCACTGCGAGGAGTGGTTAAGCCTATTAAAGGAACAACAGGCTAATGATGAGGATGTTGTGTTTGATGCTAGAGAGTTTATTAAATACATCAAATTCAAACGTAAACAATACGACTATGAGGACGTCAACGATGATGAGCTCGCTGAGGTCTTTTATAATGACTTCAACATATTCACGGCTGGACAGTTTGCGAAGATCCACTAGATGGATGTACGAAAGCTATGTATGGTATTATGTACTCGAGGAGTATTGATACCAAAGACAGGTATTGAAGCACATATAGCTTTATACGATCAATCTAGTAGGTCTACTACAGGTGTGTGGACGAAGGATCAGGTTCAGGAAGTTTTGAAAGATCGCAATATTAAAGAGCCTAAGTTTAAATCCGGGACAATCAATAGATTCATTGACAACAACTTCGAATACGATGATGATCGAGGAGGTGATGGAAACGGTAATGGAGATGGTGACGGAGGAGGAGATCCTGATGATGACGATGATGGTGACGACAATGGTGGGAAGGACTATAGGGGACGACGCGACAGGGATAAGAAATCATCGACACTTTCCAGCTATTCCAACGCGCAATCTCTTGTCAGTTTGTCAAAATTCTACACCAATGAGGAGAAATATGGTGGGGATGACGACAATTTCGACTTCAAACTCTCGATATTCTACGAAATCACACAACGTGCGAAGGTGCCCATGGACTTGCAATACAAGGCGTTCCCAATTATGCTTAAGGATAATGCATTTCAGTTCTTTTATGCTAACTACAACTCACTACTATCGATATTCAAGGAGCTTTGCATTTATATATGGAGTAACTTTGAGGGAAATGAGTATCAACACAATATACTATCTAAATGGAATAGTATTACTCTCAAATCGATTAAAAAGGAGCATAAAAATAAACCGCTCAGTAAATGTCTTACCATTATGATCAAGAAACTACATATACTGCAACACCGATTTGATTCTGCTATGCGGTAGACGTCCTATCTATACAATAAGCTTATACTTGTATGTGAGGATATGGAGGCGTGCAACCTGGCTTGTTTTGACCTCAAGAAAGAGGTGTCCGGTTTAATCAACCAACTGCGATAGTCCATTAATATATGGGAGAGATCACATAAGAATGAGGAAGATGGAGTGCTATTCACCGATAGGAGATTCCGCAACAACAACGACCGAGGTGGTTCTAGGGATTCTAGAGGTGGTAATTTCAGACGCGACAGCTTTAAGGGCAACACCCACAATAGGTTCCGACAACGACCTAATTCTTCGAATCAACGCAATCGTTGCTGGATATGCAAGAAAGAGGGGTGTCGATCGACAAAGCATCCTCAGGAGGAACAAGATAAAAACCGATGTGAATACCGGGAAAAGATCAAGAATGGTAGCAACAGCGCGTATAATAAGCGCTACGACTAATGGTTGATCGAATACGAGAGAGAAGCTATTGATGCAGAATCTGATTCAGAAACCGAAATGGAACAGTTCTTTGCAGATCTTGATATTGATGATACTGAAGAAGAAGCATTTTTCGTTAGTTCAAAACCTATAAATAGCCAAGAGATATTCAATCAGTTGTTAGTCAATACGATATTGTATACGTTGATTAGAGATTCTGTTAAAACTATTCTACCAGTAGAAAATGCGATAGATGTTTTTTACACAAGTTACACAAGCAAGGAGTTCTTCGGTATATGTATCGATACAGTTTGTGCAGGTAAATCTACAGTTGGGATTGGACAATATTATGCATGGCAATAGATATACCCAGTGACGTATAATCCACAAACAGCGGGAACGGCGAATGTACGCTTTGGGAAGGGGATTGCGATATCAATAGGTTCATTTCGTATCGATACACCATTTGGATGCATTGTTTTTATATTGTGGATGCTGATATTCCATTTTTATTGGAATTTGAGGATATAAACCGGCTTAAAGCATTCTATAACAATATCACTAACAAATTCATCAATCCAACTGGTCAATATTCTGTCATTAGGAGATGTGGGCATGTATTTTTGATATGGAAGGTGAATATGGATCAGCTTATTCAAAAATCTATTCGCTAGAATGATTGTTATTTATGACTACTAAGCTATAGTGTTTACATCAATAATTCGGCCACCCATCTGCACAACGCTTTTATAGTGTACTACAACGCGCAGGCTATGATAAGAGCAATGATGCTATAAAATATCTCACCAAATACTACAAGTACTATCAAATGCATAGCAAATCTCTTGTTCAGAGGTTTATCATATATATATATAAGTGATATATAATATATACGCGAGTGGTGACTCAGATTTAATATTGTCCTTTTCTTGAATATTGATTTCAACTTAATTATTTATTTACAATGATAGAGGACCTGTATATATAGGCCTTTCAGGACTATCTAGAACCTTCTGTTTATCTCTTGTATTTCTAATCAATGTCGTCGTCGCTACAAGACTAGAATCTTCTATAAGCCTCTGTCGATCCTGATTACCCCTCATTCCTAGTAACCTTAAATACAAGGCATTAAGGTTCAACAGTCCCCTTCCTGTATCTTGTAAATATTCCTATCCTTATTAGATCTTTAATAGCCCTTTGATACAATTCATATATGCTGGTGCTGGCAATGGCTTTGTAAGTAAATCTGCTAGCATATCCTTAGTTGGGCAATATTCAATAGTAGTCTTTCCATAGGCTACTAGATCCCTAATATAGTGATATCTGATATCAATATGCTTAGTGCGATTGTGAGCTATAGGATCCTTAGCTAGTGCTATACATCCTTGATTATCACTATAGACTGGCACTTCTAAGCTCTTGCCTAGATATTGTCCCCTATGAAGCTCTTTCAATAGCCCTCTCAACTACTGTCCTTGCTTGCTAGCTTCCGATAAAGCTATATATTCAGCTTCAGTTGTTGAAGTACTGACACAGCGTTGTTAGTTGAGCTCCAGCTTATAGGTCCTCCTAATAGTAAATATAGGTGTCCTGATATCGATTTTCGATCCATTATATCCCCAGCATAGTCGGCATCACAGTATCCTTGTAGTTTTGTAGCTTTATCTGTTTGGCCGTATTCTAAACTATAATCAATAGTTCCTTTAAGGTATCGCAATACCCTCATTGCAGCATTCCAATGCTTTATTGTAGGCCTACTACAATATTGGCTGATTGTCCCGATATATAAGCTATATCAATACGGGTACCTTTAGCTGCCCATAATATACCTCCTACAGCACTCTGATATAGGGCTTGATCTGCTTGAGCTTCATCGGGAAGCCCTATAACCAATGTATTTCGATCATTTGCTGGTAGTTTCTCAGGTTTAGCCCTATCCATCCTGAATCGCTCGATTAGACCTTCAATATATTGTTTCTGGTTTATATTCAGGGTCTTCTTTTGTCGATCTCTGATGACTTGTAGGCCTAATATCTTGCCTACGTCCCCTAAATCTTTTATCTCCCAAATCTTCGATATTCTTTTTATGACTTTTTGAATATCCTTTAAGTTGGATTCTAATAGAATCATATCATCTATATATAATCCTATTAATATATCTGTTTCCGGATTTCTGAATATACTTGGGTTGTTATAAGTTGAATTAAATCCTAGCTTATTTAATCCTTTGCAAGTCTCAATATACTATTCTTTTTCTGATTGCTTCAAACCATATAATGGTCTTTTCAGAAGCAAAGCTTTGTCTTTTGGGCATTCTATTAATGCTTCTGGAGGCTTAAGGTATATCATAATATGTAGTTCAGCTCTTGGTAAGCACTGACTATATCTATTTAGCATATTTCCAGATCCTCATAGGCTTTTATAGCCAATAAAAACTCTTAAGCTTTCTTGTCTGATTGTAGGACTGAATGTTTCTAGGAAATCATTCCTTGGAATCTGCTTAAATCCTTGGGCTACTAGCCTAGCCTTGAATTTGTCAATCAAGCCAGTAGGGGTATATTTGACTGTAAATACCCATTTATACCCTATTGCTTTCTTTTCTTTAGGCAATTCCGCATATTCCCAAGTTCCAAGAGCTTGTAACTTATTTAGCTCTTCTTGAATAGCTTCTTTCCAATATATACTATATACAGGGTCGTTTATAGCTTCTTTATAGCTTTCAGGTGTTTTGATTTTCGATATAGTCGACAAAGCGTAATTTATTGGCTTTCGCTCCCTGAGTGTATGTCCTATAGGCCTTTCTTCGCCTAATATATCTTGAGGATCCTGGGTTTTTGGCTTTTGTTGGGTATCTTCAAATTCGCTTTCAGGCTCTTCTTCTTCTTCAAGAGCCTCTATCCCCCTAAACCTAGGGTTCTCAGGAGATCTAGATCCGGCTGTCCAATTTCCTGTATTTATTATTATTGTATTGCCAATATCTTCTTTTTCTGATTGGAGTTCTGTAGATCCCTTATTATTACTACTAATAGGTAATATAGACTCTATTGGATCGAAAGGCACTGATACTTCTCCCTCATCTTTTGAGCCTTCTAGCTATCTCAGATGCTTGTTTTCCAAGAATTTAGGCTCTGTTGATATTATGATATTCCCCTTTTCATATCATATAGTCTATATTGTCTACTTGTAGGCATATAACCTACAAATACCGTTTTCTAGTATTCGGTTCCAATTTAGAACGCTTTTCCTTTGGAATATGAGCATAAGCTATACAGCCAAATGCTCTCAAATGTCCGATATATGGCTTTTGCCACTATATGCTTCTTCGGATGTTTTGCCATCAGGGCCCAATAGGAATTCTATTCCTTATGTAACAGGCTGTAGCAGCTGCTTCTAGCTAAAAACTTTGGTGGTAGTTCTGCGTCTTGACGTATAGCTCTAGCTAGCGATATTAGGCTTCTATTTAGCCTTTCCGCTACTCTATTTCTGTCAGGTGTATATGGTGTAGTATATTCGAATACTATGCCAGTAGTAGCTATTTGAGACCTCTAATGCCTTATATTCAGGGGCATTATCAGCTCTAAGAATCTTGAGCTTTAAACCTGTCTCATCTCACTCTAGCCTTAAAAACCTGAAATATACTTCGCAATGATTTCCTATCTTTAGTGAAATAAACCCATGATTTGCAAGTATAGTCATCTGTAAAAGTAAGCATATATAAAGCTCTCCGAATAAGCCTGGTATCTTATAAGGACTCCAAAAGTCACTATAGACTCTCTCTAATGGGCTTTTATAACGTTTCTGAAGCTTTCCGATTTATTATCCTTACTGATTTCGAGGTAATACACGCTTCGCATGGCTCTGTTAAGCCTTTAAATTGGTCTTTCAAGCCTTTAGTAGCTTTATGCAGTGTACTAAGGCTTCCTGGGCTCAAGTGGGCCTAATCTTCGATGTTTACATACCGCTTCCTTTTGTTTAGGGGCTTCTATTGATTAAAAAGATTTTAGCTATTAACCCTATACTGATCAGGTCTTCAATGGTATAGGCATACCCTAATTCGACAGGCAGTACCTACAGTCACTCCTTGATATTGTATCAGTAGCTTCTTTTCAGGACTAGTTGTAGTTGTTATAGTCAGTCCTTTATCTTGAAGCTGCAAAACCGAGATTAACGATCCTGCTAGTCCTGGAACGTATAGAACTCGAGTTAAGGGTGTAAGCCTAATTTCCCCTTCAACCTTAACCTTTAAAACTACAGTCCCTTCACCAATAGCCTTAATTACAGCTCCCGATGCTGTAGTAATATCGATAGGTTCATCCAATAGTTCATAATCACTAAATTCCTCCTTAGCATATGTCATATGCCTTGAGCACCCTGAATCCACTATCCATATAGATTCTTGAGAACACTTTTGGCTTATATTAGCCATCCAACTAATCTCGGCTGATTTCGCTTGTTCCGCTTTTGGTGATAGGCCTCTACCACCACTGGGTATCGATAATGATCCAATAGTTGGGTTATTCGAATTAGAACTATCCGGATCCTTTTTAGCCTTTTTACAATCAGCCTTTCTATACCCTCCCTTTCCGCAATTGAAGCATTTTCCTTTAAATCCTTTCGAATTTGTTTTTGCACTAAGAGCATTTTCTTTTATACTTCTCTCTAAAAACCCATTCGACACTCGAATTCCATGAATTTAGCCACTATAACACTAAAGCTTAATAGTTCATCTCTAACCTCTAATTGAAAAATCAAGGGGTCAAACCGCGAATCCATATCCCTGACTATCTTATAAAAGATTGATATCTTTAATGTGTCCGATGGCTTCTCTATTGATGATATTTCACTTATTTTAGCTTGCAAGATATTAAGATAATTAGTTATTTTTACTAACCTTAACTGAATTTTTTTCTGGTATCTTATACCCTGTGAAAGCTTGTATTTTAGAGCTTAATTGTTGTTGCCCCTAATAACTAATACATATCTTTTAGCACTTTCTATTACTCCTTAGCAATTGAACAGAGCATATAAAGCTTAAGCTTCCTTTCTGCAAAGGCTTATAATAATTATACTAGCCTTTTACGTCTAACTTCCGAATTCTTTGATCCTAAAGCCTCCTTTCCGATATCTATACCTTTCTCTACCATATTCCAAAGACCCTGGCCTTTAAAAAGTTGCTTTACTTAGATACTCCATGGTCTATAATTCGTACCAATAAGCTTACTGATTTTCGGCTTTTCGAAATCGTAATCTTCCTCCATTCTAGCTTGTAGTCTAAGTGTACTGAGCTTTATAAGTCGATTTTATAAGCTCCTCTTCGGATTGATCGAATTGAAATATCTGAGTCCTGGCACTATCCCGAGCTCATAACCTCTTGTTCAGAGGTTTATCATATATATATATAAGTGATATATAATATATACACAAGTAGTGACTCAGATTTAATATTGTCCTTTCTTGAATATTGATTTCAACTTAATTATTTATTTACAATGATAGAGGACCTGTATATATAGGCCTTTCAGGACTATCTAGAACCTTCTGTTTTATCTCTTGTATTTCTAATCAATGTCGTCGTCGCTACAAGACTAGAATCTTCTATAAGCCTCTGTCGATCCTGATTACCCCTCATTCCTAGTAACCTTAAATACAAGGCATTAAGGTTCAACAAAATCACCTGGACGTTTTAGGTTTACTTTATCAGAGGATACTGAATTTAACTATACTATATACATCGACATCATATATATTGCAGACGAATCAGTTCTGCATATTGTTGACGAGGCAACACGCTATCAAGCAGCTCGGTTCCTTGAAAACGTTTCAGCTAAGCATACATTCGATACTCTTCGAGAGTGCTGGATTAACGCATATATAGGACCACCAGATTACATTATTCATAATACAGGAAAGAATTTTGTGAGTAAAGAGTTCGTTTAGAATGCAAAATCTATGTTAATCACCACCAAGAACGTACCAGTTGAAGCATACAATTCTGTAGGCATAGTGAAGAGATATCATCACCCCCTACGCCGTGCATACGAGATCTTGACTAAAGAGCTTGAAGATGATAATTTGATAAAAGCAATGATTTTGCAAATAGCAGTGAAAGCTGTGAATGATACAGTTGAACTGAATGGGCTTATTCCCATACTGCTAGTTTATGGGACATACCCTAGATTGAATAATATTAACCCACCAACCCCAATAATCATTTAATGCGCGAAAGCTATGAAGAAAGCTATGGTAGAAGTATGTTATATACGAGCTAAGAGACAGGTCACAGAAGTGCTCAGATTGAGGAATGGACTATCTACAATATTAATCCTTACTCTACCACTTAATTTATAAGTTTTAATATAAAAAGAAGGAAAAGGTGGTAATACGTCAGGCAAATGGATTGGACTATATGTTTTGATTGGAATGGATGGGGAAATATGTGAAGTGGAACTCATTAGTGGACTGATTAAATTTCGATCTACGTCTGTACGACCTTTTTATGAAGAGCCTGAAGAAATCGAATCGAATGACGGTAATAATACAAATGATGACGATGACGATGATACTATAGTAGTTGATACATCACGAATAGAGATACTACGATTGCAAACACCACTGCCAGCGGTATAACCAGATATACAACTACATCGTCACATGAGAAGTAACTTGACTAATATAGTCAATTTGATAGATATCGATATTAAGCTACTACTACTGCAATTAACTGTATTCTTGCAAGATAATATATCTACACAATATAAAGAATCATGATACAAGGAAATTAACGGACTAATAGAAAATGAAGTCTTTAAAATCATCTCAAAAACTAGCATATCATCCAGAACACAACTATTTAAATTACGATTTGTTGATAAAATAAAAGAAAAAGGCACTAATAAAGCATACACGAAATCACAACTAGTAGTTCAGGCATACCAAGATACAGGCAAAACCACTGTTTTGACACAATCACCAACTATTCAACACATTAGTTAGTATATTATACTTACACTTACCGCTATTTTGCGAGTGTCAAACAAGCATATTCAGGTTTATTTATAGGATATCATACAAGTATACATTTAATCAACCACGACTTTGAATAGACCTATTTATATGAAAGCACCAGAAAAGATCAGACTTGATTTCGGATATATGCTATATGTTATAAAGCCCTTGTATAATATACTAGAAGCAAGAAATCACTGGTTTGGAATCTACCATAATCACTATAGGGATAAACTAAATATGATGCAATTTATATACAATCCCTATTTACTTTATTCTAATGACGGCATCGGCATCGTAGAACTACAAACCGATAATACTCTTATAGTTGCAGATGAAAGATTTGCACAATTAGAACAAGAGTAGTTGGAGAAAGCCGGATTTATGGCTAAAAACAGAAAGCAACTCACCGAAGATCATTCATTTAAGTTTAATAGTGGTTTAATCACTTTTAAGGATAATAGAATCTATCTGAATCAGGAGAAATAGTGCGATAATCTCCGAATAATCACGCTGGAAAGCGTTGATATGCAGGGAACGAGGGGAAAGATTCGAAAGAATATCACTTCGAAGAACCAATATATCGCTCAACGCGCGAGAGGTGCGTATATCGCAATAGTATGTCAACCAGAGGCATCATACCATCTTTCAGTTGCTGCCCAGGTAGTAGATCCGAAGGAAGAAGATGCTATTAAGCTCAATAAGGTCATCAAATGGCAGATGGACAACCCAAGAAGAGGATTAACCTTTATACCTCTCGATATGGATTCTATCGAATTAGTTGTCTTTACCAATGCATCCTTCGCTAATAATACTAATCTATCTTCATAAATTGGCTATGTTATATGTTTAGTAGATAAATATAGCAATGCTAATATCATCCACTGGACGTTGATTAAATACAAGAGAATTACTAGAAGTGTACTAGCTTCTGAGCTATATGCACTAATTCTAGGTTTCGATATAGATGCTGCTATTAAGGGTACTATCAATACTATTCTCAAGCCTAAGAAGCAGATACCGTTAATACTATGTACAGATTCTAAATCACTATATAACTTATTGACTAAGCTCGGCACTAACACAGAAAAGCGTTTTCTAATCGACATTATAGCTGTACAACAATGCTACGAGAATAGGGAAATCGGGGAGATTAAATGAATTGATGAGAAGTCAAATTCTACAAACACCATAACTAAAAACGGTGCATATTAAACTTTAAAAGATTTGATTGATATTAATAAAATAGTTATTAAAGTAACACATTAGATAAAAAGAGAATAATAAAATGGGAACTAAGGGAACAGAAATAAAACACTGTATTTAAGATTGAATAATAGGCTTAGGTATATAATCACATTCAACTTAAGAGTTGCCAATATCGGGATATCAATCATGTGATCTAAAGAGAGCACCGTATTGCACTAGCGCTTGCACTTTTACTATATCAAGTACTAGCTTCCTATAGTTAATAATGATCAAGACGAATAATACAATCAATCATATTGATAAGACTAAAGTACTTTACACTTTAATCAACACCAAGTTGATACCAACAGCCTGCGACAGTACGCCATCCAGGAGGCCAAAGATCGGAATCGTGCGGGTTATCGGTGATTGTATCAAAATGTATCTGATTGTTTGTATAAGCAGGGCCGGAAAGTAGATTAACAAGGAATATGATTTTCTGAAATTCTGATTCGTTTTCGTAATCCGTAGTCAAACAGCGATTGATTACACTACGAAAAGTCGTGTACTGATCTTGGCGCTTTGCAATGTCTTGTTTATTATTATTAAACTTTTCAGGGACAACAAGATACTTGTAACGAGATAAAGCTTGTGAATTATTGCGAATAGTAATCTTCAATATCTCAATTGTATCTTTCAATTCAACAATCTTTAATTGAGTATTGGTGGCTTGGGCCTGAGCAACGGCAGCTTGGGCTTGTAATAAGCCTGCGATCGATTCGATCGATTCAAATACAGCTTGAGCGACAACAAAGTGTATAGCGTTTGGATCATTGAATAAATCTGTAAAGGGAGAGATATCGGCTTCGGTAGAATTGAGAATGTGGTTCAAGAAAAGGAATTGCGGAGGTAAGCCAGATGCAGGCGCTTCTAGTGCAGATACTTGTTCATCTATCTTCAGTACTTTTTGAGGCTCAAAATATCGGTGGTAGGGTATACAATAGATCAACGATAGGTGCAATTGGTGTGATCGGGACAAGGCGTTGGTAGGGCTTTGGAAATAAAATAAGAAATAAAGCTGTAATAACTTATTTGAAGATAATACAAACTGTCAAGATACAGATAAAGACTTATATTGTACCATAAGGATAGAAGAGCTATGGAAGAGTGAAGCCCTACTTATAGGAAGTAGGGCGCGCTAGTATGCTGTGCCTGAGGCACGAAGGCAACTACAGATCATATAGTTGGCGCCGTGACATAGATAGAACCCTTATATCCAAGTTTGGTATTTTTATACATCCCCTCCCTACTATCCGCAATCTGTTATTTGCAGATGAAAGAACTTTTGATATTCTATCTCAATATATATTATTAGATTTACGAATTAATAATTATAAAGAAATTGGCTTATTCTATATTATCAATCTTTTCGATGCGAACCCTATAATCCTCGGTCTTCTATAGCTTTAGTGTTATAACCCTACTATTAATTGGATAATAATGACTCTTAAGTTTATATTCATATATTGCTTTAAATATTGCTATCCAATTAACTCTACTGCAACTATCATCCCCGATTGTAATGATATACTGACCCCAGCAGATATAGTGTTTAATCCAATATTACATATATCTATTAGAAAGTCTATTTTGAAGTCTATTTCAAAGAAATCTACCTCAACCCTATATCATGCCTTTACCGAAAAAGTTATCAACGAAAGTCTTCAGACTTCCTCCTTCTCATTCCAAAACCAATCGATACTTTTGGAATACAATTCTTCAACTCCAGTTATAAAGAAGAATACTGATAGAAATCTTTACAATATAAATCCTGCTGATCCAATGCTATCCGACTCAAACCGCTGCTATACTCACCGAATCAATGGAAAAACAGAGACTCATACTAAGATAATACCAAACCGGCCGATCCTGAAACCAGCCCCAGCACGAATCATCGCAGGCTCTAGGATACACAAAAGACCACTACGAAACCAAAACGTTTTATCCTTATTAAATCCCCTATCGCTACAGAAGCCTTTTGAGAAACCGACTAATATCTTATGAAATATCCGACAGAAAATGAACAATATAAAGTTCCTTATAGCTAATAGCTTTATTCAATTCTATAAAGATCAGAAAGCTTATATTATAAAAATAACCTGGAATAAATTAAATAGAGCTTACAAATTACACTATATAATAACAAACAATCCTATTCAACTATATCGCAATATCATGAAAAGCGATATCAAAAAGTTTATGGAAAAGACCAACCAACCTATACCATCTACAACAGAGATTCAAAACAAACTATTACCCTAGCTTCGCAATCTATTTACTGGATTCTTATTCTCTTTTGCCAACAAGCTCCCACTACAATATTTTTGGGATTATAAAATCAAGATTATATTAGACAAAGAGCCTCTATACAACAAAGATCATCTAATATCTCTAGCCAAACTCTAAGTTGTTTGTAAATAACTCGATGATAATCTAAATAAAAGATTCATCCGCGAATCCTGCTTTTAATTGGCCACCCCATTCCTCCTAACTGCAAAGCCCAGGAAAGGTATTCGAATCTGTCAAGACTATTATGAACTGAACAATATTATTATTAAGAATTGTTATCCGCTATCACTAATCAAAGAAACCCTTGATATCTTATGTTATACTAAAGTTTATATCAATTGAATATTATCGCTGCGTTCAATAAACTATGGATTGCAAAAGGTTATAAATAGAAAATTGCTTTTACAATTGTTTCAACTTATTCGAATCCCTAATGATACCTTTTGGCCTTTACAATACTCCTGCCTTGTTTCAGAACTATATCAATCATATTCTTTTTGATCTCCTGACTAAGAATTATACAGTATATCTAAACAATATCTTGATTTACTTTAGAATGTTATAAATTATCAAAAGTAAGTTTGCAAAATCGTTTAGAGATTTATTGATACTAGATTACAAATTGATATTGATAAATACAAATTCGAAACAAAAAGAACAAAGTATTTCGGCCTGATTATTACTTCTAATAATATCGAAATAGATCTCGATAAGGTTAAGACTATCCTTAAATAAAAGTTATTAATTAAGCTAAAAGACCTCCAACACTTTCTAGAGTTCGCCAACTTTTATCAACACTTTATTCACAACTTTTCTAAAATCATGAAACCTTTAAATCGCCTATTAAAAAAAGAGAATATATGGAATTAGACTACTGATCAAAAGAATACCTTTGAAAACCTGAAGTATATCTTTACCTTTATTTTAATTCTTATAATATTTAATCATTATTATTGTATAGTTATTGAAATAAACACTTCAAACTAGACTACAAGCAGAATGCTTTCTCAATATAACAATAAGGGCCGACTACATCCAATTACGTATTTCTCCTCAAAACATAACATAGTCAAATGTAACTACAAGATTTATGATAAGGAGTTATTAGCTATTATTAAGTCTTTAGAAGAATGGAAACCCGAACTATATAGAATCCAAAAACTATTCGAAATCATTACTAATCATAAGAATCTAGAATACTTTATATCAACAAAAATGCTGAACTAAAGATAAACTAGATAAACTGAATTCCTATCTGACTTCAACTTTCGTATTATATACTGTTCTGGCTATAAAACAGTTCGCCCTGATACACTAAGCCGAAAGGCAGAAGACCACCCCGCTCATACCGATTCCAACAATGATCGGATCAAAAATCGCTTATAAACAATTCTCCCAAAAAAAGTATTCGATAATATTATACTCAAAGACCTCATTCAACAAATTAACAACAATATCGACCTCATTACAATCCTTATGGATATAATTATTCCCGATATCGAGAAGCCGATCGACGATCTCATCAATATAGTATACAAATTATCTGAATTGATTATTATTATATACAAAACCCTTCAGAACTCAGCCGCTCGCTATTGGCTATTATCTATTCGAAAAAACCTTCGAATTGCCCTTCAAGATTGTAGATTGATCAATAATAAAATCTTCTATCGCGATCACCTTTTCATCCTTTCCTCCATTAAACTCCACACCCAGATCATATACCAAACACACTCCACTAGACCCGCCGGGCACTCTAACCGAGTTAAGACTATTAACCTTATCTCCTGTATATACTGGTAACCCAATATGTCAAGAGAAATCGAAACTTATATACAAGCCTGTCAACTCTGTTTCCAAACCAAAGCCTTCCGCCTTATCACACCCGGATTTCTAAAACCTCTGCCTATACCATTTCGCCCCTGGTCCGATATCTCCATTGACTACATCACACTACTACCAATCAGCGAATGCTACGATAAGAAGTATCAACATATCATCACAATCGTTTATTGCCTGACGAAAATGTATCATTTCATTCTGATCATAGGACTCTCTGTAGAGGAGCTTGCCGATCGGTTTGTTGAGAAAGTCTATTGTTTATATAGCTCATCCGATAACATTATATCCAATAGAGGTTCGCAATTTGTATCAGAATTTTGGAAACACCTATTCGAATGCCTATCGATCATTTTGAAACGGTTCTCCTCATTCCATCTTGAGTTCGATGAACAAATAGAGAGAATAAATATTATAGTAGAACAATACCTTCGAGCTTTTATGAACTTTCATTAAGATAATTGATACGATTAGCTTCCGTTCGCAGAGTTTGCGCTCAATAATACAACCTCGGAGACTACTGGTATATCCCTATTCTTTACTAACTACAGTTTTCATTCATGCCTTAATATTGAGCCCTCCTTATCTGTTCCTCCGAATTTGTTATATCAATGCAGGCACGAGTTCCTGAAGGCTAATGAGATCACAGATCGATTTGATATTATTCTAATAAAATTGAAAGCCCTAGTCGCTTAGTTTATTCAGAAATATAAAGATTACGCTAATAAGATTTGTATCGATATTTCTCTATATAAAGAGGATAACAGAATGTGAATTAGTATTAAGAATATAAAACCAATCAATTAATGAAGAAAGGCGATAACAAATGGGACAGCCTCTATAAAATCATCAAAATTTACAAACAAGCCTGTCTATTCCAGCTTCCTATTAGTTTCAAGATCTTTTCAGTATTCCATAATTCATTACTCCGATCACTCCATTGCTCACCCGGATTAGTTGGTCAAGAAATGATTAACAATACTGAATCCCATTGGAATCAAGGATGTATCTTAAAAAGAGATGACAAAACGAATAAAGAAATCGAGCGGTAAGAATTTGATAAACTATTCGATTATTATAATAAGAACGGATTTCACTATTAGGTCAAATGGAAATATCACTCAGTATTCTGGTAATCTGTCGAAAATCTTTGTGACTAGGAAGATACAATTATTGCTTTCTATTTAGCAAATCCAGATAAGCTAGAACCACTTGCTTGAATAGGTTTCAAAAGATCTATTACTTCTAATCCCCTATTAGTATTTATACCAAGCATATTCCCGAATTGAGACCGAGGTAGATCTAAAAAGCTCTGTTAATTGATTATTACTTCTAAGAAAGTTCATTTTAATCTAATAATAGAAATTAGAGTATTTTAGTATTATTTTATATTCTAAAAGGTTAATTGATATTGCGATCGTGAACCAATCGCCTTAAGCAAGGGGTACTATCACAGCGCCAACTATATGATCTGTAGTTGCCTTCGTGCCTCAGGCACAGCATACTAGCGCGCCCTACTTCCTATAAATAGGGCTTCACTCTTCCATAGCTCTTCTACCCTTATAGTACAATATAAGTCTTTACCCGTACCATGACAACCTTCTTGATTATTGATTGTTGCTGTAGAACTGTAAGTGTGGATAGATCAGATTCAGATATTTGTAGATATACTTCAAAGACTAAAAGTATTGGAATTAATTTATTTGGTTCTGTAATATTGTTTATTGCTTTTATAACTATTTATAGTATTATTTCTTTTATAGTAGAACTACCAAGCTTATTGGAGATAATAGTGTATACTCTTTTGATGATTGTATGATAATGTTCAACTATACTAACTAATTAATATGTCTTAATTGGTATACTTTTTGTTCTTATTGATATTGTTGTAGTATATTAAATGAATTTCTTGTTTACAAGTTCTTTTTAATATCATGTATAATAAAATCTGGTGGATTGATATAAATGTTCATTTAGCATTTTCGAAGTGCATCGAAAGTATGTTTTATAATGATGTTATCCAGCCATTACACAGCTTGGAATTGTATACCTTCATCAATAATATATAGAATAGAATAAATATCAATATATATAATATCAATTATTATTAAGTAATTAAAATCAATATCATTTTGTAGATTGAATTTAAATTGATCTAATAATTTTCTATACTTTTGATAATATTGATAGAACTTGTTGAGCTTATCAATCTCAGCTTTTGAGATATTATTGTAGTCAGCTTGTTATAGTATTTATAAAAGTCTATATACCAATGAATAATCAAAGTGATAATATAGACATCGTAGTTCTATATTGATAAGGTAACATTTATTATTCTCAATAGTTTGTTATATAAACTACTATATATTTATTTGTTATAGTAGAACTGTATGCTTGTTGTGTTAAATGCAAGGATAACTTTCTCCTGTTCTTGTAATGACAGTGTTGATAATGTTATTATAGTATATACTAAGACAATTTATATCATTAAATAATAATAGAAATAGTATTTCCGCATTCATAATATGAAATTCGATAGTTTCTAGGGGTAGATGGAGTTTGATTGATTTGAAAGATTAATTCTTCCAATTCCGAATATTACGTTTACAACTTCTATTCTACTTTTGTCTAAGATAATATCCTCAATAGTTATCTTGTATATTATATATTGATTGAATTCTATTATAAACTATTTTGTTGTAGCTGTATCAATAATGATATTCTTAAACTCTTTGAAGTTATATCCGTTTATGAATATGATTTTCTCCCGAGTTTGGTGCGTCAGGGCATGAATGAGTGTTTTATTAGTCAATCTTATTGTAATCTCTTTATTATTGATAAGTCCGTTTTGAGTAATAAAACTTGAATATGGTTCTTGTTTTGATAAATCTTGAAGTTTATATTAAGTGAAGTAAGTTTTGATTTTCATATTAGTATTAATATCAGATTCCTCAATATCATCTTAATTGAAATCTTTGTATTCAATAAGAAACTGTTCAAAACCTTTATTAAAACTATTATTAGTATTCTTAAACTGCTTTTTGTATTTGTGTTGTAACTTATCACACTTTTTCTTGTTATATCTAATTAACCAATAATTATCCTTTTTGCAAATAAAATACTTCTTTTTAATTTGTAATTTGAATGGTTATCAACCACTTTGTTCAAATCCTTTATTCTGATTATATCCTCCTTTATATTGATATTTCTGATTAATATAGAATATTATGTTTTCGTTTGGATGATTATTATTATTATTATTAGTAATTTTCAACCGGGCCGTATAGGCGAACCTCCCAGGGGGCATTACGGTTAGGCTAACTGCGGGATAATCTCTAATTTATATAATCCCTCTCTCCTAAGAGTGGGGTCTTAATACTTTCAGTAGCCTTCCAAGCGATAATTAATGTGCTTGTGCTTTTGTTTCCAATCCTCTAAATGTTTTTGTATACACTTTTCAATCTTTTATATAATATTTTGATTGAAAGCTGCTTTATTCTATAAGGGTAGTTTTTGTATATATTCTAGTGTAGTGTAATATATTGTATATATCGATTTTGTTCTTTATAGCCTTACTATATTGGTTGTCTTTTATTTTATATCTGTATTTATCTGGATCAATCAATTTATTTCTATTTCCTTTTTTTATTCTTCTGGTAATATTCTAGAGTATATATTCCTGTAAAAGTTTGTTATAGTAATAAATTCAGCAAACTTAACTGGTATATATATTAGCTATTTTAATAGTCGTTTTTGAACCGCTTGGTTGTAGGGTAGATATTTAGACCTGATATCTAGAGATCAGGTTTCATAGATCACAAGAACTTTGTAGCAGTGTATAATGTGCTTGGGGGATTTATATATGCTATATAAGTAATGAATTGTTGCTTTTTTATATTTAAATTATCAATGATAGTTTTCGAAATCGCTATATGCTGAGTGGATTGCTAGTATGTGGTGGAGAGTAGTTTGTAAGAGTTTTAGTTTATTAGGGCATTTGTTTATACTCCTTGGATTCCATTTCTAATACTATTTGGAAAGCGTTGGTTTCTATTTGATCCATTATACCTGTACTGCCAATTCTATAGTAGTTTTTGTTATAAAATGAATATTACTTGTTGTAAATCGATTTGTATATCTTGAGGCTAATTTTCTTGTTTCTTTATTAATAAATGCATCTGCACATTTATTCTCTTCAATCTTTGTATAGCCTGGCAATTATTTGATCTAAATTAAATATATTTATATTAGTTTATAATATTTGAGGAAAGCCTATTGTAATATAATAGAGGCTGTATCTTTCATTCTTTATATTACCGATATGCTATCGATGTATATATAGATTTCCATTTATTTTATATTAATGATATTTCTAATTACTATTTGGAGACTTTAATATACCCCAATCGCTTTTATATCGAATATATAAAAGTTATAATGCAATCTATTATTTCCTTTGTATATTATTATTTATTCTCTATATACAATATATTTATATCCTACTCACCTACCATCCTTATTAGTTTGTTCCAATCTATCAAAGAATATAATAATCTGATTGTATATGTGCTTGTTTTATTATTTCTGAAATTACTCTACCACTACCTCTTTTGTAAGGCCTCTAATAAGATCCATTCGATATTCTGGTATATAGTGAAGCCCTGCTAAAGTCGTCTCCTTGATTTGGGGAAGGTATTGGCTGATTATCTGGATCTTTATTCTAACTGGCTGTAATTGGCCTTCTCTATTACCAAAGAAGTAGATAACTCTTATCCCTCAATAATAAAAAGAATGTTTTGAATTAATAGTTTGGATACAGAGAGCTGCTTTCCATTTTATTTATTCTAATACTACTTCTACTAGTAGGAGAGTACTATCCCTTATTATCATTGTATTCGAGGTTGTTCGCCAGACTAAAAGGACTTCTCTAATTGCTATTCATAGAATCTTATTGATAATTAGAATCGCTTTTCCTAATTGAGTACTTATTACTACTGGTATTCCGTCTCGGTGCTATCCAATGGTTTTTATTTATTCTATATATTATATCTTTGCTCTATAAAATAAGATTAGATATAAGTAAGTGATTATTGCTTTCCATAAGAATACTGCTGGGGATCCATTGTAATTCAGGCTAGCCCTTGAATATAATAAGCCAATTTCCAGCCTTTGATTGCTTACATTTCGATATACTATTTGAATATAAACTTACAATCAAATTATACACCTAGTTATTATAGAACCGATTCTGATGTGATTGAAAAGATAATGTAATTGCGGTTTATTTTGTATACCAGATTAATGAAATGCTTATACCGTGTTATATAAATTATCTTCATCTTTTCGAATACAAAGATTATTTTATTCCTAGCTTTCTAATGGAATATACTTTTTATATTTTTTGCTAGTATTGCAATATTTTATTGAATGCTTGTTGATGATTGGTATAAATAAATATCATCTGCATATCCGAATTAGAGTTTAGAGTTTTGCTGAAGTAGTTTTACAAAATAAAGTATGTACAGAACTGGCAAAAGGAGTAAGCCTTGTGGGATACCGCATTCCACTATACTATAGCCAGTTATTGTTTTGTTAAGTCTAACCCTGAGTTGCCTTTAGATTAAGAAGGAATCGATTAGAGCAATCAGGTTCTGTAGAAACCCCTATTCTTTTATTTGTTTCAGAAATCTGTTTTTAAATAAAATATCGAATACTTCTTATACATCCAGCATAATCATTGTAATCTCGTAGTCTTTATTGAATGTTACTTTTATATTATAAACGAACAACACTACTAATCCATAGCTAATCGTTTTGAAAGAATACCGCAATATTATGGGCTGAGTATTTCTTGTGTTAGGATTATTTATACTAAATGTTTTATTATAATCCTTTTAAGGCCCTTCCCAATACAAAAAAGAAGAGCGATAGGCCGCTATGATTGTGGGGATATTCAATCTGTCTTCCCCACTTTTAGTAATATAACTATCTTTGCTTGCTTTTTATACTGTAGGGAAGTGATTGAGCTATAAACACTTATTGAAAATGATATATAGAACTGGGCCTATTTCTATCCAGATAGCCTTTAGTAGTCTTATTGTAATCCGATCTGTCCCCGGGAATATATTCGAAATCTCTATAGTATTACATTCCACTTTTTCTATAAAGATAGATTTCTCTTAGAATAGTTTTCCCTACTTTAATCGTATCCAGAGTCCAGGAAATTATTAATAGCTTTGAAGCACTATAGAATCTCCGAGTATAGTAATTCAGCCTTTTCTTTATTCGATATAATAATACATTCGCCTATTATAATCAATGGAAAACAATATATAAGACTCAGATCATATCATCCAATTATTCTATACAGATTTCGATCTGATTTCATTCATTAAGGAATTTCCTCTAGTATCCTTTTTTGGTTTATTATATATATAATAAGAATACTCTGTATTTTGTAAAATAATTGCTATTGGTTGTATAATTTTAAAGGTATACATTTCAAGTAATTATATAATCGGATATCTACCAGAAAGCCGATTTTCCTATCTTCCGATCTGGTTTTCTTATTATTCTGATTGCCTATTGTAGTACCTTCTGTATATTTTCAACAACTCGATTTAGGGCTATATTTATAACTACTGTCTGTACTTCCCATTTGATTCTCATTATATTAATTGATATTATTCTTTGAAATAAAAATAGATCTTCCTCCCTGATGTGATATATATATTAGGATCTCAATATTAAACTTACTCTTTGTATAATAATAAGAAGAGTATTGTAATCAAATCCATAATATATATTAGCCTTTATTTCTATATATATTTTTAGGATATTGGAAAAGATTAGATCAATTATGTATTCTGTTTTGTATATCACTTGCCCCAGAATATTCGTAAACTTGAGACTTCTATTACTAAATCATTTCACAAGCCGATTATTATTATATATTATATTTGTGACGATTGCATCATTTAGAATACTAAGGTGAAGAGCTAGAAGAGCTCTTCGGAAGGAAGTGGTAATATACAGGATTGTGGATCACGTGAGGACCTAGCCGATCCACTAATATGACAGGATCGTCACACTACCCCCCCCCTTCTGAAAAGCTCGCCCTCGAGCGTACTAATAGTATTCTAAATACGGTTCTCCAATCCAACTATATTATGATCTATATTCTCTACTACCACTAATATCTGGTCCATAGTTCCAATACTAGTTTCCAATATTGCCTATAATATAATTCGTAGCGTCGTCGATCGCTTTGCGGAAGTACGCGTTTTGCGGTTTCATCGCTTTTGCGAGAGAGGCTTCGAAATCAATAGGAGGAGGTTTCGAGAGTTGTTGAAAAATAAAATGAGCGAAAGAGAGGAGATCCGCTTGAAATGCGTCTCTTGTCGGTGGTGCCGATGGAGCGGCGGAAGCGTTGGTGGAACGCGGATTGGCCTGGCAGATCAACTGAATAAGCTGCTTCGTTGCGGCATCGATCGTGCGAGCGTATTGATGCTTCGAATCGATCAGTTCCTGCAGTTTTGCGTGCTAGGTTCAGGATCTTCGGATCCATTGTCGATAGAGCAAGGAGACTCTAAATGATGTGATAGTGAGGTATCAGCTCGTCGGTGGGTGAGGTCCGCAGGAGCGGAGCTAGGGAGAGGTCTTGATCGAGGTCGTACGAATGGTCGTATCGGGGGAGCGGGCGTGGAAGGCAGTAGGCATTCGGCGAGCGGGCTAGCGATAGGAAGCTTCGCAGGAGCGATCAAGAGCTTAAAAAATTTATATGACCTTAGTATAATGTGACGATTGCATCATTTAGAATACTAAGGTGAAGAGCTAGAAGAGCTCTTCGGAAGGAAGTGGTAATATACAGGATTGTGGATCACGTGAGGGACCTAGCCGATCCACTAATATGACAGGATCGTCACAATATTTACATTTAGCTCGAATAATATATAGTGAGTATTGAAGTCTCCCCTAATAATTATATCCCTAGTTAATATCAGATCAAGAATTATCTCCAGAACTCTTAAGATATTCGATTTTCTATATAAATTTAATAGTTTAATTCCATTTATAAAAAGCTATATATAATTTCTATACTCCTTTCCTACTAATTATAGTACTTATAATCTAATCTCAATTCTGATATATATTATTATTTGTAGACGTTCCTGCCTTTTCTCGTATATCCTGTTTATCCTCCAAAAGGTTATTAGGGATAGGTATTGATATCCGTTATATATTTGAGTGTGTATATTAGATATTAGGGCTTTTATATATATATTATATTAATCTTTTTCTCAAATACTTGCTGTAATGCTGCTGTATATAATGTAAGGCTTTTTTGTATATTTATTTAAATAATAGATAATGGATTTGATCTATTTATATAAATCTTTTATTGTTATATTATATCCCCTAGTTATAATCTGATTATTTAGAGCTTCAAGATTAAGATTCTTATTGATCTTTGCTGTTTTACTACAAATGATTTATTGACCTTGCATATCTTGCTCTTTATCCATTAAACTCTTAAAGGTATCATTCGCTTACTCTTTTTTAGTATTGTTTTCCGAATTGCTATTATTTTTATATCAGGAAACTATATCCATCCTAGATTTCCTTTTCCTTCCTTACATTATTACTAATATTTGAACTGTTATTACTAATACTGAAGCAATAATAGTGCTGATCTCCCCTGCTCATTGGATAATCTGAATCTACTTTCAATCCAGGCACACTGTCTTGCCATTTATCTACTAAGGCTTGGTAGGGCAATTGTCATGGTCCATTGGGAAGAGCTTGCGGTATTCTACATATTGTATTGGGTAATTACAATTCCCGATTAGCTTATAAATAGATAACAAATATATGCACTTTCTATATATTGTTTCTCTTTTATATTTCCAGCTTTCATAGTATTACTGACACCCTAGATTGTGTTTTCCCAAAGCTCGTTTTCTACTTACTAGAAATATTCAGATCTTATTGAATAGATTATAATAAGATGACTATTCCTAAAAGAATAATATCCAGGTAATCCGATTCTGCTCATCTACTTTAAACTTAGATCTCACTACCTGTATTGGATATAGTCCCATCTGATACCAGATTTCTTTCTTTATTTGTTTTCCCCAATCTCTATAAACATTCCCAGAAGATCGGTAATGATCATCAGGACCCCTGGTACTATATATATATACTATAGCTTACTAATCACAAGATTTGTAGCTTTAGTAGCTGCTATAGCTTATTGCTTATTCACAAGAAGGACTATACAGGCTTCTAGGGAAACTGTGACTGTCCATCCAGTTCAGATAAATGTTACTGTCGTAATAGCTTTAGCCCCTAGAGTAGTAATCTTTGAAACCGCTTTTACTAGTATCTGTCTGATCTCCCATAAGAACGACTCCATCTTGATTTGTTTGTCGAATTGGAGGAAGAATCTTTCATTTATACATTCTAATCTCGGTAACTCCACTGATCACCCGCTTGAGCCCGTTTACAGCCCCTACTTTTACAATTGAGTTGAAGGGAATAGCGGTTGCGGTTTTGGAGATTCGAAGTATTCCCGTATATATTTGTATAATTGGCTTTACACTTTCTATTGCTAGTTTCGAGTTGAAGATTCCTTTTATATTATCTATAATGACTATTAATACTTTACATACCAGTTTTTCTGCCAATCGACTCAAATCCTGTTCCGCAAATTGCATTGCGAACTATACAAGGATTATCTCAAAGCTGATGAGTACTAAAACCTTGTCTACAATGCGCTTCCATTGTATATCGATTTTCTTCTGAATAACTATCTTTACAACTATTTTAATGGTGTTCTGACCGCTCTCGAACAAGCTTGAGAGAGAACCAGCACTTTTGTTGTTAATCCACGCTTCTTCGGAGCGGTGGTTGAGGAGTGGTTATCGAAATCGATTGGGGAGCCTGCTATCCCTGTAGGTGACAGCTGGTTTGCCGGCCCTCTCTGATTCTGCTATGACAGTATTCTCGAGCCAAGCAGCTCGGAGCGCTATAGCGATCGCGCTGATATGTATTGTATAATATGATTTCGGTATATCCGTAGATATGTTTCGTTTGGATGAGCTAGCTCCCACATCATAATAATTGAATGAAATTCTTCAAAAAGACTTAGTATATTGTCAATTGGACAAAAACAAGCTAGAGAGCATATTAATACTGGTGCATATACATTAACAATCTTTTGATGAAATAAATTCTCTATTCTAATTATATCACTAAATCTTTTGTGTAAATGATATAATCTTGTTATTATTTGTTATAGACAGTAAGTGATTAATTTCCTATTATTCTCTAGTTATATTATCATACTCTTTAATGTAATAGCTTCCCATTACTGTATGATATTCCTCTTATACTCAGAGTCTTCAAATGTATCCACAAACAACTTGCGAATCTTCTATATCAATATTGGCATAGTCTCTAAATTCGTATAATAGAAATCAAGTGCTGTATCGATAAGCATAGTAGGGAATGCTCTTGGGAGTAGATTGTTAGATAAATCAATACATTGGCAATTGTTGAGGAATATATTGAATTTGTGTATGAAATTATTATTTGTCCACTATATTTATTATCTTTGTTGTAAAGTTTTGTAAGATTTCCGAGAAGTTGATCGATATTATAACTCTTAATAGTGGATTTGGGAAGTTCTTTTGATACCGTAACTGTATTCCTAAATCACCTCTGCCTCCTCTTCTCATATTGCCTTGTCCGTCACCGTTCCATTCCTACTATTTCTATTCCTATTATATCCATTACCATTTTTATTTCTATTATATCTATTTTGTAGGAAATTGTTTTTTTTCTACCTCCATTACCTTTTCTGCTCTTACTTAATCCATCATCATTATTGGGCGGATGTGAAGGACTGTTATAAAAGGATTCAATTCTACCTTAGAATCTAAAACTAAAGAAGGAAGAAAAGAATAAGAAGAGAATTGTAAGGGCTTTGGACTATATATACCAATGAGTCATGTGCTAGACTAAGGTCCTAGAAGCTAATGATTGAGAAAGGAACCTGAAAGGGACTGAATCGTCACAGCGGATTACCAAATAATTAACCACCTTTTTTTATTGATAATGATATTAATCGTGGTGATAATGGATTGGATTACCGAAAAGGTTTTTCCAATCGAAAAAGTCTAAAAGTATTCTGAACTGTTTTTAATAGTAATAATTTATTCCGATTATAATATTAGTATGCAATTAATTTATTGGGTCACTACTTTCTTATTAAGGTAGATCTGGGTATATATTCTTTGGTGCTGATAATACTTTTTGTTAGTATCAATATTCTTTCCCTTGGTATATAAAGGCTTAAACCTTAAAACAATCTCGATTTGCGGTAGAGTAATTAGTATCTGCAGTAATCGATATCAATTAAAATTAGATAGTTTGGGCTGATTACTCACTTAAGATATTTTGAGTTTTTTTAGTAATTTATATGTTTGTATATCTTTTTCATTTATTCTTTTCTATATGCTTTTCGATTGAAATATAAATCCCTTATCCACGAAAGCATCCTCAATCTCTTTATCAGATCACTTCCTATATAGTAATTGAACTATATCAACTAAAGTATTATAAACAGATTGTATTATACATATTTTGTGTTTCGCAATAAATACACTGCACGAATGTAGTTTGTATTTAAGCTTATATAAAAGATTTATACTGATTGCTTGAAAAGCTTCTGAATTGAAATATTCAAATATACAAAAGTAATCCAACTATAGCTTACTATTATAATAACTCGATTATTGATATTTATAAAGTTTATATTTGTAAAAATCTCTAATCTTTTTTATACCTACTTTCTTTATAAAATTAATTGGGTTTTCTTATTATCTCTCAGTTATTATATTAAAATTATCATTTATAATAACTACTAATATAATTAACTTTACCACACTCCTGATATTATCGTTAAAACTTAGGCTTATGCTCTGTAGAGTTGTTTTTATATAATCTTACCATATTAATAAATAGCAGGTAGATAATAAGGTAAGATGTATAAATATAATTTTGCCAAAATCTGGCAAAGTTATATTTAGTTATAAAAGATAGTGCTTAGTTTGAGTTAATAATTACTGGTTTGTATTCTTCAACACCATTGCCTTAAAGAATAAAATATAAACTAAGATTGAATATAAGGGTCATCACCACATTACCGATTAAACTCGGTTTTTGTTAGTATTAAACTACATTAAATTAATACTAAATATAAGAACTACCGCTATATTGCCGACAATCTTATTACACAAAAACAAGTATCAAACCATATTGCTTGATACGAAAGCTTATATTTTGTTAGAGAAATACTAATTTTAATTACAAACCTATGTTACATTTGAAATTAAATGCCAGACTCCTAATCTATAATATTACTGATTAGTATTGGTATTACTATAAGGATGGTGGAAGGACAATATAATACTATGGTTCACATTATTATAATATTGCTTGAGGTTCTAAAAGCTAAAGGCTACGAAACGTACGATATAGTGCGGGGGCGCTAGCGCACGCGCTAGCGTGGTCATATAATCCCTGTCCCAACAGTTTGGTAGATTAACTGAATAAGCTGTTTCGTTGTGGTATTGATTGTATAAACATATTGATATTTCGAATTGATCAGTTTCTATAGTTTGTATACTAGATTCAGAATCTTTGGATTTATTATTAATAGAATAAGGAAACTTTAAATAATATAATAATAAGATATCAGTTTGTTGGTAGATGAGGTTCGTAGGAGTGGAGCTAGGGAGAGGTCTTGATTGAAGGTTGTATGAATAATTGTATTGGGGGAGTGGGTATAAAAAACAATAAGTATTCGACAAGCGGACTAGCAATAGGAAGCTTTGTAGGAACGATTAAGAGCTTAAAAAATTTATATGAATCTTAGTATAATATAACGATTACATCATTTAGAATACTAAGGTAAAGAGCTAGAAGAGCTCTTCGGAAGGAAGTGGTAATATACAGGATTGTGAATCACGTGAGGACCTAGCCGATCCACTAATATGGCAGGATCGTCACATTGATGCTCGTAACGTAATGTTTTTATTAATGTTGGATATTATAACGTGATTTATCAGTGTGCGGGTCATATTAGTATGCGAATCATTTTCACCTCAATTCACTCTCTCCTCTTTCAATACGCGTTTTTATCAATAATCCATAATAAATTCGAATAATCAAGAAGCCCGTATACTCCTCGCTATTGAAGTTATTCAAAAAAACAAAAAAAAAAAACAAATATTCAAAAGATTGTAAAGATATATAATATCTTGAATACGATATTACAGCGTAGAATTAATAGTATTATTTCCCATTTCCGAATATCAATCTAAATCTTATAATCTTTCAGAACTAGAAGAGAATATTATTTCTGAATATATAATTGATATGGATATAAAAGGATTTCCATCTAAATTAAGAAATATAAAAGATATAGCAAATTATATTCTTGAATCGAGGGGTGCAAAGCATATTGGGAAGCTTTGGGCATATCGATTCGTAAAGCAATCGAATCAAATTAAAAATACGTTTTAATTATATTTATAATTTTCAGAGGGCTTTTTATAAAGATCCTAAACTTATTGAAAAGTGGTTTCAATTAGTTTTGAATATGCAAGCGAAATACGGTATTCTCAATTGCGATTTCTACAATTTCAACGAAATAGATTTTATGATAGGTATAATATGCCCTGGAATAGTGATAATTAGTGCTGAACGAATGGTAGAAGTAAGGCAATACAATCAGGCAATAGAGAATGGGCTACAGTGATTATATGTGGTAATGGGGAGGGTGAAACTATACCCCTATTTCTAATGGTTTAAGGACAGGTTCATCTTTCCAATTGATATACCGAAACCGATTTTCCTGCGGATTGGGTTATTAAACCTATATCTAATGGATGGACAAATAATGAGATAGATTTAGAATAGTTGAAATACTTTGATAGTATATTAAAAATCAAAGAAAGGGTAAATATCGAATATTAATGCTAAATGGGTATAAAAGCCATGAATCAAAAGCTTTTTCAAGTATACTATAAAGAGAATGATATTATATATTTATGTTTATTATTGTATTCAAGTATTTAATTCAATTACTTAATGTAAATTGTTTTAGTAATCTGAAATGTTTTATATAATAATCAAATTGATAGATTTATCAAGGTATATATTAATTATATCTTGAAGATTAAATTCTTTATAGCTTTTAAACTGTATACAAAGAATCAATTACCTTTTAGAATATGAAATCAGGGTTTCAAGGAACAGGTTTAATATTATTTAACCCTAAAGCTATACTTTTGAAATTAGATATTTGAATTTGTACATCTACCCTCCCCTCTTCGATCTAGATTAATGAATCTCTCAAACCCCTTATAATTCAATTAAAGCTCTTTCTCAATCAATTTTTAATGAAATCTCGAATAATCCAATATCAATTAAACTCCCCTAACACCTATATTTGAGATTGTAACTAACTCTAGCTAAAGATATAAAGAGATTAGCTTATAAGAATATACTTTTAAATACAGAGATCCATATATTTTGAATAGCGAATAAGGCATTAAGCAAACATCGACACACAAAAAAAACCTAATTATATCAAGGAGAAATATTTACTAAATAAAAAGCTCTTAATATATTATCTCAACAAAAGATTGATATTCAGATTCAATATGATAAACATCAAAAAGGAAGGAATTCTAATAGAGAAGTATTTTCTAATTAATATTATAATAAATACAGAAAGGACTGAATATAATACAAAAAATTTATCAAGATAATATAATAGATTTAGATTATTATAATTTTTATAGTTTTAAATCAATTGATTCAATAATTATTGAATAATATAAGTTTGAAAGAGTGAATAAAGGTGAAAGTGATCCGCACACTGATATGACCCGCATACTGATAAATCACGTTATTATTTCTATATTATATTTGCGGATTTATATCTCGTATCTCGTATCTTATATTTTATATTCCATACTATAATAAATTATTATTCTATCCTATCCTCTTCTGATAATCATTTCATCATTTCGTCATTTCATTATTTGATATCCCTTCTATATACATACATACATATATACATACATACATACATATCATCCTGTTATCATGTCATCCATCATGTTATCATGTTATCATGTTATCGTGCCATCATGCCATTCTATCTTTATTCTTAACTCCCATTCCCGTTTCGTTTATTTCGTTTGATTTTATTTCATTTTATTTCATTCTTATCCATTCATTCCTATCCATTCATCTCATTATCCTCTCATCATAATTTCATCCCCTCCATTCATTTCCTTCATCTTCATCTCATTCTCCTTCATCTTCATCTCATTCTCCTTCATCTTCATCTCATTTTCCCACTTTCAATCCTCCCTCATCCCATTCTCCTCCATTCATCCCCATCTCCCCAACCCTAAAACCCCTCCGCAGCTTCACTCAACACTTCCCACAACCCCCGCCGCCGCACCCCCCAACACCCCCACCTATCCCCCCGCCGCCGCGAGATGATCCCGCCATTTACTCGTACCCGAAGTTGTATTTGTACTCCGCCGTTTCCGGAATTTTGTCTCCGCGGCTCTGAAGAGCGGGGATCTGAATCGCGAGAACGGCGGGAGCGAGAATGATGGGAATGGGAACGCGGAGAGCGGGAATGGGAATGGGAATGTGAATGAGAATGAGAATGCGAATGATGGCGTCGAGAATTGTGCGGGGGATAAGAAGGATGAGATGGATTGGGTATATATGTATGTGTGTAAGGAGAAGTGCTTTGTGAAGGAGGATAGGGAGGTGAGGAGCCGGATGGAGATGTAGAGTAAGGAGCGTAGGGATTTGGTGAGAGATATTGATTTTGATTTATTTGTGGGGGAGGTCCTTGTCCTTGAGGATAGGGAGGTTGAGGAAATTGATTTTGTATTGGATAGGGGGGTTGCTGTTGTGGAGGTGGTGGATATCCTTGTTGGGGATGATTTTGTTGTCCAGGAAAAGAACCCAGAGGTGCGTATCCATTTGGTGTTTGGTTTATTCCGGGTATATCCATACCTCTTCCTGGAAGTGGATTATTTGATGCAGAATATGGCGAGGAAGAGAAATGTTGAGGCTGAGGTTGGGGTTGTGATTGAGGAGCAAAAGTATAATTTGCTTCACGATCTCTTTCTCTGCGATTATATCTTTCCGATCTTCCTTTTCTTTCTCTTCTTCCTCCCCTCTCTTCCCATTCATCACCTCTTCTACCTTTTCCTCTTGCATCCCCATTTCTTTTCTCACCACGTCTTCTATGCTCATTCATATCTGAATCAGAATCCGAGCTCATCTCCGAACTAGAATTAGAACTGCAAGAAGAACTCTCCTCATCCTCTGAGTTTCGTCTTCTACTTCTTTCACTTCTTTCCCTTCTCTCCCTTCTTTCTCTCTGCTCGGGATGATTTCTCCACCAACGCTCTTCTCTCAAAACATGCGAGCGCTCAGCATATTGTTGAATTTCCTCTTTCGTTAGAATTCCCAAGATAGCTACGAATTCTGGTCGACTATTTGTATATAATTATTAGTATCACAATACATTATATCATATTTATCATATAGTTTTCTTTCCCTTCTCTCGATATTTATTATATACTCATCCTGAGAACAAAAAGGAATGATGGATAACTTACGCTTCGAATCTTCTCCCATCTCTCATCAATACTTCTGGTGATATCAAAGATCGTTTAACCTTTGTCCATTTTGCATCTTGAGGAATTTCGTGGCCGGATGAATCAGGTGCAATTTTTGATTTTAAAATAGAAGTAGGAATGGGAATTGGAATGGTGGAATCGTGGGGATTATTTCCACTACTAAGTGTAGGTTTGTGATTTTTTGATGATTCATCAGGAAGATCGAATCGAACACCACTTGTACGCGGTGATGATTTCTGGACTGGGTCCGAGCTATGTTTTGGTCGAAGTGTCATTGTTTCCAATTGAGGTGATGGTATGTTTTTGTTGGGAGGTTCATTAGGATATGAGTACGAATTTGAATTTGAATTCCAACTTCCCGGAGAAGACGGTGGAAGAAGTTGAGGATTACTTGTTGTGAAGCAAGGAAGCAAAAGAAGATCCGAGGTTTGAATTATTGAAGTATTATTATGATTCGAATTGACTGGATATCGTGACATCGTCTGATGCATGAATGACGTATCATCCTCAGAGTTTAATTTTGAGCCGTTAATATCCTTTCCGCATTGCGATTCTGATATATCGAGATCTGTGGTTGAGACTTTGGGAGTTAGAGGAGGTGATAATTGTCGATGAGGAGTTGAAGATATATTTTGTCCGGGGTATGGATATGAGTCGACGAGAGATTTGGGTTTGGGTCTTTGGAATTTCATCGCTGGAGGGAATTTTATATTGTCTTCTCGTTGGATCATTTCTTTTGCTCCAGAGTCATTGCGTCCTAAATTGATATTGGCATTATCGAATGAAGCTGGTGCTACTTGTGTATGAGGTGAATCGGAATGTGTAGAGTCCCATCGTTCTTTATGAGGAGTTCTTGGACTGGTTTGAGGTGTAGATGCAGATGGATTTTCGATTAGTAGCCCGTCTTGTTCCATTTGTCGTATATATGCAATTAAAACATCCTGGAAGTTTGTTAGAAAGAAGCAATTGTCCTACCACATTGAAAGATCCAAATACCTTATGCCGTTCCAAAACTACTCTATTAAACCCCTCTTCAACTAGATTCCTCCTAAACCATTTCCAAATCTGCAAAGTATCCTCCTCATCTTCATTCTCAGAACCCATCATTTGTAAAGTCCCAACCCTTCGACTCCTATCCGCTGCAATATCATCCACCTTATCCAACAACATATCCAATTCTCCCTTTCCGTCTGCTTCCTCTGCTTCCTTTGCGTCTCCGTCTTCATCTTCGTGTAGTAGCGAATCGAGAAAATGCGATGTATTCTTCTTATGCGAAATCAACCTCACTCGAATCCCACCCAATTGATCCATCTCATTACTTCCCAACCTTCCCCCTCCATTCCTCCCATATCTCCCCAACAATCCATCAAGTTGTCTCAGGGTCCCCTCACAATCCCCAATAATCCCCTCCACACTTTCCCAATTCCCCTCGTCCCACTCCCCATTCCTCTCTTCCTCCTCTTCTTCAACTCCCTCAAAACCCCATACAAACCCTTCACTTCCCGTCGAATCTCCTCATATTCCGCCCCCGCCTCTCTACATTTCCGATGCACATCGCGACAAAGTATCGATACTTTTCTGATATCTGATGATGTTCCAACACTCATTTCGTATCTCATTCAGCGCTCAATATTCGACTTCAAATATGCTATCCCAAATCTCGAATCTCGCACTTCGATGTCGCAAGCGATTCTAAGGTTCGAGAAGGAGAGAAAGAAAGAGGGAGAGATCAATTATACACCCATCCCTTTGAACCCAAAAAGTGGCAAAGCAAAATAATTAATCAATCAAATTAAAATGATGAAAGATATGCGAGTGTGCGTGTGTGTGCGCGATATGATGTGTTGTACTCTCTTCCTGCTTTCATTTACTTTGCTCTGCTGCAGCGAAGTGGATATCTTTTCTTTCTTTCCTGCTGAGTTCTCTGTCTGATAACCTATGATGATAGCTCCGACGTAACGAACCACTCCACTTTATTATACCCCGCAATGTTTTTCTTGTCGAATTCCCAGATTTCTAATCGTTGATTGTGCCGAGTTTCGAGTTTCGAGTTGCGGAATTCGTATTGATGTATCCGTGTTTTGTTAATGATTACTTGAGGAAGTAGGTAGGTATGCACCGTGGCATGTATGTATGTATATAAAATACCGCTTCAAAAATACAAATTCACAATCACCATAATCAATATAATTCATTCAGATCCGATACTCAATACTCAGTACTCAGTACCCAAACAAAACCAAGACCAATAAATCAATAAAATGGAGAATAAGTTTTAGAATAATAAACCTCCATCCCTTAGAAGCTGCATAGAAGAATAATCGAAGCCATCAATCGAGGCGGAGCTGAACAAATGGGTATCGGTAGAATAGGTAACGATTTAAGAAATCTCTCTCGAACTACCGCTTGCCTCAATGAACCATACCATATCATACCATACCACACCAGATCCAGAAACCGATAATCATATTCCAATCCGTTCATCCATCCAAGATTCCAAGTGACGTCGCGGGAATGAACATCCATCCATCTCTCCACCTATCCTATCCTATCCGTCTCTCCGTCCATCCAATCCATGAACCATCCCTCCCTCCCTTCATCATCCACCCAATCAAACACCACACGCCACAAACCCAACCCAACCAAGCATTCACAAAAACGGCTGAGAAGTTAAAATATGCATTAGAAGTTAGAACACAAGCAACACCTCAGAACACAATAAAAACTGGAGAATTCTTATCCCTAGTCACTCCCAGTTCTCAAACACAACAAACAGCAAAGCAACCCCAAATCTCATGAACCGCACTTTGTGGCGCAGTTCCCATCTCTCCATCAACCTCCATCAACCCACCCATCCACAGCGATCGCCGCAATGTCGCACCCACTGCGTAACCAAGGCGTGAGGCTCAGATGAAGGCTTATACAATTTCGTATCCACTCCAGCCGTGCGAACACCGAGCCGAGCTCCCTCTACAGAACCTATCATGCCGAGTTACCGCATCGTGTTGTAGAATATGTAGAAGGTGTGGAATATGATAGGATCGCTAAGCATGGGTTGACACATTTTTCTTGACGGTGCATTCAGGTTGCATGAAGGCGTCGGGAAAAGATGCTAGAATATATGTAGGTAATCAATGGTGAGATGTGGAGTGCAAGGCAGGGCAGGGCAAGACAGGGGAGGGGAACTCCGAAATCATGTCATGTGAATACTGTACTGGTCGTGTAGATAAAATTTGTACGAGGTCAACTTGTACGAGATATATGGTATATGGCATGAGCAAAAGAGGTTTTTGATTTTTATATCCTTCCAACCAATCAATCAACAATATCATTAAAATAATAAACCCTTCATCTTCAATGCTATTCTGATACTCCTTACAAAACAATTCTTTCTCTTGTATATTTTCCCACTTGTCTACTCAAGAGTCTTCCAATATCTCTCTTACTTCTCTTTTGAATTTCTCCTCCTGCACCTACACGAAGACGAGATATTTGTTTCTCGGCCTTGAGACCAATCGGTAATGTCGAGAGGTCTTTTTCTCCAGAGGGAAGTGTTAATATTGACTTTGCCATTCGTCCTGTGTCTTCATTGCCAAGGGTTTTAAGTACGGAATCCCCGTAACGGACCATCTCGGATGTTAATCCCTTGAGGTAAACGGCCGTTTCGATCCCTTCGAGTGCGGCACTGACTTCCATTTTCAATGTTCCATGAATGCTTCGATTCGGATTGATCACCATTGATCAATCTTGCATTTCCGGTCAACCAACCGCCAGCTGCACGAGCATCAATACAATTGTTGAGTAAGCTGGAGATGAGAATGATGGAGTTATCAGGTGCCTCAACTTCGTCATCATCCAATTCCAAGATATCAAGGTATCGACCTGTCCATCCACCTTTGGCCAATTCGACTCTCAAAATATAGATTAGTGATACCGTTTCTTGACTTGTAAAAGTTGTCTGTAAAGCTTCCGTAATGTTGTTGTCTGGACATGTATAGAGTTTCGAGAGAGCCACATTTAAGGCTTCACCTCTGACACCTGAACCTTCTCCTAATTGAAATTCGGCGAGTTGGAGATCATCTTCAGCCTCGGCTTCAAGTCTTTGTACTTCCTCTTCAGCATTATCATGTTCCAGGGGTGTGTCTTCCCCATTTGTCAGTAATGCTTGCTTTGGACTCGAAGAGTCTCCAAGTTCAAACAAATCCATAGTTTCCATTAACTTTTGAATAGCGTGAAGAAGTTCCGCTGCTCCAAGTAGATTGGATGAAACAAGATGAAGTAATAATTCCATTTCCCGGTCCAACTTAACAATAGCATTGACAAGTTGGCCAGCTGGTATTGGGCCAGAAAGTGAGGCTCGAATCTCTTGTCTCAATGCTGATTCGATATTAAGAATCGTCATGTTTCCTGTTTGAAGCAACCACCTGAAAAGTCTAGGAGGATAGAAAATAATAGAAAGCTCATACACCCCTTCCAGATTCTGAGACCAGCTAAAAATCTTACTTAGTGCATATAATATCCATCTACGATCGACTTCAGAAGGCTCTATCTTTGCAATCTTGTCTGCAGGATTTTCGGACATTTCAGTGCTCCAATCTTGGTCGAACTTGCTGCCTAAAGCCTTCTCGAAAGCTGCAGTATCTCCACTCTTGACACATCTCTCAGGTTCTCTCGTCACATTTACCCATGCATCTTCTTTCATGCCCATTGATCCAGGAAGGTAATGATCCACGAAAAGCCACTTTCCATGCGATGGCTCCTTTCCAGGCTTGGAGCGTACAACTTGTGGATCCGAGCAGCCAAGAGAATCGATCAATAGTCCAAATGCTCGAGATTTTGATCCTTGACCAGGTTGAAAATCCACTTGAACGGCAACGAGCTCATTATCTGAGATAGCTAAAACTGTCCCAAGTTTAGGGTAGTAAGAGATGAATTGAGCAGGAATATCCAATCGTGGTCTCTGCTTATCATCAGAGTCTCGTTTGCGTTTGAGTGATTCTTTGTTTGCCTCATCATCCAACTTGATGGTTGCTAACACAGATTCATATTTTGGGTTGAGAATGCTAATAGCTTGTTGATTTGACATGATTATAGAAGTGCTTGAAAGGCGAAGGAAGGAACCGGTACCAGGAGTGTTGATTTCGGATTGTATCTTTGGAAAAGTATCATGTAAATCCAAAGTTGTCAACACTTCCGCTTCCAGTATTTGCAAAATACCGGCGGAAACATTGATACCGAATGAAGCTTTTCCGACCGTTACTTTCTTCTTTGGAGCTTTGTGAATTGGTAGAGGGGCGTCGAGAAGAGATTCGACAGAATGTGTTGTGCCATTCAAATATGTCGTCGCCTTCCTTGGCAACGCTACAATGTGTAATGTACGCACACGATCACCAGCTTCCTGCACATTTGACTTTGTAATCACAATTATTATGTCTGGATTAAAGCCATCTTCGGTCACTTCTTGTGGGAAAAAAGCAAAAACATCCTGGCGACCTTTCAAGATTCCTTGACCAGCGGAATAGGCATTTGTAATGTGCGCATATTCAACCTCGATATTGGTCATTGTCATTGACGAAGCTCGACCGAGGGCGGTGGCAGGAGAGGACCATAATAGCTGAAGACTTTCACCATCTAAGCATTGAATCTCACCATCTTTCTTCACAATCAATATATCCGATTTTTTGATCGCATCCAATCCTGAAGAGGCTAAAGCACCCAAATGAACCACTGGCGCTTTCGATTGACTGAGCTTGTGTGTGACTGTTGTAGATTGTGATGTGCTAGTCCCTTCCGTAATATCATGGAACAATGTGATTTGATCCTCAGAGCCGGATGTCGAAACATATGTTCTTCGCTCGGTTTTGGTTTTCGTCGTTTTCGACCTGGAAGAGTATGGCGGGCAAGAAAATGAAGTGCCAGGAGGCAGAGCGTAAGAAGTAAGTAATTTTGAAGATGATACCTGAGAAGACATTAACATTTGAAGATACCCAAGAAATATCTATAATATCTTACATCGTATAAATTCACACCTTCTCCGTGAATTCCAACCGCCAATTCTGACCTCTTTCTTTTTTTTGATCCAGGTGAACCACCAAAGACTTCCCCAACTACATATTGGGCCTGTTTCGATCGCGGTAAAGTAGCGACCACGTATGGCTGCTGTAAAGATATTCTTGACGACATATTAACAATTGGAATTTTTGCGCAATCAATTCCAATGTATTGAAGCAGTGATTATGGATTTGCGCAAAGTAAAAAGATCCAAAAAGCTTTGAAATTTCTCTGAGCGGTGAAACAATTCTGCCGTGGCACAAAACTTTATGTCTTGGAGGGTTACCAAATTTATTATGCCACGCCCTGCACACTTTAGCGTGTCTGTTTGGTGTCGATCATGTGATTCTGACCATCCTGCCAGGTAGGAATGACCAATCAGCTCTCAAAAACGCGAGCAGAAGAGTGTCAAGTGGGTCTATGTGGTACTTTACATGCGTTGTAGATGGGTACACTCAAGCATCCAGAAAAATCCTACATTGAACTTCCTTCTCATCAGGTACCTATCTTTTGATGTCGAATAATAATGCGGAAATGAATCAAAATCCCAAACCTCTCGATCGGATATTACAATTCATAAGCTTAGGAACATTTTCATTACAATTTTCAACGTCAAACATCGACAACATGATTTTATATTGAATATTGAAAAGGGTGAATAGTTTTCGAAGCACTTCATCTACCTATCACCTATGGGGCCCAAAGTAGACCAGTAGTTAAAGTGCTAATTTCATCAAAACGCGTACGCGGTTCTCAACTTCACCTTGATGTCACTACCTTATTACCTAAGTACTTAGCAACTTTTGGATGCGCATTGCTTTTCACTCCCAATTACTTTTTCACTGTCTGCAAAAGGGCACTTTTTTATATTCTATATCTGTTCTCAAGTCAAGCTTCTTACGAAAATTACAAATGTTTTTCTCCCCTTGACCAATTAATTGATTGAGAATCGCTATCGTTGAAAGCGAATGTGCGAGGTTCGCGTTTGATCATCTCGACTTGGCCGCATACGAATGGCGGTCTTGATCGCAAAAACCATGAATCCTCTCATAGAAGAGGGGCACGAAAAGACTGTGCATCCCTTCTTCCAAAAGCCGTTAAGAACGTCATCGACTGCGGGAAACAATGTAACACTGCAAAATGGAGCTCTAGACTCATCATATATGCCAAATGGAGAACAAGCAGATTTGTTGGAGGTTGACCCGAACAATGGTAGGAGGAAACGCCGAAAGACTGCCTCGCCAGAAGTTACAACAGAGTTAGAGGCAGGAAAGACATCCACAATCACAAAGACAACTGCGCCGACAAAAACAGTGAAACCTTTACGAGCCTCGAAGCGTAAGCAAACTACCCTGACACCTGCAAAATCAAAAATTGTTGTCATGCGCTATGGCAGTGGACAAAGTCCAGCTTCTGAAGTTGGCAGCAAGATTGAGAATATTCTCGACGGCATCGAAACATTAATACCGAAGACGGAGTCAAATAATACGGACGTGAAAAATACAAAAGAGATAGTATCGAGAAAGGGGAATGGGGTAGATGCTATTCCATGGTGGAAGACAGCAAAAAAGAAATCGCCGACACAAGAAGAACCCCAGGAATCCTCAAAATCACAGCAATCGGGCCAAGGAAAAAAATCTCCTATAGGAAAGAGAACTACTTCGGGTAGACCAGCTTCACCATCGACAATTGTATCCAATTTTGGCCGACCACATTCAAGGGACGGAAAGCAAGTCCCGCCAACGTTTAAAGGCTTCGAGAAAGCTCCTAAAACTTCCAAGTTCCCCGACGCCATTGAGCCAGCTTGGCCATGGTCTGGAATGGTGCATGTACGCGGAGAAAGAGACGAGGAATATTCAAATGGCACCTCTACCAGCACAGTCCCTGGAGAATCCAGCGACGTGAAGAAAGGGTCAAAATATCGAGCAGTTGAAATCGTTGAAGATGAAAATATTATCAATACTTTTACGGCGAAATTACGAATTGATGAGACAATTAATAGCATCCATGACCTTCATATTCATGATTTCGCTCCAGTTTCTCCTTGCCTCCGAGTACCATCCAAACACATCGAAACAGGCCCAAGTCTCCAGTGTCGAGTACGAAAAGAACTTATCTCAAAGCCTAACAGACCAGTTTTACATGAGGATTTGAGCGATGACGAACTCCAAGAGCCAGATAAAAGACGTTCAAATGCCCACCCTGCTCTTACAAATGTTTACAACTCAATTGCCACTTCGCTATCGGCATTTGACAAGGCTGAATGCGAAAATATATCTTGGACACAGAAGTATGCACCAAAAAGTGCAGAGGAGATCTTACAGACTGGACGAGAGGCCTTCATATTGAAAGATTGGTTGCAAAAATTGACGGTAATGTCAGTAGAATCAGGTTCTGCTGAAAATAAGGCTACGAAGAAATCTGCATCGTCAAAAGCCGAACCAGTTGGAAAAAGGAAGCGAAAATCAAAAAAGCTGGATAATTTTATAGTATCTGATGGCGAAGAAGACAACGAGATGGATGAAATAACGGAGCCGGAAGATGGGGATTTGTTAGGAGATTCAGGTTTGGTCAAGAAAACAGTGATACGTTCTGGTGATTTGAATGCGAAAGGCCCTAAAGATTCCAAGCGCCTGGCCAATGCAGTTGTTTTGAGTGGACCACACGGATGTGGCAAGTCTGCCACGGTCTTTGCTGTTGCAAAAGAACTTGGTTTCGAAGTCTTCGAAATCAATCCAAATTCCAAGAGGAGCGGTAAAGAGGTGATGGATAAAGTTGGAGATATGACCCGAAATCATCTAGTTCAGAGATCCAAAGTTGATAAGATCTCGAGTGCGAATGAGGATGAAGAAAATTCATTTGATTCTGTGGCTGAAGAAGTGAAGAGCGGCCGTCAGGGTACCATGAACTCATTCTTCACTTCAAAAGCATCCGTCAAGCCAGAACCTAAAAGCAAGGGCATCTTGAACTCATTTTTTACATCCAAAGCACCAACGAAGCCGAAAGGTCAGAATGACAATGAAGAATATCCATCTAATGATATGGCTGAAGATCCAGAAAATGGCCGCCCGAGCATGGTGAAGCCATTCTTCACATCCAAAGAACCGACAAAGATGAAATCTGAGAGTACGGATGCTGAGCAAACTGCACCCAAAACGGACGTCACCAAGGATATAATCGCTCCGAAAGGGCCACCAAAGAAACAGCAACAATCCTTGATACTACTCGAAGAAGTCGATGTTTTATTTGAGGAGGATAGAGGATTTTGGCAAACAGTTTTGCTTCTGATCGCCCAGAGCAAGCGACCAATTATTATGACTTGTAATGATGAGTCTGCGGTACCAATTCTTGCTCTATCTCTACATGCAATTATACGCTTTACTACGGTGCCTACCGATCTCGCCGTTGATTACATGCTACTCGTAGCAGCCAACGAAGGTCATGCTATCCGTCGTGACGCGGTCAAGGCTTTATATGAAAGTCGAGCGTCAGACCTACGTGGTTCATTGACAGAGTTGGAGTTCTGGTGTCAATTTGCAGTTGGAGATCGTAAAGCTGGAATGGAGTGGTTTTATCCTCGTTTACCGTTGGGTTGCGATCTAGATGAGCATGGTAAGAAGTATCGCGTTGTTAGCGAAGATACTTATCACACTGGCATGGGCTGGATTTCTCAAGACACTCTCGAGAGCCAACGACCATACATCGATATCGAGGAAGAGACCTTGTATGAAGCTTGGAATGGTTGGGGTATTGATGTAGGCGACTGGCAACAAAATATAGGCATCAGTACTTGGGCGGACAAGATCACGGATTGCGCCAATGAGTGTGCCACCAGACGAGCTGCTCTGGCAATGTACGATGACTTTGCCGAAGCTATGAGTGCTACAGATTGTTTCTCGCATAACAGCTTCGGCGCAGACTATAAAGTGAGTTTCCCTCTATCAACATTACATCTACTCGTTGCTAATGAAATAAGGTTACCATTGATGCAAGTTACCCAAAAATGTCTAGTAAAGCGAGAGAAGATTACACTATGGCAAATCAATTACTGGACGTGTCGCCGCAAATTACTCTGGACGAGACAAGTATCAACATATCATTCTGGATGAAATCTCGAGCCAGAGAAGTTCTTCAAATTCGTCAACATGTTGAACATGGATGGGAAATCCATCGAGAGCTGGATGGACCGACCGAGAAACAAGTTCAAGGCCTCATTCAGTCCCAATCACGTCCTCAAGGGAATGCTATTACTCGCCGCGATTTGAGCTTGGCTTTTGATCCTATTTCAGAGTCCGAAAAGACATATGTTTGGAGTACTGGAAATCTTGAAGCGTGCTGCTTTGATCGAACTATGAATCTCATTATACTCGACGTTGCTCCATACGTTAGGTCCATAGTATCCTACGATGCACGTCTTCAGAAAGATCGAGTACGTCTGAGCAATCTACTCAGTCAAAATGGAGGTAATATCGCACCGAAACCCAAGAGAATGAGAACAACTCGAGCAGCTATGTCGGCCCTTGAGGGCGGTACAAGAAGTACGACCAGGAAGGAAAAGTATTTCAGTCAGGATATCAACCCATATTTTGTTCTCAGGACTGGATCGCAGAGTTGGTTGGATGCAGCTATCTCTATTACAGCAGCCACGGACGATGGGAGTAGGAGATCGAGTATACAGATGTCGGAGAGTAATATAGTTGCTGACAGTGGAAAAGATGAACTTTTAGATTAGATCGGGCATGGGAATTCTCACATATGGTGGATCATCTTCACATAGCAACATATGGCATGGCATGGCAAGGATACATGTAAACATTTGCATAAATGAGGCGTGTTGGAGACATTGCCCGGCGGAACAAAAAGGGAATTCGCCATATATGGTAGTATGCTGGGCTAGAGGTATAAACACGCGTAAAATTCAGAATGATATATGAACATAAACAAATGAAAAATATCCTTGCAAAAGTTTTTGTAGCGATTGAATTAAGGCTTTTGAGATCATCGATGGGAGAGCAAACTTTTGGATCACTGTATAATAGGTACTGTTATATTGCTACGGGTGGTAACATTGAGGTTTTAGTAAAAGGGCTTGTAAGAATGAGGAATCTAGTTGGAGTCTTCGAGCGCAGCGAGCTAAGGGGGTTTGGGGGCTTGCCCCCATAATGATACCATTCATAAGTCGAAATCTTGATATTCGACTTCGTTGGCTCTCTCGAATAGCATTTCTATAAAGATGAACTGCCTGGATAGCGAACATTATAGAGTGCTATTACTATTGCTTGAATGTCGCTTGGACAGGGGTTGTCATCTAGTACTTGGTGTTTATATCCATATCTTCAAAGGTTTCCATCGTTTTATAGATGCTTGACTACAAGCAACTCGACAATTAATTTAGATTAGATGGTGATTGTGATTGGTTTATGACCCGTAATCTACGTTTCAATACATACTAGATTTCTCACATTTCCTTCCTTTTCCATTCTGAACATGTTTCCTCCATTTCCTCCAATTTTCTATCTGTTCTGATATAATCACGTGATGGTTACGTCAAGACTAGCGCGATTGTTCCACTCGGCACACACAAGCCCTAAATTGAAAAATCAATCCACCTCTATTGAATTGATCTTGAGAGAAACATCCATTTTCTTCACGACAACATCAAACCGACAAAATGGCACCAGCAAACACCGGCGCAAAGAAGCAAAAGAAGAAGTGGTCCAAGGGAAAGGGTGCGCATTAAATTTTTTACCATGCCCTGGAATTTTCGAATAGAAACTGATGAAAAATCAATATAGTCAAGGACAAGGCTCAACACGCCGTCATCCTCGATAAGTCCACTTCCGACAGACTCGCCAAAGATGTTCAATCCTACCGTCTCGTCACCGTCGCTGTTTTGGTCGATAGATTAAAGATCAACGGATCTTTGGCCAGAAGATGTTTGAAGGAATTGGAGGAGAAGGGACAAATCAAGATTGTTGTCAAGCATCACGCCGGTGATATCTACAGTATGTCTATTACGTTCCGATATTATCCTTTTTCGATGCAGCGCAAAAACATTCGAGTCGAATCATTTCCACCCAATGGAATGATGATCTTCAGGATAAGCGTGTCAAAAGGACGATCCAGAAAATACAAATGCTAACATTGTTTCTTTCAACAGCCCGTGCTATCCAAGCCGACGAGTAAAGAAATCAATAATCGGAAAACTTCAAAACGATCAAGGCAATACACGATGGTCATGACCTCGTCTTCGAAATAATCGACCAAAATTACGATTATGGATTGTACGTGGACGTTTTGGCATGAGATATCCGGATGGGTTTTTATATTATGACTTTTCCTCGGGCTTGTTAGGAAAGGCAGGCAGGTGTAGCATATCGAATTCAGCCTTTTGCTTATTGATGCCAAATCTGATGGGTATTCATATATGTTTTGCAGATGTGATATCGTGGTAGAGATGTGACTATGAAAATGCAGGCTAATCTGAAGGAATAGAACATGACACAGCAGATCCAGTCCAAAGGCGAGTGCGAGTACGAGAGCGGTGGAAAGAGTTCCCGGACCAAGTTTAACCACATCTCAGCCTTTGAGATCACCACAATTACCAATTCTTGGTCCAATTCCCTAGAAAACCTTAATTGCAGACCAATTCTCCCCCGCTCAAAACTCCCTCTTCCCGTTCCCGTCTATCCCAAGGCTAAATGTAATTCAATTCCAAATCCATATCCATATCCATAAAAATACCAATGACGACGACTCCATTTGCTATGCAAGTCCGAGGCTAAATCTCCAAGCTGTGAGCTATTATTACACAAAGACCCGTAACTTCCCCATATCAATTTATCTCCAACGAACCTGCCACTTGTCAATCTCGTCCCTCCATTCAAGCCCTTGATCCTTTTTCCTTTCTTCAAATTATAACACAATTCAATACTTCATCACAATACATACACGTATTAGCACCCATCCACGATGGCCGACACAGATGCACTCCGTGAACGTCGCAAACGAAACTCCATTGATATTCTCGAAGATGAGGCTCCTCTCACCAAGACCACGACCCGGGGTTCTTCTCCGTCGGCAGAAAAGAAGGCAAAGAAATCACTTAATAAATTGGCAGCAGATGACGATGCAGCACCTTTCTCGTTGGTAGACTTACTGAGATCGATTGTTTTTGTACTGGTTGCAAGCTGTGGGTTGAGTTATGTGGTTACGAGGAATAGCTATTTTTGGGGAATGAAGAGACCGAATTGGACGCATGGGGAGGTTTTGAAGGGATACTGGGTTAGTGGATTTCTTTGGTTCCTTTTTTGTTTTGAATTGCTAGCTAGGAAGTTTGGTGTGAGAGGAGACGAGGAGAGGAGAGGATAAGACAGCTTGAGAATTACGGATACTCTTCTATAATGGGGAATATAAATAACTAAGATCTTTCACTCTCTTCCAGAACGGACCTCCCCAAATAACCGACGCAGATCTCCCGCGCTTCGACGGCTCGAACCCAGATCTTCCAATCTACCTCGCGCTCAATGGCACGATCTATGATGTTACGGCGGGACGCAGACATTATGGTCCGGGAGGCAGTTATCATTTCTTTGCGGGTGTGGATGCTACGAGGGCGTTTGTGACGAATTGTTTTGAGGAGGATAGGACGCCGGATCTGAGGGGTGTGGAGGATATGTTTTTGCCGGTGGATGACGAGGAGACGGATGCGGAAATTTTGAAGAGGGTTGGGAAGGGGGGCATGAAGAAGTTGAAGGAGAGGGAAAAGAGGGAGGCGGCTAAGGCGGTGAGGGATGCATTGGGGCATTGGATTGGTGAGTTGAGCTTAGGGGAAGGGGGTGCGGTCTGAGAGGACACTTTGGCTAACTTGTGTTTTAATTATAGGTTTCTTTGAAAATAGTGGAAAGTATCCAAAGATAGGAAAGGTTAAGAGGGAGAAGGGATGGGAAACTAAGGGGGAGAAACCAAAGTTGTGTGAGAAGGCGCAGAAGGGAAGGAAGAAGAGGACAATTCCTGAGGGGGGAATCTAAGTCTGAGTGAGACCTGTGTGGGTTTGCCCCGGGGTTCTGATAAGAGAGGAAGAGTAGAATGTGGAATGTATTATGAGGTGTGCAGAATACAGAATGTGGTTAGGATGAGGTTTTATTTATTTATATTCGGCTTGTGAGAAGCATTCTGAAGATTTTCACAACAGTTAGGAGTTTGTATGTTACGCAGCAAATGCCAATATGACTTCAATATCGCGTTCGGTAAACGCAATATTATGTCTAATGTCGAAAAAAAATTGATCCGAACGAGCCCTAAGTGGGGGGGGAGTATTAGGTAGTAAGCTCACATCAAAGGATTTTCGACAGATTGAAGCCAAGGAGGCTTTTATATCCTAAAGGGTTTTTAGCAAGCGAGTAACCTTGCCTCGATGCTTTTCCATCACTCTTTGCTATAGCATCATTTCAATATATAGAATTGGATATTATCTTTTGTATTGCCATAGTCACTTGTAAGCTTACAATTACTTTTGGATAAGCATTCGGAATTTTGAGATGGTTGTAAGTGCAATGTCTCGATTGTATCTATCTAGATTCGAGTCCATGTGAGAGAGTCAATAGAATTTGACGTGCATTCCATTATAGACTTCTTCATTAAGTTATAGAAGATAAAGCAAACTCTATATCCTAGAATCATGAAATTTATATGTGCATTCAGAGAGTTGCATCGCTCGTTCCGGATACGTAACATCATACTATTCACTGCTCTTGAGATAGCTAATGACCCAAGCGATCGCCCTCGGCAGGGCCATCCCTCTTTTTACCAGAAACATTACCTGCTCCCGGCGGGGCAAAGATATTGTCTCTCGGGGTAGCAAAACCATGACCGCACTGATTAGACCAGCAAACCTCCTACATGATGGTCAGTTTATTCTCATTCTCCAGATTATATGTTCCGGGTCTTACATTCGCGAACCTGGTGAACCAAGCATAATTGTCAGCATTTGCAATCACCAACGGTGAAGTTTCTATAGTCGAACGCAGCTATCTTATATCCCAAGGGCCGTACTGGTAATCACCCACTACGTTTCCCTTTTGTTTGAAAGGCATGATTGCCGCTTGGCTGACTTTGTTGACATGGCTTAAAGTAATCAGCTTTCGCTTCATGTTATCAGGGAAAGAAGCATGTTTTAGGTTAATTCGTGGAGAAGTATATAGCCACCGATACTAATCATTTTGTATGATACAAATAGATCTATTGTGCTGCAATTTATATCGTCGAGCTTTGGGTATGTATAGGCATTCAGGGCAGTGGTATTGCAGAAGTGGATTTGTGTTTATAGCTCATCGATCGGATTGTTGGTGTATATAAGAGGTCTCTTGTTTGAGTTCAATCGGCTACATTGTTTTATCATGGTTGGAAGATAGTCTTCGGGATGAATATTGATAGTAGATAATATATCAGCGTTTGTTGAGGGGTCATTGGTGGCTGGTGCAACCATATTTTGGGATACTGCTCTGACGGCGTCTTGATGTTCAGGCAGAAAGTACGCCGAAGAATTACGCAAACGTGTCATTTGGACTCCGAGAGGAATTCGTGACTCGTTTTCCCCAAGCGTTAACGATATCGAGATTTCCAAATGAAATCATCCAAATAGAGTCGAAGAGCATATGAATGTGTGTAATGCTGCTCAGTTCGCTGGTGTTCAATACTTTGGGCAATATTGGCGAACGGCTCTATTGATAAGAATTGGGAGTTTATTACTGGGCCTGGGGGAGACTTCATTTTTGAATTTTTACAAGTTCTTACGGATGCTCTTATCGCCATTGAACTAGAATTTGCACTAGGGGAGATTGAGCTGGGAGAGGAGCTTTATGCTTTTTGTGAAGCAGCAATAACTCATATGTGATCGATGGATATATTGGTCATCTGTTTGATACAAGGATTTGATAGTTCTGAGTCGTTATTGTATGCTTATCATAAAACTATCGACGAACATGTATCATAACTTTTGAAAGTGATCCAAATTCTATTTGCTAGCCTTGAAAATTCGTGGCAATGAAGCTGCAATTAAACTTTTCGTCATATAGATGAGTGTTAAGACCGATAACAGGAATAGAGTGAATCTCTTAAATATCATCACCAATCAAAATTAACATAAATAAGAAACAAAGATATTATTGAGTTTTGGTGAAGATGTCCACGGGTACCTTCCCGATCGCCTAATTGATTAAACGACGGTGGTCCTTTATGGTTCTTCAGCCACACTAGCAGTCAATAAGACGAGAGCCTACCTAATCGAAGAGACCAATCGCTGTCTTATGTCTGTGTCATTGTTTGATTGCGCCACTTGACGTATTTATAGAAGGCTGGCTTATATATATTTGTCTAACACCGCGCATTTAAAGCATACTTTATCCACTGACTCAGCTGTTCTTTTGATTGTTTGTTTCGGTTTCCACTCAATCAACTTCGTTACATTTTTCATCGAGAAAAAAATGAACAATCATCCTCCATCGATTCAACGGCCAGCGATGGCTTGGCGCGATAATCTTCGTACAGAGCCCAAACTCATAGTCACAGCATCAGTCTCGCCGCCTTCATTTTCACTCACAAAATCCCGTGAACTTCCCGTCATCATCGATCTTACACTTATTCTCATAGATTCCACAAAACCCATTACAGTCAATATCAACGATAGTTTCCTAGCACCCGACAAAGCAAATTCTGTCAACAGTCCCTACAGTCTTACTCATAAAGATACAGGCAAACAAGTATTCGAAATCTACACGAACATCGGTTTAGCTACCACCAAAATTACTATCAATCCCGATACCGACTTGTTAACTATATATCCCGGGAAACTTTTCACCACCCAGGTATGCATCGGGCTCGATGTATTCTTCACTGGAGAGACTGGTGCTGGTACCCGCGCGGATCCATGTCTTTGTGCGACACCATCATCTTGCTTGAAGGTGGGAGAAACTTATGAAGTGGGATTATCTTCCGAAACTAGTGGTAGGCCAGAGTTTATGTGGTGGGCTCCAGGAGATTGCGAGAGTACTGTGAAAGAGCGGGTATCGTGGTGGAATAGGTTGTTGGGAAACAATTCATTTGTGGATGAAATAATGTTTATTTTAGATCCGATGGTGAAAGTGGAGTGGGCGAAACGAGCTGAGATTAAGATTGAAGAGTAGTGGTGGAAAAGGAAATTGACGGAGAGCTAGATGGTTTGTATTTGAAAGTTTATACTTCTTCCGTTATTCTGGATTCTGGTATTGCTGAACTTGCTAACCGCAGCCAATGGGAACTCGGTCAATATAACTCAGTTTGAAGTTAAAGTATACATCTGCAATTTTCCCCTTTGGAAAGTACAACAGAAAAACTTTCCACAGGATATAGCACGGAAACTAAACCCAGATTGAGTGCAAATTTCTTCGGCAACTCTCACTGAGTGCACATCTATTTGAAAAGTGTGAAAAGCTGAGAGCCATGACTCTAGGAACGAAAGAATTGTATGACTAGAAGAAAGTGACCACATACCCACTAATGGCTTTGTATCTCTTATGTTGATCTGTGTCGTACCAGTAAGGAATATCACAAATATCCAACGCTCCGTTGAACTTCCTATCCCGCCGTTCGGTGTAAGGGCTTATATACTGAGTTTCTTCTCTAATCATATCCCTCTATCAATGGACACACGGGCTAAGCATAGCACGAGGGAGGACAAGAGCGGGGCTAGGAAATCAGAGGTGAAAGAGCAGGAGTTAGAAGCGGAAAAAGAGAGATATATAATAATTAGCTATTTATAAAGAAAAATATCCGTTACAACTTCGCTTTCACTCCGAGTTGCTCTGCATGTATAATACCATCAATAACATCCATTGCCTCTACCAATCTCCTTTCCTGCATTTTTGGTGCTACGACTTGAACACAAAGTGTCGATTCGAGATATACTCTCCTATCGATTATTTTCTTATCCCCTATTCATTTTCATTAGCATGATACTCATTCTATTCTCCGGATCAAAAACTTACATAACTCTCTGTTGGCTTTATCCCAACTTCCTCCTACCTTCTCCGCCAACTCTCCCTCCAAATCCGTCTCCTGAAAATCCCGCACCGGTAATGTTCCACATGGATAATCCAATAACACAAAGCTACTCGTATAACCTGTAGCATTCCAGCTATCAATCTGTGGTGTAGGATGCGGAGCCACGGGACAAATAATAGCATCGATTGTACCCATCTTGATATCATTCCAGATCTTCAACATTTCCCTTTCTAATTCTGATTTCTTGGCATGGATATCCACAAGTTTCGGGAGAGTAATTGGGGATTTCCGTCTCAAACGCGTGGATAACCAGGGAATAAGCGGTTCGGATGTTTGCTCAAGAAGATCAAACATATAGTTTGCACCATCGATGCCGAAAAATTGATTGGCGAGCGATTGACATTTCTTAAATGCAGGCGCATCGATCTCAACTATTGAGTGGCCGGCAGCTCGAAGCTTTTCCAATGTTTCGTTGAGGATTTTGTTGATGGGAGGAAGTGGTGTCGTTACCCCATCGGTTCTAATAACACCAAATACTAATTTCTCTTTCTTTTGAACAGTACCCTGCTCCTTCCACATTCCATACACTACATCTGGATCTCGTTCCCATGGTTTCGAATCTGATACTATTTGTAGAAACAATTCACAGTCCCGCAAACTCCTCGCAATTGGTCCCGCACTAGCAGGTAGTCCAATTTTCGATGCTCCAGGTTGTTGGCCACCTTCTTGTCCCAGATAAGGTATCCTTTGAGCACTCGGCTTGATCCCATATAATCCATTACACATAGCAGGTATCCTAATACTGCCACCCACATCTGTACCTACTCCCAATACACTCCCTCTCATTGCAATTAGCGCCCCTTCACCTCCTGAACTGCCTCCAGCAGTAAGTCTCCTATCTCTCGGATTTAAGACTCGTCCAAATACATGATTATCTGAATCCAACGCCATCAAAGTTTGCGGTACATTCGTCTTACAATATAGTACCGCACCAGCTTCTAACAATATATCCACAAGTAAAGAGTTTTCTCCAGCGGGGTTTTCAGCCAAAGAAGCAATTCCAATACAAGCATCATATCCTTTTACTTTGAACGTATCTTTCAAACTCACAGGTACACCATGTAAAGGACCAATTACCTTCCCCGTTCTCGCAAACTCGGCATCAAGCCATTTTGCACGAGCGATAGCATCGGAGAAAAATATCTCGGTCAGACAGTTACATACTTGCTGAGCAATAGCCGCACGTTTACAAAACGCGATGGTTACTTCGAGAGCGGTGAGTTCATGGGAACGGAGCGCGGTGGAAAGAGATGTAGCGTCGTAGGACTCGGTAATGCTTAATTCGGAGGGGGTGAGGATGCCGCTGGTGCGGGGGATGGAGAGGACGTTGAAGACGGAGGGGGCTGGGGGAGAGGAGAGGAGCCAGGGGGTGGGGATGAGGGATTGTCTGGTCTTTTGTTTGCGGTGGGAGATTTGTTGCCAGGGGGAGGGGGGAGGGGAGGTCATTGTGGATGGTTTGGAGATGTTAAAGAACCTCTTGAGCTCCTTAGTTTGGATGGATACATCGAGATATGTATGGGGGATTTTAGTATGCGGGGGAGGGGAACATCAAGTGCTCGTGCCGAGGTTGTGCATAAATATTGCATAAACCTAGCATTTTATGCAAATATCCCTCACTCGATTTTATGTGTGATGTTGACATTCGAATCTCATTCGTACCAAACATACATCTTACATTTTCCAATGAGCCTACTAACACCACGAACCTGTCACCTCATGTCCCCCTTAAATATCTCGCTTGCTCAATATGGATTTACTATCATCGATTCGTTGGAGTCAATTAGCCACCGTACAATACTGAACATTTATTTGATCTCTGCTATCTTCCCTTCGAGTCAACCCTGATACGTCCATCCTCTATGACCCCTCAATTTCCCATCCTCGATTTGATGTCTTTGAATTGGTATTAAAGACGTAACGCACATGTTCAAGCATCCCGCTGAGTTATATCATGATTGAGAGATGCTGTTGAAGAAATATTCTCACAAGTTACACCGGCATTCATTGCCCTGAAATAGTATTGTGTTGATGATAGAAGAGAGGCACTTATCAAGCATCATCGTCGCCACAAAAACGCAGGGACAGCGCAAGTTAAGAAAGAGAATATTTGCGATAATTTACCAAAATCTGTAGAATGACGAATTTATTGGATCCATAATAAGTCGGCAATCTCCTGTCGAGAACTCCACTCGTAAGGTTCGCAAATGATGAATCACGCATGGTCGACGTTTCTTTCAAACGGCCACTAGGAACTTGCTTTTTGCGCATGAAGATATATATTAAAACGCATCGCGATGTGGAAATACCCCCGCGTTTTCGTGAGCAAAATTGCAAAGTCCAGGGATAGTTCCAAGGATGCCATGGGATGTGGATACCCATGGAAGCTGGGATCTTGGTGGAAAAAGAAAATCAAAGAAAATCGAAAGAAAGGCAGAATAAATTGAAATCTGGGTCTAGACTTGTGGTTGCTCGTTAGCTGTGGCTCGTGAGGCCAGCGGAAGTCTCGGAGAGTAGATGAAGGATGATGGATGTTATGGAAGTGAATATTATCATGGCTTTAGAGATATAGGTGGAGTTGTAATCACATGTGTGATACATGTGCTGTACGAAACAAAAATTTGCATGTTTATTTGTGTTTTGAAAGGTAAGGAAGGAGTTTAGAAGTGAATCACGTCTGAATCACGTCTTAATATCCAAACAAAGGAATACCATTTGATCACCGGTCACCATTTACTTGGATAATTGAGATTCTGCGCGACGGCATCTCTAGTGAGATACCGAGGTATATTACGAAGGATTCAACGAATAAAACCCGATATCACGATAGAAATTTGGAGTGGTGATAATTTACCCGAAAGGCGATACAGAGAGTTTACGCAGGTACTATAAGGTTAGTGTATTGAAAGGGAGAAAGAACTGGTACAAGATTTTTGGACACAGCATCACTTTTGTTGAGTCTTTGGGACTCTTGTGGGTTTGAGCTGGTAATCCCGGATTGGAAACGTTAGACTGCACCACGGCTCCGGAATCACGAGGGAAAACGACTGTTCAGGAGGGTCTTAGTTGGTTGAGTCGAGATCATTCGTATTTGCATTTACATACGGAAGAACAAAGAATCTCGACGAGCGTCGAAAATACCAATATAACATCGAGGGAACGCCCAAAACCCTGAGGATTTCACAACCAGAGAGAACGAGCGATAAAAATACACATTATCATATCCACTGAGCCTCCTCTTTAGAGAAAGATGTGCATCTACATCATAACACACCACGCTTGTCCACACACCTCTCTATTACTACAGGAGCGATGTCCGGGATCACTGAGTAGAAGAATGAGCACTGGGGGTGGGAGATACGAAAGCCCGCCGTGTAGGTTCGACAGGGAACGATTTGAGAGATGGAAGAGAGAAGCAGAGGGTCAGGAAAACGAAGAAACCCCGGCGACTCGGGAAAGGAGGGATGAAGGAAAGTGGAAAAAGAATGGAGGAGGGAGAAAGATGGAAAGTGAGTTCAGAGAGAGGTGGGCGGAGGGACTTTGTGTTAAGTGTAAGGCAGAGAAGGAAGGCAGTCGGGCGGTAAGTTCTATTCTTTTACTTTTGGTGATGGGTATGATTATCAAGATCTCAAAGTTGAGAAAGTTCTTTCCTTCTTCACAACGCAAGTTACCATTAGAAGCTGTCCAAAAAGCTGAAAAGATTATGATCCAAAAACAAACCCATACTGACACAACAAAGCTAGCAAGAAAATCTTCATTCGCGGAAATAGTAAAGAATCTCTTGAGTATCGATCGAGAATTGCAGGCGCAGAGACTAAGTGTGCACTCGGCAAGTGGAAGGGGCAAGTCAGCAATTCCTCCCGTTCCTATGATTGGAAAAAGGAGGGGAATGCGGTGATTCTGATTTGATACGATGCATGGATACCAAGGCTATGAAGGAAGGAAACAGCTATCATTGCTTCGTTCTATCTCGCAGTTCGGATGTCAACACTGATTGGATGTCGTTATTATCCAGATAGATGGAAAAAGAGCCGAGTGTACGATGTGAGAAAGTGGAAGGAAGTTAATGATTCAAAAATAATGACTTGCATGGGGAGGGTTTAATCATTTAGACTGGATGGTGAAAAATACCTTGATATTGGAGTTATTTGGCTTGGGAAACGAAAATTGATCGAAAGAATGATGATTCCCATAATAAGCAATATTTTGGCATTCAACATGTTCTCTATTTTATCTGTGTTAAATGTTTGAACATCAATTTCGTTGCCATACCAAAACCTTGACGTCTACTAAAAAAGGGCGAAATAGAGATTTCCATTCATAGGATCAGCATGTACTGTGCTTTCATTGGATTTTGGATAGAAAAATATAAAATGCATGATCATCCCTTCATTTCTTCCCTTTCATATCTCATTCAAATCTCAAAACTTCAAAGTTCACATTCGCATATCTTCACACTGATTTATACACTTGTACAATGTGCAAGTAACCACCGAATCCAGAATACCATCTAGCCTCAAAAGCTAGACAGCTCATAGAATGTGCAGATATAAACACGTCTGTTATAGTTTATGTCCTCATACGCACTCAAAATACACGCCCATATCCGTTTGTCCTCGCGCCAAAGAGAGACAGAAAATATGTTCATGGGAAACTGCAAGGTTTGGAGTCGGGACCGAAACCGGACTTGCACAGGTGATTGAAGAAAAAGGAAGTTTGTGAAGAGTGTGCGAGGGGTGCGAGAAAGAAGAGAGAGAGGGTGAGAGAACAGATGGTCGGTATGGGGATTAGACGAGGGAGGAGTTATGAGGGGAGGGGAAAGGTGTTGAGAATGTAGAGATAGAGGTGCAAAGACATGTGGATGACCCGAAAACGCTGGGTACAATATCTGAGGCCAAATACGACGGTAGAGAGCATCATCGCTCATCAAGCCCTGATATCCCAGCAGGGTGGTGTGATTTGGGTTTAGAAATGTAATTATTGCTTTCTTTGGTTTTGACATTCCTTGTCGGTGGACTTATAGTAGGTATGATTTTAATAAATTGATTGTCATTATATATTGAACGAAGGTATGCAATTCAAGAGTATCCTCCGACTTAAAGCATGCAGTTGCTCCATTATAGTCTACAATTTGAGTTGCTGATTGCGAGTGTAAGTGTGAATGTAAGTTCAAAGCAGAATCGTGATTTAAATTCAAATTTTCTACCAACCAATAAAGCTAGATAGCAAGAAAATGGTAAACGTCGCATAATATATCATGGTTCTAAATATCTACCCCATCCTTCCATAATTCATCTTAATTGTGATATGTGCATGCCCAAAAAATTGATAAAGATATCCTATCCATAATGCATGGGTATCATGTTGAATCCTCTGTATACTTGCTTCCCAAATCCGAAACTTACGGTGAATAGCAACGCCTGTAAATCCTCCCTTCATATCCATAAACTCCAATAACATGCATGCTGAGAAACCTCCGAGAGGAAGAAAGATTAAAGGAAACTGTCCATCTAGTCTAGTCTAATATCCGAATGACCAAGGAGTTCATCTACCCAGGATGGATATCTTCCAATACCAGTATCAGTCAAATCTAGTACCACTTCCATCCGCACTCCAGAAACAAAAGAAATACTCATCGTAAAGACTGTTTTCCCGTGAGTAACACACAGCGCGTTCACACTCACACCCGCAGTTGCACTCACTCCTTCATCTTCGCCTCCGTGATCTCTCGCCCCTCTCTACTCATCACCGGCTCGAAAATCCCACCACTCATCCTTACATCCTCCCAATTCTTATCCTCGCTCTCCCCCCTACAAACAAAATCGTAATCTTCGCCCACAACCTCTCTCTCCCGTCTTGCTCCCAGAACCTTTGAAAACTGTACTTGACTCAATGTCCGTCTAGCTCCCTGCCACTTCATCCTAACCCCCATTTCCTAAGCCCCTGAAAAAGACATGAATGGTAAGATAGTTCAGTTTTCCTTTTTTACTCTGCACTGCTAGTTTCGCGTTCCTAGTTCGGGCTTTTACTTTTTTCAGCGTCGTTTTAGCCTTGTTTCGCTTGGGCTTTCCTTTCTCTTTTCTCCGCTCTTTCGCGCTTTCGGAGCGCGGATGCGAGTTTGCGGATGCGAGTACCTTCTTGCGTTGAAGTTGAGCGGAGTGAGCTTTTTGGTCAGATGGGGAACAAATCGTTCTGGATAGGTGGGACAACGATTGGAAGAAGGAGCGATGTCGTAGACAATACCGCCGTAGATACCTTCCCGGACTAGATGTTCGGTTAAGGCGATGCTTTCTTCGCTGAGATTGCTGCGGGGACAGGGTAGGGGTGATGGTTTAACTGATGGCGCGGTATTTGGGAATGAAAATGCATCGAGAGATGGGCTAGGGTTCCGGAAGGGATCAGCATCGAAGGATGGTCTGGCCTTGTGAAGCAGGCTAGTAATGGGTGATGCGATGCTGGAGAGATCTGTCGAATACGTGTTGTGGCGGCTGTGGCTGTAGGTACCTTGAGTGGGTGTACTGCGCGCGGTACTCACTGTGTTCTTTGTATTGGTTGTATCGGAGCGAAAAAGACTAGTCGTTGGCGTACTTGGTGGAGTTGGGACGCTGAAAATCCTGGAAAGTGAGGATGTACATGAACACTATTGTGAGGAGAGAATTCAGAGGTGTAAAGGGAGTATAATGATGAAGTGATACCAGTTTTTTTTCGATTAGAGATAGGGAGAGGTCGGATGTATGTGGAATCAGACTTTTGGGTGGGAGTAGCCGGAACTGCGGCTGCAAGTTTAGGTGGTGAAGCGATTGGTGATGGAGATGAGAAGATTTCAGGGAGGTCAAAGGTATAAGATGGAACCTTTACTGGAGCCTCGGGGGTAGTTGAGGATTTGGTGGTTCTTGACTGTGGCATGACAGAAGTGATATTGACCTCTGGAGATATTGTAATGACTGTTGGCGGTACGAGAGAAGTAACATCAAGCGCGACCGAAAAAAGATCACTTTCAACAGAACCACGATCTTGTGTTGGGGGGGTATCAATACCAGGCGTGTTGTTTACGAATTGTTGACTGATATGACGATATGGACGATCCATTGGTGGTGGCGAGCGAACTAGACGAGATCTTGGTGATGGCGATCTTGTATCGTCTGGAGTGAAAAGTGGTCTTGTTGGACTTCCATCTTTGTTCTCGGTACAAGCTGGCAAGTAGACTGGACCAGCATTTCTGCGGCGGGAATTCCTACGGGATAAGGTTGGAGAATCTTCAAGTTTTCGAGACATATTCGCAGATTGATGTCTTGCAATTCTCTTAATTGGTATCGTATCAGCTCTAAATTTGCCAATATGTTGATCTGCTCCTGGAATCACAAGCCGCTCTGGCTCTGACGCCATTCGTAAATGTCCTTTAGCAGCATCTTCGGCACTTTCGTTTCCAAGCCTCACCTTGACTTCTCGGTACAAACCATTGTCTTGAACTTGTGGCTTCATCCTCAAAGGTCGGACTCCCATTATTCTGTCCGAATTTGTATATTTCATGATTTCTGTCTCGGGACGTTCCGCGATTCGACTCGCGACCATGCCTTTTTCTCCCCTCGCTACAGTAGCTGCTGTATACATGCCATCAATTGCTAGACCATCATTGAGTTTAGAATCCCGTTCTATTCTAGTCTTTGGTTTCTTGATATATCGATCGGTTCGAGCATCGTATGTGAGATTAGGAAATTGTGAGGTCGGTTGAACTCCATCAAGTACTTTGATTGCGGGGTTCGCTGAAGTGGGGTGAATAGAGATGGCGTGGAGTCCATCATCGTCATTTGATTCAATTCCATTGATATTAGCGATTGCTGACTTCAACGATTTACCATGAATTGAATCAAGTGATTCACTCGAACGGGTGTTGGTGGATACCGACATGATGGGTACTCAAGATCCTGAATCATCTTCGACATCGGCGATAAAGGAGGCATTGAATAATGTGCAACCCCAAGTGACGAAATATTGTTGATTGGAACCGCAGCAGGCATTAGTGAAGAGACCACCCTGAGCTGTTCATCTTTCCAATGACTAAAACCGTGTACAGGAGACATTTTCATTGGCAAGCAAGGTTGGCCGTTTCTCGTTCTTTCTTCGATAGATTCGGTGGACTCGCTGGACTCGTCAATCGGGGTCAATGGTTGAATGTCATATTTAGCAGGCTTTCTGTAAGATTTGGGCCGAACCACCACTTGACAAGTAGGAGGTGCAACTTCGGTGGATTTCTCAAATGTTTCTGGATCCATGAATTCCACGGTGAAGGCATAGAATGTTTGACATCCCAGATAAAAACTTCCTCGTGCTCGAAAGATACAGAATAGAGACGATCGAAGGCAGGAAACTGTTCTTCCGGGCATACATCATGATGTTTGAGTATGTTGCAGAAGAAGGCCTCAACATTGGTGTAGAGGGGATTGGAGATTGGCCGTACCCTCTTCTTGGGTCGAGTTTTTGGTATCAACTCCGATTTTCCCCATTGAAATTGACTATTGGGAGATCTTTTCACTAAAAGTGAGAATAAAACTAGTAGATCTCACAAGTCAAATGGCTGGTTTGGTGGTCGCTTGTCAGTCTCTTGTTGTTCTGCGATCCAAGAAGATTAGACTCTTGACGTTTCAATGAAGTGATAGAAAACTTACAAAGTAGCCAGAGTAGTTCAAGTTGTGCGGCCCATGGCGTGGATTTTGGCATAGAAATGGAAAGAAGCTATTTGAGACACGAAAGAGAGGCCTTCTTCCTCTCTTTCCTTGATATTCCTGCCGTCGAAAAAAAAAACGGATGATGCAAATCGGCACCTGACCATCTTGATTGTGAATCACATCATATAAGAAATTCACCATATTCAATGCACCCACTTTTCACGATAAGACGAAGGACGAAACCACAGCTAGAGTATAGTGAGTAAAACTTAAACGGCAACGATGTTTGTAAAAAGGTCAACGCTGAGTCGCCCACAGAAACAATGGTGTATCGAGTCGAAGAAGATCACCGATTAGCAAGGGGAAGCGAGGTGATATATATGTATATACGTAATGTTCATTCAATTCTTTTTTTTTTCAACCCCAGCGCCAATTATCTCCTTTTTATGCATATTAGATTCCGAAACAAAGTTAAATATAGATGCGCACCCGAGAGATGATTGCTGGCACCAGTATACCTCCAACGTTCCCGATGAAATCCAGACTTGAAAATGCCGACACTCAACTATTGTTTACTCCTTCCTTCAGATCAATGCCTCATGCTTATTGACACATGCGTCGACCTTGCTTAAGAGCACAGACTTTCTCTCATCATCGCACCAACTCCCTTCGATTGCGCTGGTTGCAATGTATTTCCACTCCTTTAAACTCAAGTTGAATGCTTCTTGAACAGCAACATAGTTATCCAAGATATAACCACCAAAGTAAGCTGGGTCGTCACTGTTGATGCTGAATTTAATTCCTGCATCCAAAAACTTTCGAATTGGCAATTGTCCAACATTCTCAACACACCTCAAGCGAACATTGCTTAGTGGGCAGACTGTCAACATTGTTCCCTGCTCTGCCACCCGCTTCAATAAACTTTCATCTTCAGCCAATCTAATTCCATGATCAATTCTCTCAACTTTGCAGATGTCTAGTGCTCTGGAAATGTAAGACGTGTCACCTTCCTCACCAGCGTGAGAGGTGCGATGAATTCCTTTGCTTTCTGCGGATTCATAAATTTCTCTGAAGATTTCTGGTGGGAATCCAACCTCACTGCTATCAAGACCGATAGCAGCTACGGTTCCATTTGAAAAGTGACCAAGGGAAGCTGCTTCCTGATATGTAGTGTTTGCATTCTCAGCAGACAAGTGTCGCAAGAAGCATAGAATGAGTTTTGAGGTGATACCGAAATCCTTCTCAGCGCGCTTCAATCCAGCAGTAAGACCCTCAACAACAGTTTTGTATGCAATTCCACGTTCAGTGTGTGCTTGTGGATCGAAGAAAATTTCGGCATGGTGAACTCCATCGCGATTGGCTTTTGTTAGGTATTCATAGGCCAAACTTTCGTAATCCGCAGCATTTATCAAAACTGACATGCCAATGTAATAATAATGGAGGAAATCGTTGAGGGAAGTAAAGCGTTCATAGCGAGACTCGAGTTCTTCGGGAGATTTGAAAGAGGCATCAGTCGCAGAGTCTGGAAGGGCGATATTGTTTGTTTTGGCAAGCTCGAATAAGAGCGCTGGAGAAAGAGACCCCTCGATATGAATGTGATGCTCACATTTTGGGAGCTCCTTCAGGAATTGCTTCATGTTTTCACCGCACATCTTGAATTATTGTATATTGAAAGGGTTTGGATGAGGAAGAGATGGTAATTTAAGTCGAATTATCGAGATCGCAAAGTGTATTCTGTGCTCTGATCGATTCTATTGGGGCAACAATCTGGTTATCGAGAGATACTTCTATCAAAGATCGATTGCTCTAAGAAAGAATAAAGATCCAGCAATGACTTGTATGAGTGATCAATTATATCGTAAATATTGAGTGAATATCAACCTTGATAGAGAGGGCTACGCTTTACAAAAGGACAACCCACCAAATAGCACAGATAGCAAAAATGAAATACCTCGGGCCTACGGCCATTAATCTCTGATAGATATCAAACTACAGCACAATATTACTTTACCAATCGCCACCTTTGTGCCCTTTTTTTCGTCTTCTAGGGCAATGGTGTCAGGGAATTGACAATGCAAAGGTGTGGTCTAATCACGAAGATTGAAGATGTATGGTAATAGTTATTGAATTTTTTTGAGAAAAGGTGGTAATGACCGAAAAATGGCAGAAACTTTTCATCCTATTTTTGCTGGCGGTCAAGGTAAAAAGATCAAAAGACCCGGCATTCTTGATGTTCTAGCCAATCCTTTCAAGGAAGATAGAGGTTGATTGAATTTCATAGGCTATTATGCTCTGTGGTGGAGTCTTAAGATGCAATAGCTTCGCAAGGACTACGCAAGAGAGCCAATCGCTATACGGCGGAATCCGAGAAATCCCAGTACCTTACACTTAAATTCCCATCTATGATCTAACGAAGCACAATTTATCACTCTCCCATCTTTTACTTCCGAGTTGCTTCATCTGTACAAGTAACATAATCAATGGCCCAACTTCTGGGGAGTCGATGGTCGCCGGTAGGGTAGGTTTACATACCACATTCTACAAATGGAAATACACAAGGGGGGTCATTGTCCGACTACTGAGGCTGAGGCATTGTCCTGAGCAATTGCCCGACCATTGGTTGCATTATCCGAATCTTTGAACTGACTACTGACATGGGAGTCGACCCAGGAATGGAGATAACTTATTCATTGAGGCTCCACAATCCTCCTCTCCCCCTTGTGCTACTGTCACCTCGTCGGGTCTTCAGTGTTGAATTTGTACGAACGGCATTTCCCATTTTCTCCTTGGTATTTACCCTAGTCATCAACTGTCAATCTGTCACTCAACGTTACCCCGAAGTTGTTTGTGGGCTCATTTTATATACGAAGGTTTTGTGATGTAGATACCGACGTCGCCATTGAACATGGTGGAGCGTTACAGAGTGTTTCATTATACTCCTGGAGCAGCGGATACTTACTTGATCTTGTCTGACATCGGGGAAAGACTTCTGGTAGCCTTGGAGATATTTCTTTACATGATCTCTTGGTCCTGAGCAGACGCCCTAACCTCCTTGCACCCCTTGCACGTAAAGTTCCGATCCTTGGGTATATCGCTAGTTTTTCAACGTGGTTAATATGAAGACTGGAGAGTAATATAGACTTTTCGGGTCAATCGCCGAACTGTTCTTGGAGTAATGTTTGCGAATATTCTGTGATCGTTACAGGGGAATCAATTTGCTGTCTATTCGAGGTTCCAGTTACACCTATTTTACGTTTTCTTACCGCTTGCCGTCGCAAACTCACAGCAAGCATTTATGGTGGGCATCATAGAGGTGTGCAACTATTGCGGAACTCGGAGAATTTCCCGGATTCAAGCTTGTATCCCACAATAGAGTACACATATAAAACATTCTGAACACGCAACGTTGAATGCACGCACATACCCTTTCAGCCTCTATTCTAATTGTCGATTTAAGGATTCTTTTTTGAGATAGTTTTCTTCCAACATGACTGTGAAATGGTGGATCAGTGAGGATGCATCTATCCCTCCATTGAGGAGAATTCGGAGAACAATCCATGTTATCTACTACCCTAATAAATATCCTAAAGCGCCCCAGTGCAAGTGTTCAACACAGAGAGAAGCAAAGATCTGCAACTAACAATGGACCGGATTTCCGTTCCTGGCGGTTGGTTCCATGATAGAGCATGTGATTGCCAAATTAGGAGGCATACGATATATCATGGATTCCTATCATACGTTTCAGATTTCGGCATACCTACTAACATTCAAAATGGGTCTTCTCCAAGCCCGACTAACACATCCTAGTTGGGCCAGAGCTTCTCATCTCTCGGGCATATTTCAAAATCATGATGCTTAGGCGAATGGCGGTTTATCCCTTGTTTTTATAGTAGTATTGCAATTAGGGATGGGCGAATTATATAATTTGGGGATCGATTATATAATTTCATATTATCATGCTTTTTGAGGCATATAAAATATTATGCTAAGTTTATGTATGTGTTTTTTGGGCCAATAAAATTATCAGGATGAATGAAAATGAATCGTTTTGAAAAAAGTTTTTGATAAATTCTAATTTTCAATTTAGTATATAATTAGACCCAAAAGTTAGGTGCTAATCATGTAATTTCTATACTAACTATTTTCTTTTCAAAATAGCTTTAAAATAGTCTTTTATAGGATTTTTATAGGGTTTTATAGAATTTTATGATTAGTTATATATATAATGCGATTTGATTAATATTATATATTATATTGAAGTGACGAATATGCGATATTATATATCATCAAATCGCCCAACCCTAATTGCAATTTTCTACCTTGATACCGATCAGTATCAACCTTACACCATGGGAAGACGATCAGTTCTTGATACCCAGTAACCGGATAATGGAAAAAAAATCGGATTCACATCCATGCTGAATATCATAATGTTCTCATTTACTTTTTTTCGGCAAACTCTACCGGCATTCCAGAGGAGTGGGTAGCAGGTAAAGTGATGTTCGGCGATAAGATACCAGCTGTCGGTGTTTTTGATCTCTGATTGAATTCTTTCATATAATGAAATCTAGACAGAACCTGCAGCTTCAGGAAGGATTCCGAAGGAAGTCCAAGGGACACATCGTCAATGAATCGTGAGATCAATTCCGTGATATCAATTTAAAACAAAGTCAGAGTGATCAACGAAGCCGCCTTCTCAATCATAGAACAATACGAGTCTCGACCTCACAGTGTGAACGCTATACTCGAATGACCACCAACCCTAAGTTCTAACAAATAAAGCGCCGGGAATGCCCCTAGATTCGGATGGTCCCCCGATGTTAGACAGCACCACAGAGCACCCTTTGTCGTCATCTTCAACAAATCAACCTGGCAATTTCGACAATAACCCGATCTCAACCAAACGAACTCGGAGTGGGCGAAATGAGATAGTGCAGCGATCTACTTTGCAATTTTGAATGTCTTTGATTCTCTGATTCCTCAAAGGTTCAATCCCTTCAAAACGATACTCAAGCACCGTATGATTCCAGAATTCCAAGCCTGGAGCTTCGAATGTCAATTCTGTCGGTATCGACAAAATTAGCCAATGTCTAAAACATGGTAATTTTGCACAAAACTTTGCAGTATCTGAAGAATGCCGTGTAAATTCTCATCGCAATTATTTACGCTCAAGCATAATCATCCTTCATCTCAAATCGGTTACTGACTTGCTGAAATTGGTCAGTTAGACTCGGACACTAGATGAGCACGGTAGTTCGGTTTCCGAAGTGTGCATAACTAATTTAGTAATGTTTGACCGCGATGCCATGGCAGCACAAACTCTATTCTTGAGACATGGAATCCATGCTGCCGGAGTAACGTCAAATGCTATCCAACGTCACCTAGGGTACTTCCCCATAATCCAAATACATGGGAACAGTGACAGTCTTGTCTACAACGAATTTCCTTGTCAATTACCATCTAATTGAAGCTCAAGAGTCAACCCAAAACGAGTATTCACACGTTCCTTACGCAGTCATGAGTGTCATGAGTCAAGGTAATCTGGTTCTCAGATCGAGACTCACAGCCGGGACTTGGGAGACATCATATATCTCATACCGATACATTGGGAGGCTTGTCCTAACAAAAGTTTATCGGGTAAATACACGACCCGTGACGCCCATCTAAACCTTCTTGATTGACAGTCACGGCCAAGGAGGCAGTGCATTTTTCTGTTAGGTGGATATCTTGGATCTCGCTAGAATCTCGAAGCAGTCCAGGTAGGCCCTGCAAATGAAGCCATCCAAACAAGCATAGTAGCACACTTCAATCTACACTTTTACCTCTGGGCGAGGCTTTTGCATCTTCATTCCAATGTCTCCCTATTATACCCATCGCAGGTCATATTGTTTCGGTATCCGGTAGCAGACTACGCCGAGGCAACTGCAATTGTCAAGTAAAAGAATTCAGGCTTCATGGCTTAGGAAACCCCGCTAATTCCTGTAAAGCCCAATTTGACTAGCAGTGAGATGGACTCCTGCAGCGGTCAGATGAGCAAGTAATTAAGATCCGGTATAATCAGTGCTGCAAATTGAAATGCCTCAATGCTTTTGAGCCTGTAGGCCTATCAGAAGCGGTCGGACATGGTCTTCAACAATCTAGAGCTAGCAGTACAATAAATGACATCGATACAATCAAGATAGATATCAATATCTATGTCATACTAGATAAGATGATCTTGCTTTCCACGTACTGTTGGTATTTCGAAGGGACTCCATTGAAACTAAAGATGCAGATACTGACAAACCTCAATCATCAAAATAAGATAATGATCCCACTTCTAGCTTTTTGGAAAGAAAAAGAGTAGATAGTTGATCAATGGATCTGTGGCGCGTATGTGTCGCCATCAACACAGATCGAAAACGAACAGATATACCGCCCACTTAAACCGGCATATTTGTCGACTATCCCCTCATTTCAACATTTATTGTCCCCACAATAATCCGCAGGTACCTCGGGATGCCATGGCTCAACATCTAGAGTCTTGGCATGCTTCCTAAACCCCTACAATGCTAACGGAACCACTCCTCTGAATATGCTTTCTTTCCGGAAAGATACATCCCCCCTCCTTTTTTTTTTAACGATGGACTACCTGGAGTCAGTGGTAAAAGAGAGGCTCTGAGCAGGATCTAGAAGATGAAACACCAATTAGTGTTTATTTAATTCGCCATTGGGTGTACACGGCTCGCTTCTAGGTCGACAGGAGATCTCCCTGCTTCGAGATCTTTGACGCCTCGACAGCACTGTTGAAGAACCGGAACTTGAAAACCCCACTGCCATTACCTTGGTTCTTCCTTGTCAAAGATAAAGCTATGTTTGTACGCGCGGGGGCGAGTGAAAATTAAATGGCATTGAAAGCTGTATCTGCATATTGCAACATTTCTCTCACAACCAGCCTTGCATACATTATCATGCACCTCGAGCATGTTTGACAACGCTGATCTTAGGAACACAGCATGCTGTCGAGACAAACCCCAGTGAATCTCTTCAAGGTACCCGTTTAAATACATTGTAGCAAGGATATACAAGGATAGCAGGTACCACCACCTTATCCCATCACTATATTCCCAGTACCAAATGTTGAACCTCTTTTACCAGGTTTGTGCCGCGTCGCCTATTAAATCTCCTACGGACACAAATCGTGCATGAGTTATTCTTATGCCATCAACGGCCTAGACCTAGACCATTCTCGGAATCCTAGACTCAAGCATTGTTCATGAACAAATCCGCATTTGGCGTCTGGAAAATAAAGATCATCAAAAACGAAATTCAGGAAGATCGCCCACGTGTATCTCACATTTACACATTTCTCAAATTGGTATCAAATCGCGTGGGCTAGGAAATTATCAAAATATTCCCAAGTGTCTAATCAAGGGTCTCTTCATTTCGAACGTCGCACAATATATACATGTACCAGTACATCTTGCCTAGAACCTAGATTCTCATATATTATTTCGTCACACTCCATCTGCTCGTCTTCTTGATACAAGACTTACGTCGCCCCCAAAGTATCAACATAATAACTCCGAGTCATTGGAATTCACCCTGTCCTATCAACGGCCCGAACCTGTCGGTATCCTCTGCCGGAAGTGGATTGGAGTCCGCATACATGCAAGTAGGAACGCTTACCCACGCCACAACCCGAGAATCCTGCAGGGAGGTCATCCTTCACAAATATCAGTGGTCGGTGAATTAGGTGCGCAAGTTGAACGGTATGTTTTATTAATTTATTTGAAAGATCTCCTCTATATGTCGTTTTAAGTTTTAGGACGGCTCATCAGTACCGAGCTGCCTGGAAACTATCTTCTTGAGCCTTGAGTTTCCGCTGGAGAATCGAACCAAGCGCGCCATCAGCAGTGCATATCATGTCCCGAAGTATGACAGGAACCTCCTGCCGACCCGACTACCAAATAAGGATGAGATTTCAAGTTTGCATCCCAATCGGGAAAGATCTCAAGATGAATTTGCCTCGTGGCCATACCCACCTTAGGATTTAACACCCTTGACATTCGCTTCATGCAGAGTGTTCCGGGAACTACTACTCACTGGCACGTATCTTAAACCCCTGCCGATAACCTGTCACAAGAAACTAGACTGATGAGGCCTTGGAGCATCGCAATTATGCCGCTACTTTTTAACATGATAATAGTCCTTGTTATATACATGGATGGCCGGGTAGCAGGGAAACTTAGGGCCTAGCAAACTTTGGCGAACCTCTGATTTGAATGCTTGCCTTTCAATCTTGGCAATCAATTACTCCAGATTTCCCAATCAGCCTTAAAGCGGAAGCCCAATGCTTGCATCTCCGTCATATACCCTCCCATTCAACCACTCATCCAACTCTAGCACGAAAAGCTCATATCACTTGTTCATCGGCACAATCTTTTCCCTCTTCATGCCCATTTACCGCCCCAAAATGGTCATTCTCCTTTAAAGCATTTAGTATTTCCCGATATGCGACCATTTGCTTTGATCTAACTGGCTGATATCCGTTCTGTCACAGATTAATCACCTCCACCTCACGAATCAGCTGCCGACTTTTGATACATCTAGCATTGAAGATTCAGTGGGGGAAATTCTAGCTTGAGCACACTGCAGGCGTGCGTCGGATTTTAGCAGCTTTCAAAGTTGCACAATACTCTTTCCCCTGCGGCGCATCGCGAATCTTTCAGATCTTCAACACACGGAGCACTTGAAAGATTACCTGTTTCTGACTAAAAGTTTTATGACTAGATCTTATAGACACTGTGTGGATCTTATCACTGAGCTTTCTAATTAGAACATTTTTATACACTCTTTTCTATCACAAGTACTCTATAGACCGGTACATACCGACCAAGCGATGAAGCTAAACCACCAATAACGACATCTTTAAGTAAACACAACTTCATTATCAGTATTTTCGTTTCACAGATACATCAACTTCACCTACAGTCATTATATCAATTGAAGAGATAGATCCCGCGTGCTCCAACAATGACGGACCCATTGCATAATACATATCCCAGATCACCGATACCTTCTACATCATCTTATGATTCATCTTCGGTATCTTCTGCGACCTCTCCCAGGCCCCAAGGATTGTACGAAGGAGGGTTAATGGGAGCTTCGCCACGGCCAATGACCGGAAACATCCCTCACCCACAACACATGGCAATGACTTCAGGGCTTCCGCCACCCGGGCAAAGTCCCTTCCACCACAGTTATGGCTCTGCTACTACCTCTCCAGGCGGAATGGGCATGGATTCCATAGCATCAAATGGGTCGTCAAGCGGCACTCCAGGACCTTCTGTTGGACAAATGACATCGGCAAATATGCAAGCGCAAAAGCGAGCGTATCGACAACGAAGAAAGGATCCAAGTTGTGATGCCTGTCGAGAACGCAAAGTTAAATGCGATGCAACGGAAACCAGTAGCTGTTCGGAGTGTTCTAGTAGGAATGTCAAATGTCAATTTACGAAAGAGACAAATAGACGTATGTCTTCCATCAAACAAGTTCAAGATTTGGAGAAACAAATTGCCCAAGTCAAGCGCGAGAATAACCAATTGAGAGCCATGCTCAGTATGAAAGAGGATCAAATGGATGTTGATGAAGGTTCGACTTCTATTTACTTACCAGAGATTGGATCGCAACCTAAAAAGAGGCCAAGAGCCCCTCTGCAACACGATTTGTCAAAAATACAATCAAGCATCGGGAACTATAGCCATGGAATCTTCAAAACTCCAGCTCCATACCGACAAACAGGATCACCAGTAAACAGAACTTCTCCGCCTCCCGAACTACCTCTTAAGCATCTCGCAGATCACCTCTTGAGAGCCTATTATTCTTCCATACATCTAGTAACACCCATACTTCATTGGCCAAACTTTGAGCGCGAGTATGAAGAAGTTTACAAAAAGGGCTCTTTGGAAACTACATCACGGAACTGGACTGCATTATTCTTTGCGGTGATGGCAGTGGGAGTTCTCTTCAGCACAGAGCCTAGTATTCAAAGACCTTACAAAGGTAAAGAATACATAGACCTATCCATAAACCTTACAGATCTTTGGAACGACGATTACTGCATAGATCATGCGCGTTCAGCTCTCCTTACCAGTATATTTCTTTACGAAATGAATCTTAAATCGTCAGCGTGGACATGGCTTGGATCAAGTATTCGAATTGGACAAGATTTGGGCCTTCATTGCGAGACGGGACCGTGGCAATTAGTTGAAGATGAAATGCGCAGAAGAGTATGGTGGGGAATCTATATTTGGGACCGGCACATGTCGCTTGAACTTGGAAGACCCCTTCTTATCGACGACGCAGATTGCGATGTTAATCTCCCTAACCCCATTGATGAATTTTATTTGGGCTATCGGTCTCCACCTGCGCCTCAAAACAGCGCACAAACAAGCATGCCGTCAACCTATCTTCTTCCAATTATCCATACCATGCGCGCCATAGGGTCTCTCCTCAAGACCCTCAAATTACCTATTATTCCCCCTTCCACAATCTCTATATTCGACACATATTTTACAAACTGTCTATCCGCTTTTCCGCTCCCTTGCCATCTCTCTTCCTCCGACCCTCTCGAATCCACAACTCTCGTCCCAATCTACCACCTTCTAAACGCACGTCTCTTACTTCACCGCCACAATCTCACTACTTCTTCGCCACCCGATCTACGCGCATCCGCTATCGAATCCTGTATTCTCGACTCTATGAACAGTGCTTCTATACTCTCTCGCGCTCTCCCTCAAAGTTCCACAAGCCCACTATCCTCGCAAAATCGAAGCTGGGGCCAAAGCACTAGTGCGATGATTTGTATGCATATATGGCGATGCACTTTGTTTTTACTCTTTGGAGGACGATTCGACGCCGCTGCGACATGTATTAGAGCGCTTGCTTATGTTGGATTTGAGAGAGAGGTTAATGTGGCTTGTGGAAGATATATTGGATTCTTTTTGGGTGTATTGATTGATAAGAAGAGGAGTTTGGACAATAAAAGTAGGGAACAGGTGTATTCAGGTCAAAATTCCAGTCAGAGGATAGGAAGATTTGATATGGATGAGGAGGTATTGGCATACTTGAGTGGAGATCTGCAAGGTGGGGATGAGAGTTGGATTTGGCAAGGCAGAGAGACGATGGGGATGAGGAGTCCCAATGTTGCTGGAGGAGCGGGTGTGACTAGTCCTACATTATCAAGCGAGGGAGACAGAGACAGGGAGATGGGAGGTATGAGTGGATTAAGTGGAGGACTTTTGGTGCTTGGGGAGGCGGAAGCGAGGGACTGGGGTGGGTGGGAAAGAGTGCAATATTTGGTGGACATTTTGGCTAGAGAATCTAATGCGTCTGGGCCTGTGCCAGGTTCTGGATCTCTCCCTGGACAAGGACAAGGAAACGCATATTTGCCGGAGCCTCGAGGCGTATTTGGATTAGGCTTGGGTGTAGCGCCCGGAGTAGCAGGTGGAATGGGCGGCTCAACAGGAGGATCAATCGGAGGGGGTGGAATGGGACCAATTAAAGCAAAACCACAAACAAGTCCTCCGGCTCAAAGAGACGACAGAAGCCGCGGCAACGAACGGATGAGTATTACAAACATCATCTAATCCTGAGGTTCATCGATCGACATATAAATCTCAACGACAGATCCTTCATCATCCATCGATTCAATTTCACACGAACAAAATCTACAAAACAAATATTTCCATTGTATATAATTTCACATTCGTCTCCTTTCTCACCAGAGGAAGCGAAACTGAAAAGGAGGGAGGGAGGTATAGTGAGCGAAGCATTCGTGCGTGGTGGGTAATATCCTTGAATCTCACTCCGAACAGCAAGAAAACGGCGTTGGTATAGAGTGTGTTTGATGATTGCACCGACAAAGGAAACGGAAGATAGATAGATACCTTTTACCCTTGTGGACTTGGCGTGGCCCAAAAGTTTTCTTTTGTTTATTTTGCATATATATCCGCAGGCATTACCGTCTGCTGTCGTTTAGTTCATGTTTATGTAGTGTGTAGAAGATAGTTATAATATGTTATAGTAGTTAATTTGCTAAGATTGATGGGTGCCCTTGATTACTAGGTCTGTGAGTTGATTCGTATGGTATGTGAGTGGCAAAGAGAAATCCTAACTCTCGCGAGATGTTATCGAAGCAAATTCCAGAAGAGAAGTAATGCGAGGTCATTCTTGACACGCTGGCCAGGACTTAGATGGTGGTATTCCAGAAGCCGACAATCGTCAACTTCAGTTTGATAAGTCCAATGATTGACCCCTTTCTTTAAATCCTCAAACGAGAAATGCTCTCGAATCTTCACACCTGGCAGCTACTTTTCCGCAGCTGAAGCACAGTCCTCCTGAGAATTCGTTCAGATCACGCGAACTTCATTCAAGGCTAAACTTCGATCACCTTCTACCATGTAAAAAGAGATGGGAAAACTACATTAAAAATCTTAGAGTCAGCAATGCTGACACCCGAGAAGATGTTGCGCCAGGTTTGGGCTCGAGTGCACGGGAAAGAAAACATCGCCATGCTACCAATACTTCATCCTGAAATTCTGTGAGTTCGTGGAAGAGTCTGAATGATCTGAGCTATTAGATTGCCCTTTCAAAATATACTCGTCCTGTGATCACCCGAAGCATCTTAGACATTCACCTCAAATTCGAGGAAAGGGAGGTTCAAAGATTCACTAGAATCAACCTCCCTTTCCTTCTCATCAATTCACCATCCTCTACCATATCCCTAGCATCCATTTCAGACGTTTTGTTGCACATCTAATGAATATAATTCATTTTTTCAACAGCCTAAACTAAATCGAGTAATACTGAGTTTCTTTTACTGCTTTGTTGATGTCGATGTTGGATAATTTTCCGAAGTGTGAGCGAAAAGGTCACCGTATTTGCATTTTCTTGCGTCACATGTTAACGTTCCATTTCGCGTCGCGTCTCTCAGCTTCTTCAACCCTCTCAGCGAAAAGAACTTGGATCAACATTACTGCTGCAATTATCTGCACATCCACATCGTCCACCGCACATCATATATCGTATACAATACATAAGCAAGCTCACAATCACCTTGATCTCCCTTTCAATTGCCCATCCACCCACAAACATGCCCCCAAAACCATTCAATCCCCCTCGTCCCTCCGGGCAATCCAAACCTCGCGGACGTCCCAAAGACACAACTTCGACATCTACCACCTCCAAACCTAAATCCACAGTCAAACCGCCAGTTTCCAAGCAACCGCGCGCGTCCATAACTCCCACTCCTCAACTCGAAGACTCAGATTTAGACTCAGATTCAGAGTCGGCAAAGGATAAAAATGATGAAATGGAAGTCGACGAGGATAGCGATGACCCATTCGCATCACAACCACCTATATCAAAAGGAAAAGGCAAAGCATCAACATCTACATCTACATCCGCAGCTAAACCCTCAACCTCCAAGACAAAAGACAACGGTGATCCACAGTCCTCTGATTCCGAGCTCGAAATGATATCTCCACCTCGTCCTACCCCTCGCAACGCCGCCTCAACATCTACCCACCAAAATCCAGCAGAGGAATCAGATTCGGACTCTGAGACCCGCACAACAATTCCTAATGATCTGCTCTCTAAGATCATGCACGAACTTTTTGCAGAGCCTAACACGCGGATTTCGAAAGAAGCGAATAAAGCGGTGGGAAAATATATGGATACGTTTGTTCGAGAGGCAATTGCGAGGGTGAGGTACGCGGAGAGGGGTAGTGGAAGAGGTGGCGGGTTTTGGGAGGTGGAAGATTTGGAGAAGATGGCGCCGCAGTTGTTATTGGATTTCTGAGGGGGAGATACGGATTTACAATTGGAAGCATAGAAGCGAATTTGCTGATTTGGGTCTTCGCTGGCACGAATGTTTATCTACGAGAAGTTCTCTTTCTATTAAGGCAGCGTGGCGAGATTCGGCGTTATCAGGAGATTTGAGGGGAGTGTCAACGGGCGGGTTTTCTGATACAAAGATCCTATCTGTTATCTTTTATATATCCTCACTATGGGATTTCATGAATGAAGTCAAGGAGCCATCGATCTTCAATCTGAATATTGTTCAAGAGGGCCAGCTATTAACTATCTAATCTCGACTAGTGCATTTGACTCTAGCATGAACGAGCACTTCACACATACATACATGATGACGAAAGTTATATGGATATGACAGACATCATCTATTCTATCTCATCATGATACATCGCTTTATCATCCAGCGAATTAAACAAAAAAAATGTAGAGAGTGATCTCCATACGCCATCATCGCGTCCCGTCCACAGGATCGCGGTATAATGCATATATGCATAGTGATACATTAACGAATCATCTTTTCTTTTCTTTTCCGCATTATTTCCACCAAATCTACTTTTCTCTCATCTTTTAGATGTCTCTTTTGCATCGTCATGCATTCAACTTATTGATAAACCCCTCACAACAAAACCATTACACCAGCTCCAAGTGCACCCACATATCCCATTGCATTCTGGACTCCAAATCTATTTCCTGCATTTGCAGTAGCGGCCGTAAGACTCGTGCTGGTAGTAGCTGTTCCGGATGCAGCTGCAGCTGCAGATGAATCACCGCTGTTACTAGAAGATGTACCTGAGGCTGGAGAGAGTGTTGTTGCTGTGGATGAGGAATCTGAGCCTGAAGAGCCCGAATTGGAAGTTGAGGAAGAGGAAGAAGAGGTGGACGAAGTACCGTTGGATGTAGGGGCGATATTTTTTGTGGCTTTTGCTGCTAGTGCTGCGAAGTTTGCGAGAGAGCGGGTTGAGTTTGCTGCGGTGCTGTGAGGTATTAGTATAAATTACATTGTTGATTAAGAGAAGAAAACTTACTTCTCGTTGACCACTAAAACCATTCCATTTTGACAATGCTTTCCCTGACTACAATAAAACCACAAAGGTGTAGCGACCTTAACCGGCATGCTGAATACTGGTACCATACCCGTACTATTCAATCCAGCAGCTACATTCATAAAGCCACTATAAACACCTGTGTTATTTGAGCTTTGGCTAATCGGAACGCAGGGTGCGTCGAAAGTGGATTGGGTAACGGTGTGGTTTCCGGCTGCGAATTGAAACTGGATTGTATCGCCTACTTTGGCTGAAATGTTGTCGGGGAAGTATCTAAGTGCAGTGCTATTGTTGGCCTGGCCGACGCGGACTATATGGGTTTGAGAAGTGCTTGTATTGGCTGCGGCTGGAGGAAGGGTTAGTTGGATTGGAGAGAGGCTATGCATAGGACTTACCATAGACAGTGCTGATACTCCAGGCGGAAAGGAGGAGAGACTGAGTGAAATGCATTTTGATAGAATGAATAGTTGTGAAGTTAGAGAACTACTGTGTGAATAAGTCTTTCTAAAAATTATAGAATAGAGCAGAATAGACTGATGGCGACTGGCGCTTGAAAATGAAAAATGTGTGATATCGTACTCGCCGACAAAACAATTAAAGAATACGAATTTGTTATAAGAGATCGTAGGAAGAATGATGAAGAGAGAAAGAAACAGCAGACAAAGTAAAATACAAGAGATGAATATCAAAAAATCAAAACCTACATCGAGGGAGAAAGAAGGCATAATTAAGTAAAAACGAAGATTGAATGATCTCCAACATGCTTGTCCAATTGTTACAGCCTTGGCGATACACATGAGGTAACTTCAATACAATTTCTTCTTCCAAGAATATTCAAGGACATCATGAAGGTTGGGGTTGTAACAAAAATGACTTTGAAGTGTTTGGGGAAGGGAGGTTTAAAACTCCAGGGGTTAGGTCTCTAGACGGGAACCAAAACCACGGATGATGATTGAGATAAGATGACAGGAGTGAAGGCTTGGCATGTAACTATCTTTTGAAGTTGAGATGGTGTGTATCATGTTTGGATGCTTTGCTTAAAGGTTAATAAATGGAGATGTTTGGGGTAATATGTGTAAGGCTGGGCCTTAATGGTGTGTAAATTCCCTCTCTCTTCGATCTCTTTATATGATGGCAAAACTTCGCATATGACAGGGGATTAGCCTAACTTTAGGTGTACGTGTATCTTTCTTCAACAACTGTCTTATACTCGAATCGCAAGCAAATCACCATTCCTCTTTCTCGATAGCAACGCAAGCATTATTACTGTCCATGTAAAAGAAATCCAATCTTTTCATCCCATTGCCAACCCCTAACTCTCTTCGGCTTCAATCATGTCCGTCCATGGCATTGTAAGCAAGCGAGTACATGAAGCACGGAGGTGTATCAACTCCGACAACCTTAAAACGTCCCAAGTTTCAATAACATGGGTTGAATGCACGTCTGTACGTTGATATCGTCTGATTATAGGTTCATTTAGGGTTTTGAACGGGCGGAGGATGCAATTGATTTTCTTATGATGTGATGAAAATTTGTTGGGATGAATAATTGACGTGTTTGGACTTGGGATGGTGATTTTGTAAGGGTTGCAGGATTCTAGAGTTATGTCACGGGATCCAGGCTATAACCGATTTCCCTACTACGTGCACGTCCCTGCTATATGCACGATCTCGATCACCCTTTTTGAATAACTTTAAAAATTAATAACAATTTCAATTTATAAGATAAAGAGCTAGCAATTTAATTGATAAATGATAAGATACAATACTATCTAAAAACATAATAAAATCTTCAGATTTTGAATTTCGATAGAACTCGTAGTGCTCGCTCTTTACTAGATCGTAATATGACCTTCTCTTTTTTTCTCTTCAAATTATTAGTCTTTACAATATCAAAAAGCTTTATAGTCTTTGTCGATATTAGATTTATAGTAAAAAAAGCTTTGGGGAACTTTTTATCTCTTTTAATTAAAGATTTTGTTGATTTTAAAGTCTTTTTAACCTCTTCTTTTATATCACATATAATCTGACAATCAACCTCCCTCTGCAATACCCTCTCTTTCGTCTCAATCTCCTTCCGTTCCTTCTCAGCTTTCTTTTCAGCTTTTATCTGAAGCTTAGCTTCCTTTTCTTGCTCCTCTTTAAGTGCTTTATCTTCTTGATACACTCTAGCTTTAATAATAGTAGAAGGTGACTATAAAAACGCACCATTCCCCTTCTCTCCAATGAGATTTAAATGCTTTGAACGAGCTCTTTTCCTTTTTTCAAGCTTTAGAGCCTTTTCTAAACCTTTAGATCTATATCTCTATATAAAAGCTTCAGCTCCTAATGTAGTTGCAGCCTTAAAAAGCTTTAAAGTAATCTCATAGATGGAAGTGCAACGAAATTCTAATTTCATTCTATATATCGCTTTTGATGTATACAATGTAGCAAAAGCATCCCTGCGAGTTTTAAATGATGTAGGTAGTGTAAAAGAAGCTTTCAGAGCAATACAGTTAATCGTAAGACTCCTATTCATAGGATATATGCCTGTTTTTTCGAAGGATTGTAAGATATTATGCCTTGTACAAGTGAGCTCCCAAGCCTTTTTAAATATACCCCAAAACATATGCTTTGTCATACCAACAATCCTCTTGCTATTGTGTATCAAATCATTCAATAATGTACTATAATTCGTCAAAAGGGCATCAAAGATTCCAATGTTGAGAGGCTGTAGTCGATGTATAGAATGAGGGGGGAGAATTAAGACAATAATCTTTAATTTATTGCATTTTGAAAGGAATTTCATATTGATATGACTAGAATGACTATCGATAATAAGTAGATGATATCTTCCACCTGCTTTTCGATATATAATAGGATCGAATACATTTATAAGCTAATATAGGCCAAAAGCATTCGACGATTACCCATTACTTGAGACTCCAAAATAGGCTTTATCCTTCTCCCCTACATCCTGAACCCATATATCTTATAGATCCTCTAAGTCTCCTTTATAAATAAGAGCAGGAGGGAGAGCTGTCCCATCAATGCATATAGCTACCAATAGAGTAATAAACTCTCTTAATCCATCTTGCCTAGCTTTTGTTACTCTGCTTTTATTATAAGTGCTAACACTCATTATCCTCTTTATAATCCTCTTTATACTGATTATAAAGCCCTCCTCGTCTCAATTATATATATCTCTCGGCTGTATATCATATTTTATAATCACTTTTATCAACTAAATTAAAAAAAGAAGAGCATTAGCAAAAGCGTTTTAGATAATAAAGATCAACAACAATAGAAAATAGCTCAAACCAGATTATAAAAGTAATCAAATATAGCAACATTATCGACTTTTATATACAAATTATCAATACAACAAAGATACCGACTTTTAAGACGTATTGAATACCTCTTAACAAAATTACTAATCCAATTCTTTCCCACCTCTTTATCTAATATCTCTTCTGCAAGGTTTCTGACTATACAGCTTGTAAAAGGGATAGATCTCTATATCAGCTTATTGATTTGATCAACTAAAACCTTCTCCTAATCATTAGAAAGCACTTGTTTCATATCAAAGAGGAACTATTTTCTCAAGATAGTTTTATCTCTATACCACCAGAAAAGTGTGGATCGATCAATTTTAAAGAAATTAGTTATCTAGATATATTTAAAAGCTTGAACCCCTTTCAAATGATCTAATACAAGCTTTATACAAGTCTCTAAAGACATATCATCGATGTTTGAAGCCATAATGTTGATATTTTCAAAGTCGTGCACGTAGTAGGGACGTGCACATAGTGGGGAAATCGGTTACTTCGGGATTGGGATCACTGAAGAATCTCTGCAAGATCTTTTTATCCTTTTCTGATTGAACGTTTTTACTTTTCCACGCCACATTGTAGGTGTGAGAACCTGAGTGAATCTGATCTGTTTCGTGAAGATAGCACATGGCTTCCATCATCATTTTAAAATTTATCATTCGGTTTCCTAACAGATATCTATTCACTCACTCCAACTCGTACAAGTGTACCTTTTGCTATGGCCGCTCTAAGAATTGAATCGTCTCCAACGGGTTAAAGATGATCACCGAGCAGTCTCAATCATTGCAAAAGTTATTGCAGCATCAGTCGGAGTTCCTCCAATAGAGACCTCTTGTATGCAAGGGGAAGCATATAGTGCTACATATTATCATCATGTGGTATTGGTAACATATTGATCTGAGATGAAGAGATCTACAAATTCCACAATGAAAACCTACAAGATGCTCGATCCAGTTTATTCTCCACCAGATATTCTCTTCACGAAAGTGCAAACCCTCACAAATACTTTTAACTTGCAGACGTTGCCCTTCCACATACATGAAATACTCTTCGCATTCTGTTTCTATTACACCATAGATATATATGTATCCCAAATTGTCTCATGTCGACTCTTTCCAAGAACATATACATCGCTTTCCCATAGCAACAAAATCAATTGGAACATACATTTTGTCTCGTTCGTTCAATCCACATTGATATGCACACTAGCCCTATGGTTAATTCGGACGGACGAAGAACGATCGAACATGGACTGGACAGGAAGGATATGGGGATATACTGGGGCTGGTGGCCTCGTTCAAGCGTTTGCTATGGGGTATTTCTTGTGGGATTTAATGGCTAGTGTGGTCCATTTTGATATCCTTGGATGGAGCTCGTTGATACATGCACTTTGCGCGCTTTTAGTGGTTGGCATTGGTTTTGTGAGATTTTCATTTCTTGTTCCTCTCCTAAAAACCTTGTGAAGGCTATTCAAGGGAGTAATCCTACTAATGTATGGGATATTCAGAGACCATTCGCAAATTATTATGGCCAAAACTTCGTCCTTTATGAGCTTTCCACTCCGTTTCTCAATATCCACTGGTTCTTCGACAAACTCAATATGACGGGTTCCAAAGCACAACTTTACAACGGCATAATACTCCTTCTAACATTTTTCTCGTGCCGTCTCGTTTGGGGTATATATCAATCTGCAAAATTATACCAAGATATATGGGGGGCTTTCCATACTCCCACTATATCCGTTCCAGAATTCAAGAGCCCTGGAGGCCCAGAATGGGACATTTTCAGATTCTCTAGAGGATCTGAAGAGTTGGCATTACCGATATGGTTAGCTTGGGGATATTTGGGAACAAATACTATATTGACACTCTTGAACATTTATTGGTTCAAACAGATGATTTCTGCCGTCTTCAAAAGATTTTCGAGAAATGAGAAAGTCTCACGAGCAGACAAGAGAGAGTAGGATTTTAGACACATCGCACGCTTTGAGCCTCTTCCAGATCTTTCTAGAGGCTTGCTTATACATGTTTCTAGAAGCTCGGAAGATGTTTATGATCTTTTGAAGATGCCGGGATGTTTGCTGTCATGTCCACTAATCTTAATACCCATATAAACATCTGCGCATGAAAGTTTTACCCCATCTCCTTCCAGTTTCGTAGCTTTCTTTGTCGAACGTGGCTTTATGCTGATGTTAGGAAAAGGCAATGAAGCCACCAAAATCATCGCAATAATCACGAGTTGATTAAAGGTCATTGAAATATAAAATTTGTGGAAATCTTCATTTCAAATATCATCAGAGTAGATGAGTGCAAGGAGGTGAAAGGTGTTCCATTTCTTCAACTGGATATATTTATGCTCTGTTCAATATGTTCCAGACCATATGAGTTTCATTGTGATTTTCAGCGCTCCGTACGCGATTCGACCTCGAGGCACTAATTCTTTGTTGCTTTGTGTAGCTTTTCTTTGACGTCTCAATCCATAGATTCTGTTGTTCTATCTATTTACATAATTTCATTGCTCGCTGTGATTTGGAATTTGTCGTTCAATTTATTGTTGAATGCCCGAAAATGCTATCAAGACCAGTCGAACATACTGGAAAAGAGGATCAGAACATCCACAAAGCTGTCCATGTTCCGCAGGCCATCAACAACTTTCTCAACCTTCGTGATAAAGAGAATAAGAAGAATCGTATTTCTGGAAGCAATTTACTGGATTGGCACGAAATTCGTATGTCTCCAAGTTCTCTAAATAGCTTACAACAACTAACAGCACCATGGAGAAAATTGGCAGCGGTTAGTTTACCTGACACATTCTCTGGAATATAAGCTAAATGCTTTGATAATCTAGAGATAATGAATATATCTTAACTGGATATCGGTAGCCTCCTCATACTAAAAGCTTATAAATCTAAACACTAATAAATCATAGACCTGCTTCGAATTCATTTCTCAAGTCTCTTTGGAGTTTAGGTTATCTACACAACGAGACAGGTAAATGAGGTGGTCCCTAATTATTTTCAAACACAGCTTATGAGTAATAACGTCCAGTCAACATATGCTCTCATCTATTCGGCTCAATTCTATTCGCTTCGCTTCCATTCATTCTCCATAAACGAAGTTTTCCTCGTTTTGCAAATGCAGAAATAGTGGATATTAATGTATTATCGACAATTTTCTTCGGGGTAGCAATCTGTTTTCTGCTATCAGCTATGTATGTCTAATAGTTAGTCCATTATATTCATCTCTTAACTAAGATGCCAATAGTTTTCATCTCATAGCAAATCACAGTAAGAGAGTCCATGTAGTGGGCAATCAGTTTGATTACCTAGGTGTAGTGATATTGATGTGGAGCTCTACTATTCCGACTGTCTATTATGGATTTTACTGCGATCCGGTTATTCAGAGAACCTATTGGATGATGGTAAATATATTCCCCTGTTTTCCCCTTGCCATATCTCCTATTAGTAACCAAAAAAGATCTCGATTTCCGCAACAGCTTGTGCAATCACAACATTTCATTCCGAGTTCCATCATCCAAAAGTACGCTCCTATAGAGCAACAATGTACAGCTGTCTAGGACTTTCCTCTACTATTTTTATAATTCATGGTCTCATAATCTATGGATACGAAATGCTCAGATGGAGAATGAGTCTAGATTGGATGGGGGTTATGGCGGGGTTCAATTTACTTGGTGCTGTCGCTTATGCTGTGAGGGTAAGGTTTCTCTTCTCTTTTCTCCTAGTTCTCTCACCCACTTTTAATTCGCCATGGAAGAAGAAATAAGGTTAACAGAAACATCCAATACGCAGATACCAGAAAAATGGTTTCCACATCGTCATGATATTTTAGGTTCCAGTCATCAGATTCTTCACCTCATGGTGATTTTTGCGGGACTAGCACATATGTTTGGGCTTTTGAGAGCTTTCGATCATATACATAATGAAGAATTCCATTGCCTTTGACTTTTTTGCTAGAAAACACGCCAGATATTCTACATGTATTTGCAAGTCAAACTTAAATAATTCTGGAAACTTAGTTACTGTATCGCTAGTAAGGTCCGCTCAAAACTGCACTCGATTCTCACCCCTAAAAATACCAGACCCATTTTTTCCTCATCAAGAACACCAGCTTTCCAAGCACAATGAACTCCACATCCCGCGATACAACACCCCATCTCGTCTCCTCTCGGCTCAAGTCAACTAAACCCATATCTCGACCCATTTCCCGACCCCGAAATTATCCACTCCACAAAATGTTCCAGATCCGAGATCTCAGCCCTACAGAACATCCGGTCTCTATTCCGGTCTCACTATGACGGAAATAAAAATTTTGTTTTATTGACCCAATGTCTGACCAACCACCGTCTTGTTGGCAATATACGGCCCAGAAAATACAGGTAGAAGAATAATATAGTTTCATATATATAACCTCCACACCAGGCCGAAGTCAGCATTCGATATAATCATTTCTTGTATATAATTTTCTGCGCACATTAAACCACGTGAGAAACCTTCAGAATCTGTATCTATCTCCATCGATTCTTCATTAATCAATTATTTTCTCTCTTTGGATCGTCAAAATCAACATGCCATCAAAAGCCAACACCAAGAAAACACTCCAAGATCCATCTTCAAAAAACCATTCAAATTTACATACGCAAATATCAACTCCTCAAAAGCAATCTAATACTTCCCACAGAAATCCTCATACACCTCCCGCTTCTATTTACACAATAGAGTCCAATTCCGACTCCGAGTATTCGAACCATACATCTCCATCTGAATATGCCTACTCTTCCTCCTACTCATCTCCCACTTCTCTCCACGCACCCGAAACCCCATCCTTAGAATCCTACCAAGAAACTCTCGATGCGCAAATAATAGAATACTTTCACTCCCACCCCGATAAACCATATCTGCAGTCCCAATCCAAATCAAACCGCACAGCCTCCCCACCCCATCAATCCCTATCACCATCATCCTCTCTCTCCCCCTCCTCTCATTCCCACTCCCACCCCCCACCCCTCTCCTCCCTCTCCCACCTCGACCACCACCTCTACAACAAACTCCTCCGTTCCCGACGGTACGGACACCTCGCACTTTCCGCCTATGAAAACGAACTCGCGCGACAAAAACTCACCCATCGAATCTCACTTCTGAATATGGAACTCCGCGAAAAAGGAGAGGAGATGAAGAGGCTTGTTGTGCAGGAATTGAGTGAGGAGCAGGGAGTGCGGGAAGAAGCGATGCCGAGTTGGATGGGGGAGGTGTTGTATTGGGGGGGTTGGGAGGAGGGGTCTGTGGGTTTTTGGGAGGGGTGGGAGGGGTATTGGGAGAGGTTTTTTGGGGAGGAAGGTGCAGAGAGAGGGGGGGAGGAGAGGGGAAACGGAAGGGGGGTGTGGAAGAGGTGGGGGAGGGGGATTAGAGGGGTTTTTGGGAGGGAGGGGAAGAGGAGCTTGAGAGGGGGATTATGAGATGAGGTAGTAAGTTGAAAAAAAGAAGAAAAACTTAATCTATTAATATATTTTTATGAAAAGTAATAAACAGAAAGAAAATGTGAAATATAAAACAAGATAATTATGAATATAAGATTGAAATTAATAGCTGTAATATAAGTATCTTAATAATCAGAATATCTCTAAATCAATTTCTTATATGTTTAAAAAAAAGAAACTAATATATCTGAAATAACATATATTGATTCCCTCCAAACATATCTCATCAGCATCAAAGACTTCCAGGTTACTCTTAACTCTTAACCACTACATAGAAAAACACTCAAAAACTCTTCAAACTAACATATTCTACTCAATACTTTACTAAACTCAATATCACATTCAATAAATATCCTCGTCCAAATCAATAAATATTAAGCTTAATATTGCGCTCGAAAAATATGATATTAGATTTAATCTAATATCTCCTCATGTATTAGGGCTAATGTCGAAAAAGATTGACCTGGAAGTATACTTATTTAGTTGAATAATAGTATATAATATAATAATACAAAGATATATATTATTCCTCCTTTCATACCCACCCACTCAGACGAAATAGAGAGGTTTTTGGAACTGCAAGCAGGAGGAGGATGAGAGGAGAGGATTATGAGATGATTTGAAAATACAGCCAAGTCCAAAACAAGCAACGACAACTATTTTCTTAACATAATAACTTACAAAAAACAGACTGATTACCCTCTTATTTTTATTTTGGGAGTGAGAAACGCAGACTGAAAAGGGCTAAACAAAGATGATATAACAATTCAACAATTGAAAACTCAAAAACAGTAACATCTGCAGCCAAACTATCTTCTCTACTACCAGAGCCTGAAAGTCTCAAGAGATCAATTAGAAGACTCAAAGATTGCAATTATTCTTTCATGAATTATTAGAGGCTACTATTTTCTGCTTCACGGTATGTACAAAAGCGCAACTCTACCATCCTGCTTATTTGACTAGAAGCGTAAAGACTAAACTATCGTAAAAACGTACTCTATTATCTCATCTCATATCCATCATTTCTAATTTATCGTGATATTCATCATCCACAAACACTACATATCCACTCATCCCACAACTTCAATCTCATCCTCATTCTTCTCTGAAACCTCAACTACAGTAGTAGTCTTCGTATCGGTAGAAGTTTTGATAACATGAGGATTAGTCTCAGCAGAGCTAGACTTTTCCCGCTCCTCCCTAATAGTTTCCAATTGTTGTTGAAGATCACTGCCAAGTTTTGTTTCCATGATAGGCTTGCTCTGTGTATCAACAAGTCCAAGCTGTACGTGTTCAGAACTGCTAGCATCATACAAAGGAAACGGACAGTCTCCTTCACTATGATATTGATAAATCGATCGTCTTGTAACTTCAAAGTTTTTCTTGACTTGATTAACATTCTTCCATTCCAAAGTCAGACCCGTAAAAATCGTAAGAGCACTTGTGATAATAGCCAGAAGAAAAACCTTCATGATAGCTGCGTTATATGCTAACAAAACCTCTGGAAGATATTGCGCTGGAATGAGAGTTCGAAGTTCTGTAGCACCCGTGTGTAAGATCAGTGAGGTTGGTAAGGAGGGAAGATTGAGAGCCGAAAGATTTTTGACCAATTCATGAGAGAAGATGGCTTGACCAATGGTGACGAAAATCGTATCCCCAAGAGTTTGGAAGAAAGGTATAAGTGCAAGACCAATTGATATATCATCATCTGGAAGAGATGCTTGAACTGCTAAACTGATCTGCTGTATACCTAAACCGAGACCCGATCCAAAGACAACTGGCCAACTCATCCATTCTTTTGGTCCACTATTTACTTGTAATGTGGTGAGAAGTCCTGCGCCAACCGGTGCGATGATTGATGATACAAGAATCATTGGAACATAGTAGCCAATGGATCTTTGGAATATTGCCGCGAATAGGGTGGCGAAGACCAGAGCTAAGACCAATGGGAGTGTATGAAGACCAGAACCGAATGCGTCAAGACCTTGAACAGCTTGGAACCAGATTGGAATGTAGTACACAACAAGATAGAAAGAGCATGAGTTTAAAAAAGAAAACCATGCTACAGAAGCAACAGATCTTTGCTTGATAATTCGAATTGGCACTGTTGCATCATCTCCGGACGTAAATTGGATCGTGACGAATGTTATAAGTAAAATGCCGCCCAAAATGAAGAGGAGGATGCTTCTTGTATCACCCAAGCTGTATAGATTGCCTCTAAATTGCAATGCTAGAAGGATGCAAACGATACCTGCAAAGAAGACGAGTGTTCCGATGGGATCCATTCTTCGAAGCTTTTGGAGAAAAGTGTCCGTATTTTTCCTAGATTTTCCTTCGACAACGAAGAGTAGAATGAATACAGCAGCTCCGCCCACTGGCAGGTTGATGTAGAAGCACCATCTCCAAGTGGCTTTTTCGGTGAAGACGCCTCCAATTAGAGGTCCACACACTGTGGCGATAGCGAACATACACCATAATAAACCTTTATTTCCATGTTAGCTTAAAATACTTGAGTTTCCCAGTGGTCTGTATCTCTTACTCATGAAAATAGGGCGACGATGAAGTGGCACGGTTTCGTTCAGGATTATTATAGCTCCATTGACTAAAATGTCAAACAGTCAGTGATTATCTTACCAGAGAACTTTTCGGAGAGCATGAAAAGAAGAAGATAAATAACACAACTCAATGATGATGTTGTATGTAGAAGCTTTATGCAGAATCGAAAACAGAGAAACTCAAGTCGTGCATCACTCGCACTTACGGATACCCGAAGAACCTAGGCCAGCTTCACTGTGTCAGTTCCGAAGATTAATATAAAAAGGACAGAGGACGACTTACCAATTGCTCTACCGAATATAAAAACCTTAGAGCTTGAGGCGGAGCCACATACAGCAGACTAAATATGAATTAAAACGGTGGTAGATACGTGTGTAGAAGGATCACTCACCCCAACCTCAAAAATGATAACTGCGATCATCAGAACCCATTTATAGTTGTAGAACTTATAGATTTTTCCGACAACCAATTGAGTAGCACAGCTTGTTAAAAGATATGCAGATGCATACCATCCGATATCTTCAAGTGTTTTAAACTCATCGGTGATAGCTGGGATAGCAGTACTAAGAATTGTTCGATCCTAAGTTTTGTTAGTATCACCGCATTGCTCGTAAACGGAAGGAGGCGTCGGAAGTTCGGAATTGCAGTATGCAGAAGTGATAGTATGCATTGCTTGAGAGGTCTTAGGATATTCTGAGCCAAAGAAATCTTGAGGAAGAGAAGAGATATGAAATGGGTTGGAAGTAGAAGGAACAATCAAGGGTTAAATTCGAGGAATATGAGATGGATTCGCGTCTGCAAAGGAAAGGACTTACAAGAGCTACAATCAGCGCAATCAGGTAGAGAGATAACATAGTGACAATCATTTTTCCTAATCCAGGATATTGTCCATTCGCATCGTTGAATCTAGTTCCCCAGCGATTGACGCGACCATTGTGATTGGAAGTGGTTGATAATGGAACACCGAAGGAGCTGATTGCTGCGGATTCACCAGAATTATCCGATTCGATCGCAGGACGAACCATCTTGGCCTTTCTCTTGTTAGTAGTCACTTGAGGGCATTCTCTCAAGAATTGAATTTCAGATGCAATTTGAGAAATCGAAGCTGGCAATGGGTCTTGAGCTAGGAAGCTTACAAGATCAAGTCGTTGACCTTGGGGCAATGGACGAGGAAGCATAATTGAAGCACGTACGATGTTTATGGGACTTGGAGTCTGGATAGAAGTAGAACAAAGACGAATTGGTACTTTGTTGATACTCGATCTTAATGTCGTGTGTGCGAAGAAGTCATGTCAAGATGGTTTGGCGAGAAAAGTATTGGAAGAACAAAAAGTGAGAACAGAAGGCTGATAGACTCGCTACTCACCCAAATTTGAAGACAACGAGATTTCATAAAGCCTTATGAGTAGAGGAGAGTAGAATGATGAAGTCAATAGTAAGAGAGTTGCATTGTTATGAAAACATGAATAGACAGGTATACGCAGCTGATAGAGGGATCAAAGGATAAGATAGAGTGGACAGAAGATAATGAAATCCAGTAGTTTTTCTACCATTCAACAGACGAAGAATGTTGTCTTGTTACTTTGACACCAACATCCTACCAAATGAAGCAATAACGAGGTTCACGAGGCTCACGAGGCTCACAAGGCTCACGGGGCTTTCTTCCTCCTTTCATCCAATAAGAAAGCTCAAAAAAGGTTGAACAATCAAGGAAAGAACATTGTCGGGACCGAAGAGACGCCGAACCTCCGACCCCGACACCCGACACCTCGAGAAATTGATTCCAAGAACCAAACCACCATAGGGAGAAGTAAGAATATTCTGAATTTGATAGTATTCAGTAAGGTCATTAGTAAGATGATTGTACGAGGCTACAAGTGGTGATGTATATCACTTGATATTACCCGAAAGGGATCTTTATATGATTTTGAAGACTGCATCCATATTGAAGCATCCGACCACGCATTTATCCCAAAGCAAACAGAAAAAGAAAGTCAGCAAGAAAAGGCTTTGTTTATAGTTTGGACCCAAACTCCCGACGGTTCCGAATCTCCGGCCATTGGATACGAATGTGGTAGGTACATACGAATACAATACGAGTCAAGTTATTCAACTACATCGTCAACTCACGACCCCTTCATCACATCAATCATCCTCTCTCTCATAGGTTACGGCTGCGGTGGCTTTGATCTTCACATATTGTATATCTTCATATCTTCATACCATTATGGAATCAACTCCTCAACCTCCGGGTCCAACTATACCAACACCTCCAGCCCAACCAATTCATCAAAAGATAACTCGTGGTCATTCTTGTATTCTCTGTCAACAGAGAAAAGTACGATGCGACCGGCAAAAACCTCAATGTTCAAATTGCGTCAAAGCACATGCTGAATGTATTCCAAGCACACCTGCTGCTCCACGTCGAAGGAGACGGAAGCTTAGCGAATTAGACGTTGCAGCAAGATTAAGGAAATATGAACATTTGTTGAGAGTTAATGGAATTCGAATCGACGACGATGGTGTTACTGGTGGTGTTGGAAGTGCAAATGCAAGCGGCACTGAAGACGGAAATGCTGATGAATCAATTTCCAGTCGCCAAGAAAAGACACCCAATCCTAATCCACAAAACCTTTCAATAACCAATAAAGGTAAAGATCCAGTAGCTACTACTACAGCAATCGGGACCGAAAATGACGATAATCACAATGGTCCACATAAACATCGATGTGATCATAGTTCTCATGAATTACATGGGCATCGTTCTATGGGCTGTGCTCGTGGTTCGAAAGCTGGAAGAGGTCGATTGTACTCTAAACATGGTAACTCTCGTTATATAGAAAAGTGGGTAGCTCTCGTTGGACTTCTGTTACCTGACTAGGTCATTCAAATGCATTGCTAACTAATTCTAGTACTGTCTGGGAGAATCTCAGCAATGAATTACAAGACCCAAAAGAAGCATTCCAAGTCTCATCGGAAGAAGATGATAGCAATGATAATGCTCTCTTTCCTGAGGAATCAACAATTCTTCTTGGTAACTTGATCAGCTCAAAAAGAAATCTCAGAAGTCTTCATCCACAACCTGTCACAATCTTTAGGTTATGGCAAATTTTTCTGACCAATGTAAATCCATTGATCAAACTGTTTCATGCTCCTACAGTTCAAGAGATGATTTTAGAAGCAACATCAGATATGGATCATATTCCGAAACCTACAGAAGCCTTAATGTTCGTTATATACCTCCTCTCCATCGGCTCACTCAAAGACGATGAATGTGAAAGTACATTCAATGAACCAAGATCAATACTTTTGACGAGATATTCTCATGCCACGCAACAAGCCCTCATTAATGTCAAATACATTAAATCTCTCAATTTGACTGCTTTACAGGCTTATTGTTTATTTCTTGTAAGTTATTATAAATACCCCTCGACTCCTTTTACCCGAACCGAACGACCTAGACGACCCCACCACCCCTCTCCGACATACTCAAATGACCCTGTGCTTCTCAACTGACTTCAAATGAATAGCTTGCAGCTCGTAAGCATTATGATGCTCATGCATTTTGGATTTTGACAGGTTCTGCCGTTCGAATTGGTCAAAGATTGGGTATTCATCGTGATGGATCGTCTCATAATTTATCTCCTTTCGACACGGAAATGAGAAGAAGAGTTTGGTGGCAGATTGTTTTTCTTGATGGTTTTGCTGCGAAATTATGTGGAGCTGGATTTCCCGCCGTAAGTGTATACTCTATATTCATCTGCTCTCGGCTTTGCAGGTCTTCTCACCACAAATTTATATCTCTTCATTCAGCTCGGAGTCATTTCCCATCTATGTTTCAGCTTTGCTAACTTGACATTACGTAGTGGCTCGCAAAATTTGATACAAAGTTACCACTAAATGTTAGCGATAGCGATCTTACCCCCGACATGATAGAGCCTCCACCCGAGCGCGCAGGTGCAACTGAAATGCTTTTCTGTTGTATTCGATACGAAGTTTCACAAGCTATACGAAAAGCTAATAGCTTTGGCAATGGGGGACGTGGTAATGGTCATGGTCATGGGGGAGGTGGCCGTGGTGGACATAGAGGTGGCGGCCATCACGGTGGTGATCCTTCGGATATTCCTCCTGGTTTCGATGTCATTGCCGAAAAGGATAAGACTATTGATGAATTGGAGGCAAGACTTCAGGAGAAGTATTTACAGTACTGTGATCCATCGATACCCTTACATTTATTATCGATTTATGTTGCGAAATCTGTCATTTGTACAATGAGATTAATGGCTCATCATCCAAGACAATACCCTGATAAAGGTGCAAGTATGCCACAGAAGGAAAGAGATATGCTTTTCAATGAATCATTGAAGATGCTTGAATATGATGGTCTAGGTCATTCCGAAAAGCTTGTTCAAAGATATCTGTGGCATATTCATGTGCATTTTCAACTGGACGCATTTATTTATTTGCTCAGCGAGCTTCGACGTAGGGAAAAGGGAGAATTAGTTGATAAAGCATGGCAACAAGTCGAACTTGCATATGAGTTTCGCGCAGAAATGCTTAACGATACTAAAAGTAGTTTATACTTTGCCTTGGGTAATTTGGTACTCAAAGCTTGGGAGAAAAGAGAAGAAGGTAGTCGTTCACCGGATCAAGTTACCCCGCCAAGATTTATATCAATCTCAAGATCTCAAAGACAAAAGCACGACCAAGTCCAAAGATCTATAGAGCAACATGATGATATTTCGGATCCATTTAGAACGGTGAATCACTGGCAAATGCCAGCTACAGCCGAATCTTATGTTAGACAAAAGCCACCTGATTACATACCACCACCACAACCATCACAACCAGGACCTTCAATGCAGATGCCAATGCAAATGCCTCAAGAACAACCATGGCTCGCTTCAGATTCATTCCTTGATACTTCAATGCCTGATATCACTCCTATGGATTGGGAATATTGGCAAACATTATTGGATGGGGATCTTCCTGCTTATACTGGTCAACCTGGTAATAACTATGATCAAAATTGGTAGAGGTACTATGATGTGAGAGTAATCAGGGTTTCGGATCATTCAGCGGCTGCATTTAACCTTTACCTTCTTCAGCCTTCTCGTACATATGTCTAAATCTCGACAAATCAGCCTGAAATATATGCTACACAATGCTGACAGCATTAGTTTACTGCAATGCAACTTATCCAATCTATCGGTTCGGATTCTAACATCTGGAAAAATTGACCGTAATGAATGATGTATATCTGTGTACCCCCTCTTCAAGCGGCTCAAAACACTCACCGTGTGGATGCCTCGTCATGAGGCTATTGACTTCTTCAAAGAAACCGGGCGTATACAGAAAAGCATCACGATTGTTATAAAACCCTTCGGTATATTTTGCATCTTAAATATGATGGACATAGAACTCGGAACTGTCTCAAAGCCTGCTTAGTTAAATTCTAAACACCCCACTACTCACGATTATAATGGCTCCTATAACCCGAAAGACTCGAATTGTTCCTCACACGACAATTTTTCCTCGTGTTTCAAAGAGGATAACACAGACTATGACCCGACGAGGTATATCTTCTGCCGCTACCATTCTCCTCGATTCAGGCGCTGCTTCAAAATTTAAAGATCAACTCTCTACCATCAGATCAGTTACAATTCCTGTTGCTGTTATAAATCCCAGGTCAACGACGCCACAAGTCAATGTAGCAGAGACGATGGATTTGAGCAGTGGTGCGATTGTGGGAATTGTGTTGGGTTCTATATTGGGGTTCCTGGTGTTGTTGGTGTTTGGATATAAGTGCTGTGTTGATAGACGATCTGCGGGCTGGAATGCGAGGTATGATGGAGATGGGGATGAAATTATATATGGGGATAGGAGAAATAATGGAGAAGGACGAGGAAGAAATTTGAAAAGTGGTGCGAGAGGTGGGGGTAGAGAGGATTGGGAGATGAGGTGTGAGTATGATGATGGTGATGGTGGTGGGATTAGGAGGATTGATAAAGTGGTTGTGGGAAATGAGAGGAGAGGGAGAGGAAGGAGATATAGGAGGATAAGGAGAGAGAGGGATTGGAAAACGGATGATAATGATTGTTATAATAGGAGAAACAGCAGTCGTGAATGGGAAAGAGGAGGGAATAGAAGAAGAAAAAGAAGGAGGAGGAATGCATGGGTAGTAATTGAGAGAAGAGGAATTCTAGGTTGGGGCAAACCTGTTAAGAACTCAAGGGAAGAAGTTTACGGAGAGGAATAGAAATGAGAGGGGAATGTGGGGAATTTGGAAGGCCGGTGAGGAGTTGGAGGGGAGAGGGGGGGAATAGGAGGATGGAGTTGAGTGGTTGTGGTGAAGCGGGAGGGGGAGGGAAAGGGAGAGGGAGAGGGGGAGGAGGAGATAAGGGGTTGAGATTTGATGTTCGGGATTGAATTGGATGTTGATGGTTATCGTAATCTTTATATACTTTTTGATTTTACTGCGACGCGATGATTGTATGAATTTCTCTACTCGGAATCAAAGAATTCTTTCACTTTGAGAATATGAAGATATCGTTCGAAATAATTGTATATAGATATATATATGAATATTCGAGATTTATCTTGCTTATTTGTTGTTATTTGAAGAAGTGTAGCAGTTCAAAAAGGAAAATATAAGGAGGAGGGGAAATTTATAAGTTTCGTCTGCGCGTAACAATGGTTTTGGTGCGTGGAATTATGGGGCTGTGTTTATTGAGGGTGGTACCTAGGTAGGGTTAGATTTTTCCATGGGATTAGTTGTACGATAGTAGATGGAAAGATATCAGATGTGATCTTTGGATTTTGTGGGATGTAGGTGCGGATGGGGGGTATAATGATGGAGTGGTTACATACCTACATCTAAGAAGCTTTCCATAAAGGACAGACTAGTAATCAAGTGGTATATAAAAGGATATTCTCTCTTGCTACCCTTCTCAGAAAATACAACTTATTAGCCACCACTAAACAACCTGTCTTATGAGGTGGTCTTTGGTTTTCATTTTAGATGGGAGTGTCGTTTCGAGGTTTCGAGGTTTCGAGGTTTCTATAGTGATCAATTTTGTGTTACTGTTGCTACCATTATTAGTGTAGAATCGCAAGTCTGATTGTCAATAATTGAATTTCCACTGTGAAAATTAGATATTAGGATTTCGATAACAATGCTCGAAATCAAGAGTATGTTTATATTCTCCCATGTTATTTCATTCGTCTGCTGTAGACAAAGCCTATTACAAACAAGCAAGAATCACTCAGAATCTCAGAACATCCCCTGGGATAACCTTAGCTTACGGAAATTTTACGCTGTATTCTAATTTTTCTAGTCTGGTATGGAAATTGTTCTTTTGTGGACGCGAGTGCTTGGATCCTTTATATGTATCCGGAATAAGTTGGGTGATGACTTTATTGATAGGGTATCTTTATCTCAGAAGTTCGTACCTCAAGACAGGCGAATTTTAGCTAGATTATGGTGTGAGAATGTCTAGTGGACTCGCTTGAACTCCTGTTTCTCCCACGCAGAAAATTTGAGTCGCGTGATTGAGTATAAATTGATCACGTATTCTACGGATGTGGGGAGATTAGATACCAAAGGATTGCCAGAGCAAGGAGTCAGAGAGCAGTAAGGAAAGGCGAGAGGATGAGGAATTTTCGATTGTGTAGCTTGCTGATTGCATGGAAGAATGTGGGTTGGGCTAATGAGTTGCAAGAATGGTTTCAAAGTTTTTGTTGTTGAATAGACTTACTGTTGATGGTTGTTCACTGTCAGTCCTCGAGTTCTTTCCATCAGTAGATGGGCATTTTTAATGTCGATATATCCCTCTAAACAGGTGCGGATCTCGGAATTAGATGTATCATATAGAAACCCCCCCCCCCCCCCCCCCCCCTTTTAACGTACGACCTGGTTTAGACTAAGCAGCAGTCTCGAAGCGCATCTTGAGTGGTGTAGCCAACGACTGGTCTAATACTGTATCTGGAATATGATGATGGGTAAGAGGAATTTATACACCCGAGAATGTTTATCTGGGAAGTGATAGTTGCGCAGAGTCCAGGATTGCAATTGTTTGTAAAAGGAAAGAGCATCTTTTTGCACAAGATTTGGAGATCGGTTGAGGGTTTGTAAGATTTCTGCGCGAGGGAGGTATATAAATCCCTATTTGGCATTCTTGTTAATGTTTCCAAGACACGAATTCTGAGCAGATTCAGTATCTAGGTGTGAGATGTGAGATGCAGTTTGATGTCTCGTGTTGTGTGAACATCCATTTGTCTTTGCTCCTTATTTCAGAAGAGGTGTGGAAGCTGTGAATGGTTGTTGCTTGTTGTCGTTGTCTCTTGAATATTGTCGTATCTTAGCATGAAATTGCTGTTGTCAGTCTTCAAATTTATTAAAATAGTATGAAGGATTTGAAGGTAATGAGCACGCTTGATCATTGCTTGACATCACTACTTGCAACATATTACATTTCTGTCTTTTCAATCACTCACTCAAAAATGCAGCTGGGGCTGTTCTTTGACAGACTGAAATTTTATGCTCGAGGGCTTGATTGTGAATCGAGTCATTAATATGTTCTATCTTATGGACCTCAAAATTATATTTTCCCCGCTCGACTCTTTACCTGAGCCAAATTTCTCGTTTCGAGTGGGCAAGAACATTACAGTGGAGCCTTCGCCAAATTATGTTCGGAATACTGTATAACAGAGTAGTTATAGCTCTCAACTTCCACCAGTGATAGTGAAGGCGGTTTCTCATCTGATCGCATGGGACTCCTTCGTGACCGGGTATAGAGATGATCTTTAATAAGTGCCGCACTATGTCTTCTCCCGCTGTGAAGCAAAAGACTAGAGTAATTTTACAGTAGATTTTTAGCCTGTGGACTTTGTTGCTGTCAGATCATCGCGGTATTATCATCATCTCTGGAGGTATACTTCATTTTGAATAATCTAGTTTTACGAATTCCGCCAACTAGCGAGCAGATTGGTGACCTGCATCCTGAATTGCCATGGATTAAAAGAGCTGCAAGATGTAACCTAACATTACCAAGACTCTTGGGTAAATTTGTGACAAGAGTTTTCCCTTTTAAACACCACCAAAAACCAAAAGGCTTTGAATCCTGACTTCCCCAAAAGCTTCCCGACGTAAGAATTCTCGGCCACTATGAGTAGGGAACTCGGCAACGACCATAACTCTGATATCCTTAGCCCCAACGCCAGCTTTCATCAATAACTTTAGCACTGCACAGAGCGTTCTTCCCGTTGCAAGTACATCATCCACGACCACAACAGAGTTACTTTTGCTAACCAGACCTGGATCCATCTCAAACCTTTTCTGTTGTAACTCGCCCGATTCCGTAGACGAGATATGTGATGGCGACTTTTCGACTGAGATAGTGAGTGGTGGTAATTTGCCAGATCCTCGAACTAATGCCAATGGTATACCAGTCCGAGCTCCTAAAGCTGATGCAAACACAAACCCACCGGATTCGCAACAAACTAGAGTATCGACTTTAGCCCATTCACCAATGAAGTGCCTTTGCAGCAGATCTGTGCATAAGGTCAATCCACCCGGTTGTTGACAAATGTCCAGTACGTGACGAAAAATCACACCCTGACGTGGATGATTGGGTACCGCTCGTACCATATTTGCAAGTTGCGTGAAGTCCTCATGTAGGAATGGCAGGAGAAACTTTTTGGCAAAAGTTTCCGCAGCTTCACTTCCTGCTGTCTCGTTGTCAAATATGAGACTGGGGCAATAATGTAAAGTGGACAGGTTTGGTCCATCGAGGTTCGTAGCTATAATTTCTTCATCATGGTCCCCTTTGCGAGCTCGAAGCACCATTCGACTAGCGTTGACCCGGACATCGAGAACTCTGCTGTCTGGTACCAAGTGTGAGAAATTTGTAAGTGGCGCCTCGTCTCTCATGCCAGTAATGAAAAGCACGTCAAGATTACCAGAATCACGTACAACACTCTCAAAGTGTTCCATTGGTAACCGAGGCCGATTGACCACCTGTTTCTTGTAGAATTTTGTCAATGCTGGTCGGTGTTCTTCTTTATAAGAACGATCCGAAAGAAGCCGATTGATATCTGCACCAGTCTCTGTGGCATATTCTCGCTTAGTGGCATCACTAATACTGACTGAACGTGCTGTGAGCATTCGACTGGTGCATGCGGTCATTACGGTGACCCAGATCTCAGCGCAAAAGTCTTTACCAGCTGCACTGTCACCTGTGACAAGAATAACCAATTTCTGTTTTATCGGAGGCTCAAACAATGGGCAGGCGTAAGCTATAATATTGTATGGGTCCATAGTACGTTTTAGCTGTGCCAGACGCGGCAAGTTTACTCCGAATGCATTAGTCACCAGTGTCTTATCCCTAGGGTCTGGTCCAAGGTCGGCACTGTAGACCCCGGTAGAAAATGGCAACAACTTCTTGACGATATCATAGACCCACTGAACAGTGGTTTGAACTGGTTCAGTTCCAACTTGGCTGCGAGACCAGGCGCCAGTGACGACACAGGCAAATTCCCAATCACGGCACCCAAAAGCAGAGGCTTCTGTTGTGTTATCACGAATTGCCCCACCACAATGTAGCAGATGGAAATAGCAGAATGGTGTGGGGCGGTTCCGGATAGCTGCTGTTAAGATATCGATGATTTGGGTATCTTCAATATCATTGAAGAACAAGCATCGCTTAAATGAGGAGGTTTTTACATGCCCGCCGTGCATCGTCGATATGTACATTTCAGTCTCAAATAAGCCGACACTATCCACTTCTTCGCATTGGTTGACTGGTCCCAGAATACTGTCTACCAGAGGAGGCACTTCGAAGTTCTTGTTCCTCGAAGCTTGAAACAAGGTCACTCCAAGATGCAGCTGATTGTTATTCGAGTACAGATATGCGTCTATTGAACAGCTCCGAGGAAGATCTTTAGCGATAGAGTTGATATCACCAAGCTTGAGCCGAATTTCGGTGTCTTTACTGACAGGAAAGATCCATTTGCGAACGGAATAGTTCGGAGCCCAAAAGCTTTTGAAAGTGACGCTGATAACAACCCCGAAGTTTGTTCCAGCGCCTTTGATTGCCCACAACAAATCGATTTCGTTTTTGGGTCTTATTGCACCGGCTGGCAAATTTTGGGTCGGTACTTGTCCGATATGGAGGACCTGACCAGAAATAACACTGACTATAACAGCACCTACAATATTGTCGCAAGCCAGCCCATGAAGCCTAGATAAATGCCCAATGCCGCCTTGTAACCATAAGCCAGCTCCCACACTTGGTCGAGAGCCAAAAGGCACTGTCAAACCCAACTCCATCGCTTTTTGAATGATATCTCCTGATTTGCATCCGGCCTCAGCTACAATTAGAGAGGTGGAGCCAAGACGGGTATTATCTTTATCTACACCATCACTCGAGTTGATAACGTGTACTCGATTGAAGGCTTCCATATCGAGTGAGACGACATTGGGCCACAGACAGTGTGCGCTGTGGCCACCACCAATTACAGTAAGTTTTGATTTATGCTTCAGAGCCCATTGAATGCATTGTTGGACATGCTTCACCGTTGTTGGCCTGAAGATCGAAGTAGGTCGATGCAAGCGAGCCTCCCAGCTTTTGAAAATTCGGTCTTCTTTCGCTAATGGTATCTGTGATACGAGATAGGGTAACACATTCGCATCTCTTGTCATGGATACCATACACTGAGGCGAGCTGAACAACAGATACCCTGGCAGCTTTTCATCATGAAAAGCCAAGGTGCGACATGTCTCTCTCCACTTGATTCGTAAAGCAATATCCACTTCCACATCCTGCTTGATGAAACCCGCGACGAAGGGAGAAAAGGCATCCAACGTCTCGTTTTTGTCTGCTACAGAGATAGTCCCTGTTGGAAAGATAGCCGTACGATAAGAAGTCAATCCAGCAAGCTCAAAGCACTGGTCGCGATGAAATATCACTACTTTTCCACTTTCTGGGCTTGAAACAAGCATTTTTAGCGCTTTTTTGATGAATGTTTCTTTCGGCTTCATGCCATTCATGCTATGACAAAAGAGAATGAGATCGAAAGTTTGCCCGTCATTACTAGGATCTGTTTTGATGATATTGCTCTTCTCTTCATCATCGAAAACAAAAGGTACTCTATAGATATTGGGTGCAGTTTCCAAGCAAGGAAATGGCGAGTTGGATTCCGGGTAAGAAGAAATCCAGTCTTCCAAACTTGTAGCTGATATTGTGTTGGGCTCAAATGCAGCGTATCTTCTAATCTTCCGTCTAAGATGGAGGGGCACATAACCAAGTACGCTCTTTGGACCGGGTCCAATCTCAATCACTGAAAAAGTGGAACGTGTAGCGAGAAGTGAGATTAGTTGTTGAGATAATTCGGGGATGATAAAGTCTTCGTATGATCTCCATTCTGATCCATTCATCAATATGTCGAAACCTTTGTTGTACTGAGAGTCAGATAACGGTTGATTCGGGGACGACATCTCCGTCGTGGCATCCCTCATAAGAGCCTTTTTCAATTCATTGAAACTAACCATATTGCTTTAGTTGATTGAGCAATGCGTAAATAGAGCTTATGAAAGAGTGATGTGGTTATAATCGATTCTACAAACAAAAAAAGCCCAAAAGCGAGTTTATGCAGTCATGCGCCCGCAACGTGCCAAGGAAATAAGACGCATTTATGGAACTAACAGTCTATTGGGAAATCATCAATTGTTCATACATGTAATCACTTACCAGAACAGATCTCGTCATTTCGTGGAAATTAACAAGATTTGGTGCTTTAACTCTGCCATAAATTTAATGGTGTGATACTGGAAACAGCGGGAAGAATCATCTTTTGAGTGGATAGGTATGTATGGTAAGAAGTATGAAGATGTTTGACTAATATGTTTTGATTAAGTGCAGGCTTAAATGCTATTCTGATGGCTAATGTGGTGGGTGACATTTTGTGCTGTCTTGCATATTATAATACTTGTGTGACCATGGTTGAATGGTGGAATGACAGCCAAACAAAAAACGCAAACGAGAAACAGATGTCATACAAACAAAAATGGCAAAGCTTTCTGTAAAGACATACTGTGCCACCAACTTAACTCTCTACCCATCGTGAATAGGCTCTGAATTTTGGCGCCTATCACAAGCAGCAATGCTCAATGAAAGCTATGATAGCGAAAGCTCCCTAAGCATGAAGCTTCCAGGGGCTGTTATTCTCGAGTAAATACTCAGTCGTTATGGTATGGATTTCTTTCTCGAATTTTATTATCATATAAGCATGTCAAGGTACGGTAAATACTACAAATTCAAGGCCTGAATCTTATTTCTATCTCTACCAAACAACTAGCTCCGCTTCCTCAGTTCGAGCAGTGCATGAAAGTTCTTTCGTTCCTTCACTCCATCTTTCAATACACCTCTCATACATTGAGTCGATGTCAAAGACCCCGTCTTTCTACCCCTCTCATCATCATACACATATGTTTACACTCTATAATGACTGCGACTCCTAGTGGCTGTAGCGCGTCTTCTATTGCATCTGCTATCTGCGTCGTCAAGCGCTCTTGCACTTGTAACCTTCGTGCGAAGATTTCGACTATTCGTGAAAATTTCGATAATCCGAGCACTCGTCCGTTCGGAATATATCCAACATGTACCTTGATTTTACATGTGGTTCGTCTATGTACAGATAGTGAGTCTTCAGATTTTCAAAAATGGGCACAAGGTTTCACAGAAAGGCTTCCGAGTCGAAAATAACTGTCTTTGCAATAAGTGATTGCATGTTATAGAACAATCCAACGCAGTTCTGGAAATGAAGCTGTAGACTTCAAACAAGGAAATCTTTTCATCAATCCGTAAATCAATTCTCGCACGCAAGCACACAGTTCTAGGGGGGTGGAAGGTGGAAGAATATACCTTTCCGAAGAATGGCAACATGTGATGTTCGCACAAACTGAAAACATCAATATCGCTCACAATCACCATGTCCTCCATTTCTTCATTGAAAATAGCGCCATTTAACACTTCATTCGCTTTCTCCTTGTATCCTTTTGTGAAAAATTGAAGCGCTTTTGCGTATCTGTCGGGTGTTTTTCTGAGACCTTCACGGTTTGTATCTTCCCCGATTTGGCACAAAAGTTTGCGGATTGTAGCTGCAATCTCATTTGGCAGTCCCTGAGGGATTGAATCTTTCAAGCTCTGGCTGGAATCTTCATTCGCATTCTGGCTAGGGTTTCGAGAAATGAGGAGCTTTAGGACAAGTTTGCCTAGATCGTTGAGATCATATCCATTGATAATCTCACCGATGCTATCGTCATCCCTCAAAATGAATTCATCATCTGATCCGCCAGGGAGAGCTTCAGCTGAGGAGTTTGGATTGATAGACATGATTTTGTCTATTGTTCCTTTAAGGTCTTGCGATGTGAAATTTAAATTGATAGCTAAGCCGAGATCTCAACAAGAACATGTGGTAGCTGCTCAATTCAAAAGGTTACGATCCTTTTTTATTAGGAAGTCAAGGTCTGCGTCATCCATCTAATCCTTCTCTGTTGCAGTCAGGATTAAGTGTAAAGGTTTGAGCAATTATCACCTTCTGAGTTCTCGCAAATGACAAGGGTTTCCAGCTGGAAGTTTGTATATCAATCATAATAAAGGGTAATCCCCGTCAACCTGCTTTTACGGAGTTGTGCAACATATCGTCTTGTTAATGCGAAGTTTTCCTTTTTTGCCAAAAAAAAAATCAAATATGCAAACAATTATCTAGTACCTCTTGTTATGGCTCTGTATGCCATACTTTAGGATTGGAGGTCTAATAATTCAAAATGATGGGAATGATCTCAAGTGAATCGGAAATTCCGTAACCACACGGTAAGTAAATTCCTTTAAGATCTAACAATTTGAGAATGGGCAGTAGATAGAAAGTCTAGAGGTGTATAGTAAATGATTGCTAGCTACAGTTTAGCAGGTCTCATTGCATACTGATCTCATGAGCCATTGTCGTCTGATTATTTTCACCGTCTCTAATCAATGGGATACTACAGACGTATTATCATCACCTCAATCGTCATTCCAGTTGTATGAAAACTGGATCTGGAAATTCACACAAGGTATGACTCAACCTTTGAATCATAGTAGGTCCTCGGTCGCTCTTGTTGCGCTTCTCTTGGTCGTGTTATAGTTAAGGTTAATCTATAAGGAAGTGATAAAGATTTATGTTTTATGTTGTATGAGTTGGAGGGGGATACGAATGTATGTTTGCAACTATGACTACATCGAATAACCGAAATTGTTTCACTCATTCGTGTAATACTGGATTTACTAATAGTACGAAAAGTTAGTGACTTATCATAGTGGATGAACTTTGTTAGATCTCGTCGTCTACCTGTTTTAAAGTCTAGTGGTTTCAGTCAAGAAAGGCGAATAATAATATATAATTCCGATCTATTAGACCATTCCTAGTCCTCACAATATGATTTTACGCGGAGCAGATGATGTCAATAAGATGAGTCCTGAGATTCATAATGTTTTGATAAGGGATTAACTCCCATGCAAGCAGAAGGAGAAGCAGGCTTCTGCAAACTTTATCGCTGTTACTAAATGCTATTACGTTCTTACTGTCAAGTCACAAAGGGGCAAGGGGCTTGGTTATCAGAACTATGCAGTAGAATTCCTATCGTCAAATAAGATAACTCGTTGTTCTCTTTTTCTTTGAAATTTGAATCTCGTATTACCCAATTTTCAATTGACCTTCTTCGAAGGAAAGGTATCACAAAGACAAAATATGTTCGTGGTGCAGATACTCACAATCCTTTACAAGTAGTAAAACAATGGCAGAACCAGTACATTTTATACCCACGACTGAGAAGCTTAGTGGTTTTCAATGGACCAGAAAGATTACCAAAGAAATAAGTGCCCCATAATATCCCAAGATCTCTAAGTCCATAGAATAAGCGAGTGATTATAAATATACTCATCAATCTCACCTTTTGACCTCACTATAAGTGAACAAAAATCAGACGTGAAGCCATGAGGAGTTGATGGGGACGCGAAATTCAGATTTCTATGTTTCCAGAATGACTATCTCGACGGTAGAAAGAATCCGTTCTCTGTAATAATGGGAATAAGAATGACGCTGAGTATATCGTCGCTTTCTTCGTCGTGATGAGAAATACCAACTTTCCCGTTATCATTATTGAATACTCATTGCCAAAAGTCTGGCTCTCCCAATGAAATATCTGTGCGAATAAGTTTCATTTTGCATACTCCTCCGAGGCACATATCATATCGCGCGGAAAAGGTGCAATCTATAAGGAACAGTTAAAACAGAACACCTAAACCAGTAAAAGTGATGTTGAATAATCTTCTAAATATTTACAAAAAAGCTAGTTTTATATTTATTTTAGTGGCCATGACATAGTACTGAAATCATGGAGGTCAATGAATGATAAATTTGGTATTCTCAACGTGACTAAATCATCATCTCGATGAATTTGCTAAGCCGCCCATTTAAGAAAGCTCTGCTTCATATTTGCCCTAGATACCTGACCAAAAATACTTTCGTGATAAGGTGCCAGGAATCCTTGGAGATGGTGTCTCTTCCTAGGCGTGGATCAAAATGAGATTTTTGTTAAGAAAGTGATTGTGAAGACCAAAAATTTCGAGGGGATTTGCTCGTTTTGCATTGATATTCTTGTCATCATTGTCACGCATTCAAACATTCACTCATTACCATTCACGATTTTATTATGACCATCAGTCTCATCATTGTCATACTTAAAATTGTCGATCCTATTTCTTCCCAAATGCACCTCCAATAAAATGTCCCGCTGATGCTTCAAAGCTGTTGCTTGCGAAAAAACATACCAGCTTCTTTCATCTGCAAACTACTAATAGTAGACCCATTAAGACCAAGCTCACTGCATTACATAGCTTTCATCGGCATTTGAGACTGAAGCTTTGAAAGGATAATATAGAGGGGGAAAGGAAGCATACTTATACAGTTCACCCACAACTTCACGAGCTAAAATGCAACTCTGAACCGAGAAAATTAAGAGTAGTCCGAAGAGGTAGGTACAAGGAGGCATCGATGCCTATTCACCCCAATATCGCACTCTTTTGGGCACAGTCTTCCCATTGTTTTCACTGTATAAATAGACTTTTATATAAAAATCCTCATATCATATAAATCTCCATGTCACAATCCGCAAGAGTCTCAACCAGCATTCCTGAGATATCAGCTGGATCCTAGGCTGTTGCTTAAATCGACTAGTAGACCTGCCTCATCTGAAGTGTCTATATAGGTAAATTTAGAATTGTGGAAGATGTTTTTATGGTAAAAGACTATTGACTTATCGCTGTCGTTTGTATGTAATCATTATATCCTACGACTGTCGTTAAAGTTCCAGAAATTACCACCGTCTGTGTACACTCGATTTGGCATCTCATCAGCTCGAACCACTACACAATTCACGAGCACATAACCCCATCATTCACTTTCAAATTTGTGACTAATTTATGGATTCTCAAATTATCATGTGAAGAAATAGTATGCTTGAGGAAGAATTCTGTATCCAGAGAGTGGTAGGATACAGACGAAGTGCAGGGAAATAAATAGGCGAAACATGATAAGAAATTCATCAGAACGGGAAAGGCATTGAGATAAAGAAAAGGTGGAATTTGCCTTCTTTGAAAATTCTGCTCGCCTTTTGACTTCCTCCTCCGCAATAATTTTGTCTATCCACAATCCTACATTCGCTGGAGCTTGGCGGAGTATAAGATTGACATCCTTTCTTCTCGATTTTCTCTGCTCATGTAAAGACAGAGCTATGAAACTCACCAGAGTCGTATGGATTATTCTCCTCCCAATAACTAACTCCTTGAGCAAGGTTTATAGACGCTTCTGTGGACATTGAGAGATGGCAAGAGACAGAGAGGAGGAGAAAGCGGAGGAGATAAAAGATTTTTGTCGTTGATGACATGATTCACTGTTACTTGATGATTATCATTATCGCCATCACTATCACTGCCACTACTCAAAGAAATACAGATTACCAGATATAATCCATCGTCTCTGAAATTAAAAAGTCTCTGTACTCGAACTTCTTTCGCATAGAGCTTTTGCTAGTATGTACTTTCAGGGCCGCAGGGAAATGTGTCACGCAGCCATCTTTTCATTCTCGGAGTCCACACTTTCTTCAAATGAAAGAGGAAGATACAGATTGAGGAAAGCACGTTTATATACATCGTAAAGTACTCATAATTTCTCTACACCTCCATTATTTCCCAGTCCTAAGCATCACAATATACATTCACTCTAAAACGATCTTCCGATGTGACCAGAAAGATACGGAAATCAATAGATTAATAATCAGCAACTCAAACACTATTCGTCTCGTTTCTTGCCATAACTTCAAACTAGAATGTATAAATACCTACTCTTCCATTACTATTTTGCTCAAGCAACCAAGAGCAGCGATCCATTCAAAGATTATAAGAAGGCTGAGAGGGAGATAAGTGAAATTTTACTCTAGCGATGGATTACACGTACTTGATCTAAGTTAACTTAATTAAAAGGATGAGACTAAGAGGTTGATATAGAATATTATTGCCATTTTATCCTTCGATAATGTCAAGCTTTGCTGTTGTTGTCGATGAGGGTATTGGATTATTATCAATGACTCACCACTGTATTTCAGCATTCTAATGCTCACAGTCACCTTCTCATTTCATCTATTCTTCAGTAATCTGTATTTTTTGCTCAATCCACCCATCCATAGTTCTCCAACTCAAATCTCAGTAGGTACACAAATACAGAAAGTCTCGTCTCCAATCACCCACCATGTATCCCACAAGCGAAAATTGGCTGCAAATTTACCAGGAAAAGACTGGAGACATGGAAGAGAGTTTATATACTACTTCATCATAAGAAGAGAGAACTTATTACATAATCGGGAAATAGTTGATGAAAGATTCACCAACCAGATGATTAAATCTTGCAGTCCACAATCCCCTTCTAAAATATCTCGGTTAATATAAATATCCCTTCTCTCCCTTCATCGAATCCCCATCGAGTCGGAAGGAAAGAATTTTAGTCAAGAAAGGAATAAAGAACAACTGGTGATTCATAACAGAATCTTTCGTGTCTTCTCAAGCACTTCATGACATAGAGAGTGAAGATGGAAATTTATGAGGATAGAGCTGTCGAGACTTTCTTGTTATTGTCATTCTCTCTCTATTAATCTTTTTTATTCCCATAATATCAATCACTACATCCACGACATGAACATCACCGCTGCCATCGTTATCCTCATCGCCATCCCTATCGCTATGAGCCTCGCTCCATCAATCATCTCATCTATCTTCTCCATAAAATCCCCATCTAATCCCCCCTACCCTATGATTCAAGACGCCGCTCTCACCCATTAGGCAAAGTATTCTCTGTGTTCTCAAATTCGAATAGAGACTAAAAGAAAGAGGAGTAAAGGTTTATATACTTCCCGCTTCCTTTACCTTGCTCCATCTCTGTATATCACGTTTGCGAAAATGTGGGAAGAAGTATTGCTATACCAATCCAAGCACTCTACTACCTCTCTTCCAATTTTACATTACGCACATTTCCTCATAGACTCCCTCTCACGCACCATATAATCCCCCCTCCCTACCTCCACCCTCCTCTATACAAACAACAATCCCAACAACAACAACAACATGCCATGACGAAAACCCGAGAAGAAGGAAACGGGTTCCAATCGCAACCTAGTCCGATTCAGCCCTTCTACCAAGTATCAGATATTCAAGCACCTCCGAGCTCTAAACTCCCCCCCAAATCTATCTCCATAAAAACATGGAGGAAAAACATCCGAGGGTGAAATTTTGTCGACATATTCCTCCCTTGTCAATCCAAACCCCTCCTTATTGTTGCTATCATCATTATCATCATCATTTATTCTTTCAAAAAAAAAAAAACTCTCCTCTCCTCTCATCCCCCTCATCCTCATCTCACACCTCCCCTTCCTGCTCTCCTTCCAAATACATTATCATAATCTTATAAAAAAAATAAAAAATAAAAGACGGAAGAAAGGAGGTAAAAAGCTAGGAAAAAGAAGATTAGCGATATTTATATTTCCGACCGAAAGGAATTTAAGTTATAAGCTGTGAAATATATATAATATTAATACAAATATCCATCATCTACCTTCTCCTGCTTTTTCATCTTTCCACCTCTCTTTCATCCATCCATTCACCTCACCTCATCTCACCTCCTTTCTCTCTCCACCCCCTTAAAAAACACCTCAAATACTCTAATATAATCCCTCATTCATTACATCCTCTCTCTCCTCCTTCATCTTCATCTTCATTACCAACCAAAAATAGAATAAGAATGTCAGGATAACAGAATAAGTAAATAGCGGAATGGGATAACGACGAATTAGTGATCTAACGCAAAATATCTCAATCTGATATCCAGTGCTAATATCAAACTTCATTCGATTTTGATTTTCGATTTTTGATTTCTCTTCTTTTCTCTCTTCTCTCTTCTTGACTTTTCCCTTAATCATTCCTCCCATTTTCTCACCCCTTCTCCCCCTCATGCGCATCTTTTTCCTCCGCTTCTCTCTTACCCATTTCCATCCTTTAGCCCTTCCATCCATCCATCCATCCATTCATCCCTTTTTCTTCTTCTTCTTCTTCTTCTTCTTCTTCTTCTTCTTCTTCTTCTTCTTCTTCTTCTTCTTCTTCTTCTTCTTTTTCTTCTTTTCTTCTTATTTCCTCCCTTACCCTCCCTTCTCTTCTTCTCTCCTGTTCTCGTCTATTCTCATCTCTCCTATCTTCTTCTCCCCTTTCCTCCTCCTTCCCCCCCTGGCCCCAGTCCACTCTCCAATCCACTCTCCAAGTCACTCTTCAATACTTAATACTTAACACCCACCCTTCAACATCCACCCCTCAGCACTCAAATCTCAAACTGATAATACCATCAAAACAGCCCTTAGCTATTACTATCATCCATCTACCATTTACTATCCATCTCCTCACTCATCCACTACTCATCCACTACTCATCCACTATCTATCCACTATCCATCTATCCATCCATCTATCCATCCATCTATCCATCCATCTATCCATCCATCTATCCATCCATCTATCCATTTCCCATCTATCAATTCCCCAGCTCTTACCCATCCATCTATTCATTTCCTTAGCCCCTATCTATCCATCTATTCATTTCTTCATCCATCAACCATCCATCCACCCATTCCCCAACCCTCATCTACCCAACCCTCACCTACCCAACCCTCACCTATCCAATCCTCATAACATTCTCTATTACCCATTCCCATCCCTATCCCCATTCTGATCCCCACCCACACTACATACATATAAATCCTCATTATTATCACTACACACCCATAACCACCCACATCACCTGCATCATCATCATCATCATCATCATCATCAGCAATACACAATACCTACACACCACAATCCCCATCCCCATCCCCATCCCAATCAGCAAGAAACAAACTATACCTACCGAGCGACAGACAATATAGTAAAAAGAAGCCTTGAAACTTCCAATTCCTTACATACACATGAGGAAAAAGCATACAAAGTAAACAGATTCTATATCCCGAAGGAGGAAAAGCTGTAAGAAAAGCTGTAAGAAAAGCTATAACAAAACCTCAGAGATACAAGAAGAGAGGAAATTCATGATATACGATCCATTTATTTACTTATTTACTGTGGGATACTCACTCCCACACTCACAATGTACCACACAATACTCTACTCTGCAACCCTGATATCTGCACCTCACAAAAACCCCTTTCCATCCTGATCATCATGCAACCCAGCCCACCTCCCCTCAACCTCTCCACCAACCACAAAAAAAGCCACCTAACAAAAGAAATAGAACTAATATTCTCAGAGAGTGACCCAACCCAAACCATTCATAAGTCATAAACCCACCCAGAATCCAACCAGCACATACCGAGCCCTCTCCTTTCCAAAGATAAAAGACAAGAACTCCGGTGCTAAATGGACGGACGGATATATAACTATTTTAACCAACTCCCTTGCTCCTTGCTTCACAATGTACTGTCCACCCATTCCATCCCTAAGTATTACCAGAAAAATTAAACCCCTTCACAGCCCAAGCCCTAGTCATTCCACCAGAATACAAACATCTCAACTCTCCCACTCATACCCCTTGACCCACTAAGACCTTCCTTGACTTCTTCCCCTAACTGGTGTTCCAGTAGTAGCTGGTGCACTTATATCTCTCCTCGATCCACCCTCTACCATTTGCTTTCTCGGAGTCATCTTGCCTTCTGCCAAACTTCTAGCTCTCCCTCTTCTTTCTCTAATCATAGCCAAGGCTTCTTCTCTTGACACTGTTGCTGTCAAAGCTGGATCGATTCTACCATTTGGGAGAGTGAGGGATTTCGGGGTACTTGGTGCAAATTCGGTTGTTTGTTCTTCCGAGGGAGAAGCAAGTGGAATACGGGTTGTGGTTGACACTGTGTGGAAAGCAGGTTCATGGTGACGTTCGTGGTGATGTTCGTGGTCATGTTCATGGGTTTGGGGGTGATGAATTGTGGTTGAAGTGGAACCACTTAGATCTTCAGGATTCGTTTCGTCTTTGACTTCGTTCTCAGGGAGATTGATCGGGCTTTGAAGTGATCTGGTGACTTTTGGACTGATTGGCTCATCAAAGATAGAGAGTAAAGAAGTATTGGTATCGGAAATAAGAGCCGCAGCTGGTGGATCGTGAGAAGGAGTTACGTCTCTTCGTTGATGAGCAGAACTTCCAGATGTTTGCTCAAAATGCATTTTGGTGTCCAAGGATGTATTCTCAACTGGTTCTGCTGCCGATTCCTCAGGTACTGATTTGAAAATACCTTCAGAAGGTACAAAAACTGTACTTGTTCTTTGAGTTTTGGATTGTCTTGTCGACTCTTCACGATGTTCTTGTGTATCGGTTGACTTTCTTTTGTTGGATTTTGGTTCGCATGTATGGATGCTAGATTCCATCTCCAAAAATTCGACTTGATCAAGGGCTCGGTTTGCTCTTTGAATTTCCCAATCCAATTTGCGTCTAAGTTCATCAAGTTCTTCTTGTCCAGCGCCAGATGCCAATGCCATAGCATCTATGGATTTTCGATCATTCTTTGGCGATGGGAATTCGTCCTTGGTGGATTGTGGTAATGGTATATGTCCTTCTGCTGCAATTCTGGCGATTTCTTCATTCTTAGCGATCGTCTTAAATGCATCCCTCTCCTGTTCAACCAACTGAATCTTCTCTTGTAATCTTGTCAACTTTTCCTGCGCTTCCACAAGTTGATATTTTGCTGTGAATGCTTCTTGTTCCCTCTTCACACTTCGTGCTTTTTCTTGTTCCAAACCACCTTGAACCATCCTTAATGTATCCCTTGAAGATTTGAGTTCTTCTTGTAATTTGACAACGACTGATTGTGATTTGAAACCTTCTTTTCGAGCTCTTCGAATTTCCTTCTCCCATAATGCTTGTGTATGTGAATGTGTTTCCTTGGCTCGACCATAGTTTTCCTAACAAGATAAGAGGTGAGCAGATGATCGGAATGACGCGCATATCGATAACATACCATGACACTTTCAAGTCTTTCTCCAACCTTTCTTTCCCGTTCTTTTCCTTCCTCGACTTGCCTCCTTAATATCCTAGCCTCATCCCTATATCTGCGCATTTCACTCTCCGCCTCCTCTCTCCCAACCATGGCGCGCTTCAAAGCCGCATCATTTGCTTTTCTTTCCAACTGCTTCCCTTGATAAGCCAAAGAATTGAACTGGGCAATCTTCTCGTTGACTGAACTATCTCTTGAATGTTTACTCGATTTCGAACCCTTCTCTGTAGCGGTAGGAGATGTCGGTAAATCCCATTGTTTTTGTTGATTGGCACGTTCAGGAGATATTTGATTTAGTGGAGATCCAGGAGGACAATTCTCTGTCAGTTTTTTAGGTGAATCCATGATTGGATTTGAGTCAGAATCAAGTTGAATGGATTTGATTGTATAACCAGGAATCTATCAGTCGGTATGATGTCTTGAAAAAGAATTGTACAAACTCTGATATTAAGTTTATGGAGATATTATTGTAAATTGTGGTCCGAGTTTGGATTGTTTACTTCACTTACTAATGCTTATCCTGGTTAGTGTGGTTACCCGGAGAACAACAACGAAAGATGGAATCTGGTGATCTGGAGCTGAAGCTGACTAATACATAGTCAATATTCGTACCTACTCGTAGGTAGAGGTCTGAAGAAAGATGGGATGAAAATTCATGTACAGAGCGAAGAGCATGAATGATTGGTATGGTAGACATTCGAAAGTTGTGTAAAGAGAGAGATTATCTATTTGATATTTCAATGCTTGAATTTTGATTGGTTCTCTTGTCTATAACCCTCATCATTTTGGTACAATAGCAGTACTTCAAATCCTTACTCTTGACTCCGATCTGTTGATTATCATGAGCATTTGAAGCCGTATTGCCTATCTATATCAATAAGGAAGAACATGACGCTCCGCTGGGCCACTGCCGTGGAGGCTTCTTCGCTTCGCTCTAGAGGAGATGGATGTGATTGTAGATCCTTTCTGTTAGTTGATGATACTCTTTAGCTCAAACTCCGTAAAACACCACTGACCGATTCCACCGTTGTCATGGTCGTGTGCTTGAAGATAACCTTGGAGACGAGTCCCTTCTCGGATTACTCAGAACTTTTCTGGACAGCTAACATCATCAAGTTTGTTCTCTCAACGAATGCATATATATCAACACAGCTTGATATCAACTTCCGATTAGTCTGCCTCCACGGCAATGGCCCCCGGAGGGCCAGCGGAGCGTCTTTGCGAGATGATGAATCATAATCATCAAAGCAAGCCTCCAGATCCTATAATTTATCATGGTCGGAAGTCTTCTGATGATGACCTAAAGAATTAGATAGTCTTCCACTCCCTCCTCCGCCCACCAACCCCGAAGTCCTCGGGAGTGCCAGCGGAGCGTATTTTCGATGAACTGTGTGATTCTATTAGTGTTGATTCGAGACTGGAGCTTTCTCAGAAGCCAATCCAAACTTCTTCCTATACTTATAGCTTGCAATATATGTATGCTCCATCTCATGGTAATTATGAAAAATAGAGAAAGAGTTCCGTTGGGTAGACCGCATCCTCTTTTCGGTTCATCAATATGACGATTGAGTTCATTGAGTGAATCTCAACCGTACCAGATCTATTTCATTGAGCAGCCTCATCATATTCCCAAGCCCAACCTACTTATCTTATACGGCGCTTTCTCAATCATGGTGGTTGTCTATTTCTTCGTATGCAAATACCTCATCACAACTAGCACCACCACTTTTCTATGCTTACTGATTGACTCGCCAAAAATCAACATACCCACCAAAGCATGACATTGCAGTATCAAACACCAATCAAGTACACTAAATACTTGAAAAACAAGGAATTTCTCCTATAGTGAACGGGAAAAAAAAGAAATGGAGACAAAATGGAAGATTTGAAACGGGGACATGTTTTATAGAAGAATCTTTACTCTCGATGCAATTGATAAATTTCCGATCGTGATAATGGTATGGTATCAAAGGAGGTAGCTTGTTGATATTGTATACCTAGTAGCCAGAACCCTTGGTCCTGAAAAGTTATCGAAGCTACAAGACCAGCACCTCGGAAAAGATAGGGTGAGAAGTTTGTAGGCGAGTGAAGGAATGGGATTTTGTATGGGGATGAGAGTGAAGACAGAAGCGAAAGAGAGAAGAAAAGAACAATAAGATAGATACGAGTAGATGATAGAGAGGAAAACCACACATAAATGAATTGACCTATTAACATGAAGAAATTCACAATAGAATAATTATAAGGTATTAGATGTCAATAGTTATAAAAGAATTAAAGATAGATGCTCACGTATCAAATTAATACTTTTAATATGATAAACATTAATATTTTCTGTAATTATTTTTCCCTTTTCCAAATCTATCCGAACGTATCAATTCTTTGCCGCCATCCAGTCAAAAAGGACCTCAATCTGGATGAATGTCTATCTCTTCTCTCTTTATCTCTCTTTCGTAGTAGACTCTACAAAGTGCGGGAGTGCGGGCAGCGGATAGAGAAGTTAAGGATAAAAAAATTCCTCGCGCCCGGCTCAGCCACTAAACCCTTTTCGTCATTAGTTCCCACTTAGCGCACTGTCTCTGTGGGTAATTTCGGAAGCTGTCCATCTTCACACTTGTTAACATAAAATCTTTTCCTGGGGCCAAAAATACTACTTCTTCTTCCCATTCTTCTTCTTGTTTTTCCAACTTCAACCACCTTAATCCCATCTCCTCTCAATCCTTTTTCGATCTTTCGATCATCAATACCGTCAATATGAGCAACTTACCACCAAAGAAGGAGTCCGTCATGGGCGTGTAAGTTATATCTCTTTTCCTTACCAATTCTGGATTCTCGTTTTCCTTGTGAAAGAGCTCGACCATGGATGGAATTTTGATTGATTTTTCGGAATGCCATATCAACAACTACATCAACATGGAATCGAGAGATGAAACAAGAAAGAGATCAATTGGAATATCTCGAATATTATCCAGATCTTTGTTATCCCACATCAATAACTCCTAAAGTTATCGTTGTTGTTCAATGGCATTCCTGATCAAGCAAATATTCCATTTTGGCCCCGAGTTCCCACAAACAAATCTGTTCAAGTCAATCATGATACTGACAATCTTTCCATAGTCCACCTTTCGTCATTGACTTCTTGAGTACGTTTATCTCCCCTCGCTCCGAAATCGACAAAATTTACAATCTTTCCCGATGGATTTTGAAATGATAATGGAATTCGGAGGGGTTTTGACATAATTTTCACAATACTGATTTGTGCGATAGTGGGTGGTGTCTCCGCCGCCGTCTCCAAGACCGCCGCTGCTCCCATCGAGCGTGTCAAGCTCTTGATCCAAAACCAGGTATGTTTATATCGAACATTTCTTTTCAATCTATTCTTTCGGATACAACAATTTGCACATGCACATGTGCAGATTGAAGTAGTGTGCACAATTTCCACTTCGGGTATCTGAAAATATGGAAAATCATTACCCCGAAAAGAAATCCATCCCACCTTGGAATCTACGTTGACTAATACAATCGTTTTATAGGATGAGATGTTGAAGACTGGTCGTCTTGACCGTAAATACGATGGTATCATTGAGTGCTTCAAGCGTACCACCGCACAAGAAGGTGTTGCCTCCTTATGGAGAGGTAACACTGCCAACGTTATCCGTTACTTCCCTACACAAGCCTTGAACTTCGCTTTCCGTGATACCTACAAGTCGATGTTCAACTTCAAGAAGGACCGTGATGGATATGCTAAGTGGATGGCCGGTAACTTGGCTTCCGGTGGTGTAAGTCTATCATTTGAATTCCTTTCATTATACACATACTAATTTAATCAAAAAGGCTGCTGGTGCCACTTCCCTCCTCTTCGTCTACTCCCTCGATTACGCCCGTACCCGTCTTGCCAACGACAACAAGAACGCCAAGACCGGTGGTGACCGTCAATTCAACGGTTTGGTCGATGTTTACAAGAAGACCCTCGCTTCCGATGGTATTGCCGGTCTCTACCGTGGTTTCGGTCCTTCCGTTGCTGGTATCGTCGTTTACCGTGGTCTTTACTTCGGTATGTACGATTCCATCAAGCCAGTCCTCCTCGTTGGACCTCTTGAGGGTAACTTCCTTGCATCCTTCTTGCTCGGATGGACTGTCACCACTGGTGCCGGTATCGCTTCTTACCCATTGGACACCATCCGTCGTCGTATGATGATGACTTCTGGTGAGGCCGTTAAGTACAAGTCTTCCTTGGATGCTGGTCGTCAAATCGTTGCCAAGGAGGGAGTTAAGTCTCTCTTCAAGGGTGCTGGTGCCAACATTCTCCGTGGTGTTGCAGGTGCTGGTGTCTTGTCCATCTACGATCAAATGCAAGTCTTGATGTTCGGAAAGGCATTCAAGTAAATGTATGTAGAATGGAGTCAAGGGGGGGTTGATTGTGATGGTGGTTGATGATAATGCGAAATGAGCGCCTCTGGGGTCGGTCGCCGTGGTTGAAAAGCGACAAGGTTGAAGTTGTTACAGACATCCATTGCTATGGTGTTGGAGCAACTTGCAACGATAGTTTGCCATAAAAAAGAAAAGACAAACTAGTCGCCGCTGTACTTTATTACCTAAGCAATTTTTCCCTGTTCCTCCTTTTGATCTTGTTGTCTTCAAAGTCTTATCTCATTTGATTTTCATGTGCCGAAAAGTTTCCTTTGATTATTTTGCGATGCGAATTCAATACATAGAATGTGAAGATGGATGGATGGTAGTTTGAGAGGTGTTCAAAGAATATGAGGGTTTATAAACTAATTATGTGCTGATCCCTTGCGTGTTGTGATAATATGCCATGATATGAGTATGTTTGTGGTTGCAAGAGTTGAATGTCAAAGTGACTAATTTGACTGGACCCGAGTAAAGTGCAAATATAAGTAAGTTATCAAGTGTGTGGTGTACATTTGAGGAATGCGTACGCGAGTGTGCATGTGTATGGATATACACAGTTGATATTATAGGCTGAGTTTAAATAGATGTTGGAGGCTGGGGAAGGGTGGAGGGGAAAAAGGAGAAGTTGCTTAATGGTGGAGGGAAGAGGGGAGAGGAAGTGGTGTTTTTGTGGGGGGGGGGGTGACAAAAGGTTGAGGGAGAGTGGAAGAATAGATGGGAGGGAGAATAAATGGAAGGGAGAAGGAAGGGAGAGTGAAGAGGAGAAGGAGAGAAGAAGGATAAGAGGATTGAGAGTGAGAGTGAGAGTGAGAGTGAGAGTGAGAGTGAGAGTGAGAGTGAGAGTGAGAGTGAGAGTGAGAGTGAGAGTGAGAGTGAGAGTGAGAGTGAGAGTGAGAGTGAGAGTGAGAGTGAGAGTGAGAGTGAGAGTGAGAGTTAAACTTGGTGTGGGTTAATGGGTAATGCTCATGGAAATCGGTCTGGGGATATCGCATGGCATCGTTTTCGAATCTCGATTGCTCCTTACATTAGCTTTGAGAAGGTATGAGTGCTTTGGAATTTGGAGATGTAGAGGGGAGGAGATGGGGATGGGATGGGGCGTTATAGGGATGGGGATGGGGATGGGAATGGGGATCGAGTGGTAGGGGAGTAGGGGGAGAGAGTAGGGGATTGGGGTATGGATATGATAAGAAGTGGAAAAGAGGAGGGTAAATAGAATACATAAAATGGAAAGTGAATGTAGGTATCGAAAACGAACACTAAAACTAGAGAGGAAGGGTCAAAGATAGTGGATACGAGAGGGGGTTATATAAAGGTATCTCACATCTCGAGATTTCTTTTGTATCAGAGGAGATGAGGCGAATACATAACGAACAAAGGTGGCTGCGGACTCCGGGCTGTTGTGTAGTGTAGTGTTGTTTCTGACGAGGATATTTATTTCGTTTGTATTGAGCTGAAGGGTGTTGTTGATGGGATGATTTGAAGAAGGGGGATGGATGGTAGGTAGTAGGTAGTTGAGTAGAGAATGACAATGATGGCGAAAGCTATGGCTGTGATGATAATACTTAAACGGGGTTCTAATAACAACAATGATGATAATCTATGGGATGGATGTAGTAATCTTATGGACTTGATGGGATGAATAGGAAGTGGACTCCTGAAATTGGAGATGGATGGATGGATGGATGGATGGATGGATTGAATATACTGGGTTGTGAGTGTGATATGCTAATAAGCCATGATGTTGATTCTGGCCTATTTCTTATAGATATATGAATGGAGTTTCATGAGTGGGAGGCTTTCTAGAAAGGGGTGGAGTGGGGAGTTGGAAGGGATGGAAGGGGTGAAATGCGGATTTGATGGATGGCTGAATGGATAGACACCCATCCAGTCAATTATGCTTAATAAGAATTCATATCCCGAGTAATATGATTCTCCAATTTATCTAGGAGTTTCCTTGATTTCTGGATGATTTAAGGGAAAGGGATGTGATGAGTTGCTTCTGGAAAGTTGAAGAGGAGATGTTGAGATTAGAGGTCTTGAGTGGGAATGAATAGTGTGAGGGGTGTAAATTTCGCATTTACTGCTCTATGTTCTTTTTTTTTTTTTCCTTGTAGGTATTCTTGTATGTGGGTTTATAGCTATGTTGTGTGGGATAGATGTATTTCTGTGCGATACGGGGGAGATGGATGTGATGGATTGTGAGTGAGAGGGGTAAGAGAGATGGGAGAGAGGGGAGGAGATGGATTGGATGGGTTTGGGTATTGGGGAATGGATAAAGTAAGAGTTTCGATAACAAGGGAGTGTTGGGGACAGTGAAGAAGAGATGATGATGATAATATAATAGCTATTCTAGCAATGGTAATCCGATGTACTGAGTTTGGAAATCTTTGGTCTACTAGTTTAGAGCTTCCTATTATAATTCTTTGCGCAATAGCAAGACAGAGATGACCTAAGAAGCAAATAATCGATGGGATATGAATTTTCCTGGCCATGGCTAACCAAAAGGTCAAGAGGGTCCACGGGTTTTGAGGAGATGAAAAGAAGAAAAGCGAAGGAGTTTTATACTAGAATTTGAAGAGAGAAGAGAAGGTGGGAAATCAAGGCTAGAGGTAGATATAACTGGAATCTGTGCTCCTATATGAGTATCGTTGTATGCGTATCTTCATGTGTTTTTCTTGTAAGTTTCGAGGATTCACTGGAAATTGGAGAGGGAATTTGAGTGATAGGCTAGAGATAGAAATTGAAATATTGGTGTTTAGGGTATATATAGATGCTAACACCAATTTCGAGTTTTCTTCTTTGTAGAGACTTCCCTTGAAGCAATATGGAGAACAGGGCAACGTGCTGCATTTAGTGGATTGATTGATTGATTGATTTCATTTACGTCCACGTTCAGTCTAAGACTATATAGGACGGCTAGGTCTCTAGAGGCTCTAGCAGGTAACTTTTTATTCTACAAAAATGGATATATTCGATTTAGGGAAGTGAAAACAAATATTAGGGATTAGTGTCTGCTTATTATATGTATTGCATATAATAAGGAAAGGGAAGTATAATATTTAAGAAATTAGCAAGAAACTCCTTCTTTTTTCTTTTTCTTCTTCAACTATTATTTCTTCTATTTCTACAATAACTCTTTTTCCCTTTATTATTATATCTTCTCCTTCTTCTACTACCTCTCTTTCTCCTGTTTCGTTTTATATCAGAACTCTAGCCAGATGCCATACCCTTATAGCTATTTTAGTAATGTTAATGAATTTAATGGCTAACTCGATATCAATTTTAATGTGAAATAGGAATTATATAATAATTTTGGATAAAGATATCTTCTTAAAGATTTCTTTTCTTTCAGTTTTATATATGGAGCAGCTAATAAGGAGGTGTTGTAGTGCCTCGATATTATTACATATACATTTGTTATTGGAAAGTTTGAAGCAATATAAATAGGATTTGATATATCCATAACCTAATTTGAGTTGAAAGAATACACTAACAATATTTCAATTGGTTCTGCTTGGTAGCTTGATTTCGAGCCTATTTCCAAGGAAATAGTTTCAAGTAAGTTGATGGGAATTGATTTGATCTGAATTCGTATTGATTGAGAATATTAAGTTATTGATCTGAAGTATATTCCTTAATAATTATATCTAATAATTCAAAGCTTGTTTTGTTCAAAATGGATTATATTGTAGTTACTTCCTTGACTAGTTTATCTACTAGCTTATTTCCTTCAATTGAGATATGGCCAAAAACCCAATTTAGTGAGATTTCGGCTCCTTTTGCTTTGATAATCTTTGCTGCTTTGATTGCTTTTATTTGGTAGGCTTGTTCTGGATGATCTGAAGGAGTTTTTAAACAATATAGACCAGTTTGATTATTTGAATAGATCTTGAACTTTTGATTATTATAAATAATGGAATTAGTATATTCGATAGCTTTTATAATTCCAAAGAGCTTTTTATTATATACCAATTGATTAATACCAATATTGTTTTGCTCTTGATATAGAATTCGATTATTTGACTATATAGTCATTATGCCTATTTCGATGCCAATTCCCTTTCCAGTAGAGGAGGTATCAGTGTAAATATAGATGGTATTCTTATCCCTATATTTGAAGATAATATTATGAAGAATAACAGTATCTTCTTTTGACAAATTACTAATGTTAATTTTGAAGGGAATATCTCTTTTTTATAAAAGAAAGTTAAAGTAAATAATCTTTTTAAGTAAGGAAGGGTTGAAGTTCTGGTTTATCGATTCTCTGATTCTATCCAGTTGAATAGATTTATATTGTTTTCTTCAAAATATAGGGATTACTCCTAAATCGGCTTAATATTGAGCTGAAATTTCTTTTTCGATATTGATTAGATACTTTAATGATAACTTGACTAATCGGAAAGCGTATTATCTGATATTTGAATCTAATCAGATTTTGGAAGGTTTTAGATTGGCTTCTATTTCTATTAGAATAATTGAAGCTGTTTTGAATACTTCTAATATCTTGTGAAGGGCTAGATTTTGAAGTGATTGTATTATATTCTTGAAATGAGTTTGATCTTTTCAACAAATCACTGAATTATAGTTAGCTATACTAGTTACATATACTATATATAGTTGTCTGAGGGCTTTAGGACTAAGGCTCTTTTCGATATTAGCTAATCGGGCCATTCGATGAAAGGCTCCTTTGGCTTGTATGATTTGAATATTAACATATTAATTGAATTTGAGATTTGGATCAAACCATATTCCCAACCATCTAATTAGGGATTGAGATATGATTGTTCGGAATTGGATAGCATGATTGGGTAGTTTTTCGTTAGTTTTGATGATGAAAAGTATATTAGCTCAGTTTTCGCTAGATCAAATTGAATAGAATTTTTCAAGCTGAATTTGTAGATTTGTTTTGTAGCTTTTTCTAAAGATTTAATATTCTTTTTCTAAATGAATGAATTAATGATTAGAGTAATATCATTTATATAAGAAAGAAACTTTACTAAATTGAATAGGAAGAGATCCTTGATATATATAAGGAAAAGGATTGGGGAGATTGGGCTGCCTTATAGTATTCCGGTTGAAATTGGCTTAAAGGATTTGGTTTAGCTATTGAAGGATAATTTCAGCTATCTCTACTACAGGAATAAAGCTATTTATAAGATAAGATTTGTTGATAGTCTTAGCTTCTTACTGTTACGGATCGCACCCAATTGCAGCTGCGATCACTCACGTGCGTGCTTGCGCACGTGCACGATCACGTGTACATAGCTAGTATATAGGAGCACTCTATAAGCACTTTGCTTCTAATTCTATAATTGTAGATTCTAAGAATAAATTGTATCTTGCTCTTGCAGTTCTTTTAAGGCAAAGTGTTACATTATTTACAACTCACTATACGATTGTACGACTATCTGGTGGTCGATCAAATAATACCTTATAACTATAATACCTTTTTGGGTATATCGAGGACATTCGATATTACTTATAGAAAAAGGGCTGATTTCAAGTAAATCTACTCGATGGAAGATAACAAATCTTTAATATATAGAGTTACAAGTATTGCTATCATATTCGATCTATTTACTTCAAAGGGATTCTATCGCTTTCCCCTTCTCGCCAGCCGAACGCCCCCAGTCGATAATAGTCAATCTCAATGAAGCAACGGTTACAATCCTTACGATTCTAATATAAATACTGATAGATGTGGAAAGGGTAAACAGCCTGAAAACAACTCCTCGATTGAGGCATTAACTCTCGAAGGTAGTATACCAACGTATACTCTCCCATTACAGAAAAAACAAGTGCTGACCCTTAAAGACTTTGAGGATTTGCAAAACGAAATTGCAAAACTCAAAGACGAATTGTTATAGCATAGTCTTAGTATTGCTTACCTATTTCAATCTTCAAGATACTAATAACAACATCATACAGATTCCCTTACGAATCGCGAAATCTGGACTCCTGATATTTCAATCGATTTTATTAAAAGGATATTTCCTATTACCGGGAAAAGGAAAAATAAGAAAAACCCTTGCTTGCAAAGTCAGTCTTCACAACGATTCCTTCCAAGTACTAATAACAAACCTCTCTCAAACCTGGTCGCTCTACTAAACGATTTACAAATTCATTAAACACTTCACTCTCGTTTACCTATTATTGTAATAAAGCATTTATATATTCCAAAGCCTATTAATCTTTCATTCAAATTCAAAGATGGTATAGAGCCGAAAGCAAGCCTCTGGCAGCTATTAATCATTGAATGACTCAAACTTTACGAAAATTCGTTTATCTCAAAAGCACAACAGTAATCTTATATAGTAGATTAGATAGAAGAAGAGGTATAAGAATATATATTCTCGTTATACATTCAAGTCCCCTACTTAATAGGATAGTAATTGATTAATCAGCTTATAGCTATTTACAAGAATCCGATCGAAGCTGATTATACACGAATTGAGTATAAATACTGGGTTATATCTAATAACACTCAACAAGGAAATTTCCTAGTATAGTATTGCAGGTTTAGACTATTAGCTATATAAACGGAAATCACTAATCTAACAACTCTCCTCTACAATCTAGAAAGAAAAATATCCGATTTCCTTCGATAAGCTATTAGCCTCCACATTAACGAATGCTATATTGTTGAAAACCTGACTATCAAGCTTATTAAAATCAACAAATTCGAAGTTACACTTCGAGAATGTAATTGTTACAGAACAATTAAAGAGATACCTCTTAGAAAGTTATCTAGTAATACTGATTCATCGACTACCCCTAGAAACACTTTCTGCTTATCGGGTAATTCGAATCTATCTATTCAGTTTCACATTCAATATTCTTTTCACACTTTTATTAACTATATAGAAATCTTTAAGCCAAATAACACTCCATCTCCAGAAAACAATTTCAATTATAGTACTACCGCTTTTGTATTAGGAATGAATCCCAGTTTCACGTTACGTATAGGTAATATAAACATTATAGCTGAGATTCAAGAGATTAAAGAAGATAAAGAGTTTTACAATGTAGAAGAGAATATCGAAAAGGATATAAACCAAAAAGTGCAAGCAAAAGCTATCAAGTCCGCTCGTATTATCGAAGATTAACATTTAAATCAACACGCTTAAATAAAAGTTTCTTTCTAAGCACAATCCGGGATATGAGATTCCTCGATTTGATAAAACTAATAGAAAATAATTCCATAAACTTATTATATATATTTTCGAAAAACGAATATTCATACAATACTCAATTTCTTATAGATTCTGGAGTGAATAGCTTTGTTTTTATTAATAAGATACTCCTTTTATTATTGTTTTCTATATTCAAACCCTGTTTTATATTATTCAAACCACCAATTGAAATCAAAAGCTATAATAGTATACAAAATAAAGCTATTATTCATTTCACATTTCTTAATTTCATGATTGATGCTCGATAACAATCTTATTTGTTATTTTTCATTATCGATTTGAATTCACATAGTATAATCTTAGATTGCAAATAGTTGGTAGAGACCCGAATTAAAATCGATTGTTTTAACCAATACCTTAAATAGCCTTTCGAGTATTCTTTTACTATTTCCTTATCAAAAAATATATTTTTAATTAGAGATAATCTTTAATAATCCAGAATTAGTTATTTGAGATAAAAAGATATTAACAATTGGAACGTCTGATTGGAAGAGATGTACCACCAACTTGATAATGGACAATCGATTATAGTACTAATTATACCTAAGATATTTATTACCCCTCCCCAAGAGATTAATATAGTAATCTCAGATGTAATCGAAGCTCAGGTTTCAGTCAATCTGAAGAAGAAACCTACTCTTAGTCAAATCTTTATTCAGTTTGTTTACGAATCCCTCCTGCTTTATATCTCCAACACGTTCGATATCTATACACTCAAGCCAACTCAATTTCAATTCACCTACAAGAGAAACAAGGATCATGAGATCTTTACAATTATATGTATAGAGATTGATGATATCATCTCGATTTACAAATCTAGTCAAAACAACAATCATCGAATCTTAACCGTAGTTGCTGCCTTAAATAATTCTAAACCAGAAACTATTACTGCTCTCAATTGTGTTATTACAGATGTCAAGACGGAGTCTCCGATCTCCAAAGCTTACCAGCAATATTATCAAGTGTTCTCCAAGTACAAGTTCGATATTCTATCTCTTTCCCGGTTGTACGATTACAAGATCATATTTGAAGGAAAAAGTGAAAAAGCTTTTAAATACAATTCTTTGTATAAGATATCGTTTGAATAGTTTGAGGTTATTAAAGAATACATCATAGAAAATCTTGCCAAAGGATTTATAGAACCCAGTCAAGCACCGTTCGCAACACCAATTCTCTTCATGAGAAAGCCGAATAGAAGCTTAAAATTCTATATAGACTTCTGATTATTCAATTCTTTAATATACAAAAACAAATACCCTCTACCTCTCATTAACGAAATATTCGCACAACTTACTGATACAAAGATATATACCAAATTAGATATTCGATAAGCATTCCATTACATTTGCATGGATCCAGCTTTCGAAGAATATATTACCTTCTGTATTCAATATAATTCCTACAAATACAAAGTTTTACCTTTTAAATTAACAAACAACCCTGCGACTTATTAATAATATATAAACGATATTCTATTTGACTATTTAGATAACTTTTGTATTGCTTACCTTAATAATATTCTTATATATTCTGAAAACGAAGATAAATATAAGGAATATATCAAGTGTATTCTCGAATGACTTGAGTCTACTGGCCTTTAGACAGACTTCAAGAAATATGAATTCAATATCAAATGTATAAAGTATTTAGATTTTATTATTTCTATAAATAATATACAAGTCGATCCAGAAAAGATTGAAGTAGTCGCTATTTGGATTTACCCTATTACTATAAAGGGTATCCAATTATTCTTAGGTTTTTATAATTTTTATTGCCGATTTATCAAGGATTACAGTATAATAGCAAAACCTTTTTATGAACTTATAAAAGTGAATATCAAATTTTATTTCGATAAAATCTATCAAATTGTATTTGATATACTCAAAGACAAACTTATCTTTGCTTTTCTCCTATAGTATTACAATTATACACTATCCTATATACTAGAAATCAATATATCCGATGGTATAGTCGCTAGTGTGTTATCTCAGAAGTATAGTAATAAATAGTTATCAGTTACCTACTTTTCGAAAACGATGATTGCTATCGAGTTAAACTATGAAGTTCATGATAAAGAAATGCTTGCGATTATTAAATCCCTAGGTTATTGGAAAGCTGAACTTACCGGATTTCTATATTAGATCAAAGTATACATTAATCATAAAACACTCGAATACTTTATATCTATCAAACAGCTAAATGCTCAATAAACACACTGAATAAAACTACTTGCTGATTATAACTTCATTATTATATATTGTACTGGAAAGAACAATCCACTCGCAAATACACTTACATATTACACTAACAAATTGGATTAACAGAATAATATTAAGAAGAAAAATCGTCTTTAACAGTTTATAAAAGATAATTAAGTGAATACAAAGATTATACACAAATCTCTATAGCAAGATCTGAATATAATTGCAAATATCGATATATATACAATCACACTACTTTTCGATATTGTAAATCATATTATGTCACGGAATTCACCGTATAGTGTAACCCTACGGTATTAATCCTAGTACTCCTCCGGAGTACTCATTCCCATGATTACTAAAACTATTTCACTCAGTTCATTTGTGTACCCTATATACCTAATTAGGCGACTCCATCGCCTGATCAGGGTATATAAAGCAGGTATGATCCTTATGATCACACCTCAAGTCAATCTAGTTTATTATCACTCTATATACCTATCTCCTGATCAAAGTGACCATTAGACATAGCTATTACCTCCGTGATAGTTATGAGCCCGGTTGGCACTCATACTGCGCCCTCATTATTCATATACGTCTTTTGATCACTCTGATTCATATATACTCTCTCCTATTCATCTTTACAAACTCGTCATGTCTAAATCCAATTCCTCAGAAGTCACCAGACTCGTTACCCGTGGACACTGGTCAAGATGGTTCCTGAATCTACAACACCTCTGTATATCGAAAGGTATCTGGAAGGACGTCAAACCATCTGATTCCAAGACCATTCCGATCACTCCGATCAGTTCCGGAGAATCCTCGGAAGATGGAAAAACTCTTCACCAGTTGATCCCCACCGACGAAGAAGACTGGCTCACCAAGGACCCACCTGAGCTCATTACGATCGTCGATCTCATGAGAAAATACGATTTGAACAACAATGCAAAGTACCTCGCTGATCTCGATGCTTATGAACAATCTCAACAGAAGGACTCAGAAGGAGACACTAAGATGACTCCATCACAATCCTCTAAAGAGCCAATGCTTAAGCCTGTGAGGCCTAAAGCAAGTACCTTTCAAGATATCTCAGCAGAACACTCCGCACTTCAAGGAGAGTACCGCTACCAGAGGGACAAGTACAATATCATGCATAAATCGTATCAGGATGTCTACGAATGGATTACGGAAACAGTGGACTCATCCCACCTTATGGAACTTACTCTTGACAACAGTGATGGAAAAGCTTTACCACTCAAACGATCATTCAGAAGCTACAGGATAAGCTCGCACCTACCATCACAACAGCAAAATCTGCTATTGCTCAAGAATATCGAAACGTTCTTCAGCAAGCAACCGTAGGTCGAACTGATCCGATCAAGTGGCATAACGAATGGACTAAAGCTTATACTACCGCAAAATCATATCATGTCGAAGTAGAGGATGACTTAGCAATCATCAACTTCCTACAGGCTGTGGGAGCACGTATGCTCCCCACTTGGGCAAGCACCATGCTCATTCAGATCGAGACCAACAATCAACTTGGAATTCCCAATTACTCTTTGAAGCAATTCGGAGATATCTTTGGTGGCTTAGTCTATCAGGACTCTCTAGCACCCAAGGGCAAGGGTATATTCTCGACAATCAACTCTGAACCTAAGCATAACCCTGGTAATCCGCAAGGAAAGCAAGGCAATGCTCGGAGAGGAGGCCCCAAAAAGGCAACTGGTCGATATGAATGCCCTTGTAAGTCGGAATCTGATTGGAAGAATGGAAAGGCGGGTGGTAGTCACTATCCCAAGACATGCTGGTTAGTTGAGTTCGCACTCACCGGAAAATGCGACTCCCGGAATTCAATCTCATTGACAGAGAAGGAATGCAATAACATACGAGGAAGGATCAAGGAAGATCGATGGTCGAATATACGCAAAGCCTGGGAGCAGAAGGGATGGATCAACTCAAGAGGTAGTACCTCTCAATCATATGATTCAATAGACCCTGGATCGAGAACAGTAGCCTGTCTCATCCAAGGTTCTACGAGTCACGGGATTTATACTACTACCTCTGATCCACTCCATCAACTCTCTGATAGTACTATACTTGACAGCGGTGGCGCCATGCACCTCGTTAACAATATCGATCTTCTTGACGGACATGAATATACACCTTCACCAGCATCAGATTACGTTGAGGCAGGAACAACAAAAATTCAGGTCGTCGGACGAGGCACTCGCACGATCAAGAATATCCTCCAAAGACCTCAAGGTTCAAAAGGTGATCTGGTTCTCTCAAATGTCGCATATATTCCTGGATTTCACGTCAATATCGTCTCGGAAACAAAGCTCTTAGGTGCAGGAATATGGTTTTTAGGGATGGACTCTACATTACGGAAGGGCAATCTTGAGAACAGTCATATTGTCGCTCATTGTACTCGTAAAGATAACCTCTTGTTCCTAGAATACAAACCACTTTCCTCCTGCTTGATCAACCTAAGCACGATACCTGTGAATCCAAACCTTCTGATGTGTCCCACGATCAATACCAACGTCAAACGACCATTTCGCCGATCGAGGGACCCACCTAAACCTCGAGAGGATTCCGCAGAACTCTGGCATGAACGATCAGGACATTTGGGTAAAGAAGCTCTCGAACATCTCGTCTTCTCAGCAAGGAACGTGAGGATAAAAGGACTCACTAGGATTGAGTGTATTGATTGCTCACGCACACATGCTAAGCAAATAATATCACGAGCTCCTAGTGAATCCCGATCACCACGTCCTTTCTACAAAATTCAATGGGATTTATTCGACTTTCCACGCGCATATACCGGAGCATCCTGGCTCCTGGTAATCAAGGACATGTTTAGTGGAAAGATCTTTAGCTTTCCATTATACCAAAAGACTCATTTCGAAGTATTTGACACAATCCAGAACTTCCTCGCTTGGGTGCTCAGAAAGTACAGTCTATCAGTAGTCTGTATCAAGCAGGATAACGACACTTCAGTCATTGGTATTATGGGAAACACCGTATTCGAAAATTGGATCAAAACCGAAGGTATTGAACTTGAGTTATCTCCACCAAATACGCACGAATCAAATGGAGGATCGGAACGAGCAGGACAAGAGATAATCACCAAACAGATCAAGATGCGGATCTCCGCAGGCATACCTGATCTTTTATGGGTTGAAGCAGTGCAAGCTGCTACCTACCTATATAACATTAGTCCTCTTAAAGCTCGATCGTTCAAATCCCCAAATGAGGTGCTGGATACTTGGTTTCATGAATACCTACGATCATCTGCCCCAGCGGTCGCGGATCACTTAACTGTCGATCTCCGCCCAAACTGGAGTAGAATATATCGATACGGGTGTAGGGCATACCCTCTGGATAAGGAAAGAGAACTAGGTATAAACAAGAGAATTTACAAAACTAACCCTAGAGCAAATATTGGATATCTCGTCGGATACGTACCAGGTTCTCCAATCTACCGTATCTGGATACCCAAGCTCAAGCGGGTCATCGTCACTCGAAACGTTACTTTCTTTGAGGAAAGAACATACAAAATGGATCAAACAGATAAAACCATCGATATACACACGGATCAAGAGCTACAGCAATTTGCACTAGCTCTCGATATTCAGCAAACAATCGATATCGATAGTACTATTGTTGATCAAGGTGACGATGTGATGACTTCGACACACACTACTACTGGTTCTGTTGACACCACCATGCGCACTTCAGATACACCTCAAGACGAGCAGGACTCGGGGGTGTCTCTGGGGGGTGGGAGCTCACACATGAATACCGAAAGTAGTAGTACGCACAAGGTTCTGCACTCTGAAGAGGCCCTAGAGGCAGAAGACCGAATTCAAGAACGAACCACCACTGATCAGGCACAGGAGTCTACAAGTTCTACTCCGACATCACCGAGCAACCGTAGTAATCAACCAGAAAGTATGGATTATGAGCACACTGGTAGTGCTACCCAAGTCATACGCGGGGAGTACGAGAGCGATCCAGACACTCATCCTACTGATACTATGGACGCCTACGTCGTAGAGGAAGTAACATCACCGGAAAGATTACCTCCTCCGACACGCACAATCGATCAATTCAAGGAAGATCAACTTTCATTTCTTCCTGATCGAGAACCCAAAAGACAAAGGATCATGAGGATCGAAATTCCTCGCCCAACTCTCAATCCATCTGAGTATCAATCCTTTGATTTTGATGATACAACTCCTGATATCAACACATCTACGGATCACCACCATCAAACTCGACAACAAAAGAGACTGCAAAACAATCCGTCAACAAGCGACCACACGCTTATAGGCACTCTTATTGCGAACTTGTCGCTCGAAGGTGATTCCCGTATCGAAGATTTCCATTCAACATTTTGGCCTAGCCACCCAAATATGGATATACAGGGGGAAGAACACTCATTTGTTACCGTACACAGCGTGATCGCCTCCGCCGTACGAACAAAACCTAGCCCTCCTAAAGCACCTGAAAATGGAACCTTAGAGGAGCTACCCAACTTGCATCTATCAGGATTGCCCAAACCACCTCAGCGTTACCACCAACTCAAGGATCACTTCTTGGGGAAATGGTTTAAACGCGAGTGTGAGATTGAGATCAACAATCTGAAGGATCGCAAAACATGGCATGAAATCAATGCACAAGACGCACCAATTGCCCCTATACCATTGCAATGGGTATTCACATACAAATGCAATGAACAGGGATTCTTAACGCGATGTCGAGCTAGGCTGGTTGTTCGTGGTGATCTTCAAGCTAAAGACACGATCGAATCAACCTACGCCGCGACACTCGCCGGAAGATCATTTAGGATCGTAATGGCGCTGATAGCAAAATACGATCTGGAAACAAAGCAATTTGATGTCGTCAATGCATTTGTCAATGCTCATAGGGATCCATCAGGTGTACCTGTAGTTTGCTACTTACCGGATGGATTCAAGGAACCAAATAAGTGCGTAGTTCTTGATCGCGCACTATATGGTCTCCGAGATTCCCCTGCATTATGGTTCAAGGACTTTAGCAAGACACTAAAGAATCTAGGTCTAAACCAATGCAAGGAAGAACCCTGTCTTTTCACAAACCCAGATCAGACTGTTTTGGTACTATTCTTTGTGGACGATATACAGATCGTGTATCATCGCAAGCATGTATCAACAGCTGATGGTATCATCTCTGGTATCAAGGCGGCCTATGAATTGAGAGATCTAGGCGATACAGAGTGGTTTTTGGGTATCCGGATCATTCGCGATCGGAAAATGGGAAAACTTTGGTTAGCACATGATACCTACATTGAGAAGATTGCAAAGAAGTTTAATCTCAATAATGGCAACGCATGCACACCGTTACCAATCATGGAATTCGTGAAATATGATGGAACTGCTACTATCACATTCATACGAATCTATCAAGAAAAGGTAGGATCAGTGCTATATACCGCAATCACAGTTAGAGCAGATGTCGCATTCGCAGCATCGCAACTCAGTCACTTTCTAACTAACCCATCTCCGGATCACATGAAAGCAGTTGATCACTGTATTCGGTATCTCTGGAACACGAGATACTACTCAATTGGATACTGTCGAGAACAGATCCCACAGCTTTTGTCATTTTCAGACGCCTCATTCGCCGACGACAAGGAATCACGAAGATCATCTCAAGGTTTCGTGATCTCATTGTTCGGTGGACCAGTAGTATGGAAAGCTTCAAGACAAGATACCATCACTACTTCCACCACCGAAGCCGAATTACTTGGTGTCGAGCGCACATCAAAAGAGACACTAGCTACCCTTCGATTTCTCAAAGAGATCAATCTTGTAGTCAAGCAACCAGTCACGATCTTCTGCGACAACCAGCAAACGATCAGATTAGTAGTAGGTGAGAACGAAAGGATCACTACTAAGCTGAGACACGTCGATATACAGAACATGTGGCTACGTCAGGAATATTCAAAAGGGAGTTTCCATCTCACATATTTGCCCACAGCAGAGATGACAGCAGATGGATTAACTAAGAACTTATCACGACAAAAGTTCAATCACTTTATATCCCTCCTAAACCTACAAGACGTGAGCACCAGGATCAACAAGATCAAACGACATATTTTCCTTCAAGAGCACGCTTCTTTGTAGCGAATTCAATCTCGAGCTGCATCAATTCAAGCTTCCGCTTCTTCTCAGCAAGCTCGTCACCAGAGTCAACCACGTCCCCTTCACCAACAGCATTATACTCGTCATCAAGATCACTATCATCATACATATCAAACTCAACCTTCTTCTCTTTACCCTTCGAAGCAGCACGAGCAGGCTGTGACCGAGTCTTAGGACTTGCCGCAGGAGCCCTCGTATTAACCTTCGAACGCTTTACCGCAGGAGATTGAGGAGCAGGAGAGGATCTCCGTTTCCTAGTCGGAGAGGGAGGTAATGATCTCGTGGCGGGGGAAGGACGAACGGATGATCGCGACGATCGAGCAGGGGGAGGAGACATAACCTGTGTTGGTGATGAGAGAGAGTCAAGATCGATGAACTCGCTATCCTCTTTAGTCATCGCCAACATAACCGTCATCGCAATACGGGCCGATTTCTGGTTCGGGACAGTCCTCTAAAGAGTATGTCAGCAGATCACAACGAGATAAAAAAGATCAGAACATACCTTTCCAGGAAGTACCACGAACTCAGGATCGCAAAGCTCCAACAGTCGAACACCCAAAGGTCTCAAATACACCGGGAGAGGTGTACAAGTGTGCGTGGTGCACTTCCAGCACCGAAGAGAAGACGCATTTCTCCGCTTGAAACACTTGCCATATTCCTCATGACGACCAGAGAGAAGAGAACGAACACACTCCGTACAGGGAACAGCGTTTTGCGCACCCTTATTCCTAAGATCACGCTTTGGGCCCTTCCGCTTGCGCTCATCACGAGCTTTGCGAGTAGGTGTCCGGCTCTTACTTGATCTAGGAGCGGGGGTGGGATCGGTGGAAGAAGAGGAAGGTGACTCCAATGAGGAACTCTCGCCGTCGGGAGGAAGGTCAGGAAGATGATATTCTTCCTCGCTATCGACAAAAGGATTACCACGATCCGCGGGAGTTATCACTGTACGACCTTTGTTTGCATCAGCCCGGCGATCTCGAACAGCTTCAACCTTCTTCAGAAAGCTATCATCGAGATCTTGGTGATGTTCACCAAAGGATGGTCTTGTCCGTGAAAACTGTTTGTTGGAGGGCGATCGAACCTCAGCTGCAGGCAATAACTGACCAGGAGAACGCTGAGCATTAGATCCACCAGATTGAATGTCACCCTTCGGTGAGGTATGCGGGGAGGCGGTTGTATATCGATCAACAAGATCAATAGAGGCCGGGGACTCTCTGACAGGAGAAGGCATGATGAAAGAACGTATTGGAATTATCGAATATGAATCTAAGGAAGGGGAACTGTCTCCCTCTTATAATCATATCGATCCACTAAGTTCTCTCAAAATCCATCGAATTCCACTCAATTCCATCTCCGCCACAGAGCGTCGTATGCGCGGATCGATCGAATCAATTGATACAAACACTCAACCGCATAACAATCAAATGACTCAAGCCTCCTGATATGCAACAATCCGAAGGATTAATTCCCTCACTCGAATATCGTCACTTTCTCACAGGCTTTCCTGATCAACGATACAACTCACTCTTTTCTTTTCTTGAAAAATCATACGCTTTATACGCCTCACGCTCCTTTATCTGATGAATAAGCCTGCCCGGCAGGTAAAATCACAGCAACTACCCGAATAAGGCGCTCACCAACGCTTACGCCGCTCACGGCCAGAAAAAATTTTCCTTTGTTTGCTATGCAGATCCCTCAGTGTAACCATCAAAGCACCGAGCGATCTGGGGGGTGTGTCACGGAATTCACCGTATAGTGTAACCCTACGGTATTAATCCTAGTACTCCTCCGGAGTACTCATTCCCATGATTACTAAAACTATTTCACTCAGTTCATTTGTGTACCCTATATACCTAATTAGGCGACTCCATCGCCTGATCAGGGTATATAAAGCAGGTATGATCCTTATGATCACACCTCAAGTCAATCTAGTTTATTATCACTCTATATACCTATCTCCTGATCAAAGTGACCATTAGACATAGCTATTACCTCCGTGATATATTATTAAAGCAAATAGATCCTATTTGAGTTTAGAAGCTCTATACATTTAGATTATTAAATTGCATAAGTATTTTATATTCAAAAAAGGATTTTTGTTTTACAATGATCGACTTTATGTATCGGATATCGAAAATCTGTGAATCTATTTGATTTACGAAATTCACGATTTAGTTTCTATTGTATATTCTGATGTCAAAAAGATCTACACTCTCTTAGCTAATTAATATTATTAGAAGAATATAAACAATACAATTGACCAATATATATGGAATTGTTACAAATACAAGCGCAGTTTTGTACCAAGAAATCGCACTCCCGGTCTCCTCCACCCGCTCCCGATCCCTACACGAGCATGGCAATACGTTATTATGGATTACTGTAGTTTCAATAAGGATAAATACAGTTACGATAATGTATTTATCATTATCGACTGATTAATTAAACAAGCTATTTCGATACCCTATCATAAATCAATCGATTCGAAAGATTAGGCCCACTTATACCTATACCATATATATAGATATTATAATGCCCTGGAGATTATAATCTCTAATCGTAATTCTCAATTCATATTCAAATTCTGGTAAGAATTCAATAATATTTTAGGAATGCAAGTTAAGTTATTTATTGCTTACTATCCGCAAATTGATGGTCAAATTGAGATTTATAATCAATATCTCCAATAATGCTTGTGACCTTTTATAAGCTATTATCAAAATGATTGATCTGAATTCCTATTAATGATGGATTATGCTCAACTTACGCTTTCTCATAAATCACTAGATGGTCAAACCCTGTACGAGACCTTGTATGGCTATCTATCCTACAATCCCTGGGATTGGAAACCTGACTCCATTGTATTTGTTGACGATTTGAATATAACCGATGCTAGAGAGTATGCTAAACGTAATAAACTAGTACTCAATCGAATAAAAGAAAATATCTTGTATATACAAAAAAAGATGTCTCAATTGGTTAACTTGTATCGCTGCTCAGTTGATTTCGATGTGGGAGATTATATATAGCTTAGTATGAGGGATTTTCTGATACAACGATTATCTAAAAAACTGGATTATTCTATTTAAGGTAGATTCAAGATTATTGGTCGGGCTGGAGATTCCTTTCGATTGGACTTATTGTTTACTATGAAAGTCCACTCTGTGTTTCTATCTAACAAACTCTGTAAAGTGGCAGACAACCTATTTTCTGAATAAATCCTTGAATTATTGCTTTCAATAAATATTACTAATGATATCGAATAAGAAGTGGAGCGTATTCTAGCTATAAAGAAAGTATACCGATAGCTTAAGTATAGAGTATCGTAGTTGAACATCGATGACAATCTTATTTGGTATCCCGTTTTTGACTTAAAAACTATCCCACACCATCTCTGTGACTTCTACCTACGAAATCCCACTCTGCCAGGACCCTCTATGTATTTATCGGAATGGATTCGTTTTTATAAAAGTGAAAAGAATGATTACGATTTCATAGATAACAATCAATATATGAATAAAAAAGACAGAAAAAACTTTTTTAATTCATTATTGTAATAAAGAAAATCCTAATCGCATGAAAGGCTGAAAGCAATCGGATAAAGATAAAATGTCAACAAAGAAAGTCTTTTCTTTTATCTAGCAGACTTAAATCAAGCTAGAAAGAAAGCCTCTACGGGTATCAACGGTTATGGTTAGGCGAGATATAATAATAAAGACTGGATGGTTTAAATCGAAATACCAGTTGAGTTCTTAATCAATAATGATGATAAGTATATATAGGACAATTACAAGTTGAAAGACAAAACGACCCTTAATCACAGCATGCACAACAACAAAACCGAGCTGGTATTCAGTTGTACCCAACCACTCGCGAGCTGTTGAAAGCTTTGCTTTCATTTAAATTACAACAAGTTAGTGCTGCTGCTTCAATTCGTCTCCCTGTACTGCAACCTCCACTATGTAATACTTTGTGGCTTTTCGAGTAAGAGTAAAAGGAAGTATTTTTTTTGAAATGCGATTTTTTAGCTCTTTTTGTATATCAAACTATCTCAAGAGTTAATTTTACTAAAAGCTAGTAAAGTTGTAATTTATCTTTGCTATATTGTTGTATTCAGCAATAGCCGATTGGTATTGGAAAAACATCTTATATGTATCCCCATCAGGCAAGCGTTTACACTTATATTTACCAGCCAGACAAAGCAGACAGCGAGATTGACCAGATGATTATCCAGGAAGTCGATAGTAGATGCTATCTCCCTTGTCGGAAACACAACTGTGTACGCAGCTAGCACAAATCCAGTTGTTCTTCTGAATGTATTGTTCCTGTTATGGTACTGTTTTTTTTGGTGATCTCTTGCTTGGAGATCCCTATTTGTCGATGTTAATGAAGCTAACGCTTTTGTGATGGGGTATATCGAATTTGCGATTAGGTTGACTTTGATGTAAGGCCTCCAGGATATCTTCCTCAACTATTTTGTCATTATTTTCGAGATTACAAAAATAATGTACTGCTGTGATCAACTTGTTAGCGAACTTTTTTTTGTAATTATCAACACGATCGATCAAGAGATTGTATTCTTCCTCCAAATTCTACCTCGGAAGATGATAGAACGGATATATCCAATGAGTATATCGAAGATCGACCCTACCTTCAGACATGTTGCTTTTGGTATTTATAATTGTACTTGTTAGATAAGCTGACTGCAAGTCGGAGATACCAAAAAAAAGTTTCACTTATATGTATCTTCGTTGTCCAATCTATCTTCCTTATTATCCTCCTCCTCGCCGATAGGATTACTGCTACTCCCACTGCGGCTTGATTTTTCTTTTTCCTCAACAGAACGCTTGCCTCGCGCAATAGAAGAGACAGACACTCTTTTCACTATAAGCTGTAAAAAAGTATATCAGTAAAGCAAATGTAAAAGAAAAATAAACAACTCATTACCATATATACATCCTCCCGCTACTTCAATTGCGCTGGTAATAACTTGTTCTTACTATTGTGTTTTCTTGATGGTATGGAAGGTATATTGATTATTGATTAAGGGATACAAAGAAGATAAATAACTGGAAAAGATTTGGAAGAGAAAGGGAAATTCGGACGATCTATATACTTCGAAGGCTTCGCGCTATTACTAGGCTACAAAACAGTTTCCTTTGTTTCCCATACACCTTCCCATCGCGAAAAAAGCAAAATTTGCGTACACGCTTATTTACCATGCTATGCTATAATGTAAATAATGATGCTTTATTGGGATCGCCAATGCGTCTACGGATTAGATAATTGTAAAACTTGAGGGTAAGCTTTTTTGAAAGGGGGGATAGTGTTATGGATCGCATTCAATTGCAGCTGCGATCGCTTATATGCATACTTGTGTATATGCACGATCACGTGTACATAGCTAGTATATAGGAGTGCTCTACAAGCGCTTTGCTCCCGATTCTGTAGTTGTAGATTCTAAGAATAAATTGTACCCTGCTCTTGCAGTTCTTCTAAGGCAAAGTGTCACACTTACAGATATTTAATAATTGATTTCTTAAAACATAATCAAAAGCTCCCTTTATATCTATAAATAGTATTGAGATCTTCTTATTAGCTTACTTATTTCTTTTGATTTTTATAGTTAATAATAGTATAATATCAATTACTGATTTCTTTTACCGATTTTTTATTTAGCTCTTATATAGAAAATAAATAATTTCCACTAAAAATCCTAATTGTTAAGCTAGAATTCTTTCACTAATTTTTTTAAAACAATTTAAAAATACAATCACTCTATATATTTTTGGAAATAAATAATCAGGTTTTAAGGTTTTCTTTAGAATAACTCTAATAACTTGTTTTCAGTATTTAGAGTGATATCTAAGATTAAGAAGTTTATTGAAAAAAATAAAAAAGATCTATGGGATTGCTTTATAAATCTTTATAATAATTTCTTGAATAATTCTATCTAGATCAGAAGTCTTTCCTTATATCTTGACTGAATAAACATTACTTAATTCAGTTTGAGAGAAATTAGATTATTTCTATTTCTTGGATTGTTTATATCCTTTTCATTATAATTTTGAAATAATAGAAGGGGATGAAAATAAAGTCGATCTGAAAGTAAAGCACTTTCCTTCGAAAAAGTTTTCTATTGAAATATCCAATATCCTTTGATCTTGAAAGTCTTTAATATAGATCATTGCTTTGAAAATTGTCTATATATCCTCCTTTTCTAGAAATTCATTTCAATAATTTTTCTTTATTATTTTAATAATTTGAAAATATTTATTTCTAACAATTCGATATTCTTTCTTAAAGCTAAGATTCTTTAGATTTGATTTACTTATTTGCTTTACATTTCCTAACTTTTTTCGAAAATCCTTTAATTCAGGTATCCATTATAATTTAGCTTTTTTACTTAAAATAACTTTGAGTATATACCTTTCAATTACTTTTTGAATGATTTTCATAAATTTACTTACTATTTGATCTAAAATTGAATAATAATTATCTTTATCTTTCAAGAAATTTAAGAAATCTTCTTCAATTGAAATAATTGAATCTAAAATAAAAAGAATAGAGAAATATAAGAATTCCGATTTGAATATTGATTTAAACTTTTCTCAATTCACTAGTTTAATATTATATCTAGTTGTTGATTTAGTGTTAGGAATAGTTAAGATTTCTTTTCCTTTTAATTTGAATATTATTCCTATATAATCAAATTCTGTTAAAAGGAATAGAAGTTACCGGTGCTAAGCACGTGTAGTGATTAGTAATACAGCTACCTAAACGGGCTAGATTAGACGAACCATAGACAGGCATATTGATCCCCTCATATAATACTATGGGGAGATCAATATGCTTACACGCGTAACTATATAGTTAATATAGAGGCCTCTTCCACCCAATCTTCTAATAGATTATGAAACCCGGTTAGCATGGCCTCTGGATAGAATTGACGTGATCAATATTATATCCAACTCGCGGAGCTGAAGAGTGTATAGCACTACCTTATATCTAGCTCGCAGAGTTGAAGAGTGCATAGCATTACCTTACGATCAGTATACGGTACTATGATTGATTATTACTATTAACTCACAGAGTTAAAGAGCACGTGGTGCTATCTATACTTATATATTTACAATCACAAATCTGTATGGTATTGTTTATACAGAAAAAGGGAAAAAAAGGAAAAACTCTGCAAATTCTCTGTATAGATATTAAAATGGATGATATCAAAGAGCAAGCCAAGCATATCCTAACTCTTACCCAAAAGATTCATAAGAGATAATTCCAGTAAATGAAAATATAATTAAAAGGAAAGGATTGGTTTTATATAATTGAATTTACACTTTAGGATTATATAAGGATCGGAGAACTTGGGATAGAAATCAATAACATTAAGATCTTCTCGATTATTGAAAGTACTATGATAATGTGTATCAGACTTAACATTAAAAAGAAAACTGCATATTTAAAGAACAAAACTAATATACTTTTATATATATATAGATTGCTCAATAATAATAATAAAGCATTAACCAACGAATACAATATAGTATATACATTATGGAATTATCTGAAATCCAAATATTCGAGAATAAGTAATATTATAACAAACTTGTATTTAACGATAATCCAGATATTTACCTTCAAACTCTTAAATCAATTGAAGATGATTATTATTGAAGCCTAGAACAAGCTTAAGGAATATCGACACAAGCTCGGCACAGCCAATCCTGTATTCAAAGATTTATATAAAGATTAAGCTTTCTTTTTAGTTCTTACAAGAAGCCTACTAATTGATTACCAAATAACAATCGATACTATAAACATTCAAAGTATATTAGCAGTCGAAGATAAGATCAAGTATCTCACAATTAAAGAACTTAGCATTAAAGAAACAGAACAAACTTATATTACTAATAGAAAGTATATAATCCTAGATCGATAAAGAGAATGTAGAGAATCAAGCTCATTTAAAAAGCAAGAACAAAATAATAATGTAAAATCCTCTGCTTATCACCTATATAAGCAAAAAGAATACTTTTTACACAATTACAAAGATTTCTTATTTATATAAATTCTAATCTGTAAATACTATAAAGCCCAACAATAAAGAGTAATATTTAAAAAGACAACTAAAATATCATTCTCTAAAAAAAGCAATCAAGCTTACCTTACAGATAGCGAAAGCCTTCTAGTTGATCTCGATTTATTAGAAAGCGAAAAAGAATCTGATAACAAAGAATGTTGTATATTTAAAGAGCTTATCCGTAAGATTATCCCTTTTTATTGATATACAGATACTAATGCTTCCTTATATATGTCTGATTAACTTTCTTTCTTTAGAAATATCAAAAAGATAAAGAGAAAGACGATAAAAGTCGGTGGGGGAGTTATATACTATAATCAAATAGATATTACTACAATGGAACTAGAAAATAAGGATATGGTTTTATTTTCAAAAACATTATATATATCGGGATTAGGAATTAATCTCCTTTTTAACAAAAAGATCTATAAAGCTAAACTCAAGGGCAGATTCAATTCAGATTGTATATACTTTCAAAAAAATAGAATAAATATCATCAAAACAAAAATGAATAGAGGAATTTATATAATCTCGGATATTGCAAAAAGATATAAAGATATCACTTTATCGAGTATAGAGATCATTAATGATATTGAGTTAAATGAGATTATTCTAGATATCTCTTTAGATAAAACCAAAAAGGATCTAGAAACTTATCTATTATAATATAAACGATTTAATTATCTTGATCTAGAGAAAATACAGAATCTTCATAAAGTTACTATATTAGAAAAGCCGATTAAAGTCCTATTTAAGATCCCTGTATACGAAGTTTGTATACTTACCAAGATAAAGAATCTAATTCCGAAACAATTCAGTTCTTATAAGACAAAAAGACTAGAGCTCATTTACTTTAATATTGCTGGCCTATTCCTAAGATTATTATAAGGAAACCGCTATTTCCTATTGATTATATTTATTTATTTATTTATAGTGATTAACATCTAATATCTAATCTCTCAAGGGGTATTCTAGATATACTAAGGAGTGGGCCTACAGGCCACTAGCGTTCCAATCGCTTATAATAGTGTAATGTTAGCTAATCAAAGGCTTGTTGCCTTTGATATTCCCCTGTTCAGTACCGCTTATAGCAATCCTGCGGCTATTCTGTCTAAGAGTTTATGATTCTATTTTAGAGGGCCTTGTTTTATATACTATCCGGGTATCAGTGGATGATTAGGTTGATTGCTGTCGATCGGGAGAGCGCTTGGAGTGCTTATGGCTGTTCGGTGCGGGTTTTAGGTTGATTGGGGTGGAGAGCTTATTCTTGGGGTATTGGAGTAGGTTGGAATTTGTGTAGTTTCGTATAGTTTAAGTATATTTTAATATAGAATCTGGATCTAGCGAGAAGGTTAGTAAAGCTATATTGTATTTACAGAATATAATTGATATATGCTATTGTATTCTATTCGAATCAAAATCGATTTGGTGTAAATGGCTAGTCGCTGTGTATTTAATTATTAATTAAATATTGAAAGAAATATAGTAGGTTTTTCTTAATTCCGTATATATAGGTATTTATACTATTTTTGTGATTGAATCTGATATGATAGGTTATAAAGTTATTGTGTTTGGTTTGTATTGTTATAAGTCTGTGTAGTATCCTGTAAGAGAGCTTGAGGCTTTCCGGTTTTGAGATATTATATACCGGTTTCCATATATTGTATATTTCGAAGATCAGGCCTCTTTTTTCCTTTTATTATTTGTTTTCGAAACACTGATATTTGATATATAGGATAGAGTGAGAACTGCTGATTATAGGGAGGCAGAATGGGCTAGGGTCAAGCGGCCTAGTTGTGCTTTGATTAGCAAGGTGATCGGCTGTCTTGTTACCCTTAATCTTAGTATGCTTAGAGGACTATTTGATTATAATATTGTAGTGTTGCATTGTTTAATGGCATTTGTGATATGCTTATTGAAAGGAGACAGTAGTATTTCCTTGCATTCTCTAGATTATTGAGATACTATCAATGTATAACTATATTTGTTTTTGGTAGAGGTAATCAATAATGCTTAGGAGACATTCTAATCCCTGCTATGTGCCAATCACCTTAGTATTAAAAACATATGATTGTTTGTGTATACAGTTATAGCTATTATCGATCTATTACTTACTATAATAGATTACAAAGCTGTACCCCATGCGATAACTATATTCATTATATTATTCAAACCTATCTGAAAATATAGAGTAGTTTTCTTAGGGGATTAAATCCCATTATTTTTTGAATATTTTTGTGATATCCTTTTTATTTATATTATTTGTTGAATCGGTATGGTATTCGGGAGAGAAGTAAGGTTGTAAGAGTTTGGGGTGCTTGGTGATAGGGATTGCCTATTCCATTCTTTATAATTTTATATTAGGATCTTTTAGAATACCTGTGCTTTGTCCTCTTTTTCTGATATACAGCTTTAATTAATTTATAAATAAATATTATGTATTTATTATTTGAAGTCAAAATACGAATCTTAGTCTAGCTTATTTTAATGTAATAATTCTAATTAAAAAATCAGCTTTTACAAGGAGTGTGGTTATTAGGGTTGTTTTGTAGATGGGTAAAGCTCCTTATACTGTATTGTGAATTATTTTGCTGATTAGATCAATATATTTCTTGATCTTAGTGTTGATTGGAATATGGCCTGTATTTGAGCATTATTTATATAGCCCATCGAATTATACTTCGGAACCGAAAAGGGTAATAGGGAGTACATAGGTAATGATTGCTTTTCATAAGTAGACTATAGATAGTCCATAGGCTATATAAGCTATTAATTGGATATGGGATGTAACACATATAGCTTTCGCAATACGCGTTTTGATATACTATAGGAATATTAGGCATTAATCAAAAAAGACATTAAGTTAGTGTAAGATTGGTTATACTTTGTTGGTGAGCTTTAGAGGGGTTGGCATAATGACTAGATCCCGACTTATCCTTATAGTTGGGTTTGTAATTTCATATTTCCTTGATATATAAAATAGCTCAAACTTTTCCAAAGTGAAAAAGATCTTATTCTGATTTTCTCATTGTAGGATGTATCGAATGGTTTGGCGGAGTATATATGTATTTGTGGATAGGTTCTTAGATGTATAATATATAGCTATATCGTCAGCATATTCGAAGCGTTATACTCTATTTTGATTGAAAAGCTCAACAAGATAGAGGGTATATAGGATAGGGGAGAGTGGCGATTTCTGGGGGGTATTGTATATGATCGGGAAATCTTGTATTGTGATCCCCTTAAGCCTTATATATATATATCTCCCAGTCAGGAATAAATCAACAAATTGTAAAAGCGCTATAGACCAATCCTGCTTCTTTATATATTGTAAAAGCTGTCTTTTAAAGAGTACATTATAAATATTTTGTATATTCATTATTATTAGTGTAACCATTTTGCCAATTACTAAAGCAAACTTAGTATTATAAGTAAAGACAACTGTGAGATTAATACCGGCTTTTTTCGATAATACTTTACAATACTGAGGGCTGATAATATTATATCTTATAACTATCCATACAATTTGATTGGCGATATACCTTTTTAGTTCTTTTTCAATATATAATATCAATATAATCAATCTCTACAATCTTGGGAACATTCTATCCTTTTTATCAATTTTAGGTAATATAATTATTTTAACAAGTTTCTATTTATTAGGGTAGTAATTGAGCCTAAGGCAGATTGTGAAAATCTCATATATTATACTCTTTGTATTAGGCTAGCATGCTTTGAGAAGGCGGATGGTTACCCGATCGACTCTGGGTGATATACTCCTGACTTCTATTACATATTTTTCCACTTTCTTCACGGTAATCGTTCTTTTTCATAGTAAAATCGTCTAACAGCCTTATTCCTGTAAAGGATTGTGTTATAGATTGTTCGATACTTTAAAGCAATTGAGTATTATTGTAAAAAATGCTTCGGCTTTTTCCCTGATATCAGTAATCTCCTGGCCTTTGATTACTAAAGGAAGGGCCTTGAGATCTGCTTCTGGGATCAGCTTATGCCAGTTTATGACTTTATATAATTCCTAATCATCCTGTATATCGTCCAAGCATTTAGTTTAATAGGCTCGTTTCAATACTTGCACAACCCTTTGTAGATCCTGCTAGGCAGTTGTCATTCTATTTGCAGTTCCAGTTCTCCTGACTTGTGTGTATATTCGGTATGCCTCCTTATATTTGTTGATCCATTATGGGGATGATCAATAGGGTTTGCGGTCTTTTTGCCTTATAGCTACTATAGAGACATTTAATACGCTTATGAGTCTAACAATTAGTCTATCAATATTATAGATAGATCAAAGATCTGGGTTTTGGAGGTTCGCTAAGCAATTGGTTATTATACCTACCAAGCAGAATAAATCTGAATTGTATATCCGAATATGCATTTGCTCATATTCAGAGATTCCTCTATCCGAGATGATAGTAATTTGAGTAACATAATCAAAGCTGCTATACAGATTGTTATCAATCACTATTATAGTAATAATCAGATTGGAAAAGATCAGATTCAGAATGTATCCCCTCGTATATATAGAGGTATCAGAAGTTCTGATATACTCCATTCCCTATTCGGCAATCTATTATATAAGTATATCACCTTGGTTGGCAGTTGTTACTCCAGGTTCCCATAGATTATACTTAATATTAAAATCACCTCCAATAATTATATCAATCCCTGAGGCAATCTCTAGTCCAAGTATATATTCTATTATCAGCAGATCAAGCAGGGTGTGATAGGTATTGAGAATCGAGTACCCATTAACATTGATTCAAAATAGATTTCTGTTTCCAGTCTGCCTTATTTATCTAACCTTCAAGTTGCCTCCTTTTTGTATATAGATAATCACTCATAGCCTATGCTCAGGGCCATCAGTTGTTCCCTAGGTATCGATTGGCTGGTATTGATTATATACAGTATGATTTTGAATTGCCAAGTTATTATACAATCGGGGTTCTTGAATATAAATAATATCTATATTAATTTCTTTAGTGATTTATAAAAAGGTAATATAATTGGAGTGTTCGCGTTTCACATTTGCTTATGTAATTATAAGCCCCCTTTTTTCTATTGAGTTTGTACTAGTTATATAACTCATACAGAAATAGTAACAGCTTTGTCAACATTTGACTTATTTCCCTCACTCATTTCAGAATTGGGAGATAAAAAGGCTTTTTCAGCTATAACTGCTATATTATAGTTTATCCCTTTATTAGTATAATATAAAGAGTTATAGCTCAGAGTATAAATCAAATTGTTAGAGAGGCCTTCCCCTAATCAGATTTGTTTAAATGATTAATTCATTAATTGTTATTTATTCTTATAGGCAATAATATAGGCTCTTGGTATAAAGAATCTGGAAATAATTATTTGAGGCTATTTGACTAGTATTGAAATAAATGCTTTTCCCTTGTATACTTCCTGAGTCTCCCTTCAGCCAGTAATCCTAACTTCTCTTACTTGTTAATAAATAAATCTGATTAGTTTTCTATTAATTGATTGTGGTACCATAGAGCAGTTACTATATATAAATCGGAAGGGTTCTAGATATCCCGTACATTAAGCATTGTTTTGGTATTACTTATAAATCTTTCCATCAGTATGTTTAGCAATCAGTTCGCTGTATTTAAAGCAATAAACTAGGCGATAATATATATATAGATTACAGTATAACTAGCACCCATTGGAGTGCTATTATAATTAAGAGTATTGCAATCTATTAAGAAGCTTTGAGTATTTATTAACATTAAATAACCGGAATAGTTTTTATTATTTTCTTGAAATTAATAATCTAGTTGGCCCTCTCTATAAAAGGGTTCACCCCGTACTTAAAGACTCTATATTATATTGATTCCTTTTCTATCTACATTTTAATCTTTTCTTGAATAATTATATCTAGAAATGTTATAAGCGTGTTCAATGTATTGTAAAGGATCTGAGGCACAATATAGTTATATTAGGTCTCTGTGGTTTAAGCATCATCCGTATTAAGTGTAATAATTAGCTATATGCGATTTTCGTTTTACAAAAGGTTCTTGTATTCCTTTGACATCTTATATCCCAGGGTCCATCCTGTTCTATTGCGATAGAACAAGAGGATTAGTTCGAGCCTTAATCCAGGAACTGCTTTTATAATCTTCAGTCGCAATTTAAAGGAGTTATTGACAATTATCTATTACCCACTTCCTATTTTTATAAAGATTGTGCAACTATTTCGCTCTCGTTATTCGCGTTTTTGTATCATCTCCGTTGTTTTGGGCATACTCATCTTGACGTCTTTCAATACCTAAGGTGCTTTTTCAGTCTTGAATATATCAGTATAGGATTTAGTAATTCCCTTTGAAGTTATTCTTGTGATTGATATAGGGGTTCTCTATATAGGCCCGGCTTGTCTTATAGTCTTAATTATACTATCGATACACACAGACCTCAGCGTGTCAGCATAGCTCAGTTCCGTTTTGTTTAGGGTTTTAATACACACATCGATCATATTCGCAATCTTTAGGGTTACTTGTTGCTTTCCATCCTCCTTATAGAATTGATTGATTATTACTTTGTAGATAGATTGTATATTATTATCTCCACTCGTTTCAATTATCGATATGGTTGTTATCGTTATTATTGGAGTAATTGGGTTGTGATCCGATACACTCGGTAGCATGACAGATTGTTTATAACCGTACATTAACAATATCATGATATTGTAAAATTCCTTCAATATGATTTGTTATAATATAGCTAGTATCCGTTGTAAGACAGCTATACTAATAAATCTGTATATAAACGAGGTTAATATATATATGTCCTATTGATTATAAATAGCTGGATAAGAGTGAATTGGATTTTGACTCTAAAAACAAAAGATGAAGTTATATCAAGATTAAAGAAATAGAAAACCAAATTGGAACTCGATATTGATAACAAGATAGTAGTTGCTCGGACTGATAATGTATCAAAGCTAATTCAAGCTGTTAAAGAATGGAACTTTAGGACTCGATTAGAATTAACAATTATAATATCATCTCATCAGAATAGAGTTGCTAAGAGAAATATTAGTATTGCCAAAGCTGATATAAGAGCTATACTAAAAGAGTCTGGATTGCTATTGGAATTCTGAAATAAAGCTATTGAATATGATATACACTGCAGGAATAGAACAAACACTAAACCGATTATCGATAATAGCATAATCAGCCTGATCAAAGTATTCATAGAATCAATCCCGGATATTAATTATTATAGAATATAGAAAAGCAAATGCTATATATATATCAATCCAAAGATAATCCTAAAGGATTAACAATACGATAAATTACGAGATATGGCTTGAGAAGGCATTTTTATAAAATATTCAGCCACAACTAATAGATACATTAGAGTGTATTTACCGGAATTAGATTATATTATATGAGCAAGCTAAGTGATTATAAACAAATCCAAAAAAGAAGGAGATCTAGATTTGAGAATAAAGAATTCAGTATTAGATCTTCAAGGTATAGAGAATATTGTTTTTGATAGAAGACCTAAAGGTAAACCTCACAAAGTATAAGAGAAACTAGAATGCCCACCTAATTCATTATAAGATACTGCTATCCCCAAGATCCTAAAAATAATAATCCCCAGTGCATTTAAGATAAACAATATTCAGAAATTCAATAAAAATAGCAAAAGGAATATTATCGAGATCAATCTATTTGAGGACCTAATATTATTTCTAGGAATAATAAAGGCAGAGATATCAAATACTGTATCTACAATTCAACCCTTAACCAAAACCCCAATCACACCTATAGATATAGATACTCCTGAAAGATACTCTTTCGAAAACGCAAGTGAGATAACAATAAATCAGATAAGTATATTTAGAAACTGATTAGAGCAATAATAGCAATGCTTATAGCAGATCCAGATAGAAATATTATCGAATATACTATGATCTTTATATCGCTTATATCAAGGATCGATACAAGTATTAAGATAAAACTATCCGAAAACCTACAAGTAATCTTAGGAAACCCTACAGATGAGGATATAGCCTTCTCTACAGAACAGATTCTAGAAATCCCTATTCCTATTATATATCATTAAGTAGTTTCGGACCCCAAATATAGAGAAAAATGAAAGCAAGTTATTGAAAAAGAGATTAATTTATTGATTGTAAATGGCATTTGGGAAGAGTATATTTTACCAAAAGGAGGGAACCTTGTTTCAATAAAATGGGTATTTATAATAAAGACGAAGGATAATAAGATCAAGAGGTTTAAGATACAATTAATAGTAAAAGGTTTTAATCAAATTCTCGGAAAAGACTATAACAAAATCTTTGCTTCTATAATGCGATTCAATACACTCCACTTATTCTTAACGATTATTACAAAAGAGAACTCGGAATGCTAACACTTCGATATAAAGAATGCTTTTACAGAATCCCATCTTAAAGAAGAGATATACCTTGTATTACCTTAGGGACTCAAGGTATCAGATGGATACATCTTACACACATTGAGAAGCTTATATAGCCTTAAACAAGCTGGACAAGATTGGAATCAACTTTTAAAATCTCAATTAATCAATTGGGGCTTTATTCAAAGTCTTGTTGATCTGTGTTTCTATATATATGCTGCTCGCCAACTTAATCTGTTAGTGTATATCGATGATATAATTGCTTTCTCGATCTCAAAAGATCAACTCAATTGGTTTTCTACAATACTTTTATTACGTTTTAATGCTAAGAATCTAGGGGAGATTAGTAAGATTCTAGGTATTAGGGTTATAAGAGATCGAGCAAATAGATCTCTTATATTGGATCAAAAAGAATATCTGAAAGCTATGCTTACAAAATTCGGAATCTCATATGTTCAGTATTATACTAAGAAGATACCTACTACTAATTACTTATACCTACAACCTGCTATAGAAAACGACAAACTGATTAATATTACTGAATACCAATAAGCTATAGATAGTCTTATTCATCCAATAGTATATACAAGACCAGATATCTCCTTTATATTAGATCAACTGTTACAGTACATAGTAAAGCCAGCGAAATGCTATAGAATAGGAATAAAGAACTTAATACGATACCTGAAAGCTACAATCACTCAGAAACTCAAATACAGACCTGAGGGAGTACAATATCAAATCGTAAAGGAATACAACCTATTAGTAGATATTATAAAAGTCTTTACTAATACAAACTAAACAAATAATCAGTATAATCGAAAAAGTATTTCTGGGGGAGTTACTATATTCTATAACAGATCAATATCGTGAACTAATAAAAAACAGAATTTAATAGTGACATCAAGTACTGAATCCGAATATATATTAATAGCAATATTCATTAAATAAAAGAAATGATTAGTTCAAATACTTAAAGATCTTGAAAAGACTGAATATATATCTATATACGGAGATACTATTCAACTGTTAGGTAATAACCAAGGAGTAATTGCTTTAACCAAAAACCCACATTTATATGAATAATCAAAGTATATCGATATATACTACCACTTCATCAGGGATTTTACTAAAAAAGAAAAGGTAATAACTAGTTATATCAATATATCGAATATAATAACAGATGAGATAACTAAACCCTTAGCAAGAATAGCATTCGAAAGGTTCAAAAACATACTGGGATTGAAACAATAGAGATGCGGAAGATCAGGGAGATCAAAGGTGGTAACTCCTATAGGGAAGTGTTAAAAGGAATAGAAGTTATTGATACTAAGCATGTGTAGTGATTAGTAATACAGCTACCTAAACAGGCTAGATTAGACGAATCATAGACAGGCATATTGATCCCCTCATATAATACTATGGGGAGATCAATATGCTTACACGCGTAACTACATAGTTAATATAGAGGCCTCTTCCACCCAATCTTCTAATAAATTCTATATTTAAAAGCATTTGCTAGTTATAAATTTGAGAAAAAATTCCCTTTAATGCTAGTATTAAATTAAGAACACTTAAATTGAAAAGATTAGTTTGATAGAAAGTATTAATTCCAGGCTTATTTAAAAGAATAAAATTCTAATCTTCAAATCATTCAGCTAATTGATTAGCATTTCCGTTTTTCTTTAAAAAAGAATTTCATTATAGATAATAGGCATTGAAATCGCCTAAAAGGATGGTTTCTTGTATAATAGATATGTTATATAAGCACCTTTCGATTATAAAATTATTCTCTTTAATTTGATCAGCTTTATTATATATATTAATGATTTAAAAGGTTTGTTTTCATTTTGATAATTGAAAATTTGTATATCAGAATCTATTGGAGAATCGAAAGCTAGATTGATTATAGCTTAAAGAGTTTTTGATATGTATAATAATGTACATAGCCGGTGATTAGAGTCGAATCTTGGTAGTGTTTGTATAAAATTGAAGTATATAATAAATCTTGAATTTGAATAATCGATTCCATTCTTGATAATCTAAGGTTCTTGAATTATAATAAGATTGATATTAAGCTCTATTACAAGCTATAGAATATTCTCTATAACTTGTAAGCTCCTGTTAAGATTTATTTGAAGGATTCGAATATTAGTATAGCTTATAAATTGATATTATCTGCTTTTTGTTGGATTGTTTGATAGATTTCGCAGATTCTTGAATTTACTATATGCTTTTCTTAGCAATTCGAGCATTTGGTAGTTAGATATTAACAGAACTTTTCTTTAATATTACAGACTACACACAAGTATACTAATATTATATATTTGCTTTTATAGAGTTTATAGAAAGAATTCTTTTTATAATGTGTATCCTGATATTCAAATCCTTAGCATTTTTGGTATTGTATAGTTGATTTGGATTCATAGAACTTTTCTATTTTTATATTAATGCCAGCAATATATAATTGTTTCTGGATAATTAACTTTGCTTCTGATTTTATTACAAAAGCAATTACTATTGCTTTTTCCCATTGATAAGCTCTTTTTGATATTGATATAAGCCAAAAAGGTATTTCTATAGACTTGAAATCCAGATTGAAGATTTTAATTTCTTTAAAAATGAGATTTATTCTTTTTGATTCTGAGAATTCTTTTATAAGTATTTTATAAATAATAACCTTATGTTATTCTTGGTCTTTTGAATCCTTTTGAATTTGATAAGGTTATTTCAGATTGTCTTTTTTTTTAATAGGAATTGTGATGTAAAAGGAGCATTTATAGTAATTATTATATTATTATTCAGCAATAGGGTTACTACTGCTATGATTGGGCCTTTAATTTCAATTTTCTGAAATGCTTTGTTTATTTGGTTTCGTATTGATATAGGCGAAAAGGAGATAATATTTGTAATCTCTGGTTTGATTAGGATTAGACGTCTTTGAGTGATTTCAATCTTCTTGTCTATTAAAGTAGGCTTAATAGCTTTTCCTTTACTGACTAGATTCCATTCTCCTTCTTTTGTTATAATTGTATAATTAGGTTTAGTTGGTATTGTGGTGATTAGGATTGGATTTTTGGCTAATATTTTAGCTTGCAATTCGATCTTCTGTATAGCTGATTCGAGGTAAGTGATTTGAGATGTGATAATATTGAAGGTTATAGTAAGCTTTCCCTTTTCGGTATATTCTCTAAAGATTTTAAAAAGGTCTAGAAGCTTAGATTGTTTGTTATATGATTAAGTGAAAATGGATGCTAGTAATATAAGGTCTCTTGCTTTTAGGATTGCTTCCTTTGGTGTAGTTGGTTTGTTTTGTATCCTGGGTTGTTTGTTCTGATTGCTAAGGGGTATTGTAGGGCTACGTTTCTTATTCTGATTAAATATATAAGTAGTATTGATTGTATCTTGAGTAATAAAAGGATCACTAAATAGATTAAACTCTTTGACTCTTCTTTCAGAAATAATTAACTGATTGATTAATAGAATGGGACTAGAGATTTCGAATTAGAGGTTTTTAGAAAACGAAAAAGGGTTTGAAGATATTGGAATACCTAGAATAATAGTAGAATAAGTATTTAGTATAATAAAGGCTTTAGAAAAAGCCTTTATTATAGCTATATCCCCAAATGTTGATGGATTATTGAGACAATTCATATTGAGGATCTTATTCTTATTTTGATAATTTGAAATGAAAATTTTACGCGAATTTTCGTATACATTTCGTATTTGAAATGCTGATAACAATATCACAACAATTATTAATCAGAATTACTTGAGAGCAATTGCAATCAATTTGGTTTAATAATTATGATCTAAATCGATCGCGAAAGGATTGTATTTCGAAGAAAAAGTTTCCTTCGAAATTTGTTGTGTGTTGCATTTAGTGGAGTATATGAATAGAAATAGAGAATAGAGCAGGGGAAAAGTGGAAGGGAAAAGAAGAAGTGAAACGGTAGAAAAGGGCAGCAGTGATATCGCGATATAAGGTGGTGATATGGGTATAAAACAATGAAAGGTACGATATTTGATAGCAAGAAGCAGTACTGACGTGAAAGAAGGAATATATCGATGATGAAAGTTAATAATGGTGGTGATAATGAGCTACGGATGATAAGAAAATGGGAATCTAAAAGACTTGGCCCATGTATTGCGAAAGGAAACCGATACATCAGCTTGCTATTATCCTTCAAGGAGGGATGGAAGGACTGGACCCTCGCAGTGACTCCACATGGTATTGACAAGTTCCAGACGTGATCTGATTAGAGATGAAGTAAGATATAATCATGGGGATTTATATCCAGATTGGAGGAAAGAAGTAGGGCTAGAGATGGAAAAAGTGGATTTGCATTAAAGCGAAAAATTTGGGGGAGTGAGATGAGATGATGTGGGTATATTGTTAAGAGAATATAGGGCAGTTTTGGTATTGTAAATAAATCTACTAACAGGAGTTGAGTTTGACTTTTTCGGTTAGGATAATTACTAAACTCCACTTAGAAGTTGAACATGTTTGTGGTGTAGTATAGGAGTTTGCAGTGTCTAGATTGAGGTGTTGAGATACGGTTAGAGGGGAATTTGGTAAGGAAAAAGAAGAAAATTGATAGTGCAGAGGGCCAGAATTGGAGTGAATGTAGTTTTGGCGGTAGATCTATTCTGGACAACAATAATTATCAAAATAAGAAGTCAATAATCGAAGATTTCGACAAAAATAAGGAAGCAAAACAATCTCCTACAATAAGATGAATAAACTTGAGACTCGGAAAAAAATTCTCACAGCTGCTAGAAAAAACAGAAGTATGAGATATAGGGTAGAGATCCTTCGAATTCATGATATTCTGTCAACGTGTTGCTATGCACAAAATAAAAATATACGTGGAAAAGAGAACGTTTATATAAGAAATAGGATAAGATATGAAGCGAGATAAAGCAAGAGGAAAGGAAGATAAGAGGTACGATAGAGAAGAGATACATCAAGGAAGAATGTGAGCACATTTGCAATAGATATAGGGGACAAGTATAAGTTGATGGAAACATACACCAAGGTATATAAATACATACCGTCTTCGAGTTATAATTTTTCTGAAAAGTTACTTGCCATTTGTCAACTGCAAGAAGTATGGAGCTTTGCTCTTGTTCCTATTCACAGTGATGCAGAATGTAGGAAGTGGAGAGAAATTCGAGAGAATGCAGATGTGTACACCGAAAAATGGTAAATGTGAAGGTGAGGAATTGGTGACTGAGGATCCAGTGATAGCAAGAGAAGCGAGTGATAAATAATCAGAAGAACGGAGGTTGATGACAACAAGAGGAGTCGTTGATGATAATTGCAGATATTGTTAACATGCTTCTGGCGAAACTGGAATAGAGACCTTACTGTTCGGATTCTAGAGGAAAAGGCAAAAGGGCTAGGAATTCGAAGCCCATCGCGTCCCATCACTTTTGCAGTATATAGATATAGTTCCACATAAATCTGGAAAGTAAGATTTATATAAAGATCGACAAAATTTAGTATATATCTGAGAGGAGGAAGTAAGAGGTGAGACTTATAAGTCTATAAGAGCAATAATAAGAATGTTTTTTTTCCCTTCTAATTGTCCGATTAATATATAACAAATCATTCTTCTTTTTTTAAAGAAGAAGATCGATATTATAGATTTTAACTTCTTTATCAACTCCTATTTCACATTAAGTATCTTGATTAATTAAATGATTCTACAATAATAAAATATTCTATTTAGAGAACTTTAACTCCCTTTCATAATACAGATTAATATTAAAACTCTGATAGTAATATTTTCAATTTGATAATGACTTCAAACGCACTGGACAGGTTCCGATAGACCCCTTATTCGCTTGTTTGTATTTTCTCACTTAGCTTATACACTAGCCCTTCTTTCGTATCGAAATAGACGCAAAGATCAAGCCCTTAGCCCCGAGAGAGTTCTTCAAGGGATACATTAGACTTTTTGGCTTCTTGTTGGTTCGAGAAAGATACGGAAGACGTGGTTCCCACTATTATTAGTAGGCCCCTAAATGTCTATTTGTATTCAATCTAAAGAGCTAGCTAAGTGGGAAAATGGTAGGCCTTATATAGGCACTACTGAAAGAGCTAGTCTCTTTCGCATTCGCTTAATACCTTTGATACAGTAGCCATTGTATTGAAGTCATTCCTTTGAAGTGAATACCCTTGTTCACACACTTCTTTCCTTCTCTGATCGACATCAACCATCCTGAGTTGAAGTAAAAGCCAGCCCAACAATTGTAACATCAAGAATGAGCCTCTTATGCGGCCTCTCTATCATTCCAATACTGACTCTCCAATATCATAATTGATATCCTTTGTTATCCCAAGTATCAGACCCTTTTTCTCCAAGCGATGTTCTCGCTGTAATAGCAAGGTATTTTTGCTTTTCATCACGGAGTCGTACTTCTGCATCAAAGGTCTATACGATGACAGAGTAATCCATCCCTCGCTAAAGTCACAACCAGACCGAAAAGTTTGTCAGATGGGCTTTGTGTATTTCGAAGTAGATTATCTTTCCATCGCACCGCTTCGAGTGATTCTTCCAACCCTGTTCCTGTACCCTGAAAATATCTGCTATCTTACGGTGTCGAGATATAGGCTCTGGATCTAAACATCTGTATCAAGCTTATGCCAGCTCAGCGGCGAAAGTACTGTATGAAGCCGTATTTAATTGCATGATTTCTCCTACAGTAGATGATCGAGCTAGGAAAGGGTTGAGTTCGATGTAGACTTCGAAATTTGATAGCTTTAGAATCATTCCGGAAATCCATCTTGGAGGTTAGCTTTTATAATAATAATAGAAAGTCTAGTCAATTTAAGCTTAGGAATAAGTCGAATATATAATATAAAAATTGAATTGAAGTTAATTTATAAGGGCTAGACTGAATTGAAATTAAATTGCTTACTTTCTTTAGGTTTTCTTTGAAGAATATTCTAGATTTATATAATTTATAATGAAATTCTAATAGTTTTTATATTTATAAATAAAATTGATTTAAATTATATCTTATAAAACTATATTGTATTATAAAAAGAAAGTATACTAATAAATTTAATCTATTTTATCAATAACTTTCTATATGATTCCATATTATTTTTGTTAGAATAGAAAAAGATGTTTGTTACTAGCATACTGCTTAGTATCATATATATGATTTCCAACACTCCCCCTTAAGTAGTATGCCCTACAGCTCTTCCTTGGAGCTAGCTTCTACGCCTCTATGCGGAGCTAACCGGTTCCAGTTCCGGTTGCATACAAGTGGGTGTGTGGATCTTTTTCTATCCAATCGCAAGTTGCCGGATGTGGGTCCTTGTGTTACGATCTCATATCGTACACTCTACCACTGCGCCATCCGGGCTCATAACCTGTTAGAATAGAAAAAGATGTTTGTTACTAGCATACTGCTTAGTATCATATATATGATTTCCAACAATTTTACTCTACTATAAATCAATTTGATAGAAGATATTGTCACATAACTATATGATAATATAATTTTATAATATAAAATCATATCATACATATATTATTCATCAAAATACCTCTTAATTAGTAAGATATTAATAAGTGGTTTAATAGACTTATTATAGAGTTTCACAATCCATGCGCTAGATGGGCTCTAAAGAAAGAAATACCAATTTTAATGAACTCTGAATTTTGGTCTGCTCAATTGTTGGTAGGAAATCCATGTCAAGACATGATTTAGATAGGTTTGTTATATTAGAAAGAAAAAACAGTTCTAGGTGATGGTATTCAGAACAAAGAACGTTGCCGTATGCCCTTGAACTACAAGGGGATCAAGCTTTCGGTAAAATGATGGCTAAAATGATGGACAGTAGTAGTTAACAGTAGTCAGTAGTAGTTTTCCATATAGTTTCTCCATTTCAACAAACAGTTATTAAATTCTTAGAAACTTACATTATCCAGTCCAACTTTGATACTCATTTACAATCCATCCGATTCTCTTTTATTTCAAAGTCACCTCATCAAGTAGCAATTGAGTTCACCCCTTACCAAAGTTTCACCACACTGCTTATGTCTTATATCATGCCGATCCTTATCGCCTTACTCTTGGGAACAATTATCGTATCAAATTTTCTATTTGATTCTGGTATCAACACCATCATCGGGAGATTTTGTAATAATTTCACTTTCGCTCGACTTTTATTTATTCTCCTAGCAGTTTTAGAGATTATCATGTTAATTCCAGAGATCTTGAGGGCTCCCATTACGGCATCCATAGTGATGATCGAGATATACGCTCAAATAATCAAAATGCACACAATGAACACGAAGTCGCTTGCTGCCATCGACAAAAATGGGCTTCCCTTAATTCCGCATGGTCCTCAGCGACAAAAACTTCAGTCGCTCCAGAAATATAGCCTCTTTGTTGCTAAGATAGCGATGGCAGTTGCTGCGATTTTTTTGGGAACTATCGGTGTCATTCTTATCGCTAGTGCCATTCAATTTGTATCCGCGCTATTAAGTAAGTAAGTGATCGATTTTCATCGCATTTCATGACTTGTAGTCGGAATTTTATGCTAATAACTATATAGAAAGATAGATGCTACTGGTACTTTGTAATGAATCAAGGCAGTCAAACTGCAACCGCGCTACGATCTTGTCATTTACCTGGCAGCTTGTCTGAACAACGTTACTGAAGATTAAATAACATACGTCAATCTTGGAGAGTTGGGCGTTCCGCGATGAAGCTTCTTATCGTCGTCGATGATTAGGGATTTTGCATGGTTGGCGGTGCTTCCTAGTCACCATGAGCATTGTATATGGTTAAGGTGATACCGAGACTAGTACGATTCGCATTTATACAATTCTAAAATGCGCAATAATAATAATGGTCTCCAATAAATGAAAAATCGTGATCGCAAATGTACTTATGAATTATGGGTCAAGATCTAGTCTCTGAATAGTATTATTCGACTTCGTCACAAGTAATGATGATGATAGTTATATTAGTATTTCCGATCTCAATGTTTGAGGGTGTACGAGGGAATACAACTCTACTCTTTACGTGAGTGAATTGTGTCACTGAGTGGTACTAATTTATCTTCATGAACTTTTTTGAATTAGACGCGGGTCATGAATAATAAGAAATTAGAAAACAAGAGATCAGAATGAAAATCAGGAATCGAGGATATGTGGATTCAATGGTATCAAATCCACAGTAGGTAGTGAAGATGCTCATGCGTGACAGAAATAAATATCACGCCACAATACAGCTAGAGCAGGTGAAAGATCTTGCTGGCTCCAAATTCACTTTCTGAAACTGAGTGCACCATGAATCATTGATAAAAGGGTGAAGCTAAAGATATTTCACTCTAGATGTACAATGGATGTTAGCAGGAGAGTGCAAGTGATAATGAGAAACAGTAGTAATAAATAACCACCAAACATTGATAAGTACAAGCGAGCGGAGTACTACCGAACTCGATTCGATACTGCCTGAATAGAGTTGGCTGATAGAGAAGCTTAATAGGAGTAGCCACATTGCAGCACTCGCTGCATGAGATTTACTAACAGGGTTGCTTGATTCTTCACATTATCATGAGGCATGTCTAGCCTCTACTGAAGCCAGGATTGATTGGGAAGAAGGAATCAGACTAAGTACACCAGTATCGATAAGTCAGTCGAGTATCGTTGAGTATATAAGACTCCTGGGGTCGGTAATGTCCATTTTTACCAGCAGAAGAACTTTTTGAATAAACCCCCAAGCTCCAGTCAACCGGGGGAAGTATTTATTCAGCACTATAAGTGGCCATAGTATACTTGAATGATCTTTGGCGTAAGCTTCCACAGTGTATCATTGATAGAGTCATAAAGAAAGGATTTATCGGAATAAGCAATGATAATATTCGTCAACAAAAAAAATAGGTTAAAGCGGTGATGAAAAACTGACCGTAATCAACAGCAGCTAGAAAGTCAAGAATGACAAAAGATACTAGGTTCACGAGAACAAGAGGTGCCAGTCGGCATATCTGAAGCTGTGGGCAAGAGATTAAGTACTATAAAAGTGACTCTGGCGGAGCATATTGAACAAGAATGACACCTTGATTCACCGTCTGCAATTTTCCAAATGCAACTACTTTTTGAATGTCAAAGATGAACATGTGCTTTTATAGTTCTATCTGGGCTATTTTCCGGCTAGAAAGATATTATCCGACGTGCATCCTTGGTCAGAAAGAGCCTGGGGGGTTTTCGATTGAAGCAGAAACCGAATCGTAAGTCTTCAAGAGCTAAACTTCCATTCGAATTATTTTTCTTCTAGAGAATTCGGATAGTCCTCTGAGCAACAAAAGATGGAATTTGGACACAGGCTATTCAGCACAGGATTTTGAGCTTTATCATTTCACAACAGTAGACCGGAACTGCTTGATCATACTTGACATACAGCTATGCGCGACATTGATTCGCTTAGATATCTAAACACAACAATAAGACAGTGAAAATCTGCAAGTGTGAATAGTTGAGAAGTCGACGTTGTCAAGGCTTTAGGATTGAAGATCTAAGTTTTCGTCGAACCTATGCACTAACTAGTTGCGTAGAAGTGGAAAGATAAGAGATTGGATGTTTGAGTCCCGAATGGATTATTGACTGGTGGCTGGGGTAGATTTACTGCTCAAAGCTGTACAATACTGATCAATTTATATTTAGATGGAATACCAATCCATTCAATACTGTATGGAACTATGTAGGTATGTAATAGAGTCTGTGATAGGCGGGCAAGTGAGTGAGATTGTGTGGGGGAGAATTATATAAACCTTCTCAATTCTGACAGTGATTTTTCCAGTCGATAAATATGAAAATTGTGGATTTGACTCTTAGGGTTGGAATTTGGGTGAAGTATGCTCTGCAATTAACTTCTCGAGCCTATAGTATGACTCTATCACACAACAAATTTCGAAGGAAACTTTTTCTTTGAAATACAATCCGTTCGCAATCGATTTAGATCATAATTATTAAACCAAATTGATTACAATTGCCCCCTAGTGATTCTAACCAGTAATTGTTGTACTACTATTGTCAATATTCCGAATACAAAATATACACAAAAATTCGCATAAAATTTTCTTACTTCGAATTATTAAAATAAGAATAAGATTCTCAATATAAACTCTCTTAACAATCCATCAACATTTAGGAATATAGCTATAATAAAGACTCCTTCTGAAGCCTTTATTATACCAATCATTTATTCTACTATTATCCTAAATACCCCAATATCTTTAAACCCTCCCCCGTCTTTTGAAAACCCTCAATTCGAAATCTCTAGCCCTATTCTATCAACCAACCAGCCAGCCAATACTGAAAAAAGATTTAAAAAGTTCAATCTACTTAGTGACCCCTTTATTACTCAAGATATAACCAATACTACCTATATATTCAATCAGAATAAGAAACGAGACTCTACAATACCCCTTAGCAATCAGAACAAACAACCTAGAATCCAAAACAACCCAAATACACCCAAGAAAGCTATTTTGAAAGCTAGAGATCTTATAATACTAGCTTCCTCTCTTTCTCAATCACACGAAGAACAATCCAAGCTCTTAGATCTTCTAAAGATCTTTAGAGAATATATTAAAAAGAGAAAGCTTACTACAACTTCGAATATCATCACCTCTCAAATCACCCATTTGGAAATCGCTACACACAAAATCGAATCACAAGTGAAAGCATTAACTAAACCTCTTTCGCCCACTACTATTACTACCACTACATTGAAACCAATATATACTAATATTTCAAAAAAAGAAGAATGGAATTTAATCTTTAAAGGGAAAACATTATATCTATTAATATAAAAAAGAAATCTAACCTCATCCAAAAACGAATTATCTTAATCAAACCAGATTTTCCAAACCCTATCTCCTTTTCCCCTTTAATTATCCGAAACAAAATAAATGAAGCCTTTCAAAAGATCGGAATCAAAGGGCCAATCATCACAGTAGCAACTATATCCTTTAATAATAATATCATTATTATAACAAATAATCCCTTTATATTACAATTCTTATTGGAGAAGAAAGCGATTTGGAGTAATATTATCAAATTCAAAAGAATCTAAAAGGATCAAGAATGACACAAAATCATTATTCACAAAATCCTAATTAAAGAATTCTCAGGTATAAAAGGAATAGATCTTATATTCAACAAAATCAAAACCTTCAATCCAGACTTCAAGTCTATAGGAATCCCCTTTTAGCTTATACCCGCCTTTAGAAGAGCTTATTAACAAGAGAATACTATCGTTATTGCTTTTACTATAAAATCAGAAGCAGAATTAGCTATTTGAAAGCGATTATATATTGCTGAAACAGGAACTCATCATTTACAACCTAGGCGAGCGATTCACACATATTCTCCTTATTTATTTCCCCTGCCCCGGCAGGCTTAATCCTATTAAACCTTGTACTCATAGGAGGCTCCCATTATGCCGATGGCGATGCGCGCCCCTGGCGCGCTGAGCGGTTCCTCAACCCAGGGGGCGCTTCCCCTTTAAGCAGTCATTAATACCTTAGGGGCTGGTATACAGCCCTTACTAATTATAAGATCGCTTATAGGCTTTGCCTTTGGTGTAATCAAAAAACGATTCGAAAGGATTGATAAGATAGAGGGGGAGAGACAGAAGGTAATCGAGACATTTGCAGTGCTAATAGATAAGTTTGCATAAAGATTCCAAGGTTAACAATACAAACTCACCACGAAGTTTAAGAGTATGATTATCTCTGCTTTGCTAGGAGTAATGGAGACTACCCTTAATCAAAAAAAAAGCCCGCAATGGAGCAATTACAATCAGAAAGCAATATGCAGAAAACCTATATTGATGTATTGAAAATTCAGATGAGGCTTGAGGCAGCAAGCCCCATTACAGGCTTCACTAATACAATACGCTCTGCTTCTAGTGGAAGCACGAATACTAAATGCTCGGAAGCATGCAGACTCAAAAGGGAGAATGATTGGATCGAGAAAACAATCCTTATAATAGTTAACAGGAAAGCTCTGCTCTTAGAGACTAGCTCCTTCCTGCTAAAACTCAAAATAAAAGAGGCAGTTGCTAGAATTACATTAGCAGAGATCCCCTTTCTTCAAAGGAACAATACAGACTGAACATTAAGATACAGCTCTGATACTAGTCGGGAGGAAATCATAAAAATAGAAAATATCGAGCGAATACTTAAAACCTTTTATATAATAAATATATATAGATTAGAAAAATAGTTCATATATACAGTTCTATAAATACTATACAATTTTTATTATATCGAAAATACTCCTGCTTCTATACTTATTGAGCTTATCAAAAAGGAAATCACAGCTCAAATCAGCAAACAGCCAATCAACTATAGATTGATATGTAGCAGGATCAATCCAATCACTAAAAAAGCCATCTGAATTATTGACTTCAATATTATAATACTGTGGTTCCGATTATTCAATAATAGCTCCTACTCGGTTCTTCTAAATAAACCCCGGGAAATTCAATTTTACAATATTAGCTGCTTAGAATACTATAACCCCTTCATTTATAATAGAGCCCTAAGATACTTGATATACAATAAACTAAATACTAAGCATAAAGGCACACTTATATATCAGCAATATACTAAAGCAGCTCAATACACTAATTATTATGAGCCCTTTCGCACTAGTTATTCCAATTGCCTAGCTACTCCTAGGATCTACGCTAAACGATGGATTGTTCTGATTGCAAAGGAACTGGCTGCAGTTAGAGCTATTAGTAGAAAAGACTATGAAACACTACACAGAGCAGATACAGACGAAGCGGATTACACCCCTAAACCACTTCTGTTTTCTAGAGTAACAATTACAGAAACCCCGGTCATTCTAGGGGCGAGGATTACAGTGTATGAGAATGAACATCTTAGCAAATATTTATACAAGTTTAGTATAAGTCTGATCGCATCAATCGTGCTATACACACGCCCAGCTCATAACCAAAGCTAGCGGAATCTCAATATAAAAGTCTTAGCAGAAAAAGCCTTCACTCTAATAGATCTGAAAATAAACAATATAGAAATCTTTATAATAATAAATACTATATCTAAATCCTCTCTATAAGTAGCATAATCGATAAGCACACTTAGAGGAATAAAGGTCTCACTATCACCTGGGCGAATATAGGCCAGGGACACGCGAATCATATCACACTATTACAGCTAGCAGCTGAAGCTCAGCTGAATGTGATCTGTTTACAGAAGCCAAGACTATACTGGAATTCAATCACACAAAATCACAATGTATATAATCGATATCAGCCAATCAATAATTAGAATCTTTAGAAAGACTTGAAGAAAAACGAATAAGGCCCTTGGGTTATAATATATATACGAAAAGGTGTATATTTAAAAGTAAAGTAAATAGATCGACTCGAAAACAGAGACCTACTCTGGATACGAGTTAATGGATACTCGATTCTGAATATCTACAAAGCTCTGTATACTTTGGATATTATTAATTATATTATATATTTGATCTCAAATAAGCATACGATTATAGAAAGGGATTTTAATGCAAAGCACGAGTTGTAGGAATCAGGAATGATCACAGCCAATCAAAGGACACAGCTTGCAATATAGGCAAACAAGCAGAGCATAGAGTTTATAAATACTCCAGACATACCCACCTATACAAAAAGGCATATACTAAACCTAACCTTCTCCAATATACCATTCGCTTACACAGAGATGCTAGAAGAACTCCACTATAAATCTAATCATACTACTCAGATTACCAACCTAGCGAACTGCAGAATAACAGAATGGAACCAATACCACTACCAAATAAAGGAGGCGGATCTATCGAGATTAGATAGACTGATAACCAATCAGCTAGCTCACTTCAATAATGTAGATATCCAGATCACAATCGAGATCGAGACCTATATTAATAAGTTTGCGAAAGTACTAGACAAGTCGATCCGAGTAATTAGCAAGATTGATCGAAAGGTGGGAAAAGCTTTGTTATAATGAACGAATAAGTGTAGAGAAGCTTATTGAATATATATAAAAACACAAAAAGGAATGGACTTGGAAAGAAAGATTCATACTATATATTTTTTACAAAAAGTAGTACGACAAGCTAAGAAATTCTATTAGATTATGTATTTAGATAGGATTAAGGACGATAAAGAATTTTATCAAATCATGGAATGGTATAAGTTGATTTTCAAAAGTAATACAAAATCCCTCTCCCTAATAATCGGTGAGTGAGAGATCTGCGATATAAGAGAGAAAGTGGATATTCTATTTATAGCGGTTCTGAATCAATTCAAGGCGGATAATGATTTTTCAAATGATTTATTACATAATCAAATACATAAGGGAATCCTTCTCTGGAAAAGAATAATCTTAACTGAAGAGATAGAAAAGTATGTTATAGAAGCTTTGTATACTGCATCAGGAATGGATCAAGCTACTATGCGCCTCCTTAAAGCATACTAGCTGAATGTCAAATCATTGATTTAGAAGATATTTGTATTATACCTAGTTTTAAACTATTATCTAAAAGGATAGAAGCTAATGAAAATAATAATAATTCTTAAGATAAATAAGAAAAACAAAATGTTATCGCAATCATAATAATCAATAACCCTAATCTTCTATATCGGAAAGGGTCTTGAATAATATATAGCCAGTCAAATATCTTGGATAGCTCTAAAATATAAAGTAATCAGTCTATAATACTGCAGAGTGTTTCCTAGAAAATCAGGGATAGATTTAGTAGCTGTGTCACGGGGTGACACTAAGCCCTTTCTGTCCTGTCCTGTCCTGCTATATATGTGAGAGTAAGGTAGAACTTCCAGTTCTACCTCCTAGTCTTTTGGCGTTTAGCTCAGCGGTAAAGCTTCTGAATACTCCCAGAAGTGATCCCGTGACAAGCTGCCTTTATTCATAATACAGAGCTTGTATTAGCAACTAATAATATAATTTCGATTATTATTATAAATATATAAAAAGCTTTTGATATTCTTTTGAAATATTGACTCTTAAGTCGAATGATTAAATAAGGGTGGTCAATTTTGTTGTTCAAGTTGATAAATTTATTCCTTATAAATAGAAAAGTCAGAGTGAGATTTAAAGGTATTATAATTGAGGAATATCTAGTGGTATACAGTATTTTTTAGGAATTCCTATTATCATTTATATTCTATATGCTCTATCTTGCTAAACTCCTTAATTGAAATATGAAATTCCGTTTCGGCTATACAAATAATATTACAATCTATTACTCTTCTAAGTATCTCTTTACAAATACTAGAATCCTGTAACGACGAGTATAATAGATTATTAGATGGGGCAAGGAGAACAGAATTCTATTTATTTCTGAGAAGTTCGAATTATTTTATATTATTAAATAATATAATATTATTAATCCACTATTGGTAGTGAATCCAGATCTAATAATTATTTCAATACTGATTGTAATGAGTGGAAGTGTTTAGTCTACTCTAAGGTGGCTGGGTGTCTTCTTTGATCGCTAGCTCTCGTTCTTATAATATGTCAAAACATGTATAGTGAAAACTATGAAAATAGTTTTGTATATTAGATCGATTATTTATATTATATATGGGCCGCCAGCTTTCTCTCTAAGAAAAGTAATGATTATCTATATTCTCCTAATAGCACTATTCGATACAAAAATATAGTATACTGGTAAACATAAGCCTGGTTTAGACCAAAGTAATTCAAGTATAAATACAGGTATAAAAGATTATTTCTGTTGTATTAATAGAATAATCAATATTACTGTAAGAAAAGTGATCTCAGTATATAAGACAATACCGATTACAGCTTTTATCAAAGAAGCGGGCCTGCTATTGGGGATAGTTGTATTAGAATATGCCAAATTGCAATTCGCATTTTGGTTAAAAACGATTGATAATCAATATTTGTTAGTAAATTGTTTGAAGTTAGTAATATAAAAATGTGGATGAGGAGTAGGTATAGTAAGAGGGCTTTTTACAAGAATCCAGTGGCTCAGCTATCTCATCCTAGAAACACAACACTCGAAGCTATTCCACTTGCACTTCTTGATTAACTGCAGAACGGATTCAACGGAAGGATTAATCAAAGAAAAAATAGCTCAAACCTTTAAAGAGTAGTAATGATAATTTTTATCCGAAGATTATACAATTTTTTTTGATAGATTAGAATAAACTATTGATTATAAATATTGTATTGGCTATGGATATATAATATATCGTAATGGCACTCAAATAGTCTTTGGATTTAAATAGATTCAAAGCGACTTATATATATTCGATGCAAAAGCGATAGGAGTATGGCACAGATTGGAGTATCTAATCATTATGCTTGAAGATCCCTTGAATAGCCGAATCTGGATGTGTATTGATAGTATATCGGTTATCTGGGGTATATGTGGAAATGTATTGTTTATAATGTAATAGGCCTTTTATAAGTATTATAAAATAATAAAATAATTCGATATCAGGATAAAATGATTATCTGGATATATAGAAATCGAAGGTAATAAGGAAGTAAATCGCTTAGTAAATATAGATGCAATTGGGCTTATGGACTAGGTAATCAATAAGCTATCAATAATTAGTAAGATTCGAACAATCGTTTGTCAAAAGTGCCTACATGTAGAATCTACTTGATAAGAAGAGATGAACTTCTCTCTCTCTGCTAGCTACAAGGAGTAGTCTTCTAGATATAGTATAAAAAAGCCAAAGGAACTAATTCTACCAAAAACAATTTTATATCAACTAATAGCTATAAAAATAGATTATAACAATTATACCACTTACCATCAGCGATTTGATTATCAAAACAATAAGCTAGATTGCTTATGCAACAATATTAAGGAATTATATCACTTCTTTAAATATATTATAAATTTATTTATTTATTTATAGTGATTAACGTCTAATATCTGACCTCCCAAGGGGTATTCTAGACGTACTAAGGAGCGGGCCTACGGGCCGCTAGCGTTCCAGCCGCTCATAGTAGTGTAATGTTAGCTAATCAGGGGCTTGTTGCCTCTGGTATTCCCCCGCTCAGTACCGCTCATGGCGATCCTGCGGCTGTTCTGTCTAAGGGTTTGTGGTCCTGTTTCAGAGGGCCTTGTTTCGTATGCCATCCGGGTGTCGGCGGATGATCAGGTCGATCGCTGTCGATCGGGAGAGCGCTCGGAGCGCTTATGGCTGTTCGGTGCGGGTCTTAGGTTGATTGGGGTGGAGAGCTCATCCTCGGGGTATTGGAGCAGGTTAAAATTCGCGTAGTTTCGCGTAGTTTGAGTATATCCTAGTATAGAATCTGGATCTAGCGAGAAGGTCAGTAAAGCTATATTGTGTTCGCAGGATGTGGTTGACATATGCTATCGCATCCCATTCGGATCGAAGTCGATTTGGTGCAAGCGGCCAGTCACCGCGCGTCTGATTATTGATTGAACATTGAAAGAAATACAGTGGGCTTTTCTCAATCCTGTATATACAGGTGTTTGTGCTATTTTTGTGATTGAATTTGATGTGATAGGCTGCAAAGTCATTATATCCGGTCCGCATCGCTATGAGTCTGTGTAGTACCCCGCGAGGGAGCTTGAGGCTTTCCGGCTTCAAGGTATCATATATCAGTTTCCATGCATTGTATGTTTCAGAGATCAGGCCCCTTTTTTCCTTCCACCATTTACTCTCGAAACGCTGACATTTGGTATGTAGGATAGAGCGAGAGCTGCTGACTGTGGGGAAGCAGGATGGGCCAGAATCAAGCGGCCCAGCTGTGCCCTGATCAGCGAGGCGATCGGCTGCCTTGTTGCTCTTAATCTCAGTATGCTCAGGGGATTACTTGATTACAATATTGTAGTGTTGCATCGCTTGATGGCACTTGTGGTATACCTATTGAGAGGAGGCAGCAGCGCTTCCTCGCATTCCCCAGATTACTGAGGTGCTATCAATGCATAACCATATTCGTCCCTGGTAGGGGCGATCAATAATGCTCAGGAGGCGTTCTAGTCCCCGCCACGCACCGATCGCCTCAGCGTCAAAAACATGCGACTGTTCGCGTACACGGCCGTAGCCGCTATCGATCTGTTGCTTGCCGCAATAGATTGCAAAGCCGTACCCCACGCGGTGACCGTGTTCGTCGTATTGTTCAGACCCGTCTGAAAACACAGAGTAGTCTTCTTGAAGGATTAAGTCCCACCATTCCTTGAATGCTTTCGCGGTATCCTCTTTGTCCATATCATTCGTTGGATCGATGCAGCACTCGGGAGAGAAGTGAGGCCGTAAAAGTCTGGGGCGCTCGGTGGCAGGGATCGCCCGTCCCATTCTTTGCAGTTTTGTATTGGAACCTTTCAGAGTACCTGTGCCTCGTCCTCTCTTCCTGATACACAGCTTCAATCGGTTTACAAGTAGGTATTGTGCATCCACTATCTGAAGCCGAAACGCGAACCTCAGTCTGGCTTGCTCTAGTGCAACAATTCCAGCTGGGAGACCAGCTTCTACGAGGAGTGCGGTCGTCGGGGTCGTCTTGTAGACGGGTATATATTATAAACAATCTAAAGCATTCAGACTAGCCCCTTACCCCTATAGAAATATAATTTAATAAACAAATAATCATATATATCAAAAAACTCTTATATACATCTAACAAGCTTATTTAATTGATTATTAATTCAAAGTTCTATATTTAAATCTATCCTAATTATTAAAAAACCCTTAAAAAGCAATAATCTTTTTAATAAAGCTTATTACCCATTCCTTATAAACTCACCATTTAATTAATCATTCGAATACATTACACCTCTAAAAACCACAAATCTAATATATAATACAAAAGCTCTGCTATTCAGTCAAACAAATAGCAACCCACTCTCGCTTCTTCTCCTCTACTATAGAAATCGAAGCCCACAACGAGCCTATTCACCCGAAAACCAAGCTCTACCTCAATAACAATTCGGATCAGATATTCCCTTCTGGAAACAAAAGCGAATCATACTTGTAGAGAAGCGAATAGCCCCTAGCATTGAAATTAAATTGCTAAATTCAGTCACGATGATTACGCCGCTCAAATAGTTCCTTATCTTAGCACATCTAAATACCCTTAGGGAGGTCCAAAACAGACATTAATTAATATAAATAAATAAATAAATAAATAAATATATTGCTGAAAGTAGTATAAGAGTAGAACAATTCTACGAATCAAAACCAACTATATAATATCAGAAATATCAAGGATTTAGGCATCAGGATACCCATTATAAAAGGAACCCTTCCTATAGATTATGTGGAGGCAAGCATATTATATCAGTACACTTGTGTATAATATATAATATTAGAGGAAAGTTCTATCAACACTTAGAAGTAAAATGCTCGAATTGCTAAAGGAATCATATAGCAAATTCGAAAACATGCGAAACCTATCAGGCTATTCAACAAAAATCGAATACTACTCATTAATGAATCACACTAATATTCGAATCCTTCAAATAAATCTCAATCGGAGTTTACAAGCTATAGAGAACGTTCTACAGCTTGTAATAAAACTTAATATCGACCTCATTATGATTCAAAAACCTTGGATTATTAAAAACGGAATCGATTACTCAAATTCAAGATTTATTATACACTCCAATTTCATACAAATATTACTAAGACTCAATCCTAATTACCGGCCATGTATACTACTATATATATCAAAAACTCTTTAAGCTATAATCAATCTAGCTTCCGATTCTCCAATAAATTCTGATATACAGATTTTCAATTATTAAAATGAAAACAAAACCTTTCAAATCATCAATATATACAACGAAGCTGATTAAGCTAAAAAGAAAGGTTTCACAATCAAAAGGTGCTTATATAATATATCTATTACACAAAAAATCATCCTTTTAGGCGATTTTAATATTTATTATTTATAATGGGATTCTTTTTCAAAGAAAAGCGGAAACACTAATCAATTAACTGAATGGTTTGAAAATCAGAATCTTATTCTTTTAAACAAACCTGGAATCAGTATTTTCTATTGAATTAATCTCCTTAATTCAAATATTCTTGATCTAACATTAGCATCAAAGGGAATCTCTTCTCAAATTCACAATTGGCAAACGCTTTCAGATACAGAATCTGATCATACAGAAATACTATTCAAATTAAAAGGAAAAGAAGATTTAAATACTTCTAATACTAGATTGATAACTAGATACAATATTAAACTAGCGAATTGGGAAAAGTTCGAATCAATATTCAAATCGGAATTCTTATATTCCCCTATTCTGTTTAATTTAGAATTAATCATTCTAATTAAAAAGGATTCCTTAAACCTTTTGAAAAATAAAGATAATTATTATCTAATTCTAGATCAAGCAGTAAGCGAACTTATTAGAATTATTCAAAAAGCAATAGAAAAATATATACCTAAAATTGTTTCAATCAAAAAGGCTAAATCATAGTAGACACCTGAATTGAAAGATTTCCGAAAAGAGCTAAAAGAAATAAAATAAAGAATTAAATCAGATCTAAAAAATCATAGCTTTAAGAAAGGATATCGAATCGCTAGAAATAAGTACTTTCAAGTTATTAAAACAGTAAAAAAGGATTATTGAAATAAGTTTCTAGAAAAGAAGGATATAAAAACAATTTTCAAAGTAATAATCTATATTAAAAACTTTCAAGATTAAAGGATACCAGATATTACAACAAAAAGCTTTTTTAAAAGAAAATGCTCTGTTTTCAGATCAATTTTGTTCCTACTCCTTTCTATTATCTCAAAACCATAATAGGAAGGGTATAAACAATCCAAGAAATGGGAATAGCCTAATCTCACTCAAATCGAATTAAGTAATACCTGTTCAACCAAAATCCAAGGAAAAACCTCTGGCCCAAATGGAATCACTTAAGAGATCATTATAAAGACTTACAAAGCAATCCCACAAACCTTTTTTACTTTTTTTAATAAACTTATTAATCTAGAATATCACCCGAAATATTGGAAACAAGCTACAGGAACTATTCTAAAGAAAGCTTCCAAATTAGATTATTCCCTTTCAAAAGCATATAGAGTAATTATATTCTTAAATTACCTGGGTAAAATAAGCAAAAGGATTCTAGCTCAACGATTAGAATATTTAGCGGAAACAATCTATTTCCTTTATAAGAGTCAAATAGGAGGATACCAAAGAAATCAGCAATCGATACTGCACTTTTACTGATTACAGAAATCGAAAGAAATAAGTAAGCCAATAAAAAGACCTTAATATTATTTATGGATATAAAGAGAGTATTCGATCACGTTTCGAGAAATCGATTATTAGATATTTATAAGAAACTAAAACTGTCTACAAATCTGATAGTCTGGATAGCCTCATTTCTTCAATAAAAACAATTAAAATTATCTTTTAATAATCAAATCGAATCTTTCAAGCCAATTTCGATCGGAATATTACAAGGCAGTCCGATTTCTCCAATTCTCTTCCTTATATATATCAGGGAGCTCTTTTTATCTAATTCGATTAAGTTTCTTTTCTATATAGATAATATTGCTTTAATCATATATTCATTTATATGGAAAAAGAATATCAAAACCCTAGAAAGAGTTACAAAACAAATCTATAAACTCAGTTCTAGAAATACAATCCAATTCGATTTGGTAAAAACAGAACTAATACACTTTTTATCATTCAAATTGACGAAAAAATATTTAATTATGCTATTCAATTCGGAAATAATTGTATCCCAATCTCTTATTAAATGGCTGGGAATATGGTTCGATTTGAATCTCAAATTCGATTAATATATTAATATTCGAATCACATAAGCGAAAGGTACTTTTCATCAAATAACTCGATTAGTTAATATCGAAAAGGGTCTTAATCCTAAAGCCTTTAGACAATTATATATAGTATGTGTAACCAGTATAGCTGATTACAAATCAGTGATTTGGTGGAGAGGTTAAATTCATTTCAAGAATATAATATAATCGCTTCAAAACCTAGTTTTTCGAAAGATATTAGGAGTCTTCAAAACAGTCCCAATCCTTTCAATGAAAGTAGAAGCAGGCTTAAAGCTTTCAAAAATTCGATTAGATTTAAATGTTAGGTAATACGCGTTTCGTCTAGCTAAACTCTTGTTAAATCATTCAATTAATATCGAAAAAGAAATATCAGTTCAATATCAAACCGATTTAGAAGTAATCCTTACTTCTCAAAGAAAACGATATAAATCAATCCAAATTGATAGAATTAGAGAATCAATAAATCAGGATCTCAATTCTATTTCACTTGAAAAGATTATTCACTTCAACTTCCCCCTATGAAAAAAGGAAATTCCCTTTAGAGTTAATATTAGCAATTCATCAAAAGAAAATACTATTATTCTTTATAATATCGTTTTCAATCATAAAGATAAGGATACTATCTATATTTATACTAATGTTTCTTCTATTAAAAAAGGAATAGATATAGGTATAGGTATAATCGCAATATAATCAAATAATCGAATTTCATATCAATAACAATTGAATATTGATAGCAATCAACTAGTGTATAATGAAGAGTTTTACAGAGTTACTAGAGCTATTAAATATACTAGTATAATTACCTGTATTGACAACAAATTCAAGATATATTTGGATAACCAAACTGGTCTATATCGCTTAAAAATACTATTAGACCATTCTGGACAGGTCTATCAGATTTGAGCAATCAAAGCAGTGGAAATTATCAAAGCAAAAGGAGCTGAAATATCTCTAAATTGGATTCCAGGACATACTTTAGTAAAAGGAAATGAGCTAGTAGATAAATTAGTAAAGGAAGTAATCACAATATGTTCTATCTTAAATGAAACAAGTTTTGGACTTTTAAATATGATAATCAAAGAGTACGATTCAGATTAATAGCTTTCTATTCTCAATCAATACAAACTTAGATTAAATCAATCCCCTTTAACCTATTTAAAGCTATTTTCATAGAAGATAAGATCGAAAATCAAGTTACCAAGCGAAACCAAGCAAAACACTGCTAGCGTATATTTTCAACTCAAATTAGGTTATGGATATATCAAATCTTATTTATATCGATTTAAACTTTCTAATAACAAATATATATATAGTAATATTGAGGCTCTACAATACCTCCTTATTAGTTATTCTATATATAAAATAGAGAGAAAAGAAATATTCAAGAATATACCACTATTTAAGATTACTATATAATTCCTATTCTATATAAAAGTAGATATTGAATTAGCTATTAAATTCATCAATATCATCAAAATCGCTATAAGAGTATGGTATTTGGCCAGGGCTCTCATATAAGACGAGATAGAGGAAGGAATAGTAGTAGAAGAGGAGAGAGGAGAAGAGAATGAAGAAGAAGTAATTAGGGAAATAAAAAAGGGCTTTGATTTCCTTACAATTTCTTGATTTTCACAATTTTCTTATTATATGTAATGCGTATAATGAGCAGGCACTGTTCCCCAGCATTTGTTTTCACTTCCCTAAATCGTATATATCCATTTTTGTAGAATAAAAAGTTATCCGCTAGAGCCTCTAGAGGCCTAGCCGTCCTATATAGTCTTAGACTGAAGGTGGACGTAAATGAAATCAATCAATCAATCAATCAGTATGACTCTATGTAGGTATGGATGCGGATCTGGGTCAAATGGGGAAATATAGATAATGAGAAAGCAATGGGATGATAGTATCAATGAAACATGTGAACTGGAAATTTGACGACAAAAATCTTATTGACAGCAAGAAACAGGATAAAGCAGTGGTTATATGAGTATATAGACGTCCCTGGAGATAGCTTCATCTCTCCAGATGGCCTTCCAGGACACACGAGTTACATTTGGGACGCCCCGAGCGGTATTAACAGTCTTAGTCTCTGAATATTAAGTTAAATATCTCCGTCAAGCTTGGAAGATGATATTAAGGGCCCTTTTAAAGGAGGAATATATTTCATAGCCCACTCATTCATTTTCACCAACACAAGTATCGAATAAGGCATGTTTGTCTCTCAGAATCTCCTACCCGTAGGTTCGATTCCAATCCTCATGCTTCTAAAATTTTATAAAGCGGATATTTAAGCCGATCAATTCATACTATTGGCGAGTAATCGCTGTATGCGTCAGTCGACCTGGATATTGCAAGTGCGGCCTGTATCCTCGCAGAGGAAATAGAGAGACTATTTGTAGTTGAGAAAAATGGTATCATTTGAGCTTATTCATTGAATTGTGAAAACGAAATTTACAGTTTCTTACCAGCAGCAGCAGAGAATGATGTATTTAATGAAAATAACAGTCACAAAGTATGGTGTCACTTTCGACAACGAAAACAGTTTCAGGACTCGATGGTTTTTCCAGGAAGCTCTTAGATATGGCTAGCAACTCAAAAGATAAAGATTCTAAGATATACCATGACGGGCTTCATGCCGCAATATCTCCTGTGCGGGCATGGGAATGAATCGTAATAAGAGTGACGGAGAAAGTTTCTTCCATTCAATCAGAGCTTTTTATAGTGATTAAAGAGAGACATAATATCCTTTTCGGCATGGTTCTTTTTTGGCGTAACTTCGAGTAATTATTGGAAATGGAATTGGTGAATAGACAAGGAGATTGTGGAGTTGGGCCTGACTGGGCCGGATCAAATGGCATATAAAGAGATTCATTTCCTACTTTTTGCTAGTCAAGAGTCGAGAGAAAAATGCAAGGCAAAAGCGAAAGGAGCGAAGAAGAAGAAGATGTGTATCTTTGGACAACGTATGCTTAATGTTTCATTAGATTATGGAGTTCTTGTCCTTCAGCTTAAGGAACAGATCATACGACTAGTTGGGGCAGTGAATATTGCTGATCTTTCATGAACATGAACAAAGCGGCAATAAAACTATGATTTGGTGAGAATGTGAATGAATAATTATCGCTGAGATGCATTGGCAGTAATATCGATAGTGACAATTGATAGCGACCCTTACGCAGAAAGGTTTAATCGAGTCTTTAAACACCGGAACAGATGTCCTATTTATGCATGAAGTTACGAGTTGAAGTATTCACAATCAGCAGGCACACAAGTGAAAGAACCATATCCCATATATTATCTGGAACCATAAATCAAGCGAAAACTTCAAGAAGTGGTACATTAACGCCGTTTAGTAGTTCTCTAAGTAATCATGAATCATCTAAAACCAAGCAAATTTACGCGCCAGGGAGCCTGTCACTTGATATGCCGAGTAAAGGGTCCACAGACGCAAGAAGCTTCCGGTAAGAATGTGCGCATGATGGAAAAGAATAACATGGCAGATTGAAATGCAGGTAGATGAATACATATTATTGACAACGAACGAAAAGAACGAAAAGAATTGGAGGTAGCACAATTATAAAAATCAGTGAAATCGACAATGCTAATATGAGTAATATAGTAAGACATCACAAAGTCGGTTTCCATTATATCAAGAACATCAGACCCTTGGTGAATATCATTAAAATGAGTATCTTAAATTGGTATTGAAGTTGCACCTTCGTAAATCCACTTCATGAAAGTCTCGTTCTGGCGTTCAATGTCTTGACTCAGAGTGCTTCTCTTATAGTTCTCTTTTTCAGATCGACTGAAGAAATCACACATTTTGCGCAGATATCATTGGTTGTATATTAGGCTTGAGAATCTGAAATTGACATTAACTCACCCTTGCTTACTTTGGAAATCTGACTGACCATTAGTTGCAACGATCACCAGGGCGCGCCAGAATTGACTTTGGTGCCCATTTAAAGATATAAAATAACCTAAATGGTCTTTCCTTTCTTCGCAGGCAAAAACCAAGAGCGATATGCACAGAAGTAAGGCGCTCCGCTCCGCGTTTAGTGCCCAAACGATTCTATCATGATTTTGGCGTGGTGGGGAGTAGAAATGATGTTGCGACGCATCCTAACAACTCGGCTTCGGGCTCATAGATGAGGTTGAGAAGAATAATAGTGTTATGGCGACAAAAGCGAGAACTACTGACAACAAGAATGAATACAAATTCCCTTAAGAGTTCAGGGCCCTTCTCATTCCACTAGATAAGTAACCTACAACATCTGAGATTATAGCTCAAGAGAGGATGAATAGGTATTCCCTCATCGTTAAATTTTTTATGGTGTATTAAACTTACGATTGCAAATAGTTACTCATGGTAAATTTTATACTAGGAATTTACTTCACTATCCCAACTCATTGTGAGGTATCTGCGGAGCTAACTAACTCAGGAGTTAGATGATATTGAGCATCTCTTGTTTAAAGTGGATCCGCAGTCTCGTCATTCCGAGCCATTCATGACGGGAGGGTATATAAATCCTGGAGAATGAAGAGATTCGAAGACTACTAGGAATCGATAAACATCCAAATACTCAATTAAAGAAAAAAAGGGTCGGGGTGCAAGCTCGATAATGTGGAGCACAACAGCGAGGCTCATTTCGAACTCTGAAGCATGAATACTACGTATCTTTAAATATGCCAGTGTTGAAAGCGATGATATTATTCATAGATGATATATTCGCTAATACCTCGACGACGTTGTCAAATCAGTATAATTAAACGGCGTAATAACACATGATATTAAAGTCAGTGACAGCAAACTCAGAGGTCCCAGCAGTGAATATAATGAAAGGAGCCAGAAGTAATGTTGAAATCATATTTCGGTATGGTCTGCAGACCTCCAGGACTCGAGGGCAAGTCAATGGAATCTATCGTGCAACCGCCTATCATTTCTTCTTGTTACTTTCCAACCGATTTGCCAACGAAACGGTTTGAGAAAGCCACCTTTATAGCCTTATCAACAAACGTTGAGAAGCTCGCAAGGAGTCAATCTTTCAAGTGGAGCTTCATTACCACTCTTTTGCCAAAAGAGTTTTACACGCATGGCTCTACTGGCAAAGGTTCTTGTGGTTATAAAAAGTCACGATTATTAACCAAGGAGTTCCCTTAAAAAAGACAGTAATATCTGGGTACTTGCTTCTACAGGGACAAAAGATCTTTGTGGTGAGCACGCGAGGTAGAATGCTATGCTGGGGGAAGAAAAAAACAATTGTGATGATTTCTTAGTTATTCTTCAACACATGATGTTTGAAGTATATAAATCGATCATTTAATAGGCACATGAAAGGTTTCGACAATCACACTATTGGAATGACAACAATGAAAAAGGGATGACACTAGAGAACTACCTAACAAGTAACCATAAACCTGAAAGGCAGGTATACGATTTTTGCCGGTACCTATTTGGAGCCAAGACACTCCAGTCAGGTCCAACATGTCGAATGTATCTTTGTGACAGCTCCTTTGCACATGACAAGGGTCTCAACCACTTGCCATTACAGCTTGGCCTTACGGAGGTGGTGGAAAGATTACTTCTATAGATTTTGCAGGAAAGTCCTTTTGAACTTCTCAGTGAAGCAGCATGATGCAAAATTAGCAATGTAGAGATAGAATGAGTGAATATGCCACGGACATATGGCAGGGTCTTTAGGTTTCTCATATAAAACCTTGTTGAAATTTATCGTGTCATAGATTTAAAGGCTTCCATTCTGCCGTCTTTCAAAGTTCAGGCGCCGCACTCTGTAGGGCTGTGGTAATAGTCATTAGGTTCTTGTTTGTAATTTGCAGATCTTTGATATATATTTGGATGGCTACGCAATACATATAGGGGTTTCGACACCTGCGAAAACGGTGATCGAAACTATACAGCAATGGCGAGAGAACGAATCTCGACAGTTCAGTAATCTCCGGTTTCCGGATTATTAGCCTTCCCATTTGTGGCCTTATTTATGTTTTTCCCGGGGTTCGGCATAGTCACTTGAAGAGCGGAGACGTATTCAGAATTCTCCCCCTTAACCTCCATCCACAGTGGTTTTAACTTCCTTTTGATGGCAATACAATTATTTAACTAGTAGGGAATTATATAGGGATGAGATATGGATGCGATAGGATTTTACAAAGCTAGTTCTGTGCAAAGTAAAGACTTTCTAAGTATTGTACATTTCATTTTATCTGGAATATATAAAGCAAGACTTAGGTAGGGCCATGTACAATTCCCTAAGAACTTGTTGTGGTGCAGGAGGTCTTGATATTGGCCAACTTGCACTCCAAGCTCCCGCCAGAATAGCAACTCGTGGTAAATCTCGTTTTGGGGTAAAGTACAAGATATTGTTTGTTTGTTGAATGCAAAACTGGCAATAAACTTCGTTCTTGAAGGGTTGACATCGACTGGGCTGGATAACAATTGACAGTCTTGATAGAGTATAGCGTAAGGTCAAAAAATACTCAGGATCGAGTATGGCAACGAGGGAGGGGTCAAGATATGATATCGAGTGGTACAATACTTAAGCAGGCTCGAAGGAGATACCTGGTAGCTGAGTTTGAGAAGTTGCTTGAACATCAGAATACTATGTGAAGAATGGTAAAGTCTTACTAAATGAGCACCATATAGACTATATGGAAGAGGCCAAATCCACAAGTTCAGAGGTAGCCCTCAAGCTCGTAAAATATAACCACACAACGAGATACCCGATGAGTTTTGCCGGATAATTCTTGGCGTCCCTTGCATCAACTTCCGTCTTCGTTAGGTGTAGGAGCAAGACTCCGTGATCAAAGACTTCACATCTGCTACATTTGCTTTCTCATACTCATGGAAGAATTCATAAACATACAGAGCCTCAACTATGAGACATCTGACGCCATATTGCGCGACTCAGACACAACGCATTGAATTTCCGTTTTATCCGACGATAATATTCAACGCACTGGCATTATTATGATTGACGTCGCTACGTCATTGGGATAGCCCTCAAAGGATATGGAGAAATAGGGTTTTCTTCCAACATAGGCAAATATGAAGATATACTTATCCTCAGAACATCGCCGTCCTCACCGTGGCTGAAGGATGAGATGGACTTGATAGATATCATTTCCTTGTAGAACACACGTGTAAGAAGGATTGGGATTCGGTTTAAACAATCCGGTTTTCCGAACCCAAAAATAAGGCATCCACCATCCACACGGTTAATCTTTAAGGCGACCCAAACTAAATTATTAGTCCGAAAGGTTCCGATCCTCTAGCGTCAAAAGTTTTAATTGTCGTTTTTCTTTCTAATCAATAATATTGTATTTTATTCAATTGACCACCTTATCTCTCTCCACCAACGAGATATATCTTGTTCTGTCTTTTCCTTCTCTCAGTAGAAGAAGTATCTAATAACAACCTCACCTCTCCTCTCAATCCTTTTTTTCTAGATATTCATCATGGTTGGCTCTACTGGTTCAACAAAGGTGGATGCAGTCGTCCAACAGGTCGCTGCTAACACCCCAGAGAAGCTCAGTGGTTTCGCACTTTACTCCAGATTTGCTTTGGCAGGAGCTGTCTGCTGTTCAGTCACCCACGGTGGTCTTACTCCCGTCGATGTGTATGTATTAGATTTCTTGTTGGATTTTGCGCAATCTGAGGATTCGATTCGATGGATGGAGAGATAGAAGTGGGATTGGAAGTGGGAGATAACCAAGATATCAAATTACTAACATAAATTTTCTCTACAGCGTCAAGACCAGAATCCAACTCGACCCCGTCACATACAACAGAGGATTGATCGGAGGTTTCAGACAAGTTATTGCAAAGGAGGGAGCATCTGCTCTTTTGACCGGTGCTGGACCAACCTTCGCTGGTTACTTCCTTCAAGGCGCATTCAAATTTGGAGGTTATGAACTCTTCAAGCAACAAGCCATTAACATGATCGGTTATGAAAATGCCGTCAACAACAAGACCGCTGTCTACTTGGCTTCTTCCGCTACCGCCGAATTCTTCGCTGATATCGCTCTTTGCCCTCTTGAGGCTACCCGTATTCGTTTGGTCTCTGACCCAACATATGCCAATGGTCTCGTTGGTGGCTTCTCCAAGATGTTGAAGAACGAGGGTGTTGGTGCTCTCTATGCTGGTTTCGGACCAATCTTGTTCAAGCAGTAAGTTTTAAGATTTTCTGGTGATTATATCATTATAATACTGATATCATCAAACAGAGTTCCATATACCATGGCCAAGTTCGTCGTTTTCGAAAAGGTCGTTGAGGCTATCTACGCCAAGGTCGACAAATCCAAGACCTCCGACGGAATGCAAACCACCATTAACTTGGGATCCGGTCTTATTGCTGGAATGGCTGCCGCCATTGTCTCACAACCAGCTGATACCATGTTGTCAAAGATTAACAAGACCAAGGGTCTTCCAGGAGAGGGAACCACTTCCCGATTGATCAAGATCGGTAAAGAGTTGGGTTTCAGAGGTTCATACACTGGTATTGGTGCTCGTCTTGCTATGGTCGGTGCTATTACTGCTGGTAAGTAAATTCATTTTCACATTTTCACATTTTCACATCTATTTACTAATCAATTTTTGTAGGTCAATTCGCTATCTACGGTGATATCAAGAAGGCTCTCGGTGCCACTGGTGGTGTTGATTTGGCTGTTAAATAAATGATTGTATAAAAGCAGTTGTTTAAAAAGGGTTTACGGGATCGTCGGATATCTTTTAGCGAACCCGCATGCATTTGTTTGTTCCAGCAAACCTTTTCTTCCTCGCCTTTACCGAAAAATACTCCGGTCTGTCTTGAAATAGAGAAGGAATAGATTAGATGATGGACTGGAACTTCTAGAAGAAGATGGGGAGGAAAGGAAGAGCTTTTCATGGCGTCTATCTGTATAATAGAGACTTCTCTCCAATAGAATAGATAACAATTGGATGTGGTTTATGTTGATTGGTTTTTGGACTTTGATCTCGAGTGTGATGTGGTGTGCAACGTGAAAAGAGAATTGGGACCCGAGTCAGTGATTGTGATGTTGGGGTTTATCTCTGTCTCTCACTTTCTCTTCTTTCTCCTGAATCTGGATCTAGATGTGTAGTGCGAACTTGGGAATCTTTTCCAAGGTTGCTATGGCGACTCCAGGTGAAAGGCGGAGGCGAGATTGGGAGGAGAGGGGAAGGGAAGGGAAGGGAAGGGAAGGGAAGGGAAGGGAAGGGAAGGGAAGGGAAGGGAAGGGAAGGGAAGGGAAGGGAAGGGAAGATTAATATGGTTGATTGTATATCAAAGTACAAACCTACATCTCAATTACCTACACCTCATCACTTCCCACGATTCTCAATCATGTTGTGTGTTTTCTACCATTGCATTTAACTCTCCGCTCCTTGTATGCCTTGACTCTGGATGCCTATGGCTCGACTCTGGATTGCGTATGCCTTGACCTTGGATGTGTATGGTTATGGGTAGTAGGTATGGAGTATATACTTATGTGATATGTGATATGTTGCTTTGTTTTATCCATTTGCTTTGTAAATTTGATGGTGATGATGATGGTGATGGTAATGGGTCTGTTCGTGTGTTTTGGAGATTTTGAGAGGGAGATTTGGAGTGGGAGATTTGGAGTGGGAGATTTGGAGTGGGAAGATTTGGAGTGGGAGATTTGGAGTTTGTGTTGTTTGTGTTGTTTGTGTGTTTGTTGTGATGTTTGTGATGTTGTGATGTTTGTGATGTTTGTGATGTTTGTGATGTTTGTGATGTTTGTGCTGATTGTGATGATTGTGATGATTGTGATGATTGTGATGATTGTGAATTATGTGAATTATGTGGATCATGAGAATTATGGGAGGGGGGAGGATGGAGAGGAGGGTTTTATTTGTAGGGGGTGGAGGTGGAGGTGGAGATGGATGAGATGAGATGATTATGTTGGAGGAGGGGGGAGAAGGGAGAAGGGAGGGGAAGAAGTGAGGTGGAAAAGGGAGAGGATTGGGGTTGGAGTTGGAGGTTTTATGGTAGGGTTAGAGTAGGAGAGTAGGAGATGAGGAGAGCAATACGCGAAGAGTGGTTGTTGTGATACTTTTACTGCATATATATTGTGGGATTTTGTTGAGTCCAGGTATTTTGAAGGGATGGAGAGTTTGGGCCGGAATGGTGAACTTGAAGTTCTCGATTTCTTGACGACTTCTCTATATCAGATTGAACTATATCCATCTCTTCGATGTAGATGACAGTCGGCTCTTTCACGCAACTAAAGTGTATCTAGCAGTGTTGACCTTGTAAGAAATGCTCGCTGATTTTTGTTTGAATATTGTTTGAATTTGAATTTACTCTCAAGCTCATGAATGGCTTTTTGGGTTCGATTGATAAGTTGTGATGGATTGAGGATATAAATTGTGTAGTTGTTGCTCATAACTACTGTATTGGGAGATTGAGATCGAGCATCAAAATGGAAAATTGTAACGGAATATCAGATTTCAGTGTCGATATTTACTGATTAATGAAGAGAATTGTGATATAAGTTTGGTAATATTATAATTTCTAATGTTTACCTTCCGGAATAGACAGCTTCTCTTGGAAAAGAAGAGGACTAGATAATTGGATTCACAAACGAAGGATTTGAGGAAGTTTCACCCTTCATTTGACATTGATAAGCGAATGGCTACTGTACCTCATTCTCAATACTTGATCAAGTGGCCTCTAACTTCAAAGATTTGAATAGCCAAACATTTCTGTTTTCCAGATTCAGTGTAATACCAATCAATATCATGAATTCATATAAGTAAATCTATTTTTGCCAAACCAATTCATCACTATTGTGAATTAGACACCAAACATTTGAGAGGCTCCAAAGAACAAGCCGTGGCACTACCGAATTGCATTTACACTTGATCTCTAGCTCAACGATGATACTGCATATGTATGATGGACGTATTACCATATGTCAGTCCAGCATCGACATCTCACCGCATATTCATCGAATCAGATTTCATTGTGTGGCTGTGATGTACGAACGTGTGGTTATGGGCGATGTACTCGATATCCAATTGTCGTTCGGTCCTGAAACCCCTCCTTTCCGTCTTTGCCTCTGACTCGTCCCAATACTAGGGGAGAGGTCTACATCTAAGTACTAAGTATGTAAGTAAGTAAGTTGGAAAAGTGCCATGTGTTGTACAATCGCTGGTCATCTTCTCCAAATACATATGATTTGAGAGATAGCTACTAGGTATTCTTGGCAGGGGATAGATAGATGCTTGATTCAACAAATAGACTCTGTCGGTAGAGCAGAATATATGCGGGAAGAACAGATGGGAGGATAAAACGATAAAAGGATGACGCAGATATAAAATTCAATCCACAATCTCAAAACAATGGTTTGATCGGATAATTAATATTTCAATCCCTTTCAACCAATCATTTCAATCAATTTCCATATATGATAAATAAACTAGCTTTTCTGCCAAGGTTTACCAAAAGATCCCAAAACAGCTGGAGCTTACATCCTTGAAAAGAGGGGCAGAGTCCTCGTAAGCTTATGGGAATGATGAATGGAAATCAAGAAGGGAGTCGGAATTTTCCCACTAAAGTCTAGAAGTGATACCGAACCGAATATTCACTGTTTGATCAAGGATGGGTGAGTAGATAGATGTCCATATGAATACAAGATTTATTGACTTGTTACTCTTTTGATTTTGGTTTCCGTTCTCTTCTGTTCTAAATCATCATCTTCTCTGCTTTCCACTCATACGATACAACCACTTCCATTCCCATCTCTCCTCAAATCCCACCTCAAACCATCAACATCTTAGTCTTCGAACTCGATCAACAATAAATCATCTCAACCATCAATAACTTCATAATCTCAATTCAACTCAATCCTAATCACCACACAAACAACCACCGCAACAATGGTTCACCTTTCCCAAATCCCTAGCAATGATAAGGTTGTTGCTCCCCTCGTCGAAGGGTTGAAGAAACTTACAATGGCTGCCTCGAGCGAGGAGGATCGATTCACAACTAGTGTTTATGGTTCTAGATTTGCTGCAGAGGATCTGCCAGAGTATGAGATGCCGGATGGAGAGATGCCAAGGAGGTATGTGATTTGATGTAGAATTGGCATCTGAATGCAAATCTGGAATTGGGGCAGAAAGACTAATTTTATGTGGTGCATGAATAGGTTGCGTATCGCATGATCAAAGATCATCTTTCACTCGATGGAAACCCGATGCTGAATTTGGCATCTTTTGTTACTACATTTATGGTGAGTTTGTTGAACCATTTCCTTGAGTTTCATGAGCGACCCGGTTGTTGGAGTCTTGAAGATATTGAGGCTATTGATTATGCGCACCAATCACGCTGAGTGCGATTGAATCGAGGGGATCTATGAATCATCTTGTTCAATGCTAATAGTATGTAGGAAAAAGAAGTCGAAGACCTCATGACTGAGAGTTTCAGCAAGAATTTCATTGGTAAGTTCACTTTCTTCTCATCCTGCTATTCCGCTTTCCATACCTTCTTTACTCCAACTCACGCTAAACTTTTCGGGTAGATTACGAAGAATATCCTCAATCTGCAGACATTCAAAACCGATGTGTTTCCATGATCGGTCGTTTGTTCAACGCTCCTACAAATGAAGAAGGTAATGCTGCCGTCGGTACCTCGACCGTTGGTTCTTCCGAGGCCATCATGTTGGCAGTTTTGGCCATGAAGAAACGCTGGAAGAATGCTCGTATCGCTGCTGGAAAATCAACCGATAACCCAAATATCGTTATGTCTTCCGCTGTTCAAGTTTGCTGGGAAAAGGCAGCTAGATATTTCGAGGTGGAGGAAAAATATGTTTACTGTACTCCCGATCGATATGTAATTGACCCTGAGGAGACAGTCAATTTGGTCGATGAGAATACCATTGGTATCTGCATTATTCTCGGCACGACTTATACTGGAGAGTATGAAGATGCCAAGGCTGTTAACGATCTTTTGATCGAGAAGAACATCGATACTGTTATTCATATTGATGCAGCTTCAGGTGGATTTGTAGCTCCATTCACCGTACCAGATTTGGAGTGGGATTTTAGATTAGAAAGGGTTGTTTCTATTAACACCAGTGGTCACAAGTATGTTCTTCATCCCCTCTTACCTACACGACGACTAACAAAACTCTAGATATGGACTCGTTTACCCTGGTGTTGGTTGGATTGTCTGGAGAGCACCAGAGTACCTTCCCAAGGAGCTTGTCTTCAACATCAATTATCTTGGTGCTGATCAAGCTTCTTTCACTCTTAACTTCTCCAAGGGTGCTTCTCAAGTTATCGCTCAATATTACCAACTCATTCGTCTTGGTAAGCAGGGTTACAAAGCTATCATGAGCAACTTGACAAGAACCGCCGATTATCTCTCCGATTCTCTTGAACAACTTGGTTTCCTTATCATGTCGCAAAAGAATGGTAAAGGTCTCCCACTCGTTGCTTTCCGTATGGACCCAAACTCCAACAAACATTACGATGAATTTGCAATCGCTCATCAACTCCGTCAACGTGGATGGGTTGTCCCAGCATACACTATGGCACCAAAGACTGATAACCTCAAGATGTTACGTGTAGTCGTCCGTGAGGATTTCAGTAAATCAAGATGTGATTCATTATTGAGTGATATCAAGTTATGCTGCAGTGTCTTGGATGAGATGGATAAAGATACTGTCAAGAAGAATCAAGAATATATTAAGTCGCATGCTACTAACTCTGGAAAGAGCAAGCATAACCATTCTCACTATAAGAATGAGAAGCATAGTTTGCAAGGAAAGACTGGAAAGACTCATGCTATTTGTTAGTATGGCAGATCTTTGGATTTTGAACTCATTGTGTCGTTTGGATTGGGTATTCGATGGTGATATTTGAGGGGTGGACGATGGAAATATTGATAGAATGGTGGAATGGTGGTGGGAAAGGTAAAAACGAAAGGATGGATGGATGGATGGATGGATTCATGGATGGGTTTATGAATGATGACCGCTTAACGAGAAACAAACTATTCGTGGATTTTCAGTGGATTTTAAAAGGAAGTATCTAAATATACTCGACTATATACAAATTCATCTGCAAACTCTACATCGCCAGTATATGCATGTCCTACTTGTCCTACTTGTCCTACTTGTCCTACTATATATATAAAAAACATCTGCCAATACAGGCTATCGACGCTGATCCGCCTCTATCCGTAAGCGCGTATTTGACCCTAGCTTTTCCCCGGGATCGGCACTTGGACACCCTGTATTTTTTTGTACCAGGTATCTATTACTGTAAGACGGAAATTATCGTTCTAGAAACGGAATTTTGCTTCATCTTGCATCTGGTGTTCAACGGTTGGCGCTCATTGGGTTTTATGAAATTTGTTTCTTGTTTGATACCCAATCTCACGATTCATTTTATAGTGGGGTGATTGTTTCTGCGAGGGTGCGGTGCAGTCCATGATAGATTGGGCTTAAGGCAAAGAGGCAAAGACAGGAGAGAAAAAAAGGAAAGGGAACAGAGACACCGAGTACAAAACACTAGATCGAAAGTGACGACTAGAAGGGACTAGACGCAAAGGTACGAATCGAGAGAAGGAATCTGGGAAAGACAATACGATACCAGATTGGATGAGACAAATCAAACGAGCTCAACAAACGAGAGAAAGAAACGACGTATGATGTGAGTGGGGATTCCTGTTTGATTGTGTCTGAGGTTTGCGCGAAGTGAAGCAGAGTTTCCGAAGGGATACAGGAAGATTGGCAAGAGGGCTTACGGAATAGAGGATTTCAGAGCTGCAGAGGAGATATGAGCGCTGGAGGTGGAGCAGGAGCAGGAGGAGTACAGCAGAAACAGATCCGCTTCGTGAATAATGAGGGACAACCGCCTGCGAAAAGGCGTAGGGTTAATGCTGCGTATGTATACTTTTTGGAACAATCGCAGAATGAAGGGGTGATTTACCGAGAGTATAGCTAATTTTCAATGCGGCATACAGATGCCGGACCTGCAGGAAACGGAAAACAAGATGCGATGGAAAACGACCACTTTGTTCGACATGTACGGACAATGGCCATGAATGCATGGGGTATGCGGAGGGATCTGATGGAGCTACGAACTCGACAAGGAAAGAGGTGAAAACCCCAGATGGTGGGGAAGGAGATGAGGGGGATTATGCACATTCACATCTGCAGGGGCCTGGGTTGTTGAAAGAGAGCTCGAGGGATGCGGTACCGCAACAATTTCAACAAAGAGCGAATACGACTGCTGCACGGACAAGAGTTGAGGTTGATCAATCATATATGCACGATGCGTCTCGAAGGTTGGGACGTGAGGATATGGGGAATAATCGACCTGAAATTCGAAGGGTTGATTATAGAGATGCAGTTCTATTTCCGGATGAGAGTCCCAATCCGCTCGAAAGGGATCAACCACTTCTCAGTGAAACAACCATCAGTGAAAGCCATCGAGTGCCATATTTCAGATATTTTGGTCCAACAGCGATTGTACCCGGATTCAAGCAGATGGTAGTTTCTGTTCGAGAACATAAGAGGAGTATGGGTGCTCCATCGTCTTCTTCTCTCACAATGTCACCTATATCCGCGAAACATTCTAGTGGGGGTTCTGTGAATGGAACACCATCTCAAGCGGGGACTGAACCAAGGTCTGCAATCGATATGCCACTCTATGATCCTAATGATCCATTACCGGTCAATAGGCTTATCATTCATCTTGTGGAGGTCTTTTTTGCTCATCTGGGTTGTAATTACCCTTTTCTATCGAAACGACAGGAGAATTTCAAACGTCTGGTAGAAGAAAAGAAAGTTGAACCTATTCTTGTAGATGCAGTTTGTGCATTAGCGGCTCGTTTTTCAGATCATCCACTTCTTACTACTTCACATGATTCACCACAACCGAAATCAGAATATGGACAAGTCTTTGCTCAGCGAGCTAAAGCGGCTGTTGTGGATACATTTCCGTGTCCCACAGTTGGAGCTGTACAAGCTTGTTTATTACTTGCTTATGAGGGATTTGGTGCCAATCAAGATAGTGCGTTATGGATGTATCTTGGATGTGCTATACGGATGGCTGTGGATCTTGGACTTCAAAAGTTGGATGGTGTGAAACATCAAGGGCAGAAAGATCCAGGATATCATAGGTCGACAAATGAAGGAGAATCGGATGAACCGGATGCGACTATTACGGCGGAAGAGAAAAGTGCAATTGAAGAAGAAAGGATAGATACACTCTGGGCAGTCCTCATGCTTGATCGAGTTATCTCTTCTGGAACTGGTAGACCAGTGAGTCTCAAAGATGAAGATCTCGAATTGACACTTCCATCCGTGTCCAATAATACAGAAGAAGCATGGCCAGATCCTTTTCCTGCACTTATCCGAATCATACATTTATATGGTCTAGTTTCAGATTTGTTGAATAGGATAAGAGGTGCAGACGATATTACACCCGGGTTGATTAAACAGCTCAAGGGCATGGAAAAGGATCTGACTGTGTTGTATCAAAGTTTGGATGGGAGATTGGAATTTTCAGCGACCAACTTTCAACATTATGTTAAGAGTGGGGAGGGAACAAATTTTATACTTGTGAGTTTTACTTTCCTTCTGGAAGTATACCGATAAGTTTTGCTAATCAATATCAAGGTTCATTTTTGGTTTCACACCTTGATTATGTTACTTCATCAACCTACCTTGATGCAATCTCTCGAAGGACAAGTTCTACAATTACTTCCTCATAGTCGAGAACTCAGCATGTCATCTGCTAAAACTATTGCGGATATCTTGGCTTTTGCTGAACTCATTGATCCGAGATCATTTATTGGAAATCCATTCACATGTCAACCGATATACATCGCTGGGTGTGCTTTTCTTAAAGAGATTGCGCTACATACTTCTCAACCATCTTCTAGAAACCCCAGTCCTCGTCAAAGCCCTCCTTCAGATACTGTGAAACCAGGTGGGAATCACAATAATCAAGGAAATCAAAAACAAAAACATTCATTGCTTGCAGCAGCAGCGAATCAAAACTATCAACGATGTCACAAAGCTTTACAGCATATCGAATCTTATTGGGCTGGAACACGATATATTCGAGTAGCTATGGAACAGAAACAAAGTGGAATAGATCCACAGGAGGTCGAAACATATACCGCGGAAGAATATACCGAAGCTACTAAACCAAGACATGAAATTATACCTAATTGGAGACGAAAATTCTCTGCAAATTCTCCTGGTAGATTTCCGGAATTTGTACGTTCACCAATGATGGAAGCACTTCCTGGATCTCCGGTAATAGATTTGGCTCAAGCTATTGGTTGGTCTCTGACTGGAACTACTAATTCTCCAAGTTCCAATTTGACATTCATGTATCAAAATCAAAGTGCAGCGGATCATTTGGAGATGAGAGCTCAGAAAGAATATGGACAGGGAAATATGATTTATGATCCTATTAGACAAAGTTTACCGGAAAATACAGCGGGTGGTACGTCGACTAGTGGGAGGTTTGATAGATTTATAGGGGCTTCGAGGAGTAATCATATGCCTCCTCCAGGACCAAAATTCATGCATGGTACGAACTCAAATATTGATGCTAGTGCAACGGCGGATGCTGAAATGTTATTGGGGTTGGGTGCTGGAGGAAATGGGAGTGGCAGTCCATATCCGACACCGAGGAGTGAAAACCATGCTTTTGATCCAGGACCAAGAAATACGATGAGTCCAAGACCAGGAAGTTCGAGTACACCTGGTGGAGGAGGTAGGTATGATTTCTCACATACACTATCGACATCTAGAGCGGGAGGATTCTATAATCACAACAATCATAATCACAATAATAATAACGCAAGTAATTTACACGGTAATAATATACATGCGGTCAATGGGCACGCAAACGGATCGGGTAATGGACAGGGAAATTCATATCATGCGGGCAATCACACACATACACATTCACACGGTTACATGGGCATGGGCATGGGAAACAATGGGATGGGTGATATGATGATGGAGAGTCAGGATATTGATATGAGGGGTTTGGGGGAGGATATGATGCCTTGGTTGGAGTATTTGCCGGGGGATATGTTGGGGTTGAGTGGATTTTTTGGGGAGGAGGGAGAGGGTGGGGGTGGGGATGGGGGGTAGGGTTTTAGAGGGGGAGGGAGAAAGGGAGGGGAGAGAGGGGGGGTGGCGGGTGAAAAAAATTATAATTATATGGTTATTTATTTAATTAACTATGAAAATTTAATTGGAAATGATAAATGTGAACTAATTTTTTGATGACAGATTGTTCGTGTTGACTCTTGAGGGGGTAAGAAAGTTGATTTTCTCCTCTCGTTGTAGGAGTGAATGAAAGTCGCTAATTAAACTACCCGGGCACCTACTGTAAAATCATGCTATTGCCATAATCCCTCGTGCTATAATCTAAGGTTACTCGGTCAAATCTCAAATTTTCTGATGGATTGATAAGTTATTTCTTTGTTTGTGTCTCTGTTTGTGTCTCTTGTTTTTGTGTCTGTTCTTGTTGTTGTATGGTTTGATGATTTGTTAACGTTCAACGCCTCTATGCCTGCCCACCCCCCGCTAGCCCGCCCGCCCTTTCCCTTCGCTTATTTTTATTTTTTGCTTTTTTTGCTTTTTTTGCTTTTTTTTGCTTTTTTTGCTTTTTTTGCTTTTTTGTGTTATTTTTTAGTTGATTAGTTGATTAGGTAGATGATATTGTCTTGTATTGATTCTCTTCTGTGGGTGTAACGAGGTCGTCATTTCTCCTTTGTTTTTAAATATCCCTCCCTGCTTCTCTTGTATTGTTCTTCATTCGCTTGAACGATATTGTCTTGTATTGACTCTCTTCTGTGACTGTAACTTATGACATTTAAAGGTTTTTTATATTTCTTTAGAAATATAGATTGCAAACTATTTCTTTAGAAATATAGATTACAAACTATTATATTAGTTTGCATAAGGATTTATACTAAACTATACATATATACTTTTGGTGATTGATTTGTATCTAATCTTAAAAGCTCAAAGGTATACATTAGGAAAAGTATAAAATATTTGTAATCAAGATTTTCAATTCTTCAGGCTTAATCGAGGTTTCAAGCTTATATTATAGGTATTGAGGCCCCTAGCGTATAGACCTTTATAGAAGTCTACTGCAAGAGTCGTTACGCTCGTTGGAAAAGCGACGATTAGACTAAGAGTGAACTCGTCATTGCTTCTTTGTTTTTAAACTTCCCCCTCCCCCCGCTTCTCTCGCACTGTCCTCCACTCGCTTAAACGATATTGTCTTGCATCGATTCTCTTCTGTGACTATAAACCCATCATCTCTTCTTCTGCTTCTTCAAAGATATCCCCATTACCATCCGATCCCTCCCCTCCAAAACATAGTCCCCATATACTCATTACATAACTTGTCGCTCGCATGATAGAACATATGACAAAGATTGCGAAACAGACGATTGCGAATTCGATGCCTTTGAGTTGGGGGTATCGAGTTTCTGTGTTTGGGCTTGCACGGAAAAATTTGTGTTGATGAGATCATCTGGGCTGTGAAGATATGCGAGAGTGAACATTTATGCGAGGATTGAATATCTCGCTGTAGAGTTGAAGTTTCATTTCCGGCGCGGCTTGGAAATGGAGAGAGTATTATGATGGCGAGACAGAAGATTAGTAGAATATCGGAGATTATCTGGATGTTGAGGAGTGAGGAGCGCTGGATGGAACAGTTCCGGAATTGGATGGCAGAGGGTTTGGTGGTTGAGGCGGTTTGGTGTAGGCAGCAGGTGTGTTTGGGATGGCTGCAGGTGCAGGGTTTGCGTGGCAGACATTGGTGGGGAGGGGAGAGGAGAGGAGAAGTTTCGGATGGGTCGCCGCTGGAGGGGATGGGGAAGATGAATTCTGAGGGGGATGGGGTGGGGTTGTTATCGAAATTGGGATTGGGTGCGATAGAGGAGGGGAGCGGGAGCGAAATGTAGATCTGGATGCGGATGGGTTTGGTTGGAGTGGAAATTATGCTGGTAAGCGAGGAGGCGCCGGAGAGGGAGTAGAGCGAGGGGATAGATCTTGGTCTTGATCTTGGTCGTGGAGACATCTTTGGAGTGAGTTTCTGTATTGTCGTTAGATTAATCGGGGAAGGATGAATGAGAGGTGAGATGAGATGAGATGTTAGAATATAGTTCTGGATGTGTATGAACAGAAGAGGAAAGTTGTAGATTAATCAGGTTGGACGAATGCTTACTCTATTCAGACGTTGCAGGAGTTATTTTGTACAATCGATTTCTCTCGAGAAAAATCTACGAGATTTCAGAGTTCTCAATTAGGATAGATGTTATCGAGAAAAGTTTCTTGTCGAGCGGATGTTGATTTTTTTTGAAAAGTTGATAGGTTGATGGTGAGTATGTCTCTGGAAGTCATTCGATTGATTGATTGATTGATTGATTGATTGATTGATTGATTGATTGAATTTACGTCCACCTTTAGTCTAAGACTATATAGGACGACTGGGCCTGATGGGCTCAACAGGTAACTTTTTGATTTACAATATTGGTTATGATTTTATTAGGGAAGTGAAAACAAATGCTGGGGAATAGTGTTTGCTCATTATACGCATTGCATATAATAAGAAAATTCTAATAATCAAGAAATTGTGAGAAAATCAAGCCCTCCTTTTATTTCCTCAACTGCTTTTTTTTCATTCTCTTTTTCTCTCTCCTCTTCCACTATTATTCCTTTCTCTATTACTTCTTGTTTAAGAGTTCTTGCTAGATGTTATGTTCTTGTAGCGATTTTGGTGATATTGATAAATTTGATAGCTAATTCGATATCTATTTTGGTATGCAATAGAAATTGTATAGTGATTTTCGATAATAATATATTCTGGAATATCTCTTTTCTTTCTGTTTTGTATATAGGACAGCTAATTAGGAGGTGTTGCGATATTTCAATATTACCGCATATATATCTATTATTAGAGTGATTGAATTGATATAGATATAATTTGATATATCCATAATCTAATTTCAATTGGAAGAGTATATTAGCAATATTTCGACTAGTTTCAATTAGTAGTTTAATTTTCGATTCAATTTTCTATAAAAATAGCTTTGAATAGATTAATGCCGATTAATTGGATTTGAGTTTATATTGATTGAGAGTTGAAACTTTATTGATTGAGAGAGGATTTTTTAATTATTATTTCTAACAATCCAAAACTAGTTTTATTTGAGGTGAATTGTATTATAATAGCCTCTTTTGCTAGCTTATCTGCTAGCTCGTTTTCTTTAACTAATATATGCCCTGATATCCAATTCAAGGATATTTCAGATCCTTTAGCTATAATAGCTTCGACTACCTTGATTGCTCGAATTTGGTATACTTGCCCTGAATAGTCTAAGGGTGTTTTCAATCGAAAAAGGCCTACTTGATTATCTGAATAGACCTTAAACTTCTTTCCACTATTAACAATTGAGCTAGTATATTTGATAGCTTGGGTAACTCCATATAGCTTTTCATTATAGATTAGTTGATTGCTTTTAATATTAACTTATTCTTGATATGAAATCTAATCATTTGATTATATTGATATTATTCCTATACCAATACCTATTCCCTTTTTAGTGGAAAAGGTATTTGTATAAATGTAAATAGTATTTTGATCTCTATGTTTAAAAATGATATTGTGGAGTATTGCTATATTTTCTTTTAAAGTCTAGCTAATATTAACTTTAAAAGGGATTTCCTTTTTCTATAAAGAGAAGTGAAAATGGATAATCTTTTCGAAAGAGAATGAATCAAATTTTTTATCAATTGATTCCCTAATTCTATCGAGTTGAATTAGCTTGTATAGCTTTCTTTGAGAAGTGTTGATCGCTTCCCGATTAGCGTATTGATATGCTAAAGTAGCTTTTTCGATATTGATTGGATATTTGAGTAAGAGTTTTATTAATCGAAAAGTGTATTGCTTAATATTTGAGTTTAATTGGATATTTACTGATTTTAATTCCGATTCGATTTCTATTAAAAGAATTAGAACGGTTTTGAAAACTCCTAGTATCTTTCGAAAAGCTAGGTTTTGAAAAGCTTGCATTTTATTCTTGAAGTAGACTTGTTCTCTTCATTAAATCACTAATTTATAATCAGTTATACTAATCACACAAACTATATATAATTATCGAAAAGCTTTAGGACTTAGGCCTTTTTTAATATTTACTAGCCAAGTTATTTAATAAAAGACTCCTTTTACTTATATAATTCAGATATTAATATATTGATTGAATTTAAGATTTGGATTGAATTATATATCTAACCATCTAATTAAAGATTGAGGTTTAATAATATCCGAATTGAGTAATATAATTGGGAAGTTTTTGGTTAGCTTGAATATTGAGAAGTGCATTAATTCTGTCTTTACTAAATCAAATTGAATCGCATTTTTCGAGCTGAGTTTATAGATTTGCTTTATAGCTTTCTCAAGAAATCTAATATTCTTTTTTTATAAGAATAAGTTTATAATTAAAGCAATATCATCAATATAGGAGAGAAATTTAATCGATTTTGAAAAGAATAATTCTCTAATATATATTAGGAAAAGGATTGGAGAAATTGGACTGCCTTGTGATATTCCAGTTGAAATAGGCTTAAAGGATTCGATTTGATTATTGAAAGAAAGTTTTAGCTATCTTTGTTATAGAAAAGAGGCTATCCAGAAGATAAGATTTGTTGGCAGTTTCAATTTCTTATAAATATCTAGTAATCGATTTCTTGAAATATAATCGAAGGCTCCCTTTATATCCATAAATAGAACTAAGATCTTTTTGTGAATTTGTTTGTTTCTTTTGATTTCGATAATTAAAAGAAGGGCTACATCAATTGCTGATTTCTTTTATCGACCTCCAATTTGACTCTTGTATAATAGATTAATAGTTTCTGCTAAATAGTCTAATCTTTAAGCTAAAATCCTTTTGCTAATCTTTCCAAAACAGTTTAGAAATACAATAACTCTATATACTTTTGGGACTAAGTAATTGGGTTTTGAAGGTTTCTTTAGAATCGCTCCAATAGCTTGTTTCCAGTATTATGAGTAATATCCTAAATTGATTAGATTACTGAATAGATTGAAAAAGATCCATGGAATTACTTTGTATACTTTTATAATGATTTTCTGAATGATTCTATTTGGGCCAGGGGTTTTTCCTTGAATTTTGATTAAGCAAGTATTACTTAATTCGATTTGTGAAAGACTAGGCCATTTTCATTTCTTGGATTACTTATATCCTTCCCATTATGGTTTTGGAGTGATAGAAGAAGGTGGGAATAGAGTTGATCTAAAAGCAGAGCATTTTTCTTCAAAAGAGCTTTCTATTGAAATGTTCAATATCCTTTGATCTTGATAATCCTTTGTATAAGCTATTGCTTTGAATATTGTCTGTATATTCTCTTTTTCTAGGAATTCATTCTAATAATTCTTTTTAGTTGTTTTAATAGCCTGAAAATACTTGTTTTTAGCAATTCGATATTCTTCTTTAAGGCTTGAGTTTTCCAGATTCAATTCAATTGATTGTTTTACTCTTTCTAGTTCTTTTCGAAGATTTATTAATTCGGGGGTTCATTATAGCTTCGCTCTTCTAGTTGACAAAGCTTTAGGTATAGAATTTTCAGTAGCTTTTTGGATAATCCTTGTAAGTTCGCTTACTGCTTGATCCAGATTAGAATAATTATTTCTTTCTTTCAAACCATTTAGTGAATCCTCTTTAGATGAAATTATTAATATTAGAATAGAGAGAATAGAGGAATATAATAATTCTGATTTCAATATCAATTCGAATTTATTCCAATTAGCTAGCTTTGTATTATATTTAGCTAGCAATGTTATATTAAGGGAACTTGCTTCTTTTCTCTTTAGCTCGAATAATATTCCTGTATGATCGGATTCTGTATTTAAAAGTATTTGCTAGTTTTGGATTTAAAAGGCGATTCCTTCTGAGGCTAATATAAGGTTAATAATATTTGGATTAAGGAGATTAATACAATAAAAGGTACTAAAATCAGATTTATTAAAAAGAATAAGGTTCTGATCTTCAAATCATTCGATTAATTGATCAGCATTTCCACTCTTCTCCAAAAAAGGATCCCACTATGGATGATGAGAATTGAAGTCGTTTAGGAGAATGGTTTCTTATATAATCATTGAATTGTATAAGCATCTTTTAATTATAAAGCCTTTTTCTTTAGCTTAATCAATTTCATTATAAATATTAACTATTTAAAAGGTTTTATTTCCATTTCGATAATTGAAGATCTGAATATCAGGATCTCTTAGAGAATCGGGAGAAAGGTTGATTGTAAATTAAAGGGTTTTTGAAGTGTATAATAGTGTTCATGGTTGGTATTTGGGATCGAATCTCGGAAGTGTTTGTGTGAAATTAGAGTGTATAGTTGATCTTGTATTTGAATAATCATTTTCATTTTTGATAATCCAAGGTTCTTGAATAATAATAAAATCGATATTGAGTTCTATTGCAAGCTATAGAATTTTCTCTATAGCTTGTGAATTTCGATTAAGATTTATTTAAATGATTCGAATATTGATATGATTTATTAATGAGTATTATTCGATTTTTGTTGAATAGCCTAGTAGATTTCGTATGTTTTTGAATTTGCTGTATAGTTCCTTTAGTAGTTCGAGTATTTCATTATTAAGTATTAATAGAACTTTCTCTAATATTATATACCATATACAAATATACTAATATAATATATTTGCCTCTATATAAACCACAAAAAGGGTTTCTTCTATAGTAAGCATTTTGATATCTAAACCCTTAACACTTTTGGTATTGTATAATTGATTTCGATTCATAAAAGTTTTCTACTTTTGTACTACTTCCAGCAATATATAATCGCTTTCGAATAGCTAATTTTGCTTCTGATTTTGTGGCAAAAGCAATAACTATAGCTCCCTCTCATTGATAAGCTCTTTTGAAAACTAATGTGAGCCAGAAGGGGGTTCTGATTGGTTTGAAATCTGGATTAAAGGTTTTGATTTCCTCTAAAATAAGATCCATTCCTTTCGGTCCTGAGAATTCTCTTATTGGGATTTTGTGGATAATAACTTTATGCCATTCTTGATCCTTTTGAATCCTCTCGAATTTAATAATATTATTCCAAATAGTTTTCTTTTCTAAGAGGAATTGTAATGTAAAGGGATCGTTTTGCTATAATAATGATATTATTATTGAAGGATAGAGTAGTTGCTGCAATAACTGGCTCTTTAATTCCACTCTTTTGAAAGGCTTCGTTTATTTTATTTCAAATAGTTAAAGAGGAGAAGGAAGTAGAGTTTGGGATTTCTGGTTTGATTAGGATTAAGCGTTTTTGAGTGATTTCAATCTTTTTGTCTATTGGAATAGGCTTAATAGCTTTTCCTTTACTAACTAGATTCCATTCTCTTTCTTTTGCTATAATTACAAAAGTTGATTTAGTTGGTATTGTAATAATTGGGATTGGATTTTTGGCTAGTGTTTTAGTTTGAGATTCGATTTTCTGTATAGCTAATTTGAGGTGAGTGATTTGGAATGCAATAATATTGAAGGCTATAATAAGCTTTCCTTTTTCAATATATTCTCTAAAGATCTTTAGGAGATCTAATAACTTCGATTGCTCATTATATAATTGAAAAAGAATTGAAGCTAGTATTATAAAATCTCTTGCTTTTAGGATCGCTTTCTTAATATAATTGCCTTATTTTATATTCTAGATTGTTTGTTCTAATTGCTAAAGGGTATTGTAGGATACTATTTCTTATTCTGATTGAATATATAAATAGTATTGATTGTATCTTGAGTAATAAAGAAGTTATTAAGTAGATTGAACTCTTTAACTCTTTTTTCAGAATTGGTTGATTGATTGGTTGGTAGAATAGGGCTAGAGATTTCGAATTGAGGGTTTTCAGAAGGCGAAAAAGGGCTTGAAGGTATTGGGGTATTTAGGACAATAATGGGATAAGTATTTAATATGATGAAGGCTTCAGAAGAAGCCTCTATTATAGCTGTATCCCGAAGTATTGATGGATTATTGTAACAATCTATATTAGAAGTTATATTCTTATTTTGAAGATTTAAAGTGAAAATTTTACGCGAATTTTTGTGTGAGTTTTATATTTAAAGTGTTGATAACAGTATCACAACAACTACTAGTCAGAATCACTTGGGGGCAATTGCAATCAATTTGGTTTAATAATTATGATCTAAATCGATTGCGAAAGGGTCGTATTTCGAAGAAAAAGTTTCCTTCGAAATTTGTTGTGTGTTGGAAGTCATTCGAATTTGTACGTGGGTTTGTGGAGAGAATTCGTCTTCTGTTATAATGTACTACATTCTGAGGAATTCCATGAAGAGGATTGCGTATATAGATTTTGAAATTATTACGGTTGGTTAAGTGGTTTCGAGTGGGAGCTTGGGTGGCAGTACTCTGATGAAGACTTCAGAAGATTGAGATGTTACGGTTCAGAAGTTAGAACTAGCAAGCTAGTAACCTTGCTTCATGCTGAATTGTGGTAGATTATGAAGCAATTCTTTCTTGTTCATTACTCGCATCATACTAGTCAAGTATGATGTAGGAATTTCTCTGAATTTGATAATGAGAGGAGATTTTTGCAGTATATTTTTGATATGGTGGCTAGACGACGTTGATGTGCTTAAACACAAAGCAGTTGCAGAGGTGAGTCTGAGACGAGAGATGGATAAAATGAATTTTTGGAAAAGACTTACTATCCGAGGATCTAGAATCTTGATCGAGAATTTTCCATTATTCTTCGTGCATACTGAACCGTAAGTTTTGCTAGAAGATGAAATGATTAGATTATAGGGGATACTGTCTGAAGGTTGATAGACTCCGAAATTCACATCTACGGTACTAGATGATTCTCTATCATTGTGGAATCTATCACTAACAACTCGAGTCTAATACAAATTCTCTGGAACTAGTAAATTCACTTGCAAAAGTCAACTTCAAAAATTTCACATAGCCCCTTCACTCGGTTCGCTTGCTACGGTAGGTAGATATTCACTCTTGTGACATCATTACCTAAACAAGTATTCTCAAACACTAGAAGTTACGATTTACGCGCATCAACAATAGCAACCGTTTCATCAGTATCAATTCACCGTATTGAAATCTTCGGGATAGATACATGAAGATTTCTTTTCCCAATCCACTCATTTGATGCGAAAACATCTCAATAGATGGTTTTCAATTTCAACTCTAAACCACATTCAAATCGATTTATTCAGTTCGGAAAATTTACAGAGAATCAAGAATTGTAGAACTATGACAATTAACATGGTTTTCAGTAAAGGTATAGTCAATTTCTGTTCCACCATTCCTTTCTTTTATCTTCCATCCTGCTTTTTCCATGTTACCACTCTCCCTATTATCTTAGCAAAAACTTTACAGTAACTGACTAATCACCATAGAAGACTCCAAGGGTTTCCGCCACTCTAGAAACCCACCAAAATACCAAGAAGTGTCGCAGCTAGTGCACATCCCCAAATCAAGATGAATCCCAGTACGCCTCCATCTACCTCACCCGAGAAATCCGAGAGCAATTGTCCCGCTTGTAGAACCCCCGAGACTCCAACACGGACTTGGAAGATTCCTAAGGGGGATAACAAAGACAAGGACAGAAGTGGAAGAACTTTGATCTCAAAGATTCTAAGTAGTCCTGGCTCAACGCTTCGTACGAGCCCGATTGCTTTTGCCCTTGCTGGTAAGATAAGTTTACGTTACAAAGATGCTCCTAGCATTTCTTCGTCGGATTCTGGCTCGACTGTTAGGGAAAAGATCGCTGAGGCAATGGCTACAAATCAATTTGCCATTCCCGATCGTGATCTTCCGCTATCTCCACAGGTTAAGACTAGAACAACTGCGCCAAAAATGAGTAGTCCTCTTGCAAGTAAGGGAAAGAGTTACCTACTACCGCTATTTCGCCGCCTGAGCCTGTTATCATTAAGGGTGTCATTTCTCAGACGGAATCGCCCCTACTTGTTTCTGGACCAATCGCTTCTACTGCTGTCCCAAGTCCAGTACACACGTCTGACGCATCGTACACTTCTTCCACGCATGCATCAACAAAGTCTCCACAGCACCCTCAACACCTAGTGCTACTCGCAAGCCCGAAGAATCATTTCCATCACGCCCTATACAAAGAAAACTCAATCAACACCACTCCTCCCAAAGCGACATCGTTCTCTACTGGGTCTTCTCGTCATGTTGTTGCATCCAGCGTTCCAAGCGAATTCTATGAGTATCATACCATTAACGGTATTATTGATCTTCCTTTTGCCTCCAAGAAATATTCATCTGGAGGTAGCTCTGATTACGATTCTGGCTCCGGAATCGACCTCCTCGTCCTCGCACGTCTCTTAAAAAAATCTACCGGGGCTTTTCACGTAATGTGAGGCCCAGAGTTCTGGGTGCATACATTTTGTTCGGAGGTTCCATCATCTGGCTTGTTTGGATGACTTCAAGTAAAACACTTTCAGGCAAGAAAGGAAATCCAGGTCGTAGCCATGGTGGGATTGGTGGACATGTTCCTCCATATGGAATGGGCATTCCTACATTGACTCCATCTTTTTCTACTCATGATATCGAAGAGTTTATGCCTGTTGACGAGCCATATCTCACTACTGGGGGTGTCAACGATCGTCAGGTATTACAAAATTTCGACAAGTCATGTCCCAATCCACCCTCGAAGTTCGAACCAGAAGAGAGCTTTTGGGATACTTTGTGTGAAGTCTTTGTGGCTTTGGCGTGGCTATTAGGTATAATTTTTGTCTTACGTTTTATGCCTGCGCTGATCGCGGAATTACTTCTATTCTTTTTTTATGGTGGCGAGGCAGCTGATGGAGATTGGAGTGAGAAGGTTTGATCGAGAAAGTCTTGTTCGGGGTGGAAAGATTGGACCGAAGTTTGTGATATGAAGGTTCAGATTCTGAGAATTTAGGGTGGAAAAATTGTGAGAAGGGGAGTATGCCAAAATAGATTGTGTGTTATGAGATGTGAGATAAAGGTTTAGCATGGCAGAAGATGCTTAGGCACTGAAGTGGCTCTTGTCTTGACTTAAGGGAAGGATGTACAGAATCAAAAATGATTGCGCGTTTATTTATGGGAGACCCAGGGAAGAATATCTGCATTTTCTGTTATCTTGGGTGTATATTAACGGGGTTTCGGGGCTTGGCCTGTGAGTTGTTTCTCATCAAAGTAGTGAACTTTCACTACCTATGTTTTATTTCTGCGACGAATAACTCATGGTAAATGATGGTTGAATATCTCGTCTTCAAATGGAATCTTTACCTGTGATTGAATGTAAAGTATCGACGAGACTTAAACATAACACCACAAGCACTATCACCGAAGTATTTGTTGCCTCTTTCGAATGATCCAATAGCTAGAGCTCAAACATGCAGAAGGAACAGATCTTATATAGATTCACGCGTATCAAGGAAACAGGTTTTGTATACTTGAAAGAGCTGGTACAAGGTCTTGAGAGCAGATTGACTTTTATCCGGTCGGATCTAACAAGTCGAAGTCCAGCTGAATCTACTGAATCACAACATCGGTAGTAGTCTACCATTATCAGATTAACCCCCGCTATTATAGACACAATTCATTCCTAGGCAGAGACTTGTAGGCTGTATATTTAGCTTTAGCCTCAATATCAGCCGTAATTTACCACTTTGGGCAGACGACACTGTCTTGATAGGCCTCCACTTGAAAGCTGCCTTATGCCGTGATCCTCTCGAACTAAGGCATTTAATATGAATGAATGAAAACTCTTGGAATCTTGGAATTTTGGGATCTTGGAATCCTTCGATCTACCATGGTCAGATATCAATTTGAGATATATTTTACCAACGCGTTCATCTCATGGAGCAGGTCTAAGTGGGCTCTCGGGGATTACAATCTACCACGTTGTAATCAACATTACCTGTTGTTTCAGAAGTCTACCATAATCCACACGAAGAAATCCCTATTCTGCGAGTGGAATTGAACAGCGTATGGAGTTTAGTCCTCACTTGAGTTGCATGGTCTTGGTAATGGGGAGTCGTCGGAAAATGTGAGGAAGAAGTGCGGGAATGATCCATCTTACGTAATCATTTCAGTCGACATCCCAAGCTCTGAGCTAATGGACCCCCAAAATCGGCATCTAGCTAGTTAGACTGAGATGCGAACAACACCTTATGACTTTGTTTTGCTCCTTTTCCTGGATTATTCGAGCAACCGCGATTAAGAGGCTCTCTGCAGATTGATACACTTAATGCACAACACCTTTGATTTAAAGTTCCTGGTACAGCAAACTGAGTTGCCCCCCGAACAAGCCGAGCCCTTCGATTTAATGCTTTGCTATCTGCGGATTTCCTCGACCGCGGAACCATTAGTAGATTCGACCTAGTATACTCGACCTCCTAGTCTATGAAACATATCGACGCTCAAATATGGCAATGAGGTGAGTGCAGTGCATCAGGTATTTGAAATTCACACGGCATTTTGGGCAGTCAACTCCGATGAATCTATCGCGAAGCTTGCAAAGTCTCCAATAACTCGCGAAATAATGGCATATCTGGAAGAGATGTAGCTGGTGCAGAGGTCTACGCATCAATGCTGGGGAGGTATCGCGAACGAAGGTCTTGCGGGATTGCCATGTGTTCAGAAGCTAAGAGATGGTGAAAGTAGGGATAGCCATCAATGTGGTGGTTGCAGGAAAGCCTTCGGGCTAATTGCTGAGCTGCTTCGTCCCCCGACAAGCACTGCTGTTCAAGAGACCAATCCGCAACAATATGGGCTCTAAGAGATGTTTTCATACATCTCCAGACTACGAACCTCAAGATAACTTTCTCTGATACATTTTCTGGGGGTCTACCACGTCCTAGATGGCACATCTTTGAGGTAGGTTATTGATTACGATACGATTGAAGCAAGCACGGAAATATTGACAAAGTGAGGTCGTTGTAAAAGGCCAGAGGGCGAGACTCGAGCTCATCTCATCCACAAGCAATCTTGACTACATACTTTTGAATCCTATACCTGGTGTTATCAAGGAGTAGTTGCTCTAGCTTACGTTGCATACCAATGCTACAGCTCGATATAGCTAGCTAGGAGCATGGAGAGTCTACCATGGAGGGTTTTGGTGAAACTAGGAATTTTACTAGTTTCTCAAATTGCCTTCAGAGCTTCAAATATACACATCGGAACGCGAGCTTGAAGAACATCGAGTAGTTGTTTTGCATAGCCAACAAATGTTCGCTCCTCTACATCCTTATTTCGCAACAGGCTCCAAAAGAAAAAGGACCAAGCATCACTGGACAATATATAAATCAACTACGCCAATTCCTATTGCACTCCGTATTTGCTCCTGTTCACGAAGCCTCGTCTTGAAGAGGCACGAGCTTACTTTTGGCTTGATCCATTTGACTATTGTAAATATCACAGCTCGTCCAGTGATATTTTTCAATCATGAAAAGGACATTCTGTCTTTTCGCGAAGATCGCCATAACTACAAAGTGGACTGGAAGTCATACTACTTGCCTTTCTGCAGTTTCGTAGACCGAACAGATCTTGACAGGGTCCAGAATTCAGGGTTCGGAAGTCACATACCCAGCATAAAGCACCATAATTTGTATAGATTATACACAATTCTGTGTGAATGGAGACCATTGAAACACGTATTTTGAGGTATGAGGTCACTAAAATTCAACTACGTGAAAAATCAATTTTGAAAAATTGAATGGAGATGAGTTGCATTCTGTGGACTTGTGTAACAAATAGCCCAATTACGTGCGATCTATACCTTACTATCCTGGCGATTCAAAAACTACTCGAGAGAACTTGGAAAACGTTCTGGATGCCGTCAAACCCTGTTTGGAATCTGGAATTTTGCCTTGGACTTTGGAAAGAGAATCGGGACCCGCCGAAACACGATGGGGGTCACTTCTAGATAATTTCGAAAGATATGAGCATGTTTGCCGTTGTACATACTTCTTTTCACGATGAATTGGCCCGGTATTTGCAGCGGGAGTCTCGGAGAAAGAGTAATATTCCCTGAATCGAACCCTACATCTTCAATTCTGTGCATACATATGCAGTGAAACGGAAGGAAGCTCATCTTCTAGAAGATCTCCACCCCCAAATTGACATGCATTAGCTCTCCACAGCGCATGAAGTCGCTGCAGGAACTCCGGCTTTCTTCTTGGATATGGAAGGAGACAAGAAATAAAATTCTGATTTTGGAAAAGTCTCCTAAAATCCGCTTTACCTGCACATATTAACAACCTTTTTGTAGAATGTATTCTATAAATTCAAATACCGGTCGCATGACCCCCACGAACCTATTTATCCAGGGACTTGGAGATTTTCGGTCCTGACACCGTCTTGGCTACATTATTTGTACAACAGGAAGATGCCGACCAAGGCGCTAAGTGTGCAGTCAGCGCGGGGTCAAAAGCCCCCTGAAATCATTCATGTGGATATTGAAAAGCTATATCTGCACGATCGGACGCATTCAACTTTCGTTTAGTTTCTTCCGCGTCTAGTTATTGAATACCATACCACCTTCCTCAATTCACTTCAACGCCGAACCCAAAGAACGTTCTGGAATAAAACATCTTTGGGCGTCAATATTCTTCAACAGTTCGAAGATTTTTAGGGATCGGGTTTGAAAACAGGGTTGAAAGTGGGTCTAGTCAATCTGGGTCATGAAGCAGATCCCGTTCTCACCAGGATTGTTGATGAGGATAAGGTGGCTTGGTGGAGAAGAAGGAATTTAAGAATCTTGTATCTCTTGCTATATCCAACATGTATGGGGATTGAGATGACGTCGGGGTTCGACTCTCAGATGATCAATGGATTGCAGTTTATTCCTTCTTGGAATAAATGTGAGTTCAGTGTTTAGTAAGTTTATTGGTCGGAGGAATATTGATGATGATGAAATACAGACTTTGGTGAGCCGACTATTGACGGGGCTGGGAATTCGACGTATGCTCTGAAGGCAGAGCTTTTGGACATTGTGGCTGCGGCATACAGCTTAGGTGCTATTTTGTCGGTGCCGTTCGTACCAATGCTTGCTCAACGTTTTGGGCGTAGGTGGTCCATAATGTTTGGGTCTATTGTGATAGTCGTTGGGTCATTTCTTCAGGGCTTCTCCATCAATGGTATGGCCATCTGAACACCTCTGATTGGGTATACACTCACCTTGAAACAGCTGCGATGTACATCGTTGCCAGAATGTTTCTTGGATTTGGTATTGTCTTCGCAATTGTCTCCGGATCAGCCATGCTTGGTGAATTAGCATACCCGAAAGAAAGGCCAGTTATGACTTCTCTCTTCAATGCATCTTGGTTTGTAGGATCTTTAGTTGCCTCCGGTATTACCGTTCGCACTGCAACCATCAATACAGATTGGGGATGGAGAATACCATCTCTTCTTCAAGCCTGTTCCTCACTTATTCAGATCATCTTCGTCTTGTAAATATATCTTGAATTTACCAAGATACTCCTAACAACAGACAAAGCTTCCTGCCGGAAAGTCCTCGGTACCTTATTAGCAAGGACAGACGAGACGAAGCATTCGATATCTTGGTCAAGTATCATGCAGAAGGAAATCGTGATTCGGTATTCGTTCGTGCTGAAATGACTCAGATTGAAACAACGATCAAACTAGAAGTAGAAGCTTCTAAACGATCTTGGATGTCCATGTTGAGTACTCCTGGAATGAGACGCCGGGTATTTCTCGCTTCTGCCATGGGAGTCTTCACACAATGGTCTGGCAATACTTTGATTTCGTGAGTGCCCTATTCATTCGCTCATCTCATGATTTAACAACCCCAGATTCTACCTTTCCAAGATCCTTGCCATGATAGGTTACAAGGATATCAACACTAAAACCATGATTAATCTCGGATCGACAGCTTGGTCTTTCTTCACAGGAACTTTAACCGCCCTCATAGTACCAAGGTATAAACGCCGCACTATGTTTTTACTCTGTGCTTGTAGTATGTTCTTTGTGTATATAGCATGGACAATCAGTATGCAACGAGCTATGCTAGCATATGATACCAATCGGCCCAACAAAGCTGCTGCTATCACCACACTATTCTTTATATTTCTCTACTCGCCTTGTTATAATATTGGGAACAATGCACTTGCGTATAGTAGGTACCATCCTCTGACCTATCAAATGCTGAGATCCAAACCCACAAACTATACTAAAACCCCACAGCATACCTAGTAGAACTCTTCCCCTACGCGGACCGTTCTCGTGGCATCTCCATCGAACAATTTTTCGTCCGAGCCGCTAATTTCTTCACCACCTACGTAAATCCCATCGGTATGACCAATATCGGCTGGAAATATCTTATTATGTATTGCGTAACCATTTGTATTGAGATAATCGTGATATACTTCTTTTATCCTGAGACTCAGGGACGCAAGTTGGAAGAACTTGCTTTTCGTAAGTGTTTGTGTCTTTGGTTTCGTGGAATTCGTATATCAACTTGAGAATTCAATTGAGCACCACTAACTGGAGATCTTGGGAATAGTATTTGAAGACAATGCATTGGCAGAGGAAGCTGCTGTGGCTGTGGAGAAAACTATACATTTTGATCACCGTGAAGAGGCAAGGACTGCGTAAAACTGAGGCTGATACCCTGCACCCAATTGCGTGGAAACGGATCAAGATCTCATTCGTACATACTGCATGATTCGGCTGAAAAGAAATTTCTGATACTTCATATTTCTTTTGTTGTTTGTGCTTCAATGAACCCCTATTTTTTAACATTTGTTACTGGTTCCTTCAGCTGTTTATCCGATTGTATACATCTTCAGGACAGGTAGAGATCGAACCACAAGTAACTATTCTTCAAAATCAAAAATTTAAGCTTGACATCTTGAAATTGTGAAATATCGATACCTTATCAATAATCTCCAAACAAGCTCCATCTCGCTGGCGCGTCCTTACACGCAAAGATCCCCACAATACGTGCACGTTCGCCGCGCGTTAATCTTAAATGACCAAAATTCCCCATTCCCATCTACATACATATCCACTATAGGAAAATTTCCAAAAGTTTGACACCTATTCAGAAATCATGATTTGTGCTTGGCGGTCTTGAATGGATACCATATGGATCACATTGCTTTGCTATCTCTAGAACGTCAGCCGCGTCGTAAGGAGAAGAGGATGTATGCTTTCGGTCTGTACTGTGGGAAGGCTCATTCTCTGAGTCTTTGTGTCTTTGAGATGTGAGAGGAAAGTCGATATGAGGTTTTGAAGAGTGCTTTTCCTTTTTTAGTAGATGTTATTTATTGCATTTGCGTCTTATCCTGTTTCAAATTCTTGATTTTGTCTCTGTGATTTTCAACCCCTTTTCCCCTGAAAATTGTCTTTAGTTTTGAGTACGCAGCACCTTTTGATACCCTTCTGTTCAGCTATTTCATATTCGATACCCCTCTTTCCATCACCAAACTCCCAAATCACGCAATGCGGGGAACACAATTCACACACCTTATCCCCATCCTCTTTGGGCGTCTCATCAACGCGACTCCAGAAACCTTCCCTTACATTCAATCTACAGAGTTTGACGCTGGAGATTATGGTGCCTATCCGAATCGCACTTATACAACACGCCCAGACTTGATCTCTCCTCGTCTTAATATCCTCCAAGATGATCCGAGATGTGATGATGGATTATATACGATGATATCTCTCAGAGGTGATAAAGTGCATATCACGGGACAAAGCCCCATGATCCATGACCACCAAGGGAATCTTGTTTGGATGAATGCATCGTATGGAGAGACATTTGGGCTGAATGTACAGAGATGCAAAGACGTGGATTATTTGACCTTTTGGCAGGGTGATGATTCGGTGGGGGCACATGGGGAGGGAGTTTATATCTTGGTATTTTTCTCTCAGATATGTAGACATGTGATCTATACTGACTATCTCATCCAGCTAGATTCCCAATACAAAGAAGCCTACCGTCTAACAGCTGGCAACAACGTCCTAGGAGACCTCCACGAATTCCATATAACACCTGAAGGAACCGCTTTAGTAACCCAATACATTCTCAAAGAAATGGGCATCCAATATCGTCGTCGCACCCGTAAAGGCTGGGTTTAGGATTCCGTAATCCAAGAAATTAACATAGAAACCAACGAGATTATATTCGAATGGCACGCATCCGAACATTTCAACACCGAAGACTCCTATTTTCCAACCGGAAGTGCTGGACTAAGAAGTAGCCATGGGTATGATTTCTTTCACATCAATAGTGTTGACAAAGATGGATTGGGAAATTACCTGATCAGTCCAAGATATTATCAATCCGTGTCTTATATTGATGGGAAGACGGGTGAGATTCTTTGGGAGCTTGGAGGAAAAAGGAATAGTTTCAAGGATTTGTCCGAGGGGAAAGCGACAGTATTCAGCTGGCAACATGATGCTCATCGGACTACAGATCGTAAGGGAATTACCTTATTCGACAACGGGGCGCGTTATGGATTGAGACCGCAAGTTGAGAGCTCCCGTGCTATTCATGTATCCCTCGATATTGAAGCCATGACTGCGGAAATCGTACGCGTATATGTGAATCCGAGAAAAATCTTAAGTGCTAGCCAAGGCAATATGCAGGTACTCGAAAATGGAAATGTAATGGTTGGATATGGGTACAATGCTGCTTGGACTGAGTATAGTTCTGAAGGAGAAGTTCTCTGTGATTTTCATATTGGATCTCAAAAGACATTCAATACAGGAGCGGTGCAGACATATAAGGTGTTGAAACATGCATGGATTGGCAGGCCCGATACAGTGCCGGATGTGAAGGTGGTGCAGAACAACGTGTATGTTAGTTGGAATGGGGCTACGGAGGTTAGAGCATGGGTTATGGAGGGAGCGAAGACTGGCAGGGGAGAAGGAGGCGAAGAGAAATTTCAGATGGTAGCTGAAGTTAAGAAGAGTGGGTTTGAGACTAAAATCTTGTTTCAGAGAAAAGCTTGGTGTTGGGTGAGAGTTATCGCTATTGATGGCGAGGGTGTAAAGCTGGAGACTAGTGAGATTTGGGCTACTGGAACAGACTGTAAAGATACGGTATGTTATTCTCTTACTGACTCCCATCGACTCGTTGAGATGTCCCAACTAACGATTCAACAGATCGATCTACCCGAGACAGAGGAAATAATAGAGGAAGAAGGAGAGGCTGCAAAGCCATTGATACCATCAAAGTTTGCATTAAAAGTAATAGCGCTTGCAGGATTTGCATTTGGAATGTTGGAGTTATGTAGAAGGAAGTTTTGGAAACGGACATTGTCCAGTTTCGGATATAGAGTGCTCCCTATCCAAGCGCAGGATTAGGGTATCGAGAAATAATGTTTTTAATGATCAGAAATGCTTTAATTTCTTTGATGTTGTGAATGTACTTAGCGTACTCATGACCTTGGCTTCTTGGCTATTGGCGCCCAGAAGCCTCTTCTGTGGCAATGGAAAGCTGCCTTTCCCAATTAGGGTTGACAATCAAACAGCCGCACATCATGCTATGTGGAGAATAACACAAATTTGGGAAATACAATGGATGAAAAATTTGCGCAGTTCTTGACTTCAAGAGAACTGGCCCTTTGAATTTGATATGACTTTTATTAACCCTCTTCGTAGTTATAGCCCCCACAAAACGCCAGACACCATTCTGATATGCATCATCGAACATCCAGAGAGAACCTCATGCTTCGGTAGTAACAACCCCGCCAGCATCCTTCCACTTTTGTACTCGTCTTCTGATGTCCGATTCCGTTTGTTGCATGGGATTCAATCTTCTGTCTCTGACCATGGCTCCGTAGTTCTCTCCCCATCTCTTGACCAACTTCTCAATCCATTCTTTCTCCCTCTCACTCTGTTGTCTCTCCCTCTTCTCGCCTGCTCTTGAAGCTTGTTCCTCCAACATCTTTACAATCTCGTTTTTGGATGCGGAACCCTCCTCATTACCGAAACCTTCGAAACCTTCTCCATCCTCGTCATCCGAGTTCAGAATATCGTTCAATGGATTTGATTTCTTCTCATCGTGAATGACCCTGATAATCTTTCCAGTCTCTGGATCTCTCTCGACTCGCGCTTCAGTTGGTGCAAAGTTCTTTGGAATTGCATTTGAGATGGCGAGCTTGTTCGCAGTGGAGGTTTTTGATTCGGATCCCGCAGTCTTCTTCTCGATACCACCGGTAACGGTATTGAGACGACTAGTTAAGCCAAGGCGGCGGTAATTTTGTGTAAGAGTTTCATCTTGTCTCCTGTGATAAGTGATTAGGATTAATTGGAAACATACAAAGCTGTGTAGCAAACTTACCAGTTTGCAGCGACGATTGCATTGCCTAAAGGATTGATACGCTTAGACTTTGGCTTGTGCTTGATCTTATTGTTTCCAGATCTATTCTTCTTCTTTTGGAGTTCGCGACCCATTTTCTATGATTGCAGATGATATGTGAGGTGGTGGAATAAGATTGTTTTGATAATGTATTGTTACCTCTCAAACTCTAACTTCGAAAATCTTCACATTGAATTTGAAAAATTCGAAGCTAGCCTTATCAGCGGGCTTATCATCACATGATTCAGATGATCCATTTTAGCATTCCAGATCCCGTGATCCGGTCGCGTGACTCTCTTCTTTTTGTAGAATCGACCTCGGCCCCGAACAGCCTTTTTTTTAGTCGTCTCATGTATATCTTCATCATCTCGATCTAATAACGGAAGCGAGAGACTTAAGCAGTGTCTTAATATATACTTGCATTGCGATTAAGCAACTCTCATCACATATGTGAATGTCTTCATCCCAAGTGGGCCTTACATACCTCCAGTTGTGCCTGTCTAGCTGATTGAACTAGAACAGTACAAATGTATATTGCTTCCGCGTGTCCAATAACGTCTACGGAGATGTCAAAAGTTAACACGGAAGAACCCCCACCCCCCCAATCCCCACGACTTAGGTACTAGATACTTATCTAAAGTATTGTTGTCAAACAAACAGTGATCCAATGCTAATCTATGGAGGTGCACCTATCTAAACGAGAATGGTATTTTCTCCGGACTTCATCTCCGTCACAATTATACCTTTCAGCATGGTGTGAATATAAGATTCTGGGATATATATGGACTTGGTTGGTTGTTCATGGGATAAATTCATCGGATATTTGACAGCATGTCACTATTTCTATACCGATGGTAATATCCGAAATCGGGGACGATTAGGTATGAATGCTGAAGAAATCTATTTTGCTTTGCTATACGGAGCATGGGCAAAATGCTGTGCACTTCGTACCCCCACAAAGTTGTCTTACTCTCTTCACGATCTACCTCATCTTTCCTATTCTCTTCTTTTCAGCCTTTGCCTTTGAATATTGATTTGTCAGTGGAGGAGGATGAAGAGGCGAAGTCCTAAAAGGATCAACAGCCAATCCCAACGCAGCTGGTGTAACGTTCCATCACAGTCTGTAGATTTCTCGCTTGACAAGTGACTTGAGCAGTAAAGAAATATCTAGACCAATCAGCAGCAAATTATTAAGTGCGAAAGGATTTCGGAGTAGGCGGCGAAGTTCGGCAACGGACAGCGCGATGAGAGGCTAGCGGTAGGATTCAGTTCCCGTTAATTCTTCTTGATCCCCTACAGACTGCATCTATGACTTCTTCAAAATAGCCGCGCAAAAAATCATAAAGAAGGCTGTTGTATCATATGATTCGCATCGTTAACCATTCATTGATGTCGGTAGAGCAACTTTAGGCCAAGTCCGTCAATCTACTGAGGAATTGAGATGGTGGGCTGGTCCACCTTGTGGTGCGGGTAAATAAGATAGGTTAACTTGGCATATCCGAGACATCACGAACGATGGCGTATCGGAGATATTACCCAATCTTGATAACATTGCTGCGTGCTAGATAGGACGCCAAATAACCCAAAATTTGACAGACCTTGAAAGTTCTATTAGACTTTCTCACAACTAGGTCTTAAATTCTATTGTTAATCGCCCGTTGTCATGGTTTCCTTGTTGTTTTGTTAGCTTCCTTACCAATATGTACTCCGTTAATGTTTACTGTCATTATTGTGCTGAACCATCGAGCCACCATGATTCCCGTAAAGTTTAAACAACTAACCTTGCTGATATTTCTAAGAACACATATGCTTGTGAACCAAAAGTTGTCCAAATTTGACTTCAAGAAGAATTAGCTCGTTACTTCGGCTGATCGCTGGAAGGCATCTTTGAACTTTTTGACTTGTACCTGAGATAGCTCGAGGCTAGCAAACCCTCGTAAATGATGAAATAGCACATACATCCGGACCATTCTGGTCTGAAAAATGAGGAAAAGTAGCTGGATATCGCCCTGCTTTTGATGAGATACTGACTCGCGATCAAGATGAAGGAAACGACCGGCAAAGTTGTAACCTCTGAGGGATTAACAGGGATCTATCTATCCCCCCTGATCCACTTCCACCGGAGTTGAGAAGCCACACCGAGGCATCTAAAGCCTGCAATTGGAAGGATTAAAGATATTATGTAGGCACGGATTTGCTAAAGCATATAGGTGAACCGATTGGAAGAGCGCTGGAGGAGAGCTGTATGTTAAGGTTATATATTTGTGATATAATATTGCTTTGTATCGTTCTTCGGGGAGTTCCATCGTGGCGCCAATTCCTTCTATGCGTCTTCGAAAGCTTCTAGCTCGTATCCACTCTAGGGTAGTGCAATCAAATCTTGTTGAAGAGAGGCTTTACAAGGATTGGTCGGCTTGGTTGCGGTGCTCGGTTTGTGATTTGCCGAATCAACCTTTGGGGGAGCCGCCAAAGATTCATTTTATTTCATGCAGCGATTGTCTAACTTGTCTTGCAGTAACAGATATGGGAATCATACGGAAATACTACACCCCTCTTGTGAATTTCGTTGATGATCATCAAGGATTTTGCTTTGATTTGAGGTCCAGCCGTATAGATTCAACAGATCTGCAATTGTCTAGATTGGACCCTTAATCAATGGTCATGCGTATCACAGTGTATGTAATAACAATGATTCTGTTTGTCAGAATCATTACTATTCTTATCATCCAGTCCTTAGCATTCATCCAGAGGTTTGTGAAAGCGGAATGAAGATCATGAGGGGGATCCTAGTGCAAAATGGCCCATAATGAAGGCTAGTCGACGGCCAGATGCATACAATATGGAGTATGATTGATATGAGTGGCTCGGAAGACTTGATATCATTTTGTGGGTGTTTCTTGCTTAGTCCAATCGAAAAATATGATGAAAGAAATATCCAACTGCCATACAGAAGGATGAAGTGGATTTTTTTTTACGAGACTCGAATGAATCCTATCCGCACCTTACCAGTAGCTATTCTCTCATTTCTTACAGTTTTGCGTCTTTCGCGCTTTCTTAGCTGCAGAATATAAACGAGCTTGAGCTCTGCAGGCAAGTAACCAATCGTATACTAGTTTGCTACCCAACCTCATTAAGACCCATGATGAAGTTAGTTCTTCATGGACAGCTCAGACATGAAAATACATACAATACCCCTCATTAGGTACGATCAGTACTACCCTCTCCTGCATTCAAATGCAAATAGTATAGTGCTTCTTATCTATTAGCAATCTTATCGGATGTAATCAGACGCTTTGTGCCTTGATCGCACATTGCGTCAGACTGGGATCAAAGAGTCGAATTACAGCAATTTCCTTTCCATCGCCCTTCATCATTTCAATGTCCTGGGTAAAAGTCCTAACTATGCCTTGCATTGTCACATCAACAACCTCGTCATAATGCAAATTTAGTATTACAACACGGGATATGAACGCTTTCTTGATGTTTTGCACAAGTAAAACAGGGCCAAGGCGAGCTAAACATACATTGTCAACGGCCGGGCTACTAATTCAGGCATGTGCACGGCAGTACCGAACAATCAGGGGAGAAATAGAATCACCGTTTGCCTCCCCACCGATACTGCATTTTAGTGGTTGCTTGACGCCAGTGGCTTGTCGACAGTTACCTGTTACTTCTCATCTCCGAAATTCCTACACTCTGTTTTAAGCCATATCTGTACCTATCATTTCTAAACTCCTCTCATCCAATAACTATTATGGGAAATGATGCTAGTAAAATGGGACATGGGATTTCATGACGGTCCAAGATATATAGAGCCTGTTAAAACTAATCATAATTTAGAACCCGGTTGTTGTATGGGGTCTGCTGGCACTTCTCGAGATAGCTTCCGCAATGGCGAAATATCCCCCCGGCTTTCAGATCAACCTCCACGGCACGGAAAATGAACGGACATGCTTCAGTGGATTGATTGTGGATTGAGACATATTAAGCTTATTCATATGAAGCTCTCGATCTCATATCTCTTCACGAAAATCAGGTATATCAAAGTGGGCCAAGATGAACCAGAATCCTAAAATTAAGCATTCGGACCAAGAACCAATGCAAAAGCCAATTCAAAATTCCTCCAATCTTCGTTCTTAAGCCAAGATTTTCACGAGCACGATCAACTAAGAATATCGTTGATGTTGCTATTGACTATGTGGAAAGTAATTGAAAGAAGCAAAGATTCCTGCATGGAAGGCTGCGTTGTGCTTCCTCTGCAGACAGTGAATAATTTCTGATTAGTCGAATTATAGATTAAACCACTCGGAGGTGGTAGTTGAAAATGGCCCTCGGTTCCTAGAAAAACCGCGCTACTCCCACTTCAATACCCTGTCCACTCTACCCTACATCACAATCTTTTTACATTTCCCTTTCCCCCCCTTGCAAAGCCGCAGTGCTGATCCCCACCCGTTACTTGAATGTGCGCCGGGCGGACCTACTGTCTAGGGGTCATTCATCGTCTGGCTCGGTTTGCTCCTCATAACTCATTGACATGCCCACCATGTATTTCTCCAAATATTGCAACCCCAAGCTTCGGCCAGCGGCTATTCTCCACATGCTTCTTTGGTTCACTTGGCTACATTATATTTCAATGGACTTGCATTTCTCTTTTCAATCAAATCTTCAAGCTTTTACCTCATAATTACCATCAAAAATGACTCTCCCTGTAGCCTGTCCTCCTTCCTCTGCCTCGTCGGATCCGCCTACTGTCGCTCAACGCAAGCGACGCAGGAGAGCTCCAGCCAGCGGTGCATCGGACGATTGTTTCGCTTGTAGCAAACGCAACGTAAAATGCGACCGAAGAAGACCATATTGCTCGCAATGCCTGGAAGTAGGAAATGAGTGCTCAGGTTACAAAACTCAATTGACTTGGGGTGTGGGAGTGGCAAGTCGAGGAAAACTGCGAGGTTTATCCTTACCCGTTGCAAAATCCCCTCCTGCTCCAAAAAGTCCACCCATTACTCGTCCTCGAGCTGCTTCTACCATTGCGAGAACTTTGGAAAAAAATGAAGAGGGTGTTCGAATCAAACTCGAAAATGCAGCTTCTGTACCGGTTAGCCCATTTATGACATATGATTTTGTCAATATGGCACCTCATGGAAACGCTTCAACGGCTACCCAAATGTCAGATTGGAATATAACCGCACCATCTCACGAATTCACAATTCCAAAGTACCATCCTGATACACAACAACGGCATATGCAAAGATCTTTACCCCCACAACTTCATCGTATACATACGCTTAGTATCGGAAGACCAGAAGGACTTTCTAGTTCCGTGGACTCTCTGAGTCCATATCCTGACAGCGAGTATACATCACCAATCAGTCAGTCTTTTCAAAATGATGAAGTGCCCTTTCTCAACAGCCCGGCGCCTTTGTACAACAGCTATTCTTCCAGAAATACCTCGGTGGCAGATCAAAGTTCGGATATTATGGGAAACTCACGTGGGCCTACATCATGTCCAGATCAATTTTACGCTCCATCAGAAATGAGCTCAAGCATGAGTTCCCATCAAAATATGTATGACTTATCAGAGGGACGCCAACCTCAAAGATCTCATCAAACGTCTTCTTCAGTACATGAAATCTTCTATGATGATGAAATGTTAGGTGAATAATTTCATTCGACGCGTTTATTGAGACCCCCTTTGCTAACTATTGTTTACTAGGCATTCAAAACTCTCACGAGCCTGAAGTATTTGCTACAAGCGCTAGGTCAAGTCATTTTGGTTGGACTTCTGTAAATGAAGATGATGTTGGTTCCCCTACGTCGGAGACAGATACTTATGGTCATATCACTGGGCATGATTCCATGTCATCTTCACTTACATCTGAAATGTCACCTCGAATCTCATTCTTTCTAGATTACTACGAGAAAATCATCTGCCCGTCGGTAGTGGTCATCGATAGCCCCTCAAATCCATATCGCGAACATATTCTCGCTCTAGCATCCTCAAGTCAAAGTCTTCAACATGCCATTTGTGCGCTTGCTGCTTGCAACTTACGCATGAAACGAAAACAATCATTAGGTCAAGATCATTGGCGTCAATCAATTGAACTCGAACTTCAAGATCGTATAAATGCGGGGTCTATCGGCAGACCGGTTTGCACTAGAAGAACCTCCACTCAATCAACATTAACCGATTCTTTGAGCACCGACTCATCGCTCCAAGAAGAATATCAACATCGCTCTCTAGCTGTTTCCCTGCTTAATCAACAATTGACCGACCCTTCCAAAGCCCGCCACGATTGTGTTCTCGCGACACTCTTCATCCTCTGTCATTACCGAATGTGCGAATCTGGTATTGCTCAATTCCGTACTCAATTTGCCGGAGTGAAAAAGATTCTCGGGATGCGAGAATGCGGAACCGAGACTGGTAATTGGGGATGGATGGAATCCCTCTTCACTTATTTTGACGGCATTGCCGCTTCAATCAATGATCGTGAAGCTCAGCTTCGAGGTGGATACCTTGAGATGCTAGCTAGTCCATCTAATCCCAATCACGGGCTGGAAAACATGGCAGGTTGCGACGCTGTCCTTTTCAAAACAATCGCCAAGTTGGGACGCCTCAACCTATTGTCGCAACATCGTCCAGTTATGAACGATGATTTGACCCACCCCCCTCATCCAAATCATATTCACCATGCCAATGGACTTCACAGACCTCGTCTAGCTGGCCAAGCACTTGTCGATTTTTATAATCTTCATTCTCTTTCATTCGACGGCAATGGTTTCGCTTCAACAATGTCTCTTGACGATGAACCCACTTTTCCTATGCAAAATCTCACACCTCTCTCGCCTACTTCTTGCTCTCCAACAACATCTGTTCCATCCTTCATGTCCACTGACGATCCACAAACTACATTTTGGACCGAATGGAAAGCCGCTCGCCTAGCACTTCAAGAGTGGGAGTTCTCTCCTTCTCACATTGTCTCTTCCCTTCCAGTCACTCCAACTCCCACTCAGCTCCGCGATTTCGGATATATTTCTGAGGCATTCCGTTACTCAGCTCTTTTATACACCGAACGTCTTGCATGTCCCAAAACACCAAGCTCGCATCTCAACTTCCAGAATTTGGTCAGCCAAGTCTTGTTCTACGTAACAAGTTTGGAGACCAACAGTGGATGTGAGAAGTTCTTGTTGTGGCCCCTTTTCATAAGCGGGAGTGAGTGTGTCAATGAATTGCAACAGAGTATTGTAAGAAGTAAATGCAGAGAGATTATGGGGAGATCTGGGTATCTCAATAACTTGGCGGGATTGGAAGTTTTGGAAAAGTTATGGGCAGAAGGGAAAGATGGTAGAGCATCTCCGGATGCGATGAGAGGTCAAGGCGGACCTTTCAAATGGAGTAAGCACATGGACGGCATTGAGGGTGAGTGGATTATGGTTTGAGTTGTCTATATGGTTGGGGTATTTGTTTGTGACGACTTGACGACTACTTGTTTTCTGTTGTTACGATGATATCCATTGTTGTCCATGTCACATTTATCATGTATTTCAAGTACGTTAAGCTACGCGAGGCCTTTTTTTCTTATATATGTTTATTATAGCCACAATGCTCTTTTCCTTTGCACAATCTGGAGAGCGATTGTGTTTAGTTGTTGATTTTATCTACTGAGGGGCTTCTGGTGCATGGAGTGTGTGGTCGGCAGGAATAATGGGTATTGGTCGCGGGCTGGTATGGATATGAAAAAAAATGATGGAGCAGGTGGGCGTCACGGGTGCGGAAAATGAAGGATGTCCACTCAATCATGTTATGCCTGCGCCCTTTATTTTATGAGTTACGAATTATGTCATAGGAAAGAAACTACTTTATAGACAATATGAGCAATGTTTGATATTATAGACGTTGATTTCACACAGTGAATCATTGAATGTATTTCGTCCGGGTAACCTCCTGAGTCCAGACACAAAAACATATGCATTCTTGATCTCTACCACAACAGGTTTTCTCTCATACTTCAATTTGTTTCTTGATGGTTTGAATGCACTTCGACGTCACGTCATGTCTTCACATACAGGCACATGTGCAGTCACTTGTTTACAAACGTACAGATTGATATACAACAAATGCACAAGGCCCAAAAGTCCTCCTATTTCACATTGATCTGCATATGCACCGTTCATCTCTAATCACACCGGTCCCGAAAATAAATTATGGGAAGCGAAGATGCTGAATAAACGAATAAATTTTAACTTCGAAAGTGGGATTAGCCTATCTTTCGTGATGCGATATAGAATTGTCGAAATGCCTCAGTTGCAGATAAACCAAGCATTTTCTCGCATATACGAGAAAAAGCTTGGCTTAAACTTAAAAAGGAAAATTGTGCTTCCTCTCGGTACTTGAACTGGATCCATCAAGTGCCAAGTATAAGGATAGGGACGAGTGGAGGGATTCTTTGCGGATTGGTGGAATCAAGTGATTGAGGAAGTGGAAGTGAAATTAAGCAAGTCTAAGCGTTGCTTAGTGGAGGTCGAGATCAAGGTCCGTAGACGGAACGGCACGATAATGGGATTCGGGAGCAATGTGATTGATTGATGGATGCGAAGTAGGCGGATGGAGCCTGTGACATAAATGAAGGAGAGGGGAAATTTCCTTAGCGGGTCCGCTCTTGGGCGTATCATTGCATGCCCAGACATATCTCGGAACGAAACCGTGCATACAATTGAAGATGTTCAGGTTCATGCTTGAACTTTTGGTAGGAAATATCAAGTCGATAATCTACTCCGGTGGTCCATAGCCTCAGTTGTGGTGTGCGATTGACGATCCCGCCATTGTACAGGTTCGGATCTGGTCCTTTTTATGGCTGCCACAGCGCTTGACATGCGGAATGATCCACATGTAATATCGACAATCTTTGTTGGCAGCTTAAAGTTAATTAATGCAGATCATCTACTCTTTTTATGTGTCCAACGCCTTCACCAAGGTACCGAGCCTCGGTTTGCGGATTTGTTGGTTCAGTGGCCTCCTAGTTTCCGGAAGTCAAGATATGAAGGGGTCCGGAACAGGTGTTCATTTCTCTCAAGATACCTACAAATCTTTCGTTTGGAGGAGATACAGCCCATGTGGACATTTCCAGCGCCTGTAGAGAGGGTGATCTGCACCTTGCCCAAACTCTATAATCCTGATGCAGATATTTATCGATGCCAAATTACCATGACGCTGGCAAGATATTGAAATGTCGAAGCGACTTGAGAGTTTGTATGCCACATGAACTCCGATCCTTCTCAATCGATGGAAGTGAGGCCAGCCAGAATTTATGGACCAGCCCAACCTTAAATCAAACTCAAAATATCAAATATAATCTCATGTTACGAGTGGCGATTCTCTCTGCGATTGCAAGAAGCTTTTGCTATAGCTAGTCAATACCCTCATCCCATGTTTGAAATCAACTTGATGTCAATATACCTTACCACGTGGAAAGAACAAGTCGGTAAAAATTTCTTGGAAGGCTCTACATAGGTAGGCAGACGCCTGTCCAGGCTCTTTCCCTTCTTTGTTCTCTTCAATATTTTTACTTCAGTGTGTAGCGCGAGTCTCATTGCTCCTCCTTGCGGTCTTCACAGAAAAATTGGAAAGGGGTACTTCGTTCTTATCCTGTTCAATTCTCCGAGACTGGCCGCTAGAAAGATGAATTAACTCGATTACAACATTATACCTTAAGAAGAACATTGCAAAAAACTATCAAAAAACTATGCCCGGCGGAACGCATCCTTGAAGTCACGACCAGAAGGCCACACATAGCTAAGTCGCATAACAACCTATTACCACTGAGATTGGAGGACAACAATCCATAATCTAGCATAGAAGGATTCGATGCTGGAGCTATAGTGTGATAACCACTGTTTCCATTAATAGCAACCAAGCGGTGTTGAATTAGTTGGATTTCCATACAGTTGAGTTGAGAAATTCAGATGAAGATGACGATCCAGTCCATTTCAGCTTGATATATTATCAAGTTTTACAAACACTACTTGCAGCCGCCTGCATGAAAAACGGTACCATTGTATCGGCCCAATTAAGAGAATTGACAGAGCTCAATAGAACAAAAACAAGTCCTTGATGATTGGAATACGAATCCTCACAATGCCATACCATTCTTCATCCAGTCTTCCCTCCAGACTAGGAGACACAACACTTCGATAACAATGTTTTGATTCTCTACACAATAGTACCCTATTTAAGGAGAAGTAATCAGAACGCTCTAGAAGAATGGCCCAAATAGAGGCTTGGCACCATGGGTTATTTAGATTATACGAATACGAAACTTGGGAGCTCACATCCACGACCCCGGTTCCTATACTGAAGGATGGCTCACTGCATTATCAAGGAGTCCCCTCCTGTAAGTCACAAAGGTAGCGTTCGACGAAGGTGTACTTTGCAAATCAGAGACGCAGAATTTCGGAGAGAAGAATATCAAGTCCCTTGAAAGGGAGAAAAAAAGTCGGCACTTCGACAGTTGATCAGGCTAGTGGCTCCTGCAAATAATTCAAGATCAACCCCGCAGCAACCTCCACACTTCTCCTGTCCCCTAGACTGTCACTCTATAGCACCTATATAGTTTATATACTTATCACGGGGCAGGCGGGCGGGATAGGATTCTAATAACTTTGCCCTAATCTGGTAAAGTTATACTGATTCGGGGGTAATAGGTTCAGATTGAGAATTAAGATGTAGCTCAAAAAGCTATGATACAGGATCTTTCAAGTTGAAGATATACAGGATTTTGCTAAGCGAGCTAGCCCGATCGGGCCCTAGCTTACTTGTACTCCAGCACAAGCGCCTAATTTGATCCCCTTCGAGGGGATTAATATGTTATGTGATTTTATACCATGATATTACCCCCTTCCTAAAAGTCGAGCTTTGTTGAGGTGAAGGTATTATAGTTCGATTGTTTGGAGGCAGGCAGTATTCAATCAAGCGGATCCTAATTTATTAGGGTATCTTCAATGAAAATTGCAAATCAGTTCTTATACATTCTCCAGGTAGCTTGCGGTTCTTTGGTTAGTGTTTTGTAGTCGATCTAGCGGATAATATACTTTAGATGAGATCCTTTACAAACCTCTTCTTTTCTAGTGGGAGTCCAGGATCCTCGATGGCTTTGAATTATTCTAAGCTATTGACTTTAACAAATAATGACGGCAGGTTGCATTATTCAGGGATAGGGTTATTATATACAGAGTACAACAGGTTGATATGACAAACAGGGTGAATCCTTATTGAGGCAAGGAGTTCCAGTTTATAAGCATATGGGCCTATCGAGTTCAAATCTTGAAGAGCCCGAGGTTCTTCCAATCAAGCTTCTTCTGTAAACACAGGGTCTTGATATTTCTAGCATTCAGTCAGACCAGATCACCGGGCAGGTATCTACGGGTAGGGGAACGGCAGATATCGGCATTCTTCGAATATCAAACTTGACTAGCAGTTAGTTCGATCTGTAGATATAAGGAGATAGCTTCCATTTTAGTGACGAATTCTTCAGCATCTTATATAGCAGGACAGTTACTTTGGGACAGTGCAGGCTCAAAGCCTAGACAGGGATGAAACCCGTAATTCGAGAAGAATAGGGTTATTCGAGTGCTTTTGAATCAGATGTTATTGATGGAGAATTTGGCAAATAGGAGTCATTCTGTCTAATCGTCTTATAGGTAGGCTACATACAATTGGAGATATTGTTCTAGCATTACATTAGCTCTTTCGATTTATTCATCAGTTTCAAGGTGATAAGTGGTTGAAAGTTTAACAGCTATGTCTAAACGCTTACAGATATATTTTCAAAATTCAGAAACGAATTGAGCTCTATAATCAGATATAATAATCAGGGGTAAGTTGTAGAACTTCCAGATATTTTTTTAAAACAGATGGGCAATCTCTTCGGAGTTGTAGGTACCATAGCAGGACAAGAAATGTTTTATTTTCGTTAATCGGTTGATTACTACCATGATAGCATTAAAACCAATACTTTCGGGCAGATACATAATGAAATCTATTGAGATATCTTGCCAAGCTTTTTACAGGATCAGGAGCGGGTGGAGAACTCCCTCCTGGCCTCTACGACTCGGGGCAGTGTGGTGGCAATTATAACAGTTACAAACCCACTGTATAATATAATTATAGTATCCAGACTAATAATAGTTTCGGGATAGTAATTCGAAGATTTGAATACAATGTGGGTGACCGGCGGTGGGCGATTTGTGGTACAGGTGGAGCAGGTAGGTTTTCAGGGGGTCATGGTCGGGGAATATATAGTTTCTCTCGGTAGTACAGCAAATTGTTGTTTTCGGTACACTCAGTAAGAATGATTTTCGGGTGTTTCGGGAATCCCTTTTGTAGGGATTTCAGGACAGATTCGGGTACAGAATTAGCTTGGTAGTCTTTGTGGAACAGGGTAAGCAAATTGGCAGAAAGGTCTAAAAGGGTTTCTGGATTCTCTAATCGTATCACAGGTTGAGTACAAATATAGCATATAGAATTGTAAACTCTATAACTTTACTATTTTCTGGTAAAGTTATAGTATCATCAGAATTCAAGTGGTTAGTGGTATTAGTAAGATTGGGGTTTCTCTGGCTACAGGTGGTTATAATGAAGTGTACTTTTTTAGCAATCTTGGGTCCGATTAGGATAATAGTGGCGGAAAACAGGTCAGAATCCAGATTCTCTCGTTTCAGAATAATACAACTTTAATGTAGGAGGTGTTTATCCCTTTCCTTAGGGAGATCTTCTAACCTTCTGATTAGTGTGTCAGGTTTGATATTTAGCTTTCCAAAACAATAAATAATTTGGAAATTAAATCAAGACAGAAATTTGGATCAACAGGCTTAACGGTAATTTAATAACTTGTTGTGATGAAGTATTCCAAATTTCTATGATTAGTGATCATTTGAATTAGTAATACAACACCTTCCAATTCGGGGCGCTATTCTTTAAAACAATGAATAATAACTAGCAGTTCTTTATCATAAATCTTATAGTTGCATTCAGTTATCAAATGTTTTTTAGAAAAGAATGTAATAGGTCTAAGTACTCTATTATTATTATCTTAGAAGAGTACTCCAACAGATATGTAATCGAAAACATTGGTTTTTATAATCACTTTTTTTTTCTAATCAAAGGAAGCCAGGATAGATGTTTCAATAAATACTCGCTTTAATTGGTCGAATACTTCTTGATAGGCAAGACTCTATAAAAACAAAACATTCTTTTTAATCAAATCTATTATTAGATTAATGATTTTCGAAAAATTTTTAATAAACCATCAATAAAAGTTCGAAAATCTAATAAATACTTGAATGTTGATTATACTAATAAGCAATTTCTAATCCATAATTATTCGGATTTTCTCTAGATTCATTCGAATATTATTGCTTCCTATAATAAGGCTTAGGAACTTGGTTTTGGATTTCAGGAATTCGTACTTTTCGAATTTAGCGAATAAGCCGGCTTTCCTTAATGCTTGCAGAACCTTCTAAATATGGCGGATATGTTTCTCTCGAATTCGACTGTATATCAGAATATTGTTTAAATAAATGATACAAAATACATTTAGGTATTCTTATAGAGAATCATTAATAAATCTCTGGAAGGTTATAGGAGCCTTTATCAGTCTGAATGATATGACTAAGAATTCGAACAATCCGAATCGGGTATGGAATACAGTTAGGTATTTCTGCCCTTTTTTCACTCTTATATTGTTAAAGGTAAAGATGATATTAATCTTATTAAAATACTTTATTTCTTTTAGATTGTTTAGAAATTCTTTTGTTAATAGTAAGAGGTATTAATCCTTAATCAACAAGTTGTTTAAAGTGTGGTAATCTATACAAAACCAAAGGCCTTTATCAGCCTTTTTGATAAACAAAATAGGGGAAGCGGTGGGGGAAGAGTTCGGCCGGATAAATCTTTTTCTAAAATTCTTTTTTAGTTATTCTTTTAGAATTTCTAATTTGGAGTGGGATATGGAGTATAAGGTATTGAAAGGAGGAACAGCTCCTTTTTTGAGATGGATCTTATAGTCGTACAGTTTGATAAGGGGGTAGCTTCTTTGTATTCTTTGGGGAGAAGACATCTTTCCAATTTCGAAACTCGGGTAATAGGTCTTTGGGGTCAAATACCTTCTTCTTTTTATTTAGAATATTATCGATTTGCTCAATCGATATCTGGAATATTTCGTATTTCTAGTGGGTGTAAGCCGAACAGGCTCTTAGAGAGATCGCGGCTATATCCTTATTCTTTAATCTTTCAGAGTGGGCAGGCAGGTGTATAGATCGGGCTTTTAAAGGAACATCTGGTAGAGCTTTTATATGGAATGGGTGGGATAGAGTGTTACAAAATTTGTAGTAAAATGAGCTATCGAACTAAAACGAATTTGTCATGAAGTCGATATAGGGGTTGTGTTTTTTAAGCCAAACTATCCTCAGTATAATAGGATAATAAACTAGCTTGATTATATACAAAACGATCTTCTTCTCGATATAATTGTTGATTCTAAGTTCTACTCGGATATAGGAGGTAACTCGATTATCGAGCAGGGTGTTTCCATCGAATCCTATAACTTCGAATGCTGTAGACAGTTGGTATACTAGTATTTTCTGGAAAGACATCCAGCTTCGATCTGTAAAGGCAATTCCTTTGCATCCGCTATCGACCATAGTATATATCGGAAGGGTGTCTTTTTCCAAAAGCAAGATAATGAATAGAATTATCAGATCCGTACAATTATTTAGTTCATCTTTAAAAGAAAGTTATAAATAATAATAGCAGATAAGTGGAGGGTATATGAAGGATTGTTCTGATTGCGGTTTAGATCAGGCGTATCCTGTTTTTCGAATTGATTAAGCTAGTTGGCGAGTGGGAAGGAGAGCGAGGTAGGGAACAAATAGGGACTTAGCCTCTCGAAGAACTATTCAGTATAGGGCTGGTTCTTGTAAGACTGATTGTAATAATAATAACTTGAAGTTGAACAGAACGAATATCGGGGTACAGGTAGTCTTGTATCAAGTGGCTGGTAGAGCCACAGTAATAGTATTTACTATATTCCTGTTGCGAATCTAGATTTCTAGTAGTATATTTCTTTTTCTTAAGCTTAGGTTTATTGGATCTCTAGGAATAGACTTCGGGCTAGCAAATTATAAAAGCGGAACAGCGATTATTCTCTAAAATAAAATTTCAAAAGTAATAGAATAAATACAATGAACTTATTATTAATATTAATGGAATCGATTATTGAATTATTATAAATAGTTAGTATATTAATGAAATTCACAGGTTGGAGTGGAGTTATATAACAGTATGTTTTGTAGTTTGTAAGAGATTCCTTGAAATAGGAATAGGGTTAGAGTATTATCAAACATCTCTCCTTTTAAAACAAGTCTCTAGAATTCCATAAAGAAAATACTAAAATCAAGGTGTTTTTATTTTAATACATATAACGTAGTTTATCAGCATGTGGGCCATATCATCATATGGGCCACCCCTTTTTGCATACAAAATTCGTCTGTGCGTAACCGTGCACTTTCTTTATTTATAAATATAATCTCTCAAAAATTTAATATATGATATTTGATTATAAAAGTATTAAAGATTTCTAATTAGTTTTCGAAAATTCAAATTAATATAAGAGTTATTATTAAAATAGTTTTTTTGTAACGAAAATCGTGACAATTCTGACTTTTTCCAAAATCTAATAGGAATATTCATTAAAAGATTTATTTATAGAAAGCTAATTTCTTATTATTATTTAATGATCTTTTTTTCCCTCAAAATAATGATTAGTTATTTTATAAAGAATATGAAAAAAGCCCTAATTTTGGTGTATTTTCAAATGGCCCACATGATGATATGGCCCACATGCTGATAAACCACGTTAGTTTATTCTATACATTTTATATTCGATCAGAATCCTCAAAGACGTTTTCAAGATATTCGAAAAGTGTAGTTATAATCGGTGAATTGAGGAATCCCATAGGAAATCTTAGATAATATAAGCTTATATATCTTTCTAATAAGTCTTTCAATAGTATAAATTGTTAAAAGGAATAGAAGTTACCGGTGCTAAGCACGTGTAGTGATTAGTAATACGGCTACCTAAACGGGCTAGATTAGACGAACCATAGACAGGCATATTGATCCCCTCATATAATACTATGTGGAGATCAATATGCTTACACGCGCAAACTAAATAGTCAATCTAGAAGCCTCTTCCACCCAATCTTCTAATAGATTATAGACCCGGTTAGCATGGCCTCTGGATAGAATTGACGTGATCAATATTACATCCAGCTCGCGAAGCTGAAGAAGTGCATGGCATTATCTTATATCCAACTCGCGGAGTTGAAGAGTGCGCAGCACTACCTTATAATCAATACGCAGTACTACGATCGATCATCACTACTAATTCGCAAAGTTGAAAAGTATACAATGTTATCTATACTTATATATTTACAATCACAAATCTATATAACATTGTCTATACAGAAAAAGAAAAGGAAAAGGAAAAACTCTGCAAATTCTCTGTACAGACACCAAAATGGACAATATCAAGAAGCAAGCCAAGCATATCCCAACTCTCACCCAAGAAACTCACGAGAAATATTCCAGCAAATGAAAATACAATTGAGAAAAAAGGATTGGTTTTATACAATTGAATTCACATTTCAGGATTATGCAAGGATCGGAGAACTTGGAATAAAGATCAATAACACTAAGATCTGCTCAATCACTAAAAATGCTACGACAATACATATCAGATTCAACATTGAAAAGAAAACTATATATTTAAAAAACAAAGCTAGTATACTTTTATATATATGTAGATCGCTTAGCAATAACAATAAAGCGCTAGTCAACGAATACGATACAGTATGTATATTATAAAATTACCTGAAATCCAAATACTCGAAAACAAATAATATTACAGCAAACTTGTACCTAACGATAATCCAGATATTTATCTTCAAACTCTCAAATCAATCGGAGATGAT